>NC_134569.1:637810-1258120 GCF_050947875.1 Dermacentor variabilis
CCATCTAAAGCTATGAACCAAATAGCCTGCGAGAACATCCTACTAAAGTGCGATACATAGGGAAACCATGCACAAAATAATACACACATACGCCAAGGAAGAGGAAGAAATCCTTTCCAAACTCTGCGACACATACGCCACACAGAACCCAACTATTCCACTTCTCTCTGAACAGAGACTTTGACGAGGAGAAAATCTGCGCCACTTTGCAAAAGCTCAATGGCAAGTTGGCCCCGAGACTGGACAGCGTAACTAATAAGACCCTTCGTAACTTAGATAATGAGACCATCTCCAAACTGACCAAGTACATTAACGATTTCTGGACCCGAGGATCCATCCCCGACCAGTGGAAAAGAGCAAAAATGGTGCTCAATCCCAAACCAGCGAAACCCCCAGATCTCGCCAAGCTTCGACCAATATCTCTTATGTCATGTGTCGGCAAGTTGATAGAGCACGCATTGCTGACCCGGATTAACGCACACTTGGATGATGTCGATGCGTATCCAGACACCATGCTCAGGTTTCGAACTCATCTCTCCACGCAGGATGCAATGTTCCAAATCAAACACCAGGCACTTGACAACAAGACGAGAGGTACCAGAACCATTCTAAGATTAGACCTCAAGAAAGCCTTCGACAATGCGGCTCACACAGCCCTACTACGCAGCGTTGCCGCACTCAATCTAGGGAACTGAGCCAACAGATATGTTGAGGATTTCCTCACAAACAGAAAAGTCTCCTTAACATCAGGCAAACTCGCATCCGAAGGCAGGAACATGGGCAGCGTCGGCACCCCACAAGGCTTGGTCATCTCACTGATGCTCTTTAATCTCATTATGATCAGCCTTCCCGAGTGGCTCAATGCCATCGAGGGAGTGCATCACACCATATATGCAGATAACATTCGATTTGGGTGTGCGAGGGAAGCGACGGAGAAATTCAGCAGCGGTTACAGACTGCAGTCAAGGTGATGGAAAAGTACCGCGTCAGAACTGGTCTCGTCTGCTTGCCAGAAAAATTGAAACTTCTCCTCTACCACCCACACTTAGGGGAAGACCCCCCCAATGGTTATATCCAGCATGCTGCATATGAAGAAATTTGCATAAGCACCAAAGAAATACCCAGGATGAAGCAGGTTAAGGTGCTCAGAGTCATTATAGAATCCAACGACACCACTGAAGAAATGGTCAGGATGCTTGGACTCATCATAGAATCCAACGGCACCAACGAAGAAACGGTCATGAATTTGGTGACTAAGATCACAAACACGATGAGGCTCATCAAAAGAATCACCTACAGACACCAGGGTATAAAGGAGGCCAGCATCGTCAGACTCATACACTCCTTCGTTATTAGCTACATCACCTACGTGGCCACCTACCACAACTGGTACATGGCCAAAAAGGTCAAACTGAACACCCTCATAGAAGAACACACAAGATGGCACTGGGCGTTCCAGACAGCACAGGAACAAAACTTCTGCTACAGCTGGGCATTCACAACACGCTTGAAGAGTTAATAGAGGCACATCAAATCTCACATCTCGAGAGACTAATGAGGACATGAACGGGCAGGTGCATCCTGGACAAACTCTGGATAACCTATCACAAGCAGCACGGCAACAAGATATCTCTCCCAAGCAAGATCAGGGAAAAGCTCTAGGTGGCTAATCTACCCAAGAACATGAACTCCGAATTCAATCAGGGTCAAAGAGAGAGTACAGCCAAAGCTTTACTACAAGCCTTCGGTAGGGACAAGGAAGCACTGTTTGTAGACACGGCAGAATACAAGGATCGATGTGCCTTTGCAGTGGCAGTCCTCAATACCGACAAACAGTTGGTCAGTTTGTGTAGTCATCATCATCATCATCAGCCTGGTTAAGCCCACTGCAGGGCAAAGGCCTCTCCCATACTTCTCCAACAACCCCGGTCATGTATTAATTGTGGCCATGCCATGCCTGCAAACTTCTTAATCTCATCCGCCCACCTAACTTTCTGCCGCCCCCTGCTACGCTTCCCTTCCCTTGGGATCCAGTCTATAACCCTTAATGACCATCAGTTATCTTCCCTCCTCATTACATGTCCTGCCCATGCCCATTTCTTTTTCTTGATTTCAACTAAGATGTCATTAACTCGCGTTTGTTCCCTCACCCAATCTGCTCTTTTCTTATCCCTTAACGTTACACCTATCATTCTTCTTTCCATAGCTCGTTGCGTCGTCCTCAATTTGAGTAGAACCCTTTTCGTAAGCCTCCAGGTTTCTGCCCCGTAGGTGAGTACTGGTAACACACAGCTATTGTCTACTTTTCTCTTGAGGGATAATGGCAACCTGCTGTTCATGATCTGAGAATGCCTGCCAAACGCACCCCAGCCCATTCTTATTCTTCTGATTATTTCCGTCTCATGATTCGGATCCGCCATCACTACCTGCCCTAAGTAGATGTATTCCCTTACGACTTCCAGTGCCTCGCTGCCTATTGTAAATTCCTGTTCTCTTCCGAGACTGTTAAGCATTACTTTAGTTTTCTGCAGATTAATTTTTAGACCCACTCTTCTGCTTTGCCTCTCCAGGTCAGTGAGCATGCATTGCAATTGGTCCCCTGAGTTACTAAGCAAGGCAATATCATCAGCAAATCGCAAGTTACTAAGGTATTCTCCATTAACTTTTATCCCCAATCCTTCCCAATCCAGGTCTCTGAATACCTCCTGTAAACACGCTGTGAATAGGATTGGAGATATCGTATCTCCCTGCCTGATGCCTTTCTTTATTGGGATTTTGTTGCTTGCTTTATGGAGGACTACGGTGGCTGTGGAGCCGCTATAGATATCTTTCAGTATTTTTACATACGGCTCGTCTACACCCTGATTCCGTAATGCCTCTATGACTGCTGAGGTTTCGACAGAATCAAACGCTTTCTCGTAATCAATGAAAGCTATATATAAGGGTTGGTTATATTCCGCACATTTCTTTATCACCTGATTGATAGTGTGAATATGATCTATTGTTGAGTAGCCTTTACGGAATCCTGCCTCGTCCTTTGCTTGACAGAAGTCTAAGGTGTTCCTGATTCTATTTGCGATTACCTTAGTAAATAGTTTGTAGGCAACGGACAGTAAGCTGATCGGTCTATAATTTTTCAAGTCTTTGGCGTCCCCTTTCTTATGGATTAGGATTATGTTAGCGTTCTTCCAAGATTCCGGTACGCTCGAGGTCATGAGGCATTGTGTATACAGGGTGGCCAGTTTCTCTAGAACAATCTGTCCACCATTCTTCAACAAATCTGTTGTTACCTGATCCTCCCCAGCTGCCTTCCTAGTATAAGCGGCAAAAACCCCGAGGTAGTGGAAGAGGTGGCGATAGCCCTAGCCATCGTTAACCCCTTATGTAGATTGTAGATTTAGTGACTTGCAGATGGCAGTCGGAAAGCACAAAACAGAATATTGACGAAGGCTGAGGTTATACTCAAAGCCAACGCGAACTATGTCACCTCCGAGGAGACGGAGGAATGTCACATTATATGGTTCCCGGCTCACAAGTCCCCCGACACCCCCGTACCCAACCTCAACTAGGAGGTCCACCACGTAGCGCAGGGTCTCACATTCCACGCTGATGTGGAAGGATCTTCTCTGGGGGTTGGAAATCCAACGGAGGCATGGACAGAGAGGGACAGAATGACCAGGTACTGTGACATAACAAAATTTTATCAAAACTCCCGGCATGTTTATCCACCCCATAACCCTAAACTCGACAGGGCCCAAGCAGTACACAGGAGGCAGTTACAAACCAAGACCTTCCCCAACCCCGTCCATCTCAGGAGGATATATCCAGTCATCTGTTCAGACAATAACTGCAAACTATGCGGCAAGGCTCACGCATCTCTTAGACACATTATTTGGGAATGTGAATTTATATATACAGAAAATGTAGTCTCCCCATATTAAGCTAGGTGCGGTAGATGGCCCCGCTGCGCAGCTCAAACCTCCAAGATCAACTATGGGCCATCCAGCAAGCCCGTGAGGCAGCGAGGAGACACTCTCCAGACCTCCTCGGGGGCGGCCTAGGCCCAAGCCACGAATTTGCCAGATACTCAATAAAGTTGTTACCACCACCACAGTCCATACAGCATAAACTTGAGCAATAAAAACGGAGACATACTGTGGTATTCGAATACTGGTTTCCCAATTTTTTGTTACAGCCCCTACACCCGCATGTTCATGTGTTTTAGAACCATCCGTGTAAAATTCTATGCAATCTTTATATTTGCTATGAAGATAGCAAATATAAAGGGCAGGACACGTAATTAGGAGGGAAGATAACCGATGGTCACTAAGAGTTACGGAATGGATTCCAAGGAAAGGGAAGCGTAGCAGAAGGCGGCAGAAAGTTAGGTGGGCGGATGAGATTAAGAAGTTTGCAGGGACAACATGGCCACAATTAGTACATGACCAGGGTAGTTGGAGAAGTATGGGAACGGCCTTTGCCCTGCAGTGGGCGTAACCAGGATGATGATGATGATGATGATGATGATGATGATGATGATGATGATAGCAGAGATCTTGTATAATGTATTCGCGTGGGGTGTCTCTTTTCTTCAGATGTGTTAATGTCAAGTCCCATAACTTTGTGAAGTCGTACCACAGGGGCAATCGCTGTGGCTTTTTAAAAACCTGGAGGATCTCATCAGGTATGCCAGGGTCCCAATATACCTCATATTGTAGGACAAGAGGCTCAATCATGTTTGGTTTATTTGTATAGCGTAAGCATGAGTTGCATTGTGTGACTATGTTGTAGCATATGTGTTGTGCTGATGACTGGATTCTGAGTATGTAGGAAATAGTAACTAATGCTCTGCGCTGTGGTAAGAGAGGCTCATTGCAGTCAACATATAAACTTTGGATACCACTTGCCAGTCGTAGTCCAAGGTTATGTATTGGATTGAATCATCGAATGTAAGACTTTCTGGCTGAGTCATAAACTATGCAGCTGCAGTCAGAAGGCTACACACAACAGACCAGTAAATGCATAGGAGGCACGTTTGGTCAGAACCCCATGCTTATGGGATAACACTGAGAATATTCAACGCTTTATTTGAACTGATTTTTGTTGTCTTTATGTGAGCCAGGAAGTTCAGTTATTTATCGAAAATCATTCCCATTAATTTATATTCTTGTTTTACCGGCAGTGCCACATCATTCAATTTTAGAACCGGGTCCAAGTACAATCCTCGTTTTTGCGAAAATAGCACTGTAACTGTTATTTGAGTTGAGAAGCAGAAGGCATTTTTGTCGGCCCATTGTATTAGCTTACTTATGGTGATCTGGAGCAGCCTTTCACATGTTGGTAAATTTGAGGCAGGGCACGCTATTTGCAGATTGTCGACATATACGGAGTGCATAATAAAATGTGGAATGACTTTGTTAATAGAGTTAATTTTTACTATGAAGAGTTTTCCCAGTGTTCCCTGTGTTACCATGTAACCCTGTGGCACACTGATCTCCTGGATAAATATGTGCGAGAGCACGGCGCCGAGACATATTTGCAATGTTCGGTTGGACATGAAATCAGCGAGAAAGTTCAGCATTTCGCCGTGGATGCCTAAAGACGTGAGGTCACATAAGATTTCAAATCTCCAAATGGCATCATAAGCACTGACGAAAATCATTTAAGTTCCGTATGTCAAAAGTGAAAGTTAATGTCGCATTTACAAAGCTTTTGTATGATTTAGCCATGCAGCTTGTCAAGGCAATGGGTCTGTAGTTGCTGGGGCATCTACAGGGTTTACCTGCTTTTAGGAACAGCACTACTATTGCATTCTTCAAATTTTTTGGTATTTTTCCAGATTCCCATATCTTATTGAAATATTCAAGGAGAGCCTCCACCGATGCTTTGGACAGGTGTACGAGCATTGAACAGTGGATGCAGTCAGAGCCTACTGCGGTTTTTTTACCAGAAGAGAGTGCAGAGTAAGCAGAGCATTATATTCTTCCCTAGACGTATAAGCAATTCGTAGTTTCTCCTTTCTGCTGATTGTTTGTATTTTGGAACATGTATGAATAGTTTGCCAAGCTGGAGATCTTATAAAAGTGCTCCCCAAGTATATTTGCTTGTTCCTGTAATGTTGTGTCGGTGCCTGTAATTGTTAGTAAGGGTATCATACATGATGAGTAGTCTACCCTAAACTTCCTAACCTGTTTCCACATTCTTTTGGATGTGACGGTGCTATTCACTGAGGATACATATTTATGGCATGATAATTTTTTGGCTTGTCTCCAGATACATCGAGCCCTCACTTTGGCTTGTTTGTATTTCAGGAAATTGCCATATGCTGGGTACCTATGCAATATCCCCAAGGCCTTATTTTGTTGTTCTTTTGCTTTCGTGCATTCAGGTGTCCACCAAGCATTCAGCTTTTTTCGAACAATGCCAGAAGACTGAGGAATATACTTTTCAGCTGCGGCAATGATACACTCAGTAAACTTTTCATTGATGATGATGAATATAGTGTTTTGTGGCTCAAGGGCCAAGTTTGACCAAAGAGTGCCAGGCCAGTGGTAATGAGTTCAAAGTGAAGCAATAAACTATGAGCAATGGATGTGACAGGGTTGTAAAGGGGTCTAAAGGACGATTGCTGTAAAGTGCGTAAAAGCTACATATAATAAAACTGTGGCAATGACTATGAAGTGTGCCACAGACACGAAAGATGCATTGTTAAAGAATTACAATGTACTAAAATGTGTCATAGGCAAAAAAAAATTCCAAGATGCACTGCTGCCTTAACAGAGCCCTTTAAGCACAAGGACATGAAGGTGTGTGTTATGCAAGAACTATCACAGCGGCATCGTCTGGAGAAAGGATGCATTACGAAACTATTGGGCTACATGCAAGACCACATCATTAAAGAAACCCAGGACAGCTTTGGTTGTAAAAAGTGGTTCTTTACCATGAAACATAGTGGGGTGGAGAGGGACACAATAGCAGTATGCAAGAGGAAAATGTTTCCTTCTCTCTTTTTCGGCTTCCTGACACTCCACGAGGACGTGGAGGACGGTCAGCCAGTCACCATATCTACCACTGGTTGGAGGTTCATTTCCAGGAAATAGAAAATTGCGAGTACCATATGTGTGTCCCATTCTGATACGACAGAATAGGATATCAGTTCGTCGTGTTTTTGTAACGGAGGGCCAGCAACCTAATTTCAGCTTAATCAAGTGTAGCTTATTATTTATTTCAATGTCCCACAAGCGTTGCCAGTGTATTTGAAGTTTCATTCGCAAGAAAGGCTTGAGATCTGTGGCAGGAATAACAGGGATAGGATTAATAGCTTGTGATGTAACTGATGTGGCCATTTGGTCTGCTAGCACATTACTCTCAATGCATCTACGGCCAGGAACCCAGCATATTGTCACATGTCTACGAGATGAATAACTACAGTATTGCACAAGTATGAGTAAAGCTCAATAAAAATAGGATTGTTGTGTTTTCTTAAGGACATTAGTGCTTTTACAACACTTAACGAGTCTATGAATATTATTGCTTTCTCTAGTTTTAATTTCTTTATGTGCTTAACCGCAGACAGTAGTGCATAGCTTCTGCAGTAAGGGTACTTCTATGGGGGTTCAATACACCTGATTCAGAAAAAGATGGACTAACAGCCGCGTAAGACACGCAAGCATGCGACTTTGATGCGTTGGTGTAGAATTCAGGACAAGAGTACTTCGATTGGAGTTCATAGAAATGCATTCGAATTTCAAGCTCTGGTGCATATTTTGTAACGCTTACAAATATATCACATTCCATCACCTGCCACTTCCAAGGTGGTAGCTGCTTGGCTGGAGGCATTAAACAATGTTCGAAGAGTGGGACATCCATTTCCACGCTAAGCTCCCTCAAACAGGGGAAAAGACTGCCTCACAGAGGGTCGATTATGGAAAAGTGCAGTGCATGTCAAATCGTCAACGGTTTTAGAACACGGATGTTCAAGATTAGAGTGCACTTTGAGGAAATATGTGAAGCTGATGTACGATTTCAGCAGATGGAGTGACCACTCGTTCGATTCTACATATAAGCTTTCAATAGGGCTTGTTCTGAAAACCCCTGTGGCCAGGCGGATACCCAGATGGTGGACGGGATACAAAACCTTTAGTGCGCTCGGGACAGCAGAGTTGCATACTACGGCACCATAGTCTAACCATGATCGAATGAGACTCTTGTAGAGATTCATTAAACACTTCCTGTCGCTACCCCATGTTGTGTGAGATAGTATTTTCAGTAAGTTCATTGTTTTCAGACATCTTGCTTTGAGGTATTTTTTGTGTGGAATAAAAGTAAGCGTAGATTGACTCTAAGCTTACTTTCATTACACACAAAAAAAAACCTAGAATAATACCTAGAAATTTGTGCTCTTTGTTGATAGGTATTTATTGTTTATATCGTTCCACACAAGGAGCTGGAACAAGGCCTCTCTTGTAAAAAGAACATAACTTTTGTGGGGGGTTGATTTTAAATCCATTTTTCTCTGCCCACTTGGACAGCTTGTTTAAGCCCTGCTGTACCTATCTCTCGTACACTGCAAGATTACAAAACTTGAAGCCTATAACGACAGAAGGCTGAGCTAGTTGGTAAGGATTCATTATGCAAAAAAGAGGTGAGGCGTGCAGACAGGACACAAGAGTAGAGAAGTGGACAACACGAACACCGACTATCAACTGAAGGGAGCACTGAGGTGAAAAAAGAAAAAAGACACAAAACTCATCTGCGCAAGCTCAGGAATGGTATCACCACGTGTCACTCGGGTACATGTGTCGGTCTACGTGAGAGATAATTGTTAAGACACTTAATCTCTTCCTTATGTAAAGTAATTGAAGGCCGACTCCCGCACGCACTTCCACCGTTGTAGATATGCCATGCCTCTACCATAAGACGCGTATCTTCATTCTTATGCCTGTACAATATTGCGCATTCATCTAACTCTGGCGTGCAGTTACAATTTTGGCAATGTAGGGAAAGATTAGAAGGCAATCTACCGGTCAACGACATTTTATGTTCCATTAGCCTCTGATTGATACACCGCCCCGTTTGCCCTATGTAGAACTGGCCACAGCTAAGGGGAATTTTATAAACCACACCTATACGACAGTCAGTAAACCTGTTGTTCTTATTGTGCTTCACTGGACAAATATCTGTTCTTTTTTTGCCTTTTACCTGCTCCTTTTTCCTCTGCACGGCAGCGCATGTCTTACCTAGCTTATTGGGAGCAGTGAAAGCAACATGAACATCATATCTACTTGCAACTTTTTTAAGCCTGTGCGACACTGAATGTACGGAATAGCCACTACTCTTTTTTTGCTATTACTGCTTTCTGTAATCACGTCCGTCCCCCTCGAAACCAACTTCTTTAGGTGCTCAGCCACAGTGGCCACTGCTACACTAGGATAACCTGCTTCTAATAGGCGCCGGACCTGCGCATTGAAACTGGCGCTCATTTTGTACATGCAGGATCTGGTGAGAGAAGACTTAAGGCATGACATGGCAATTCCGTTTTTTACTACTTTGGAATGCTTGGATTGAAAGTTTAGCAACGGCTTCGAAGATCTTGGGGAGTTCTGCCAACAAACGTGATTTTGTTCGAAGACCAAGGAAACATCAAGAAACTGAATTACGCGTCGCTGAGGAAACTCCTTGGTAAACTTTAATCCTCCTCCATAAAGTTTAAATTGCTCACTTACTGAGGTAGCAGCGGAATCGAATTCCTCCCTATTGCAGAAAATCAGGTAATCATCAACGTAATTAAATATCTTGATAACGCTATCAAGTAAGGCTTTCTCTAAGCAGCTGTCAACCTTACTCAGGTAAATATTGCTAAGAATAGGGGCAACCTTTGAGCCAATAGAAATGCCTGATTTCTGCAGAAGAACGCCATCTCTCCACCCAATAAGCGTCGACTTCAAGTACATTGAAAGAATTTCTGGAAAAGCTCCCATGGAAACACCGCATCTGTCAATAAAAGCCAACTCTTGCACTTGTTCTTTAACGCACTTATTTACGGAATTTAGCAACCCGACACGCGGCAAGGAATAATACAGGTCTTCGATATCCATACTAAAAGCTGTACAATCACCAGGATTTTCCTCTCTCAAATACTGAACTAGTGCCTGAGAATTACGCAAGCAAAAGGGGTCTGAAAAAACTGGTGAAGCTAAGCAGTTCTGTAGGTAACTAGCGACAAAGACCTGCCACATCCCTTTCTCTTACACTATAGCACGAAAAGGAATTTCTTGCTTATGGGTCTTCGCCGAGAAAAACAGTTCTCAGGTGAGGGATTTTGCTTTCTTGACATTAGAGACAACCCTATCAAGATTATGTCTTGACAGGAGGTCAAGCGCACGTTGCTTAACTGCTGACGGCTTGAGTTTTACTGGCTTTAAATTCTTTTCTATGGCTGAAATCACTTTTTCTGAAAACATGTCATCTGGCATAATTACGAAATACCCTTCCTTGTCAGATATTACTGGTCTAAGTTTATGCTCCACAAGGTAATTAACTAATGGTCGGACAGGGTTAGACGTCTTAAAATGAGAATTTGATGGTTTAATGCTAGCAATGCAATCTGAAATACAGCGCGAGCCTTCTTCCGGGACGAACCTGGTTATGCAGCGCGGTATGCTTAAAACGTCAACGGGCTTTACGTTAGGCTTAAAACAGTGCTTAGGACCTAAAGCAAGGGTTTTTCTATGGGTATCACTTACGATAGCGTCTCCAAGAAGCAGCACATTATTTGACAGTGAATTATTAGAAAGGTGTTTACTCTTACTTTGTTTCAAAAAGTTTCATCCACCATAGGAAGTCCGCGTGTTGCACGGCTATCCTATTCCAATCGGCGTAGGGGCGGTTCCAATGGCGACCGTCTGCCAGGACCGCGCAACGGACCTTTAGACAATCCTGATAGAACCTAACTTGGCGCCACGATTCAGCGGAAAGAATAGCTCCAATCCTCCTGGCATGCCCAGTTGATGGTTGAAGGAAGCCAATGGGACAACACGATTACGACTAAACCACGACATGGCTCTAGCGCGGAACATAAATATTGCAATTAAGGAAGCTAACGAAGCAGGAATGCACAATATTGTACAGGCATAAGAATGAAGATACGCGTCTTATGGTAGAGGCATGGCATATCTATAATGGTGGAAGTGCATGCGTGAGTCAGCCTTCGATTACTTTACATAAGGAAGAGATTAAGTGCCTTAACTGTCATCTCTCACGTAGACCAGCACATGTACCCGACTGACATGTGGTGATACCATTCCTGAGCTTGCGCAGATGAGTTTTGTGTCTTCTTTCTTTTTTCGCCTCAGTGCTCCCTTCAGTTGATAGTTGATAGTTGATTGATAGGTTGGATGAACTACACTAGGTTAACCCTTGCTGCGTGGAAGATTGGAAGTAAAATGAAGACAGGAGAGATGGAAAGTGAAAGAGACAGAAGAAGGTTGGAGGAAGAGAGACAGGAAAAGGCAACTACCAATTTCCTCTGGTTGGGTCAGTCAGGAGGTGCGGTCTACGTGAATCCGAGGCCAAAGGGGTGTGTTGCCTCCGCCGAGGGGCTTAAAGGTCCATACACTCGGCATCGGCTCAACCCCTAGAATCACCTCTTGCCTGGACACAGCTAAGCCGCACTCAGCTAGACGTGGGAGGGTCCAACCCTCGTGTGATCGGGTACTGGTGCCGCAACACACCAAATGCCTGCTCACGCAGACACCCCTGAGGGGAACTTTTCATTGATTTCATCAATGCTTAGCTATGTCGAAATGAGCTCCTCCAGCTTGCATTTTTCGTGATAACAGACCAGTCTTCCATGTGCAGCTTCCAATGGTGCAGTTTACGATATAATGGGTAGCGTTGATGAGAGTTTGATAATAGCAGGTAAATGATCACTGCCATATAAAGTGTCCAGTACATCCAATCTGACATCGGTAAAAACATGTCGTGAGTTAAATGCTAAATCAAGGCAGCTAAAATTATGTTAACTTGGTGAAAATTATGTTGGAGCACCTGAGTTCAAAAGACATGTTGTTTGTTAAAATAAAATCTTCTATAAGTTGTCCTCTTCGGTCAGTTTTATCGCTGCCCCAAAGAGTGCAATGATCATTAAAATTGCTTGCTAAAACAAAAGGCTCTGGCAACTGGTCTGTTAAATTTTCCAGGTCTCGTATAGTGAAATGGATGCAGGGTGGAATGTAGAGTGAAAAGATGGTGACAGTTTTATATGATGAAATGGTGACGACTACCGCTTGCCTCGTACAGGGTGTTTAGCAGAATGTTCCATGTGGGGATGCTGCCTTGCACAACAATAGCGATTCCTCCGATAGACGGCTGGAGTGTTCGCAGTCCTTTCGTACAACAGTAAAACATTTAAGAAAATGTGTATTTTTGGGGCGTAAGTTTGTTTGTCGAAGACAAAATGCTACTGGCCACAACGTATTCATTATGTCTTTGATGTCACCCAGATTGTGGATCAAGCCTCTGCTATTACAATGAATGATGAAAACTGTTTCTATGGAATTGAAAATATTTACTTCTGTGTGAGCTTAAGTTGTAGGCGGCATGTATTAAAGATTGATGGATGTGTGTTGTTTAGTGGCGCAAGGGCCAGGTATGGCCAAAGAGCGCCATGACTGATAATGTTGTCTTAAACGCTGACTTGTGAGTGGCGATGGTGGGATGTAACATGGCTGTAAAGTGGCCTAAAATCAGTGTCATGGAAGCGTAAAATAGTCTATAGCATAAAATTATGGTTGTGATACATGTAGTGGTCTGTGAATATAGTACGCGTGATAAGTGATCATGGAGTTAAATGCAAGAATATGTAAATAGCACTTGTGCCGCCGGAGGGCCTTTGAGCCCAAAGGCCGGGAGGCAGGTGCTTTATTGCACCTACCGCAGCAGAAACCTCTGTTAGAGGCTTTGCTACGGATTTCCTGGGGCTATAATATGAAAACTATGTACATCTTTTAAATATCGAAACAGGGATTCATGTTTAAAGAGAGGTTCTATACCTATAATCATTTGAGGATGGAGTGGAATTAGCTGCCGATGTGGTAATGGAAAATGCTTTTTCCTATTAGCGTCTAATTGAGTGCATTGCAGCAGGATGTGAAGCATGGTAAGTGGCTCACCACATTTATCACACGTGGGTGGATCGCCACCGGACAAGAGGTATGCGTGTGTGCTGTATGTGTGTCCTATCCTGAGTCTGCAAAGTGTTACTTCTGTGTGGCGGTTCTTGGATACCGGCGGCCAGTTGCCAAGATACGGCTTGATAACATGTAATTTATTTTCTGTCTCTTTATCCCACAAGCGCTGCCAGAAAGCCCTTAGTGTTTTTCTTATTGAGGGCTTGAGGTCCATTACAGGGACAGTCGTGTAAGTGTTGGAAGCGTTCGTGTGGACGGATGTGGCTAGCTGGTCAGCCAACACGTTTCCTTCAATCTCGCGGTGCCCCGGCACCCAGCATAATAGGATATGCTGCCTGGACGCATAGGTGGTGCATAATGCTGAATATAGAGACACAATTATAGGATTTTTATATTTCTTCACAGTTTTCAATGCGTTTACGACGCTCAAAGAGTCTGTATATATAACTGCCTTTGGGATATTCAGTTCTGTAATGTGTTTAACGGCAGCCAATATGGCGTAGGCCTCTGCTGTAAAGATACTTGTGCTCGTGTGCAGAACACCGGTATCCGAAAAGGATGGACCGACTGCTGCGTAAGATACGCCAGAATTACACTTTGATGCGTCTGTGAAGAATTCAGGACAGGAGTATTTGTGTTGTAATTCCAGGAAGTACATTCGTATATGCGCGAGAGGAGCGCGCTTTGTAACAGTTATGAAGGATGTATCACACTCTATTGGTTGCCACTGCCACGGTGGGGGCCGTATAGCTGGGGACATAAGGTGGTATTCAAGCAGGGGAACCCTTGTTTCTTCAGCTATGTCTCGGACACGAAGTGAGAAAGGCTTTGCCACTGTGGGCCGGTTTCGAAAAAGTTGACAACTGGACAAATCGTTTATGGTGTGATACGCGGGGTGCAGACTGTTTCCGTTAACTCTAAGAAAATACATGAAATACGAGTATGTTCTCTGCAGTTGGAGTGACCATTCATCCGATTCAACGTACAGACTTTCCACTGGGCTTGTTCTAAAGGCACCTGTGGACAGGCGAATTCGTAAGTGGTGGACAGGGTCTAGCATCTTTAGAGCAGTTGGAGTAGCAGACTGGAAGACTATGGCTCCATAGTCTAGTCGTGTGCGTATGAGGCTTTTGTACAAGTTCATGAGACATTTTCTATCACTGCCCCAGGTTGTGCGTGAGAGAACCTTTAAGATATTCATTGTTTTCATGCACTTGTTTTTAAGATATTTTATGTGCTGTACAAAGGTTAGTTTCGCGTCTAAATTTATGCCTAAAAATTTATGTTCCTTGTTTACAGGCAGACGCTCACCATGCAATACAATTTCAGGATCAGCGTGCAGGCCTCTTTTTCTCGAGAAAACGACACATGTGCTTTTTTGTGGGTTCAGTCTGAACCCGTTCTCATCAGCCCATTTGGAGACCTTGTTAAGGCCAAGCTGGATCTGTCGTTCACAGATTGCGAGAGAACTTGATTGAAAACCAATCTGCACATCGTCAACATATGTTGAATAGAAGATGTTACGTGGTATGTGTAGACGAAGAGAATTCATTTTTACTATAAAGAGCGTGCAGCTGAGCACACCGCCCTGCGGCACTCCTGTTTCCTGTACAAATTTCCGTGACAAAACATTGCCCACTCGAACACGGAATGTCCGATTTGACAGATAGCTTTCGATAACATTGAACATATTTCCGTGTATACCTAAGTGTGAGAGGTCTCTCAATATCCCGAACCGCCACGTAGTATCATAAGCTTTCTCCATATCAAGGAATACAGATAAGAAAAACTGCTTATGGACAAAAGCTTCACGGATACGTGCCTCGATACGTATGAGATGGTCATTGGTGGATCGACCCTCGCAAAACCCGCACTGGTATGGGTCGAGGAATTTATTTGATTCGAGGATATGTAGTAGACGACAGTTAATCATTTTTTCGAATACTTTGCAGAGGCAACTTGTTAGCGCTATAGGTCGGTAACTTGATACAGAGGAAGGATCCTTCCCGTGCTTCAGAATTGGAATTACAATAGCCTCCTTCCAAACAGAGGGGATCTCGCCGGAAGACCATATCACGTTGTATAGGTAAAGAAGGGTTTTCTGTGTTTCGGATGGTAGTTGTTTTAACATCTCATATATTATGCGGTCTGAACCTGGGGCGGATTTATTACAACAGTTCAGTGCTGCCTGCAGTTCTGCTATACAGAATGGATCGTTGTACGTCGCACTTTTAGCAGATTTTCTTTCTAATTTTTGCTGTTCTATTTGTGTTTTGTACTTTAGGAAGGTTTCGGAGTAGTGTGAAGAGCTCGATATGTATTCAAAATATGCACCGAGAAGGTTGGCTTGGTCTTCAAGGCTTTCTCCGTGGCTATTTACTAGAGGTAAGGAATACGTTTGTTGCCCATTTACTTTCTTCACTCTATTCCAGACTTTTCTCTCATCTGTATACGAGTTGATGCTTGATATAAACTTTGCCCAGCTCTCTCGTCTTGCTTGTCGGCGCGTTCTCCTTGCCTGGGATTTGACATGCTTAAAGTTTTCTAGGTTTTCTGCTGTTGGCGAATCGCGAAGCAGCGCCCATGCTTTGTTCTGGATCCTCCGCGCTTGCCTACATGCATCGTTCCACCAGGGAACACGCCGCTTAGAACCAGTGCCGCTCGTTTGAGTAATACACTTAGAGGCGGCATCAAGTATAAAAGCTGTAAAATATCTGACAGCATCATCTATGCTTATACCGGACATCTCAGTCCACGTCATGTTAGTAAGAGCTCGGTACCGTTCCCAATCGGCTGATTCAACCTTCCACCGGGGGACCTGGGGGAGAAGTTGATCTTGTTCCGTCGTACTTATGATTATTGGAAAGTGGTCACTTCCATACGGGTTGTTAAGCACACTCCATTTAAAATAAGGTAAAAGTGTCGGCGATAAAATGCTAAGATCTATGGCAGAATATGACTTGTTAGCCAGGTTAAAATATGTAGGCTTCTTTGTATTCAAGAGACATGCTCCAGAAGAAAAAAGCAGCTGTTCAATCACGCGACCTCGCGCATCACACCGTGAATCGCCCCACAAACTACTGTGTGCATTAAAATCACCAAGAATCAAATAGGGCTCCGGGAGCTCATCTATTAACGATTCTATGTCTCGTCTGTGAAGGTGATAATGTGGTGGTATATACAAGGAGCAGATGGTTATGAGTTTATTTGAAAGTACGGCTCGAACGGCCACTGCCTCAAGGGCCGTGTGGAGCTTTAAATGTTGACACGCTACATTTCTGTCAGCAATAATGGCTACACCGCCAGATGATGCGACAGCATCCTCGCGGTCTTTGCGAAACGTAACATACTTTCGGAGAAAGTTTGTGTGTATAGATTTTAAGTGTGTTTCCTGTAAAGACAGCACTTTTGGATTGTGTTTGTGGATCAGTTCTTGTATATCATCAAGGTTTCTGAGAAGACCTCTGACGTTCCATTGAATTATTTGTGTATCCATATTGGAAGTTAATAAGTGCTGTGTGTACAGAAACAGAAGTAATGATTATAGAAATTACAGTGATTAAATTACAGAGCCCTTTCGAGGCCCTGTAACGGGAGTTTTGCCCTTTCTGGAGCGTTCGAGCGAGCCTCGCCGCTCCTTAGGCGCTTGGTGCGCCTTGAGGACAGGTGTTGTGTCCATTGCCTCTTGTGAGGCGCCGGACACGTGCTCTTGCGAGCGAGAGGTTTTCAGGAGTAGTCCCGCCTTGGAGGGCAAGACCCTTGCGCCCACCAGCCCGGAGGTCGATGAGGCACCCTGCGGGATTTGGCTGCGCCGGCTGTTGCCAGCGCTCGAAGGGACCTGGGAAGATGAGGCAGCCTCGGCTACGCCCACCTTCGGTGTCGATGGTCCCTTCTCCTCGGTTAACGGAGCAGCGCTAGCTGCAACCGCCGCGGGGGCAGAAGGCGTAACTGCCAACTCACTGGGTGTGGGTCGGTCAGTCGCCGGAGGCCGTTGTGGCGCTGCCCCCTTACGCGCCACATCGGCAAAGCTGCTCTTAGACAGGTATGACACCCGCCTCCGTGCCTCCTTGAAAGATACGTTTTCTTTGACTTTGATTGTTACAATCTCTTTTTCTCTCTTCCAGGACGGGCAGGACCGCGAGTATGCGGCATGCTCGCCATCGCAGTTGACACAATGTGGAGTGTTCTGGCATGTTTCGGAGGAATGTTCTTTGTCACTGCACTTGGCACAAGTGAGCCGGCCTCGACAGTTCTGTGAACTGTGGCCGAAACGTTGGCACTTAAAGCATCTGAGAGGACTGGGCACGTATGGCCTAACACGAAGTTTGATATAACCGGCCTCGATGGACTCGGGAAGGACACTTGAGCCGAAAGTGAGTATCAGGTGTTTCGTCTTGATTTCTTTTCCGTCTCTCCTCATCTTAATTCGTTTAACATTTATAACATTCTGGTCACTGAAGCCCTCCAAGAGTTCAGCCTCAGTGAGCTCCATCAAGTCATCGTCAGAGACCACACCACGGGTGGTGTTCATCGTGCGGTGCGGGGTTATAATTATTTGGGTTTCCCCAAATGACTCTAGTTTTGACAGTTTTTCATATTGCTTTTGATCGCGGAGCTCCAAGAGAAGATCACCGCTTGCCATCCTCGATGCCTTATAACCAGGACCAAAGACTTCGGTCAATGACTTGGAAACAAGGAAGGGTGAGATAGTTCTTACTGGTTTATCTGGTTTTGCAGAATGAATAACATGGAAACATGGGAAGTTGTGGACTTGGCGTCCGAAAAACTGAAAGACTTCATCGGTGCGCCCTCTTTTCGGAGGGCGATCAGGGAGTCGAGGAAAGGAGCTATCCATAAATAGATGTGATATTTCGGCAGTAACGCCAGCCACCCACCGTGGAGTCCTACAAGGGGACGCTGCAGGGCGTGTGAAACACGGCCTGCAAACGCCAGCTGTACATTACCGCTATAACCAAATATGAAATAACCTAGGTTGGCTATTCACACAAGGTTAACCCTTGCTGCCTGGAAAAATTGGAAGTAAGCGGAAGCTAGGAGAAGACAGGAAAGATGAAAAGTAAGAGAAAGACGAAGATTGGAAGGAGAGAGAGACAGGAAAGGGCAACTACCGATTTCCCCCGGGTGGGTCAGTCCGGGGGTGCCGTCTATGCGAAGCAGAGGCCAAAGAGGCGTGTTGCCTCCGCCGGGGGGCCTTAAAGGTCCAAACACCCAGCTTCGGCTCAACCCCCAGGATCCCCTTTTCCCCAGACACGGCTAAGCCGCGCACGGCTACACGCGGGAGGGTCCAACCCTCGTGTGCTCGGGTACGTGGTGTCGCAACACACCAAACGCCTGCTTGCGCAGACGCCCCTGCGGGGTATTAAAGATTGATTATTCTCATCAAAGGTGGTAACGGTTCAGGTTACCTGTCCCTTTTTCGGCACAGTTCTAAGAACTTTGTCCTTCTTGGTGCACTCCAGAGAGCACGGATTTTTCAGCGTCAATGACACCAGAGTTTTTGGATCAACCTCCATTGCCTTCTCCGAGGCGCTGGACAATCGAGAGCCAGGCACCGGGACGCACGTCTCGGGCCGTGGAGTTCCGTTCAACTTTGGGCCCTGTGACACTACGGTCTACTGGCCCATCTTTAATGTTGTTGATGATGTTGGAGGGGGCGGGTGGATTTTCTACAGGAACCGGTGTGGTGCTGCCCCCTGCCACGCCGGCATAGCTCACTTGAGGTAAGTGCCCTAGCCTTTTCCTCACTTCATAAAATGAGATATTTTCTTTTCGGGAGACTGCGATGATTTCTTTTTCTCTCTTCCAGCGAGGGCAGCTCCATGAGTAAGCTGGATGGTCGCCCTTGCAATTGACACATTGTGCAGGAGCATTGCAGTTATCAGATGGATGGTCATTGGCACTACACTTCATGCATGTTTCTTTGCCTCTGCATGTTTGCGATGCGTGTCCGAACCTCTGGCACTTGAAACACCACCTTGGGTTCAGTATGTATGGTTTGAAATTGACTTTCAAATATCCTGCATCAAGTGAACTGGGCACAGTACAGGTACCAAATGTGAGTATGATGTGTTTCATGGGGATTTGTTGGTTGTTTCGTCGGAGTGTTATTCTTTTACCTTAATTACGTTTTGATCTTGGAATCCTTCGAGGAGCTCTTCGTCGCTGAGATTCAGGAAGTCTTCTTCTAATATAACTCCCTGCTTGTGTTGAGTGAGCGATGTGGAGAGATTGTCATTTTAATGTCACCAATACTGGTGAGTGCAGTATGCTTTTCAAGTTGATCTTTCTTGGTCAGTTCAAGGAGGAGGTCTCCACTAGCCATCTTTGAGGCTCTGTAGCCAGGTCCAATCATGTTTGCTAGGCATTTAGAAACTAGGAATGGTGATAGTTTTCATACGGTTGTGTTGCCTTCACTGTGAAAAACATGGTATCTTGCAAATATGTCTTTGTTTGGTTTGAAAAAGAACTAGGAAGTTGCTTCGGTGCACCCTTTATTTAGGGAGTGATCTTGGAGGGGGGGGGGGAAGCATTTGCCATGTAAGCCTTGGTAAATTCGGCGGCGATGGTGGCCACTCACCACTGAGCCCAATAAAGGGACGCTACTAGGTTGGGAATAATACCTGCAAATGCCAGCCGTGCATCGCCGCTATAATTTATTGTATATATATACCCAAGAGTGGATATATTACACACGGTTAACCCTTGCCGCCAGGAAATATGGAAGTAATAAGAAGGGAAGAGAAGACAGGAAAGATTGAAAGTGAGAGAGAAAGTAAAATTTGAAGAGGGGGGACAGGAAAAAGCGACTGCCGATTTCCTGCGGATGGGTCAGTCCGGGGGTGCCATCTATGTGAAGCAAGAGGCCAAAGAGGGGTGCTGCCTCTATCAGGGGGCCTTAAAGGTGCAGACAGTCAACATCAGCTCAACCTCCAGGATCCCCTTTCCCCAGTCCCTGCTGATCAACGTACGACTACACGAGGGAGGGTCTGACCTCATGTGCTCAGGGTCATGTGTCACAACAGACCAAATGCCTGCTGAGGCAGACACCCCTGCGGGGATACATAATTCACATTATCATAACAACTATAGCAGCAAACAACAACCATTTAATACACCATATCTGTACGAATACAACGCAAGTCTTTTATTGAACATTATTGGCCCCAGAATGCACCTCACATTACAGCTATCTAAATCTCTATCTAAATGCTATCTTAGAGCCTACCCGTGTTACTCACAACAGTTTCACATCTATTGACGTCTGTATAACAAGCCTAAACAAATACGACTACAATGCAGGCATATTGGGCTCAGGCCTTAATGACCACCTACCTATATATATTTGTATGCAAAACGTGTTCCTTAACGATAAACATCCAACCCACTCGTGATATAGAAGTTTCAATGAAAAACCACTACTTAAGTTTAGCGAATTAATTAAAGATCTTTGATCTTCAAATTAGAGATCTTCGCCAATATCGAGTGAGCCCGTGACAGCCGCTGACACCCGGATGGGCGGAGTTGTGATAACAGAGTCGGGCATTTTAAACTTGCTTTTGGAAATAGACACCAAGAAGGCGCCGGGGCCCGATAATATATCAAATGTATTTTTGAAATGATACGCGCAGCAGCTGTCTCCCTTTGTACAGATTATATTTTCTGAGTCGCTGAGTACAGCCTCTCTTCCCAAGGATTGGCTATGTGCCAAAGTAATACTCATTCATAAAGAAGGCAATAAATTACACGTGGAAACATATAGACCAATATCACTAACCAGTTGCTGCTGTAAATTAATGGAACACATAGTAAGTAAAGCCATCATGACATACTTACAAGAAAATAACATATTATATCCTAAGCAACACTGTTTTAGAAAAGGCTTGTCAACTATAACACAATTATTAGAAATAACACATGACTTCGCATCAATAATTAACTCCAAATTCCAAGCTGATGCTATTTTTATTGATTTTTCGAAGGCTTATGATTGCGCTGTGCACTGTAAACTAATCGAGAAAATAAAGTCTATCGGAATTGAACACAATGGATAGCAGCCTATCTGGCAAACTGAACTCAATATGTTACTATAAATAATTATGACTCGGACCAACTCGAAGTTTATTCAAGGGTACCACAGGGGTCCGTATTGGGGCCATTATTATTTTTCATATACGTTAACGACATCGCTGATTGTGCAGAAAATGGAGTAAAATTGCAGCTCTTCACCGATGACTTGGTAATTTATACATGCGTGCAAGGAATCGAGGACCAGCTTAGACTAAATACTACACTAAGCAATATAGCCCGCTGGTGTGACATGTGGGGAATGGAAATTAATCTTAATAAAACACAGTATATGACCATAACTCATAGAAAGTCGATCTTTAGGTTCAGTTATACATTAATGGGCAACGATTTAATACAAACTGACACAGTAAAATATTTAGGCATAACCTTTACAAGCGCGTTAAAATGGAATACCCATATCGATAATACATGCACGAAGGCTTTCCGAACACTCAGTTTCTTGCGAAGAAAATTAACTGCAGCACCATCCTATGTGAAACTAACAGCATATAAAACTTTAGTAAGGCCAATTCTTGAGTATGGTAGCATAGTGTGGAACCCGCACCAGAAAGGACTCTCACAGAAACTAGAAAGCATTCAAAATAAAGCGTTGCGATTTATATACCATAAGTATTCTCGACACGAAAGCGTAAGTGCTCTTAGAAGCCAGGCAGCACTGCCTACCCTTGTTTGTCAGCGTCGTGTGGCTGTCATGAAATTTCTTTTTATGCTATGTAATGACAACATTAATATAGATAAGCGAGATTACATGCAGCCACCACACCGACACTCCAATAGAACCTGTCATAATAAACACATCAGGCAGTATCCGACACAGTGTGACACGTTTAGATATTCATATTTCCCGTGGGCAATCGACATCTGGAATTCGTTGCCAAAGGAAATTGTAGAATCAGATTCTGTGGATGGCTTTGTCGCAAAATTGGAGTCATATTTTGGCTGTTCATGAAAGTATTTCAGTGGGTAGTTCAAAGGTATTGCGTTGGTTGAGTGATTGGACACTAGTGCACGTGTGATTGCATACTGCCTTATGATTTCAAATGTAAATATTGCAATGTGCTGAATAGTGGTGTTTTATAGATTCACGATAACTACAAGAATATTATACGACTAATATTGCAATTGTTTTGAGTACCTTTTTCCCTGATTCATGTGAAACAAAAGAAAGTGTCTTGAGTTGAATACCAGTGCTGTTGTATGGCAGAATTTTTTTTTTTTGCTTTATATATATTTTTTTCTTTTTTCCTGTTTTTCCCATGCTCGTGTGTATATATCTTACAATCCACTTCCTGTTTGGGCCTGTGCAAAGGCCTACAGTATTGTTAAATAAATAAATAAATATAAACGAGCTGACTGGTCACGTGTGTATCTGCAAAAAAATCCATATAAAACATACATTTTTCTAGAGACCTTCGTTCAATGCTACAACACTGCTGTTCTGCTACAACAGTTCAAAATCAGGAAGAGTCAAAATGGAAATCCATGGCTAAATAGCAACCTTTTGAAGAGAATCAAGCAGAAAAACATACTTTTTCACAGATTTCTTGCTAGCAGAGATATTACAATACTGCAAGAGTTCAAGCAGTTCTGAAACAGGTTAAACAGCAATACTAGAAAAGCAAGAATAGCCTATTACGAAGATATGGAAGAAAGTTAATTCTTTAACTGGAAGAACAGTACCTTGCAATGAACCTAAACAAGCAAAAGTTAACGATATTATTCTAAAGCGTAGAGAGCTTGCAAATGCAATTAATCAGTACTTTCTGAACATGGCTGTCGATGATGAGGATACAATGCAACATGAAGTAAAATTAGGTAACCAGCTGAATTCTTTCGTGTTACACGAAGTATCATCAGAAGAGGTCTACAGATACATAGAGGAACTAAGAACGAACATTTCAAGTGGTTACGATGATGTAAAGGTGGCACCAGTTAAGGCTGTCGCATCTATACTTAGCCCAGTATTAGCATATCTTATAAATGTCTCATTTCTGATGGGAACTTTCCAGACAAAACTAAAAGTCGCAAAAGTTACTAACATCCATAAAGAACGAGAAGAAAGAGTGTTAACCGAGGGGCCCGATTTCCGTTAGTCATATCATGAGAAGCCAACAAACACTGACACCAAGGACAACATTGATGCCTTCAGGTAGCATGCGTGGGTTTATTGACCAGTTGCCTTCACCCAAAAAGATCACGTTCTCGTTACGCCTGCGGCAAAAAGGACATTCCATGTCCGCTGCCAAGGTCTGTGAGTGGTGGCGCTGGCTAACACTCCCAGGGTTCTACTAGGAGACATAAATACCCAAGAAAAGTGGATGGGGAAACAGCCCCGCAGTAGCTCAATTGGTAGATAATCGCACGCGAAATGCGATGGTTGTGGGTTCGGTTCCCACCTGCGGCAAGTTGTTTTTTCATCCACTTTGATTTCCATTAATGTATCGTTTCTTTACTTCATTTATTAAGCACAAGTAATTTCCCCCATGTTGTCCTTGGTGTCAGTGTTTGTTGGCTTCTCATGATATAACATCCATAAAGGTGGCAATGCTTGTGAATTGACAAATTATCGACCGATATCTGTGCTACCTGTATTTTCAAAAATATATGAAAAATGTATAAATCAGCGTCTCATGAAATATCTCGACAAATAAAATCTATTGTCGCCATATCGATATGGTTTTTAAAAAAATTATACTAAGGAAGACGCTCTAATAAGCGTTAAAAACCACTTTAAAAAATACTGAAAATAAAAAGTTCATGTTAGGTGTGTGTGTTCCTTGACTTGAGTAAAGCTTTTGATTCCGTTGACCATGATATCCTATTCCTGAAATTAAGCCGCTACGGAATTCGTGGTGTTGTCCTGGACTTATTTAGAAGCTACTTATCATCAAGATATCAATTTGTTGGCATAGACAATGAAGTGTCCCAGTACCTAAGCGTAAAAAAAGGAGTTCCGCAGGGATCCATATAAGGTCCCGTGCTTTTCCTTCTATATATAAATGATATTACAAAGGTTCAAGATACACCTGCAATTACAATGTTTCCTGATGACACTAGCCTGTTCTTCACGAGATCCACAATTCATGAAGTAGAAGCTTCAACAAATCTATACCTCTCTAAACTCTCAGGTTGGCTAACAAAAAACAAACTAAAACTAAACATACAGAAAACTAATGTATTCAGGCCTATTAACAAGCACATCAGCGATAATATACTAATTTCTTATAACGATCAACGCCTCGAACAAGTAAGTGCACAGAAATTTCAAGGGGTATGGTTCCATGAATATCTGTTATGGACACCACACGTGAATCATCTCTTGACTGATCTAGCTAGTTCTGTAGGATGTCCGAGTAGGATCGCTTCTCTTTTCCCTTCATGGTTAACTAAATCCCTGTACTACACAATATTCTATTCCAAACTACTATACGGAATACTGGCGTGGGGAACAACTAAAACCAATTATGATAGGTTATTAATTTTACAAAAGCACGTGCTTCGTATCTTAGAAAAATATAAAGGTCATGCCAAGTATCTAGCCAGTGAACCACTTTTTCTTCAACATGAAATCCTATCTGTTAAAAAAAGTATGTAATCTAAAACTGGTGCAACACATACACAAACACAAATTACAGGATGCTTTCCCAAGCACTGTATCCACAAAATATGGCTTCAGAAGTTCTGGCCGAAAAAATAAAAAGGTATGCACAAACTATGGCAAGCAGGCCAGTGAATATAAAATAGTGCAATTATTAAACCTCCATTAATCGAATATTGACTTTACATTACAGACCAAGCAATTCCAACGTCATTATCAATCATTCCTTCTCACTACTCATCTCATAGTCAATCCATAAATGTTATCGAATTACGTTTGCGTATTTCTAGTTGAAACTTGTTCTGGTTATTTTTTGCGGGAAATTACAATAAATTTTACAAAATTGTCGATTTCATTCCAATGTATGTTTTTCTACGTATAATTTATGTTGAGCATGTTAAATGCACGTGTATAAAATATGCATGCGATCACATGAAAAACGAATTCTATATTCCTAGTGAAATGTATATTATATCGTGTTAACCGTTGCAGACTGTATTCTTGATCGGGGGCCAAGACCTCATCAGGCTTTTTTGCCTCCCATAAGAAAAAATATTGTATCGTTTTTCTTCCAAATAAACATGTTCATTCATCTGGGTTCATCACACGAACATGAAATTTTATTTTAAATTTTATTTTCCTGGTCCCAGAGTGTCCCTTACATTATATTTAGGTTCATCCTGCCAATATAACGGGATTCTTTGTTACCTTTTATTTTCAAATGCTTGTGTTGCTCTGTGTGCCTGCTGCCACTTCAACTTGCTCAACAGCAGTAAGCTGAGTTGCCAGTGCGTATTTTTTGCAGTCTTTCTTTTGATTTAGAACGCAGTTAGTGCCAGATCAATGTGGTTACGGAATATTAATCACAATCTTGAGGAAGACAATCCGCGTTGTTGTGTAGGTGCGTCAAGCGAGGGGTCTTTGAAGTCATGCAATGCATCACCATACAATCTGTGAAACGTTTTGCAATGTTCGATTGTGTCACAGACATTTCCAAAGTGCTGTTCGTCCAATAACTTTGGATGGTGCCTTGGAGGATGACACCGTTCTTGCGGACAGTCACAAAGAGGTCAGCACATGTTCTTTCCCTTTATTTTGCAATGACACTTTGAAATAACAATAATGACACATGTACTTGTTTATCTTTATTGGGTGACCACGTTTCACCACCTAACAAATGTTATTGCGCAGCACAGGACGCGCGTGCATGTATCTGAAGTTTCTGGAATGTTATTTATGGCTCCATCCGATGTCTGTCACCGAACCTTGTGTAATCTGATTGCATGTATACGTGACACGAATAGTGTAGAACTTTGTGGAAGACACGCGGGTCCTAGTGATTACTCTGGAACATTCGACAACTATATGTATAAAAGCCAACACACTTGACCCATGGATCAGATTTTCGACAATCACTGAATGTGTTGGCCATTTTCGTTGAGCATTGAGTGTAGCCTGTTTTTTTTTGGGCACAAGTACACCCAATAACGTTAGTTTCATCATTCACAGTTTTGTTGCTGTGTCCTCAACAGTCACTACAATGTGACATCTGGTGAAGGTGCTGGTTCGTTCATGTACTGCTTTTTGACGTCATCGAGGATTTGACAAGCACCAGTCGCAAAGCATCGCATAATCACCGAAGAATGTGCTCTACCACTCCGCCAGAGCCCTTACCAAGTTTCGAGGCGAAAATGTGAAGCTATAAGAGAACAAGTCGACGAAATGCTGCGCGACGACATCATCCAGCCATTGAAAAGCCCATGGGCAACCCCTGTTGTCTTGGGGAAGAAAAAGGACGAAACCTTACGTTTCTGCGTCGATTATCGTCGACTGAACAAAATCACAAAGAAGGATGTGTACCCCCTACCACAGATAGACGGCGAATTAGATCGGCTCTGCAACGCTAAATACTTCTCGTCAATGGATCACAAGTCTGGCTACTGGCAAATAGAAGTCTATGAGAGAGATCGTGAAAAGATTGCCTTCGCGACCCCAGATGGCCTCTACGAGTTCAAGGTCATACCATTCGGACTGTGCTCGGCGCCTGCAACATTCCAGCGCGTCATGGACACGGTGTTAGCAGGATTGAAGTAGCAGACCTGTCTTGTTTACTTGGATGACGTTGTCATCTTCGCCGGAAATTTCAACGATCACCTTAGGTGGCTTACTTACTTAGGTGGCTTACTTACTTACAGTACTAGAGGCTATGAAGTCATCAGGGCTCACTCTGAAGTCAGAAGAGTGCTGCTTCGCTTACGATGAGCTTCTGTTCCTAAGCCATGTCATCAGCAAGTCTGGAGTCTGCCCCAACCCGCAGAAGACTGCTGCCATCGCAAAGTTCCCACAGCCCATCGACAAGAAGGCAGTGCGTCGATTCCTTGGCATGTGTGCCTACTACAGGCGCTTTGTCAAGGACTTTTCACGCATTGCTGAACTGCTGACACATCTAACTAAATGTGATGTTGAGTTAAAGTCGGAAACGCTGCAGGCCGACACATTTGAAGAACTCAAACAATGCATGCAGTAGCCACCAGTAATTGCGCACTTCAAAGACTACGCCGATACAGAAATCCATACTGACGCCAGTAGCCTAGGCCTTGGTGCCGTGCTAGTCCACAGAAAAGACAGACTTGAATGCGTGATAGGTTATGCTAGCCAGTTGTTGTCAAAAACAGAAGGCAATTATTCTACAACCAAAAAGGAATGCCTCGCTATTGTTTGGGCTACAGCAAAATTTCACCCTTACCTATATGGCAAGCCATTCAAAGTCGTCAGCGACCATCACGCCTTGTGTTGGCTAGCGAATTTAAAGGACCCTTCAGGACGGCTGGCACGGTGGAGCCGAAGACTGCAAGAATATGATATCAGTGTAACCTACAAGTCCAGACAGAAACACTCTGATGCTGATTGCCTCTCACGTGCCCCCATTGACTCGCTGCCGCAAGCTGATGAGAATGACGACGCCTTCTCTGGAATATTAAGCACGGAAGACTTCATTGAACAGCAACGAGCAGACCCGGAGCTGAAAAACCTGGTCGAATATTTGAAAGGGCCTACCAACGCTGTCCCTAGGGCATTTAACCCCATTGCTTCCGCGCACTCCGCGGCCGTTCCTGCCTGGTACTCCGTGCCAAAATCTTTCCGCCGGTGGACCGCGTGCAGCGCTGTATAAAAATTGCGATAAATTCCGCTAAACACGTGGCACAGCAACAAACTTTTATTTATTGGATGCGCAATTTCTCAGTGCACCAACACACTGAAAATGACTCGCATGTGTGAAAAGCCTTGAAACACACCAGCATGTGAAGCGCAGCTTCGCACTTTTGGCACTCCCATGTGCTCTCAGACTTTTTCGCTTGCGCTTTCCAGATGAAACACAGCCTGGATGGATTTTGCTTCACCTTGTTTGGTGGTATCTGGCGAGGGAAATGGGCCCACTCGGTTGCCTGCAACCGCATTGATGTCGCGGCGACAAGCGGCTTTCTTCGAGCAACCATGCTCCAAAGCTCATCTCCGAGGAGGGCATTTAACATACCAAAAGCACTGGGACGCGCACCTATTTGAAGTTGAATGCCTCTCTTGATGTCTGGTTGACCACTGAACGGGTGCTCGGCCACGTTTTCAGCACTGTCGTCTTCTTCCCATTCCCACTCTTCAAGTTTTTGCACCATCGGAGACGGTGGAGAAGAGTCCATGGGATCTTCATCTGAACACAGATGCCATTCATCATCACTGGCACTGCCATGATCACTTTGGCACTCCGCATCGTCTAGCTGAACATCCTCATCATCGCTGACGTCACTCTCGGCCTCACTGTTGAACACAAGTTCAAGAATTTCCTCTTGTGTCAAATAATGTTTTTTCCGTGAGACCATGTTTGCACGACACTGGGACGCGAGCGTTTTGCCTCCTAAAAAATAAAAATCAAGCTCAAACAGTGGACAACTAGGTCCATCTAGTGGAAAACATATGAAGCAAAACGAAAACACCTTGTTTTGTGCTGCCATCTACTGAATCCACAAGAAACCATTTCCTGAGCAGCCCATAACGCCAATCGCCGCCCATAGCGACTTCAGCCTTTCATGGCGCGTCCGGTGATCCGCCGGCTGCGGAAGCCAATGGGTTAAGCGAGGATTGTCTTCATTCGGGTTTCAAAACAACCTAGTCGTAAAGAACTTCTCACCAGTCCGCGCCAACTACCTTCTTGTTGTTCCGTCAGGGCTGCATCCAGAAGTACTGCATGCCCTACATGATGATCCGACCACTGGACACCTCGGATTTTCCCGGACACTATCGAGGATACAGGAAAGGTATTATTAGCGGTGCCTGACCGCTGACGTCACCCGTTACGTCAGGACATGCCGAGACTGTCAGCAACGCAAGACAGCACCGATAAGGCCAGCAGAATTGCTACAGCCAAAAGAGCCTCCTTGCCAACCATTTCAGCAGACCGAAGTGGACTTGTTGGGACCCTTTTCGACGTCAACAACCGGAAATAAGTGGATCGTCGTGGCGACGGACTACCTCACCCGCTTTGCTGAAACGAAAGCTCTGCCGAAAGGTAGCGCAGCCGAAGTGGCAAAATTCTTTGTCAAGAACATCCTGCTGCGACATGGTGCCCCAGAAGTCCTCATCACCGACAGAGGAACAGCCTTTACAGCGGAGCTCACCCAAGCCATTCTGCAGTACAGTCAGACAAGCCACAGGATGACAACTGCCTACCACCCACAGACGAATGGTCTTACGGAGCGCCTGAATAAGACCCTCGCCGACATGCTAGCAATGTACATTGACGTCGAACACAAGACCTGGGATGCCGTTCTGCCCTACGTAACCTTCGCTTACAACACGGCGGTGCAAGAAACAACACAGATCATGCCGTTTCAGTTGGTTTACGGCAGGAACCTGACGACGACGTTCGAAGAAAATCTTGACGTCACTACCTATCTTTAGTGAGCCAAAGAAGCCCAACAGCTCGCCCGCCTACGGATCAAGAACTAGCAGCGTACCGACAGCCGACAATACAACCTCCAACGACACTACGTCGAGTACCAGCCCGGCAACCGTGTTTGGGTTTGGAGCCCGATACGCCGATGAGGACTCAGTGAGAAACTATTGTGACGCTATTTTGGACCCTACAAGGTCATCCGACATATTGGCGCACTAGACTATGAGGTCGTGCCAGGCGGCATTTCGCATTCACAGTGGCGCCGCGCACGATCTGAATTGGTTTACGTGGTGCGTCTCAAACCCTTTTACACATGCTGACGAACTTCCTTATTTTGTTGTTTCTTTGCTACGAGTGTTTTTCTTTATTACTTTCGTTTGTTTGCAGCATTTGGTCGATGCTTTTTAAGAGGGGGGTATTGACACGTGTACTTGTTTATCTTTATTGGGCAACCATGTTTCACCGCCTAACAAATGTTATCGCACAGCGCAGGACGCGCCTGCATGTATCGGAAGTTTCTGGAATGTTATCGATGGTTCCATCCAAAGTCTATCATTGAACCTTGTGTAATCTGATTGCATGTATGCGTGACACGAATAGTGTAGAACTCTGTGGAAGACATGCGGGTCCCAGTGATTACTCTGGGACATTCGACAACTGATGTATGAATGCCGACATGCTTGACCCAATGATCAGATTTTCGCCGATCGCCAAATGGGTTCGCCGTTTTCGTTGAGCATTGAGTGTAGCCTGTTTTTCTGGGCACAGGTTCGCCCAATAAAGTTAGTTTCGCCATTCAGTTTTGCTGTTGTGTCCTCAACCGTCACTACCACGTGACAATAAATAAAGCCCTGTAGGCATCCACTTTTATGCATTGCTTCTCGTTTATTATGCGACATGACTTCACATTATAATAATAATGTTTTTTTTCTTTTTCTACGGATCTGAAAGTCCCTCCTCTGGTTATATTCATGGTAACATTATTTACATGCAAACACGGTAACCAGTAGGGACGTCTAAGGACCCCTTCTTTTTTTCTCCCTTTTAAGTTATTAAGTGTTCATCATTATCAGTGTTCTTTGTTTATGTACTTATATATAGTGCCCTCCTGCTATGGTCTCAGTAGAGACTGGCAGTATTGTAAATAAAAAAAAGTGTTGCATTTTTGCAGTACAGTTGAACAATTTTATAACCAAGTTATAGAGCCCTCCAGAATCTTCCATCATAGAGGTAATTTCACTGTAAAGGTCATGCACCACAACATTGCCAATGGAGTAGGCTAAGCACATTCTACAAATGAAAGCCTTTATTTAGCATGAATTCAAGAGATACTTTACCCGCCGTGGTTGCTCAGTGGCTATGGTGTTGGGCTGCTGAGCACGAGGTCGCGGGATCGAATCCCGGCCACGGCGGCCGCATTTCGATGGGGGCGAAATGCGAAAACACCCGTGTGCTTAGATTTAGGTGCACGTTAAAGAACCCCAGGTGGTCAAAATTTCCGGAGTCCTCCACTACGGCGTGCCTCATAATCAGAAAGTGGTTTTGGCACGTAAAACCCCAAATATTATTATTATTATCAAGAGATACTTAGTGAAACGAGTCGCTAATATTTTTGTGCGATCTTAGTCTGGCAGAATGTGTGACTGCAGGTAATCATATTGCACCGAATTTCGCAGCCTAAGCTGGGCGAAACACAGGAGCTACGCAAAGTAAATCTTCAGATCGTTGAATGCCACTATCACCTCCCTTGCTGTCGAAATTCTTGGTTTATTTACAGGACATTCATCACTGTTGCTTTTATTGACAGTCCCATCCTTTCTGCCTTAGGTTGCTTTGAAGACATCATTGGTCGTCAGTTACGATTAATTAAACCAAGTTGTCGTTAACTGTTGATGAGGTTTGACAAGCAGCATACAACACAAGCAAATTTTGGAGAAGTGCAGCTGGACTACTGACATCAGCACACTCTTAAAAAAAAGGAACATTGCTAGCACTGCCATTACCACCAGTGCACCTTGGTTATGTCTGCAGAGATAAGTGGCAGCACCACTATGTGTAGTTCACTGTAAGGCAACGAATGAGCTATCACGGATGCCTAAATTCCTTCGTGGTATAGGTAAATTCATTGCAGTGATCTTCATTGTAGAAGCATTCACAATGCATATTAAAAGTTGGAATTTAGCCAGGACACGAACCCTCAGTTATGCAGGTCATTTCACTGTAAAGGTGTTCATCATAGAGGCATTTGAATGTATTTTGCAACAAGAAATTGTACCTGTTTCATGCTTTTCTTTAACCTGTAATATGGTCATGTTGAGCAGTGAACAGGGCAATAGAAAAATTCAGCGTGTAAGAAACTTTTTAAGCTATAGATTGTTATGTGGACCATATGGCACACTGCAGCATCTCCCAATTCAACGCAGTAAGAACAAGAAAACTGAGGAATGTTATCTTCAAGGTGACAAATTACGCGCAAACACCCAGGACAACCCAGCTAGTGTAGACCGATCTTTAGACCAAGTTTTTAACAAGAGGAATGTTTTTGTATGTTTTCAAGTACGTTGATAATTTTTCAGTGTTTTTAACGTTTGACTCATCCTACCGGGATATGGTCAATAAGGTGTTAATGATTTGAAGCAACACGGACAAGGTCTTGTTTTTACTCATGAGCTACCCCAAAATAATGTTTTGGAGTTTTTGGACCTAAGGCTTGAGGTACACGAATGACGTGTGTTGGGCTTATCAACCATGGCACAAAAGGAGCTCTTGGTGTTTAAGTCGGCTCATTCCAAAGTTGTAAAAAGAGGAATTGCCTTCTCATGTAAGAAATCGGCTCTCAAAAACTTGTATGTGCATAAAATGCAGCATAGAATTGGTGATCAGGTGCACCGACATTTGGCAGCAGGTCTCCCTATGTCGCTCCTGACTGCAGTTGCTTCAGAAAAGAAAAATCGGAAAGAGCGCGGTTGCTGAACGTGAAACGTTGAGGCTTGTGGTGGTGCCTTATCTTCATAACGTCGCTCATCAACTCAAGAGAGTTGCTAGCAGGCATTGTGTCCCCTTGGCGTTCTCTGTGCTGAGAAGCTTGCTAAGCTGTGCTCCCATACTTGCGGTGACAACAAGCGAGGATACCAAACCAAGTACGGTATGTCCCACATGCCATGTTCCACCGGTGTGGTTTATGCTTTCTCTCTCCCATGTCGAAAGACTTACATTGGGCAGACAGGGCGATGAATCAATGAGTGACTTAGGGAACATGAGCAAAAAGTAAATAATAATGCAGACAAAGGTGCACATCTTGTTGCCCATCTTAATTCTTGCCGTAATTGTAAACCGCGATTTAATGAGACGTCGATTCTCAGCAGAACCCCAAATTAACATGCGCGGCTGGCCTTGGAGGCTTTCCACATAAAAAAAAGAAAGCAGACAATTGTATCAGTGATACCTCCTTGTCCCTGCACTCAGCCGAATATAATTTCTCGTGCGCATGTCTTCGGTAACTGGCTCTAGTGTGACATGAGTATTTCTATGTCTTTTGCTGCGTATGCATGCATTCTTGAGTGGCTAAGGGTGTATATATATGCTTTGTCACAAGAAGAATGAATCAGTTGTTAGTCAGCACCAGTGCTTGTCTCGTCTCTTCTTTGTGGGTTGTCCTGGATGTTTGTGCTGAATTTGCCACCTTCAAAATACTATGTACCAACAAGCCCCAACCGAAGTTTTATTGAGGAATGTTATTTCATGTTAGTTTGCCCTGTAAGGAAAGGTAAAACACCACTGCCTTAAGAAAATTCCAGCAGAACCCAACTGTCAACATTATTGCAATTAGCATTCAAGCAATGTACCATCTTGCTGAAGGCACCTTTATTTAGAAGCTGTAGTGGTCAATTTGACATATTCATTGCTTGGGTTAAATGCAACACCCTATCTTCAGGATTGGAACCCCTTATCATGACACTCAAATGTCAGGGTCGGTCACGAGCATGATCACATGACGACAACTGCATGACAACAACGCAGTAATGAAGAGGGAGTGACGTAAATGGAACAACTAAGGCAGTATGACGGCGATGGCGTGACGACAGTGGGATGAATATCCTGAAAAGATGACAATGTTATAACAATGACAGCACGACAATAACGGTGTAAGGACAACGAAATGGCGATGAGCATATAATGATGGTGGCATGACAATGACTGTATGACGATGATGGCATGACGATGGAAAGTACATGACGAATACATGACGACAATGCAATTATGATGATGTCACAACAATGGCATGAGGACAATAAGATGAAGACAAATGTATGAGAAAGATTTCATAGCGACTGTATGACGACGATGGTACGACACTGACATGATGACTTAGAACTACAGAAACTTGAGCTAGTTGGTAGGAATTCATCGTGAAAGAAGGCAAGGCGTACAGATACAGACACGAGAAGAAAACCAGATAACACAAATGCCTACTATCAAATGAAGGGTTCATTGTGGCGGAAAAGAGAATACACACAAAACTTGTCTGCGAATGCCCAGGTATGGTAGCGCCAGCTGTCAATAAGGCACACGTGCAGGCCTACACGAGACATAACTGTTTAGGCATTTCATTTCTTTGTGCAAGCTAATCGAAGGCTGGCCCACCCAAGCACTTCCATTATTATTGATATGCCAGGCTTCGACCATTAGAAGTGTTTCTTCATTTTTGTGCCTGTATAAAACAGCACATTCATCAAATTTTTGCATGCATTTACAATCTTGAAAGTGCAAAGAAAGATTAGATGGCGATCCTCTGGTTAACCTTTCATGCTCCATTAATCTCCGATTAATACAATGGCCTGTCTGCCCTACATTGAAGTGGCCACAGCTGAAAGGAACACTATACCACACCAGTAAGGCAGTCTGTGAATTTGTTCTGTGTGTTTTACGAAGCAAATGTCTGTCCGCCTTTTGTCTTTTAGCTGCTCATTCTTTCTTTGCACGGCTGCATAAATCTTACCTAGCTTATTGGCAGCCACAAAAACAATGTTTAACACCGTATCTACTTCTCACTTCCTTTAGCCTGTGCGGTAAGGAATGGATGCATGGGATACCTACGACTCTTTTCTTGTTATTACTGGGGAGGTATTCCGTAAGAGCTCATCTAGTGGACATGTCCATTTCGTGTGCTGCTGAAGTGCTAATTGGCTGTGGTACCTCGCTGTCGCAGATGCGTAGCCCAGCCCAGCCAATCAGAACTTCAACAGCAGACAAAATGGACATGTCCACTAGGTGGACTCTTATAGAATACCTCCCCTGTTCTTTGCCATGTTTGAACTTGATGAAATTACAAACTTTTTTAAGCATTCAGCAACTGTGGCTACTGCAATGCAAGGATGACCTACTTCTGATAGACACATCACAAGAAGCCAACAAACAAAGACACCAAGGACAGCATAGGAGAAATTACATGTACTCATTAACTGAATCGAATGATAAATTAATGGAAAATTAAAGTGGATGAAAAAAACAACTGGCCGCAGGCAGCACACAAACCCACATCTTCACATAATGCGTGCAATGCTCTCACCAATTAAGTTACCGTGGCCCCATTTTCCCTGCGACATGCATTTTGCCTGCCCAAACACCAAACACACAGCGACCTTCTGCATGACATGTAGGGGCTAACGCAAACCGGTGTCACTGCAGCACATTTGCGCAATGTGCAACATTCTTTCTGCAGCTTGCACTATGCCGAGTTGTTTTGCAATGGTAACTAAAATAGAACAAAGGCTTAGAAAGCAGGCATTTAGAATAATATTAATAGCAGTAAAAGAAAGGCACTTCTACATGTGTCTCCGCTATTCATGTGCGCCGCACAGTTTTTGGCGACATCAGATGTACATTGAAATTGTTCACCTTTTATTTTTCTTCTTTTTCGTGGATGCTACTAGAATTCACCGGCAACACACACAGTTAAGATGGTCCTTTTGCCCAACACAATAATGTTAAAGCAACAGGCTTTGCTGCTGCTCTGCAGCTGTTCAGTTTGCATGCCTGAAAGGGCCCAACTGGAATCTGCCAAAATCCATTGCACTGGCTGTCACGGAGCAGTGGCAACACCATACCAGTGCACGAGGCTTACAACGACACAGCCAGCTTTGTCCACTATGGCCAATGTGAAATGGCATACTGGCCACAAGTGCTTGTATTTCTTTCAATATTGATTGAGAAAATAAATATGAATGGGTCAACTTTGTAGGTGTGAGCTGCATTTCTTGACTGTATACATGTGCTGCAATGCTTTACTGACAAGCAAAGCACACTGCACATGAGCAGTTGCTTGAAAAGGACGTCAGTTAGAGCAATTATTAGGCTCAACTAAAGCAACAAAAAATGTCATCAACATTAGTTGTCTTGGTTCAATGAATTCACGTATTTGTTACAATTTATCTAAAATCTATTCTTACTGCATGATATGAGCACCCTTATATTCAGAACATTGCTCCATGCATCAGTTCAAGCATAGCACCTGTACTCAGTAATTTCATTTTTACTAAACCTTCGGTGAAGTTAGGAGGAACAAAGGTTATAGAGTACTCATAAAGTACTTAACTTCAATGACTATTAGTTTCAATGACTTCAATGCCTTTACTGACTGTACCACACAGGAGCCTAAACATTTTCAGCACTGCTAAACGGTATCCTATGCCACTGAACATGTTAAAGATATATTGGCTTATGTGTTACAGACCACCACGTTTGTTGCAATTAGGAGCCTCGCACACCTTGTATTCCTTGCTTGAGCTATATGATACATCTGTTTTGAAAATGCTCTTTGCAAGTATAGGTAAGTTAAAAAGAAATTAAATTATGGGGTTTTATGTGCCAAACTAAGGTAAGCAAGTTCATCCTATATCGTGGTAGGTGAGGAGGGGTCCTCATTGCTGAATAAAGCACACAGTCATCTTCACTTATCTTCCATGACGATTATCTTGAACTTTCATTTGTATGTGTACACAGCACATCGTCGAAACTGGTACTTCTACACGTCTCCGCTACTCATGTGCGCCGCATAGTTTTTGGCAACATCGAATATCCGTTAACAGAGGGCAGTATTTTTTTTTTCTTTTTTTTTTGCATGAATGCTACTAGTGTGTGCAGGGAAAACACACGCAGTTAAGACGGTCCTTTTGCACAACACAATAATGTTAAAGTGACAGGCTTTGCTGCTGCTCTGCTGCTTTTCAGTTTGCATGCCTGAATGGGTCCAACCAGCATGAGCTATATGATACATTTGTTTTGAAAATGCTCTTTGCAAATATTGGTAAGTTAAAAAAATTTTATTATAGCATTTTACGTGAAAGTAAGATAAGTAAGAAAGTAAGTTCACCCTATGTTGCCATGACAGGAGTTGTAGGGCAGGAGGGGTCCTCATTGCTGTAAGAAGCACATTTTCATCTTTACTTATCTTCCATGACGATTATCTTGAACTTTCATTTGTATGTGTACACAGCACATTGTTGAAATTGGCCTTTTGTATATGCTATCAGCACCCTGATAGGCAACAGTCCTTTTGTGTAACCTTTCCAACAGCCTAGCTAGAATTAAAACACAGTTTCCCAATGCATCAATCTACCTCTTTGATGACTTTAATTATCCTGGCATCAACTGGACCTTGCTCTCAATCCCAAACAGTTCACTGTCTAACGAAGTGCAACAATTCCTTGACCTAGTACAGGAGTTCAATCTGCAGCAAGTTATAACACACCCTACTAGAGGCGAAAATAGCCTGGACCTTTTACTAACGTCCAATTCTGGTGATGTTACCACAATAAACAGATTAGCAGCTATTAGTGACCATAATCTCCTGCATATCTGTATTTTGCTCCCAATCAGAAAGCAATCGCCTATGAGTAAACCAATTCTTGAATACAAGAGAGAAAATTTTGACACTATTAACCATAAACTTGCAATTCTTCTAGAAAGTTCTGAACACTCTTATCTGACTTTAACTGTAAATACTAACTGGAAGTTATTCAAGAACATGGTTCTCAACTTAAAAAATAAATACATTTCAACTGTAATTGTTAAATCCAATTCCAATCCAACAAGCCCTGGTTTTCCAAACGTCTCAAATCTCTCTTGAACAGGAAAAAACGTTTATATAGAATGGCACCATGCAATAACAATCTACAAATGTGGAAAAAGTCCCGGTGGAGTGTTACCATCTATCTTAATGAATTAAAGGACACAAAGGACAAGTTTTACCCATCCGAGCTTCTTCCAATAATTCAATGAAACCCTAACAAATTCTGACGTTTACTCTCCACTAGATCACGCATCAACACCATAGATCTTGTTAGTGCAGACGGTGAGCCAATTAAAAGTGGACAGTGCATTACTGCCCTCCATAATTATTTTTCATCAGTGTTTTGTAGCTTGAGAGCTTTCCCATTGAAACCGCCCCCAAACGAAATGCCTGAAGTAACCATTACCATACAGGGTATACATAACCTAATTAAGAGACTCACGCTATCTTCGCCTGCTGGCTGCAACCAAATTAACAGCAAGCTTCTTAAAAATACTATTTTCCCATCAGCCAAATCTTGAACTTAATATTTATGCAGTCATTAAACTCAGGTAACGTCCCCAATGACTGGACAAAAGCGGAAATAATCCCTATTTTCAAAACAGGAGACCGCACTAATGTTAGTAATTACTGCCCAATTTCCCTGACAAGCATTTCATCCAAATTATTGGAACACATAATAGATTCCAGTTTAATGACTCGCCAAGAATCAATTTCTTTTACTCCAACCAGCATGGCTTTACAAAGTTTTTATCATGCGAAAGTCAGCTTGCCAAGTCCACTCATGACCTCATTATACGGACCATCACATACAAGTAGACAACATATTTTTAGGCTTTTCGAAGGCGTGTAATTTTCAATCGTGTAATTCATCCTCTATTGCTTAGTAAACTCTCTAACTTTGACTTACCACAAAACCTAATTTCATGGATCAAGCACTTTCTCAATGGGTACAAGCACTTCAGCTAACAGCAATCGCTCGCCACTAACCGACGTCGCTTCAGGAGTACCCCAGGGTGCTGGATTATCACCACTGTTATTTTTTATATATATTAATGACTTACTAGCTAACATTACTACAAAACTATGGCTATTTGCTGATGAGTGTGTCATTTACAATCCAATAAACTCCTATGAAGACTCCTTGCAATTACAACTTGGCTTACATATCATTGACGACTGGTGCAACAAATGGCATATGCCGCTAAATCTCAAAGTGCAAATCAATGACATTTACTCGCAAGTGCAACATCATTACCAACACCTACATGATTAATAATGTCTCTACTGAAGCCACATAAGCATACAAATACCTCAGAATACATATGACATCATCGCTATCATGGAAAAGCCACATAGAAATTTTTTGTTCGAATGCTTCACCAACACCGGGCTATTTACGTTGTTAAGTTCAGCAATGCATCACCAGAGGTTAAAAAACTGGCATGCCTAACCTAACATTCGTCCATCCAAAACTAGAATATGTATAGTCCATTTGGCATCCCTCACAAGCATATCTAATCACACATTTGGAATCAATTCAGAACCGATCCATTTCCTTCGTCACCTCAAACTACTCAAGAAATCCCTTCGTCTGTCATCGCTCATGCTACGCCGTGTCATATCTCGCCTTTGCCTGCTCCACTTTCTTATATCACCCAAAATCACGCCATGTGCTACTAAAACCACAATCTAGTGTGCCCTCTCGACTCAGCCATACCAAGGCAATAGCACATGTAAACGATCGCACAGCATGTATAAACTCATCTTTTTTTCCTAAAGCAGTAGTGTTGCAGAATTTACTCCCAGGAAATCCAAAGCATAAAAAACAAGCAAGATAAAATTGAAGAATTGCTTCAACATACCAACACTAGTCCCGACGTTCTTTTTACTGAGACATGGTTATCTAATAAGGACTACCCCATACGTCTCAAAAACTACACGCATCATGTACTAAACCGTATCTATGCAAGAGGTGGCGGTCTAGCAGCCTATATACGAAATGACATAAACTTGGGTAAAACTGCAGATTTCTCCCTAATTAATCACAATGTTGAATGCCTCACTCTTCGTCTTCAAGCAGGTACATTTTCAGTAGTCTACAGACAACCCTGTGGCAAGAAAAAAGAATTCCTTTCCTTTGTGGATAAGCTGCTAGCTTATCTCAGCGGCACTGGCAAAATGTTTGCCATACTAGGTGATTCGAACATAAATATGATGGTTGAAAATACAATATCACGAGAATATAATCAGCTGCTGTACTCTTACGCATGCTCGAATATTATAACCTTGCAACACAAGTAACAGCACACAGAGAAACCTTATTAGATGTCTGTATCACTAATGTACATGTTTCCTCTGTGACTGCAGGTGTTATGTCCTCTGATATAAGCAATCATCTTCCAATCTTTTCTGCCTTGTACCCAGAAATACAAGCAAAATGCGCCTGAATATTCCTACCGCCTCATCGATACAACAACGCTAGCCTATTTTCGCTCTCTTATTCGTGAAAAAAAACTGGGAATTCGAACTACCTGAAAGTGACCCAAATAAGGCATACCAATTCATTTTTCAATAAATAAATCGCTTTCTACGACATAGCCTTCCCACAACATAGTGCTACAAAACAACCGAAAAAAATTAGAAAGCCATGGATAGATGTGCTTTTTACAAAAATCAAAAATCAAAATAAAATAAGCCATACATTTCTTAAAACACGAGACATGAATCAAATAGCCAAATTCAAGGAGTACCGTAACAAAGTAAATTCAGAATTAAAAAAGGCAAAAGAAAAATATGAGAACGTGTTCTCATGCATATATACAAATCCAAGAAAAGTTTGGCTGGGAATTAAGATATCTGGAGGAAAGGCTAGCCCTCAAGACCTACGAATAGCTTCGGTTAACGGTACTCTTTGTGGGGTCTCTCACACCCGTCTGTGCTCTTGGGACAAAGGAACGACAACACAGTAGTGCAAACAATCACAAGGGCATTTATTGCACCTTTCATAGATCAATGCCTGCTAGCCGAGTTGCTATCCACAAAACATGCCCATGGGCGCGCGACAAATCTAGAAGTCCGACTCACCGCGACCGGTTTGCGAGCGAATATGTTCAACCCATGCTGGATCCCAACGCCTGGTCATTCGCGTGTACGGTCACGCGGACGGGGGTGCGTTCCAAGGCGGCCACGCGAGACGGTCTCGCAGAAGCATGGGTCGGCGCAAGCGCAGGTCGGCACGTCCGTCCCGCTTGCTTCCCGAACCCCAAAGAGAGAGCGCCTTCCGCTCCCGCACCCAAGTAACCCCACAGCGGCGCGACACTCGCGCCATCTCTCGCACCGCGCTTGTACCACTCCGACCGCCGCGGCCCACGCGGCGACGCCGCACGGAGACGGGGGCTATGCGGGAAAACAAGATATCAGGGGACGCGCGAGAGTCGCGCATCCCCACATCTTGCAGGTGAAGAAGCCGTCTCTATCCTTAACGCTCACTTTGCTCAATGCTGCAGCAACATTTCTACAGCAGATCCAGAAGAGATAGGGCATAATGTTGTGAAACCGACTGTGCAAAATTCTGTAATGTTATTTCCAGCGACACCAAGCGAAGCAGAAAGTGTGATAAATAACTAAATCAAACAGTGCTGCAGGTTTCGACGGTATCATGGCATCTCCTATAAAATATTTCTGACATCATCTCTAATGTGTTAGCTCATATTATTAATAAAATGTTTGAGTCCGGAATTTTTCCTGGCAAACTTAAAATAGCCAGAGTTTGCCCAGTTCATAAAGGTGGCGCTGACCATAGTGTAAACAACTTCCGACCTATATCAATACTCTTTTTTCAAAACTTTATGAAACTGCTCTAAACGCTCGACTAGACGGTTTCTTAAGAAAATATGCTATTATAAGTATGGCACAGCATGGATTTCAAAAAAAAAAATAAATCATGTGAGGATGTGCTCCTAAATATAAAACATTGAATACTGCAAAATATGGAAAACCGTTTATACACAGTAGGCTTATTTCTGGACCTGTGTAAGGCATTTGATAGTGTAAATCATATTATACTTCTGTGCAAACTTTATGACTACGGTATACGTGGTACAGCATTAGATTTAATGAGAAGTTACTGAACGGATCGTTACCAGTTTGTTTCATATAATCAAGCAACTTACTCACTTCTCAAAATACAGATTGGCATGCCACAGGGATCCATACTTGGTCCTGTATTATTTAATCTTTATATTAATGACTTTCCTTACATTTCTTCCTCACCTATATCATGTACACGGATGATACCAATCTTTTCTTTGCAAATTCTTCCCTGCAATGCTTAGAAAAAGAAATAAATGATTACTGAATTTATTATCTGAATAGCTGTACATAAACAAACTACAATTGAATGTTAACAAAACCAAATATATAATATTTAAACCGATAAATAAGCCATTGCCTGTTAATATATCTGTTCTATTTCAAGCAAAGAGGCTAGAACAAGTAAAAACACAAAAGTTTTGGGAGGTATGGTTTCAATAGAACTTCTCCTGGGACAATCATGTCAATAAGCTTAGCAATGATCTTAGCAAAGTAGTAGACTGTACGTATAAAGTTGGTGATCTAATACCATTATGGCTAACGAAAGCAATATACTACGCCCTTTTTTACTCGAAGCTAACTTATTGCATCTTCATTTGGGGGACAACAGCAAAAAACTATGAGAAGTAATTAAGCTTGCAAAAACGAGTAGTCCGAATGTTTGAAAACTACCATGGTAGGCCGCGTGACTTACCCACACAAAATCTCTTTGGCAAACATTTACTGATCCGAGCAAATTAAGTTTTTTATTACGGCTTACTCTTAAATATAAAAAAACACAGACTCCATGTTGTCAGCACACCCACTTCTCCTTGATACCCATTACATAACTATCAAATACCAAGGCTACTAAACATCGTTGAGCAAAAAATTAATTTTTATACACCTCATTTTTGGCAACGTATAAAAAACCTTCTCATACCATTATCAAATTACTTATACATAAATGAAATAACACTTCTTTTTTTATGTATGCTTTAATCTGCGCTGTAATGTGAATGTACAAACAAAAATTGAAGCATAAGATGTCTTTTCACGTAGTCATTGTATAATGTACAAACTATCTTTTTATTTGTATTTTCTACATCGTACTTGCTCCTTCCCGTGTTATATGTGCTTCTTTCGTACACTGAATTATCATTTAAGCCGAACGCGCTTAGGAGCAAGAGCCCCTGTCAGGCTATATGGCCTTTAGCTCTTGTTTCCTCTTTCTTTAATAAAGAAAGAAATAAACTTCAAACTTCAAACACATAGTGGCATACACCGATCTCAAAGAATTCCACAAAAAACTAGGAATCAACTACACAGCCTCAGATGACCAATGTTCCCTAAACTAACACACTTTAATATCTACTTGCTCCGACTTCTTTGTTTTTTTGTTTACCTTTTATATTTTTAATACATTCTTAATTGTGTTTTTCGCTTCACTGACTTCACGAGATTTTGCTTTGCATTTTTGTTCAAATAATTGAAGTTTACCGTGTCTTGATGTCCCCCCTTATGTAATGCCTTCAGACCCTTAAGGAGAAATAGAGATAAATGGAACCAAATGGAGGTAGTAGGTAAGAAAGAATTTCCTAGTCCCTCTTAACGCAGGGCGTTCACATTGCCGCATATTTAATCAATGAAATTAACAAACTAACACAACAATTGCAGGAAAAAAAGGCAGACATATGTCTCCCTTGTTTGTTTCTTGCACTGCTTAGCTGACTGCACATGTGTCAGTAAGTTCCGGAGCTCTGACCATTGCGATTCTTATTTACAGCAAAGCTGTTAGCCTTTAGTTGGCAGAGATTTTTCGTCGGCTCTAGCTCACCCCAAAACAGTACTGCCACCTAGCGGCTGAGGCCCCCCGTAGACCTCAAACGGCAGCTGGAAAAGGGCTTTGTCTCCAAGTTTCCGCATAACACAATTATGTTTTCTCGTATATGCGAATTAAAACCTGAAGCTATCATGTCTGCAGCTTGTGTGTCAGTCGTACTAATTTTCTGATGCAATTTACTTTGAAAAATTCAATCAGTTCAACAAGGCACTTGCGTTTGGCAGAGGGGCTATAAGAATGAGGATGCATGCTGAACAACTTCCGCACACGTGCATGCATGTGTGACGTACATGTGCACACAGTGTGTCTGTCCTTAACGTGTGGCCACTCTGCCCATTGCATCTGTTGCACAGTGTGTGCTGTGACCATAATCGACATTATGGCAAACCTAGCACCGGCCTAAACCTAAACCGGCTGCCACCTAGCAGCCATAGCTACTCAGACAAACTTCAAACAGCAGCTGGAAAACGGGGCATGGACTGATGCCAATAGATAGAGCACACCTGCAGTCGGTGGCATGTGGATTGACGTCAATCAGCGCAACCCGATGGCAGACAGTGAGGGCCTTTTTAAGGATAGGTAGCCTAGCAACGAATTTCAGTGCCGTTGCAGCTGCACTACGGGTAGGCCATGTATATGTAGGTCTGCCGAAGAACAGCGTGAGCACGAAGGGTAGAGGGAAAAGAAACAGCAGTACAACCAGCAGTGGCATGCTGCCAAACTTGAGGAACTTCATGCACAAGAGGCCGGGCACCTAACATCAGTTAGGGTGGTGGTACTTGTCGAACGTCTGCAACAGCTTCGCTGTACATTTATTTTGACAGGGTGGATTGGAAGCGGATTTTTTCTTTGTGATGCATTGCCGATTTTAATGTCTTAGAATCTAGCCCAATCTTCAATCTTGGTCTATTCTACACAACTTGGAGCAACAAGAGCCGTCGGTGGCAGCAGGTGCATGCATAAGGCCAGCATTGATGGTGACTGAACGTGCCACTGCATTTGCCATCGATGCACATGAAACAGTCATGAACCAGACGTAACCAGAGTAGAAAAGCACAAGGAAGGAAAATATAGCCTAAAAGAAAAAAGCTAAGCCACTGAGAGGACAGCAAAATAATGACTACAAATCTGATTGTTCGCCTTCGGTGCCCAAGCTTCAGAGCCCTTTCACCTGCCGTGGCGAAGACAATTCGCATGGAACACAAAGCTCCTGCATATGAACGGCTCTTTTGTTAACATTATAATAACTACACAAAGGAAAGCATCGTGGGAAATGTACAGTGCTCAGCCTACAGACCGTTCCTTACAGACTGCACCTATCCAGGCTTTCTGATGTCCCGTCTGGTAAGACCGCAATGAAAACCGACTGAACTGAATAACCTCACCAGCTTCAGTTATGCTTCAATAACTATTCATGTACCCAAAAATGCAACACGTTTGTTCAGACTTGGTTCCATATGGCATATTGGCAGTGCAAAACAGAACGAATGACGGAACACATTCAACCAACGTAGCTGGCGCCAGTGCCTGCTGCACTAAACTCCAAATTAATCAACAGAAAAGAAAAAAAAAGACTAATTACTAATATATGTAAGTGTTATATTAGTGTTTAACTGTCTCATGCTAATGTCCTCTTATACTACTGAAATGTTACATCCTACTCACAACAGCGCCATGAACAATGCCAACGCTATTGCATCTCGTCTTATGCAATGAACAATCGGCTCAGAGAACATAACTGCAATGGAATAAAAACACACGAAGGTCGGCCTTCAGTGCATTGCAGAATGTGTCGGTGCTTTCTGAAAGCATCATTATATCAAGATCGCTTCACATAGATAATTGAGGCGCGAGTGCAAGCTCATATGTTGGTGACAAATGTGTCAGTACCATATTGAAAGCATCCGTAGATGCCTTATTTTATGCGGACGTGTGGCCATGCGGTACCACCGAGTCAACAGAAGCACATGTAGTGTAAGGAAGAATGAACCTTCATCCAGAAAGCTCCTGCGTCCGGTCGTCATCAGCTGCGCCGGGTAGGAGGTGGAGGTGCGCATCTGTGCGGCAGGTGGCACCAGGCCGACAAGGTCCGACCGCGAACGAACATGGTGAGCTCTGCGAGCCCGCGAAGCAGTCATGCTTTGGTCCAGTGCTGCCATACCTGCGTCTCACCACTGCGAAGTAGTTTGCTCACGTGCAAGGCGCACAGGAGGCGCCTCGCCGGCGCAACCGCACTTCCCATTGCTGCACCTGACAGGTCATTTATTTCTCACGATAAGGCACCGGACTGCCTGTGTGGGCGTCGGTCATAGCACGTGACAGCAATTGTATCGGTTCGTCCAAAAGCAGTCGCGATGGGAGCCCCGTGCTGGATCAAGGTATGTGCGATATGACTCCATTCACAGACGCGCAAATATCCACTGCACTCACAACAGTTGCACTGAGCGTCACCGTGTCACACTCTAGCTGTACCTTGTAATATGCCTGCAATAAAACACATGCAATTTTGCTCTGCCGACTTTGACTTCGTACGCCCACCCAGGCTGCTGAAAAGAAGGCAGCGTCTCGTGCGACGCACGGCTAGAGTGTACTGGTGCAGTGTACTAGAATATTGGGTAGTGTACTCTCTGCCCTATGCGGCGCACGCTTCCGGCTGAAGCCGCGCATGTCGCCGGAGCCGGAGGCCGCTAGGGGCGCTGGAGCTACTTCCACCTGTGGGAATGGGAATGCATGGGAATACTGCTAAGCCACTCTAATACTGCAACAGAGTGCAGGGTAGCAGAAAGGGGGAGCGCGGCTGTAGGCCCCGCAAACGCTTTGCTACATTGTCGCATTTTCTTTTTCGCTATTCCGGTCTCTCTCTCCTTTTTACTTCCGGTCACTATCTCCATCTTTTTCTCCCCACACCCCTTTCCCCGTGCAGTGCTGTTGAGGTGTCCTCCTGTGAGAGACAGTTACGGCACTGCACTTATCTCTTCCGTTTCTCTTTAAAAAATCACTTCACAGCAGAAAGGGTGGGGGAATTGGAGCATTCATTCATAAAAATACAAATTGGCAAAGGGTCAAACAGGACTGCAAGGAGCATTTATGGCTAGAAGGAAAAGTAGCAGGGGCGAAAACACTTCTGGGCTTTGTATACCTTTGGACAGGATCAAATGCTAAAGAGGAAAACAAAAAAATGTTGGACTGTATAGCAGCGGACATCAATGAGCTAGGAAAAGGATGTGAAGTAATTGTATTAGGAGACATGAATGCGCATGTTGAAGATATGGATGGGTACACAGACTCCACAGGTAACATGCTGCTGGATATGTGTGAGAGGCTTAACTTAGTTGTCTGTAACTCTACTGAAAAGTGTGACGGGATCATAACATGGGAGGTAGGGGGTCGACACTCGACAATAGATTATGCGTTGACGTCGCATAGGATGTACGTACGATAGATTAGGAGCCATGATTATAGATGAACAGGGCTCCAGAAGTATAGGTACGACCACAAACGTATCAAGTTGAGTTTTAAGAGGGAAACTAAAGCACGAACGACGCGCGAGGAAACGCCAGATGTGATTTTTTACTCAGAAGACGAAGTGGAAATAGCGGCCAAACAAATTGAAGAGGAAATATCAGAGAGTACTGAAACTGATTGGACTTACCCAAAGTTAATGAGACTATTTGAGCGTGAGCTAGGTAAGGCGCGAGTCAGGAAAACAAGGCAAGGGATACGAAAACTCAAGAGCTGGTGGGATGAAGAGGTTAAGAAGGCCATAAAGAAACGTCAGGAAGCCTCCAGGGAACACAGGTATTCCAAAAGTAAGGGAGAACCTGAAGCAGAAGTAGAGAGGAAATGGGTAAACTACATAAAATGCAAAAGGGAAGCATCTTATTTGATCAACGAGAAAATCAAGACAAAAGGGTCCCAATGGCTGTCAAAAATAAGCAATAAAAAAGATAAACAGGCAGCTAGAAAATTCTGGCAACATCTGAACTCCTTGGGTAATAGGACAAGCCTAGAGCAGAGGTATATAGTAACAGCTCAAGGTACTCGGTTAGAAGGAGAGGCGGCAATGGAGCATATAGGAACCACGATGAGGGAAAAATTTACAAAACAGACAAATGGTACATGCAGTACGTCGGAGAGGGATAGCCCGGTCAACCCACTGCTTTCGCTTGGACAAAAAGAGTGGGAAAGGGCGGAGAAGAGGGTACCAAGTAGCACATCGGCAGGCCCCGATGGTATTCCAATTATGTTAATAAAAAAATTGGGCCCGAAATCTAAGAAAGCATTGAGGGAGGTGGTGAGCAAAATGCTAGTGGATGGTAAAGTACCGGACGAATGGAGGCTAAGTAGGATGAGAATGATATATAAGGGAAAGGGGGACAAAGCTGACATAAATAACTACCGGCCTATAACAGTGACGTCAGTGGTTTATAGGGTGGTTATGCAGATTATAAAGGACAGACTGCAGGCATGGGTAGAGAACGAGGGGGTACTTGGAGAGCTACAAAATGGGTTCCGGAAGCATAGGAGGCTAAAAGACAATCTGTTCTCGCTAACACAGTGCATTGAAATAGCTGAAAAGGAACACAGACCCCTATGGCTGGCTTTTTTGGACATCAAGGGAGCCTATGACAGTGTACTTCAAGAGGGCTTGTGGGGCATTCTGGAAACTTTAGGAGTGCAAGATGGAGTAACCAATTTCTTAAAAGATATCTATAAAGGTAACCGGGTGATTATACAATGGGAAAAGCAGGTTTCGGAGCCTGTGATGATTCGGCGGGGGCTTAGGCAGGGGTGCCAACTGTCACCTCTGATGTTTATGCTGTACCTACAAGGTCTAGAGGCCAAAATACAGCAAAGCGGACTCGGCTTCAACCTATCATTTCTCAAGCAAGGAAAATTGATTGAACAGTCATTACCAGGACTGATGTACGCGGATGATATTGTATTAATGGCTGACAATGCAGAAGATCTGCAGGAATTAATGGACATATGTGGTACAGAAGGAGACAGGTTAGGCTTGAAGTTTAGCAAAGGAAAATCAGCAGTCATGATTTTTAATGATAACAGTTGCGGCGAGCATAAGATACAGGAGGCCACGCTGGAGATAGTCGATAAATACAAGTACCTTGGGGTGTGGATAAATAATGGCATTGAGTATCTGACAGAGTACGAAAAATATCTAACGACTAAAGGTAACAGAAGTGCAGCGATTATGAAGAGTAGGGCACTGTGGAACTACAATAGGTACGAGGTAGTACGAGGGATATGGAAGGGGTAATGGTACCAGGCCTGACTTTTGCCAATGCAGTTCTATGTATTAGAACAGAGACCCGGCAACAGTTGGAAATTAGGCAACGTGGTGTGGGTAGGCTCGCTCTGGGAGCACATGGCAAGACACCAAATCTTGGAGTGCAGGGGGATCTGGGATGGTCTTCTTTCGAGGGCAGAGAGGCTAGTAGCAAGATAGCATTTGAGGAGCGATTGAGAAAAATGGGGAAAATTCGGTGGGCTAGGAAGGTTTTCAGTTACTTATACACGAGGAATGTTGACACGAGGTGGAGGAAGCGAACTAGAAAATTGACAAGCAAATACTTGGGCAGTAGCGGGGGAACAAGTGAGGAATCACCTGTCAAGAAAAAGGTTAAGGAGGCAGAGAGGGGTATGTGGAGTACAGAGATGCAAGCCAAATCGGCATTGGAGACATACAGGACGTTTAAGCAAGAAATAGCCAAAGAAAATATTTACGATAACTCTAAGGGAAGCTCATTGTTGTTCGAAGCCAGGACAGGTGTACTGAGGACTAAAACGTACCGAGCCAGATACCAGGAGATAGATTTGGTGTGCGAGGCGTGTAGAGAGGAGGAGGAAACGGCTGAACACCTGATACTTGCTTGTAAACAACTTCACCCTGCAGTTGAATCTAACGGGGAACTATTCAAAGCCTTGGGTTTTAAAGACAGTGAAAGTAGAATAGACTTTGAACAGGTAGAAATAACTAAACGGAGGCTGTCTGATTGGTGGACAATATCAACGCAAAAGTAAAGGAGTAAATACATAGGTATGCATGCATATAGAACCAATAAAGGCTAGGTGGCGCGCGCCACCGCCGCCCGATTCATAGGGTTGAGCCACAATCATCCATCCATCCATCCATCCATCCATCCATCCATCCATCCGTGTTTCAGCGTAAGCGCGCAAGTGGAGCTACTGTAATTTGGGCGAAAACATTAATTGGTGCTTTTTCTGCTAGGGGCGCTGAACATGCTGAATTTTTTACGTTACACAAACTATTGACATAAACAATCGAGGTGTCTAAGGATGTTTTTTTACCTCAGGCAAATAGGCAGTTGATTTTCTTTAAATTTTTTTGTTGAAGCTGCTTTTTAGTCATAGCGTCAAGGTTTTTGTACTTCATTAACCACCGACAGCCTATTGGTATCGATGTGTTTCCTGGCCGTTGGCGTTCGAATACTACGGCGGTAAAACATTTTCGAAAGCATGCTGGTTTCGTCTGCGAGTCATTACATAGACTTGCTGTAAAGAGGTCTACTCTTAGCAAAAAATAGTGCTTCATTTTGTTTAGGCGTTTATTATCATAATGAATGCGGCGGAGGTTGAAGGAGTACGCTTGAAGGTACGTTTTAGAGCGCAGCTCTTTGGCGTCCGTTCCTGGGTTTCGCGTCGTCGTCGGCGTTGTCGTCGGCCTCGTAACCAGCTCCGCCCCCCTTTCATCCCCCCAGCGCTAGCAGCGACCGACTGATACCGCTGGATGCCGCTGACGCCGCTAGAGAGTCAAGATAACGTGACTGCATAGAACACCGTCGCCGCCATGCAGAAAGAGGAGGAAAGGGTCCCCCCCCCCCTGTTCTTGTGTGGCGGATAGGGTGCTCTTCAGTTGCCGACGCGCCGGTACAGTGGCTAGAATGTAGCGCCGGTTATTTCACGTAGGCCCCGGCACGTCGACGAATACGTGACCACCTTCCCACGGCTAGACCTGGTTCTTATAGCGCTGCGGAAGCGAGGGTATCATATTGTTTGTGTCGGCATCGGCGGCGTTGTCCCTGAAACCAACTCCGCAGCTGGGGTTGACTCACTATCGGCGTCAGCGGCATCAGTCAGTCGCTGCTATCTCTTTCCTCCTCCCTTTATCGTGTTGTCCGCTTGCTGCGCGCGCTTCTGCCCCCATCGTTTGCCGCTGGGTGTACACGCCGCCCCCCTCCCCCCTCTTCCTGCGAGTCTCCGGTTGTCAAAGCGCCGGCTCGAACTTAATTCCTATCGAACTTAATTCCTTTCGCACAGGTCTCTCTGCAATGCCAGTCGAAATGTTTGGCACGTCACATGAAGTTGGCGAACTGTGCGCCGCAAAGTTGCCCAACGGCTTGCTGGTAGTAGCTGCCTACTTCGCCCCTACCGCACTCACGAAAGACGTCGTGCACTTCCTGCAACTCGCATTAACCGTCCATCGATCCACACCGATGTTTGTAGTGGGGGACTTTAATGTTGACATAAAGACAAACAGCAATTTCCTAACACTTATGCGGGAGAACATCCCGTTCCTCTCGCTCGTAACGCGTCCCACGGCTGTGACAACCTCGCGAGGCACTTGTATAGATCTCGTCTTTGAGAATCAAGCATTGGTGTAACAAGTCGAACATATATCAGTCTATTTCTCCGACCACAAAGCTTCCTTCATGACTGTCAAGAACTGTTAGTGGAGTCTTTGTTAAAGGAATACGTGTGAAAAATAAAAAAAAAAATTCTGTGATAGCGCATACATGTGTTGCTCGATTTCTTTTCCTCAATCTATCCAAAAGGTGAAACAGCTTATTTGCTGCGCTCAAATTTCGCATTAGGAAGTAACGTAATCGCCGGTAATTTTTTATGCCATTGATCTCCATAACACCGTATGTACGCAAACCGATGTCACAGAACACCCGATGCATCATTGTGTGTTCTCCGTCATCGCTTGTTTGCTGTACGCCTACTAATTCTTCATTTCTTCTTCAAGTGTTGTATCCTCCTTTTGTCCTTGTTCTCTTGTGCTTCACTTATGTATATGTCGTTCCGTCAGCTGTGATGCGCATTTGCAAAACCAATACGTTTGATAAGACGCAGTGGTTATCATAATTTCGTTACACATTTATTAAGCTGGCACATATGATTCAGATACAGATACCTGTATGCGGACTTGCACGACGTTGATGCGGAGATTAGAATAATTATGACACCCGTAAGGAAGAGGCAGCTGACGGCCGTAAGCTGTTGCGTTCTTTCCGCCAAACTACCCGGCCTGGTAGTGCTGTAAAGATGCTGTATAAAAGTGACACGCGGTGACAGGGAAATTATTATACTTAGCAGCCGACCGTACGTTTTGTAGCTTAGGTCTTCTTTCTTGTGCGTTTGTGCTACCCTTATTAATGAGCCATCTCTTGACTATGTTCTTGACTATGTAACCGCGTTTGTGTGGATGCGTAGACGTGTGCTTTTTGTTGTACTTGTAAAATGCAAATAAAATATTTTCAGGCTTACTCAATCTTTGGTGTCCTGTGCGTTTATTCCAGTCGAGGCCATCGTGCCATCTGGAAACCGCATTCTGTCAGTATATAGCCCTACACGAAATGCAACAGCTGGAGCGCGGCGGCACTACTCGGGGTAACGGCGGCGTAATAAACGAAAAACCGCTCGGGATGCCCTTACAAGTCAGTTCAGAGTGTGCCTTAACTCGATATTACTCAGCGCTACATGTATTCTGCTGCGCCTCGATCGTGCTCCCGCCAGTTTGGTTGCTGTGTGGCAAACGTAGCGCCTACATATTTGCCAAGGTACGTTTGCCACAAAGCAACTAAACTGGCGGGAGCACGATCGAGGCGCAGCAGCCAGAAACCCAGTAAAGCCACAGAGCACCTGGTAAAGCGGCCGCCGTACTGTGCAAAACCCCGTTTCCGGATGGATGGATGGATGGAAGGTAGGAGCGTCCCCTTTGAAACGGGACGATGGCAGTTGCCACCATGCTCAGATTTTTATTTTGCCTTTTATTTTTATCTGTGTTGTGTGTTATTGAATTTCTCGATTTTGTTTAAATACGTCTTCCTACTCTTTTAAACTTATGTCATCTCTCTGCTTTTGAGCGACCAATCCTCCAATCGCCTTTTGCTAATTTCCACCGCATATTTATTTACATGACTATCATTATCTCTGAACCCTAGGGCCTCAGGAAGGGTGACTCTGGCCGCATCGACATCGGGATTGATAGCATCACATTTTATCCAGTGATGAATCCACGTTTACGACTGCGGGCGACCAGGAGACTGAATTTGGCGCCCTGCCAAGACACGGCAAGTTATTTTCTGGAACCAATTGTTACTCAGACATACAATTAAGTAAGACAGTAGTTCATAATACTTAAGTTCGTTTACCTCGCATGCTGATCCAGCCTAATTTTATTTGCTTTTGGAAGACGAATAATTCAGTGTCAAGATATTTCTCCACTTAAGTAAAAAGTGCAACTATATTAGGCTAACACATTTGCGTAATAAAGTGGGCCTCTGCACCACGATTGAACAACTTATTGCGGTAAGTGTGGTAAAGTGTCTCCCCCTGCGCGATCTCCGTGTTATACAATTATGTTTCGTAGTAGTCTAGCTAGATGGCGTACCCCCCTCCCCCCTCGGTGAATACAGGGCCTAAGTGTGAAGGACAGATCACGTGGGAAGTGGGAAACCGGCAATCGACCATTGATTACTGTCTGATGACAGAAGGAATTCATAAGTTGAGAGAAATGGTCATCGATGAGGAAGGGTTTAGCAGCATAGGGAGTGACCATAAACGCATCATTTTGAAAATGGGATATGTAGTTGGGAAAGAGAGCAAGGAAAGCGCAATGGCCCGTCCAAATTTGAACGCTGAACAAATTGGCGGCGAGGAGTTACGGAGTCGCCATCTATCGGAAGCGCCTCGCTGGCGTAGTATGAGGGATCACGCGGCGCGCTCCTCATAGGTTTTGCTGTCAGCGCTCACTGAAAACACCACGTGCGAGCTCTCCCGGACATTTCTGTAAGTAATTTCGAAACGAGAGAAGTTGTTTACTGTCTAAATAATAATCTTGGGCTAACTGAAAGCACACAATCGTTTACAGACGCTATCTCTTTACCGAATACGTACAGTGAACGCCACTGCGCGCGGTCGCCGCGATGGAGTCTCCCGAACCGGCTTCTTGCGTGAAAGGTAACGCTGAGAGCAAACTATGTAAAATATGTTCTTATAGTGTTTGTATAACTAAATGGAGCGTAATAGAAAGAAGCCTCAATGCAGCGATCGCGCAGATTCGCAGCGACCAACTGCGCGTCTGCATGCTTCTCCGCGTACTGTTTCGCTTTCTCCGCGCGCGCGTTCTCGCACCGTGCCATGGGTTTAGGCTGCAGAATATGAGCATTTGACAGTATACAAGCAACCATTGTTGCGTGGGAGCTATCAGAGCTGTTCAAAAATAACTTCATTGTAGAGACTTCGACGCCTACAGGGACTATGATGTGCGGTCGCGACGATTCAATCTTTTCTTTTTCTTCTGAATTCTTTGACTTCTCAATATTATTTTTCGAGTTGCGTCGCACTGTATGTTTATCGGTGTTCCCAGCGTGCAATTTTCCGCTGCTCCTTTTTTTGTAATCCAGTGCACTAATTCATAACACAAACATGACCATATGCCATGCTTTTTTTAAATGTGCTTCTTACCGCTGCCCTTCCACTCCACTGAACTTGCCAGTATCTATAGCATCGACAAGTCGATAAACCAAACCGTCATAACATTAGTCGTGCAGCAGACTCGGGCGAGCGTCTCAGTGCGCGTTTTCAGAACATCGCAGACTGGACGCCGTAGCAGAAATCTTCCTCGCGTCTGTGCTTGCTGCATACCCGAGTTGTAGCCGATGACTGTTTGCCGGTTTTATGTTTTGCGAGCCAAGCTTCACACAGCTTCTTGTCCTGCGGCTACGTGTGAATAAGGCTGACACCGGCCTCCGTTACGAGCGTCCGGCCCTGAGGCACCGAGCAGTAGCCTACCATGTTGCGCGCCTTCAAAGGCAGCTACTACCTATTGTAGTGCTTTCAAGCGTTGTAAAGGAGACACTCGAAGCGGGAAAATTTCGCCACTAAATGAGGACCGCAGCGTACGAGGGAATTCAAACTCGTTTTCAGCTCGCTTCGGCGCTCCCGAAGCAGCCGATGCGGCCGCTATGTCCACGTGATCCCTCCTAGCACGTCACGCCGACGGTGGCGCCAGCTTTTCCAGTGGTGGAGCTCGAGGCCAATAGCAAATATAGTCACTAGAGTTGAAGAAGAACTTTGCAAGTGGCCAAGTAAGGAGTGAGAATATGGTGAGCTTCCAAGTGTAATAACGACAGAAATACGGAAAGAGAAACAACATGTTCGTTGGAAAGGAAAAAAGAAACCGAAAAGCTGGTGGAACAAGGAAATACGAGAAGCGATCGCCGAACGACAGAAGGCATCTCGAGAGCACAGGCAGGCGAAGAAGGCGCAGTTGCCACAGGATGAAGTAACCAGTAAGTGGGAAATATACCGGGAGAAAAAGTCTATGGTTCAAGTACTGGTGCAAGCAAAATTAAAAGGTGAAAGTGAACGTTGGTTGTCAGAAATACGTGAGAAAAAGAAGGCCGCACCTAGAATACTTTGGAATCACATAAAATTATTAGGCAGAAAGTCAACAACAATACAACAACATATCCTAGATGAAGATGAAAACAGACTGGAAGGAGAAGCGGCAATAAATTACATCTGAAACGCAACAGCCGAATCCTTCCAAGGCAATGACGTGGTTGTACTTGATGAAAAAAAGAGCATGAAAGAGACCCAAGTGGAAAAGGAGCTGGTGCTGACAAATTTAAACTGGAAGAAAGCGGAAGAGAAAATTCCTAAGCGCACAGCCACAGGGCTAGACGAGGTTCCCGTTAGGCTGATAAATGAACTGGGACCAAAATGTAAGGAAGCTCTGGTGAAAGCAGTGGAAAAAAACTTTAAAAGATAGACGAATACCAGACAGTTGGCGACAAAGTAGAATGAATTTAATTTATAAAGGTAAGGGGGAGAAAGACAGCATTCACTCGTATAGGCCGTTGACCATTACATCGGTAATATACAGGCTATAGCAATGCAGGCAATCAAATTAAAGCTTCAAGCATGGGCAGAGAATAATGGCATTTTGGGAGAGCTTCAGAATGGCTTTAGAATAGGTAGGCGTTTGGATGATAACTTGTTTGTTCTTACTCAGTGTATCGAAATATCAAAAGCAGAAGGCAGACCGTTGTATGTGGCCTTTTTGGACATTAAAGGAGCATACGACAACGTAGACCGCAACATTTTGTGGGATATTCTGGAAGGGGAAGGCTTTGGTAACGATTGTCTACAGCTTTTGAGAGAGATTTACCTAGAAAATACAGTTTGCGTCGAATGGGAAGGGATGAGAAGCGCGGATAAAGTTCAAACCAACAAGGGACTGAGGCAGGGGTGCCCTTTATCCCCGCTGCTGTTTATGATGTACATGGTGAGGATGGAGAGGGCGCTAGAAGGAAGTAATATCGGGTTTAATCTCTCATACAAACAGGCAGGTACAGTAATAGTGCAGCAACTCCCAGGTTTATTTTATGCGGACGACATTGTGTTGCTCGCTAACAAGCAAAGTGATTTGCAACGTCTGGCTAATATCTGTGGACAGGAAGGCAACAATTTAGGTTTGAAATTTAGTGTTAGAAAATCAGGTGTTATGGTATTCAATGAAAACAGTGAACATACAGTGGAGATACAGGGCCAAGAAATAGCTCGGGTAACAGAATATAAATACCTTGGTATATGGATAAACGAAGGCCATGGATATATGGAAACACAGGAAAAAACCATAACAGTCAAGGGGAAGAGAAATGCAGCCATACTGAAGCACAGAGCGCTATGGGGATACAATAGGTACGAGGTCCTCCGAGGTATGTGGAAAGGGGTGATGGTTCCAGGACTTACTTTTGGAAATGCGGTTGTTTGCTTTAAATCAGGGGTACAATCAGGGCTCGACGGGAACCAAAGGTCAGTGGGTCGCCTCGCATTGGGCGCTCACGGGAAGACTACAAATGAAGCTGTGCAGGGGGATATGGGCTGGACTAGTTTTGAAGTGAGGGAAGCTCGCAGTAAAATTGAGTGTGAAGAACGGCTGAGGAATATGGAAGAAAGTAAATGGGCTGGGAGAGTGTTCAGGTATCTGTACAGGCAAAACATTGATTCACAGTGGAGGAAAAAAACTAGGAAGCTTACCAGCAAGTATGCGGCCTGTGGGGTGGGCAACACAGCAACAAAGAAGGTCAAGCGGAAAGTCAGAGAGGCTGAATTAATCTCATGGGTGGCGGCAATGGAAAAGAAACCTGCCATGAGTAACTACTTAAGAGGAAAAAACGAAATCAGGAAAGAAACCATTTATGATAACTCAAAGGGAAGCTCATTACTTTTTGAAGCGAGATCGGGATGCCTTAGAACACGCACCTATAAAGCGAGATATAAGAAGGAAGAAGAAGCATGTGCTTGCTGCGGTAAAGCTAGGGAAACGACGGAGCATATTTTATTAGAATGTGAAGACGTCTACCCAGCGGTCGATTTAGGCACCACTGGCCTCCTTGAAGCCCTTGGGTTCAGCGGGAGCAGTGGTAAAGCAAACAGGTCCGCAATAGACATTAGTAAGAGGCGATTGGAGGACTGGTGGAAGAAAAGTAGGGAAACGACAAAAGACGGAGACGTACAAAAACACAGTTCGCAATAGGGGATCAGAAAATTTGGACGTGGTAGTTCATAGTGTTTTTTTTTTTCTTTTCTTTTTTCATTGGTTAACCTAGGTATGATATTAGGCGGCATAGTAGCAAGAGCTTGGTGGCGCAACCCACCGCCCCGTTCCAAAGGGGACGCTCATAACATCCATCCATCCATCCATCCATCCGTTCATGTGACGAGCTTGGACCAATCAGGAGGTGCCTTCTGGCGTGTGCAGTCTTCGTAATAAACGGCCGCTAGCCGGCTCAGTCATGGCTCAGTCCTTTGTCCGGTTTTCATCAGGAGCAGTTGGCTCCACGTCTCCCTCTCTGCGTCGGGCGCTCGCCGCACGTTCGCTGGGCGCCGGGCCCCCGCTTGCCTGCCGCTGCCGACACATCTTTTGGCGACGAGGGTGGGATTCCCGCTGCGGTTCCGACCGAAGCCCCGGGAAACCAACGAGCTTCGTAAGTGAAGCGTCCCTTCCTGTGTCTGCACGGCATGCAAACGCCGCCGACGCACTTGGCGGCGCGAGGCTTCCGAGCCTAGGCCTTCTCGCCGCCTTTGTTCTTCCTTGCGCCATTGCTGCTGCGAGCTCCGGCTTGTCTCCTGCACTGTCTCCTGCATGCTACCGGTGCTACCGGGCATGGCTTCTATTACGGCGAACCTTCCCGTTTTTCTTGAATTGCCCGGGCCACCGTTAATTCCATGGTATCGATGGAAAAAAATTTTTCAGGCCCACCTCGAAGCGGCCGGCGGTGGCGACTAGACGGACGCGCGACTAGCGTCCGTGCTCGTCAGCGCTCTCGGGCGTGAGGGACAACGAAAGTACTTTGCAGACGAGGAGCAGGAAGCAGCAAGGCAGTTAACCGGCGCAGCGTCAGCGTCAAGCGAAGCAGCAAGGCGGTCGACCGGCGCAGCGTCAACGTCAAGTGATGCGGTCCCGCCAGCGTTAGAGTTCCAGAAACTCTTGCAGCGGCTTGACCGGCTGTTCACCGCGTCAACAAATGTTCTGGCGGAGAGGCACGAATTCACCAGTCGAAGGCAGTTCGAGGGAGAAGGATTCCTGGAATTCGTGACCGCACTGAAGGAGAAGGTGGTACAGTGCAACTTCGGCACAACCTACAATGAGCGCGTCCGAGACCAAATAATACATGGGGTAGCGAACGTCAGCGTTCGCGAAAAGTTATTAGCTCATGGCGAAACCCTGTCCCTGGACAAAGCAGAAGAAATTGGACGCTCTTTAGAAGCCCTGCATCGAGCGAACCGCACGTTCGAATCCGAAAAAATACAAAAGATCGAGGCAGCTCAACCTGGCGCTCCGTCGACGAGTCAAGATGGCCGAATTCTTCCGGGGAGCCGCCAAGATGGCCGACTTCTTCCGAGGAGCCGCCAAGATGGCAGACGTCTTCTGGGAGGCCGCCTAGATGATCGACATTTTCTCCAAGGCTCCTCCGGGACCCGCAATAAAGCACAGGATGCGAAGAAAGACCCTAATGTCAACCGTAGTTCATGCGATCGGTGTGGCAGCACGAAACATATTGCAACGTACAGGAATCGTCCAGTAAGAAATCGACGGTGCAACGCCTGCCACACGTTGGGCCATTTCGCTTCAGTATGCCGAAAGACTCGAACAGCTGTGCAACACGTCTCTTCCACAGAGACGCAGTCTTCGTCAACTTCCGAAGGCATCCGTCCGCGTCTGTCTTGACGGTAAGCATTTGGAAACTAAAAAGGATTTGCAAGTCCCGGTAGTAGTTGGCGGCGTCGCCATGCGGCTGCTCGTGGACACAGGAGCGTCTGTCTCATTGATGACGGCCGAAACTTTTAGAAAGCACTTTGGTCGACAGCACAGACTGTCAAAAATAGCAGTGGACTTGAGGAATTTCTCCAAGCAACGCATCGACATTCAAGGCCTTTTCCAAGCCACTGTCCAGTTTCTCCAAAGGTCGCGCTCAGTCACGTTCCACGTAACGTCTACAGGAACATCACTGTTGGGTCTAGACGCCATCCAGCGCTTGGGAATACAAATCGACGGTACGTCGCTGACATGCTGCCTGGCTTCGCTTCCTTCAGTACAGAGCCCCACAGGTGTGCCTCCGGGTTTTGATCACCTCTTCAGTGGCGAGTTGGGTCTCGTCAAAAACTTCGTGCACCGAATACATCGGCGACAAGGTATGAAACCAGTATCTTCAAGGTTGCGCAGACTACCCCTGGCTCTCCGTGACCAGGTTACAAATGAACTGCGACGTCTCAAGGACTGCGACGTCATCGAGCGCGTCGAGGCTTCTGAGTGGGTGTCTCCACTCGTTGTGGTGCGCAAGAAGGATGGAGCTATCCGGCTCTGTGTAGACCTACGGGAACCAAATAAGGCAATTGTCATTGATGGGTATCCTTTGCCGCACGTAGAAGAGTTATTACAAATGTTTCATGGTGCCACATATTTTTCTAAGCTGAATCTAGCATCTGCTTATCATCAGCTGTTACTGGAAGAAGATAGTAGAGATCTCACTACATTCATAACTCATGAAGGCTTATTTAGGTTCAAGCGTGTCAGTTTTGGCTTGGCATCTGCGCCAGCAGTGTTTCAGAAAATGTCACGTATCTTGCAGAGTTGTAAGAATGTTGTCTGTTACCTTGATGACATTTCGGTATGGGGTCAGACAAAACCTGAGCATGATGCTAACTTAAGAGAAGTCTTGCTTTGCATTTCAAACAGTGGTATGAAACTGAAGGAAAAATGTGTCTTCTCTGTGAGAGAACTGACTTTCCTGGGCCATAAAATTTCAGCTGAAGGCATTTTGCCTACGGAGAGCAAGGTAAAAGCAATCCTGAATGCGCCTGCTCCTACAGATATTAAGTCATTGCAATCCTTCTTAGGATTAGCTGGTTACTATGCCAAGTTCATTGATCATTATGCAGAACTTGTAGAACCGCTTGGTCTGATGATGCACAACGTAGCTTCAATCAGTTGAAAGCTCGTCTTACATGTTCCCCTGTCATTAAGATTTTCAACCCTGAATTGCCTGTGGTAGTCACGACTGGTGCATCTGATGTTGGTGTTGGTGCTGTGTTACAACAACCGTATGGTTCTAAGCTAGAAACTGTAGCATTTGCATCTAGAACTTTGTCGGTTGCTGAACGAAAGTATTCTGTAGGAGAGCGTGAAGCACTAGCTGTCTGTTCGCGTGTGAAAAATGGCATGTTTACCTCTGGGGTAGACGGTTCACTCTTCGAACTGACCATCAAGCAGTAGTTGCATTACTGTCCGCTGGCGACTCAGGTCGTCGACCTCTTCGCATTTCGAGATGGTCAGCCAGGCTCCTGTATTACGACTTTCAGATTGAATATTGCAAAGGATCAGAAAATTTAGTAGCTGATGCCTTGTCTAGACTTCCAGTAAAGGATTCTCAGAATGTAGTTCAGGAGGAAGAAATAGTATCCTTAGTTACATCGGTCATTGACAAGGAAACAGTGCAACTTGCAACGAGCACAGATGAAACTCTTCAGGTCAGCAAATGCCTAGCAGAGGGTTGGCCTTCTAAGAAAAACATAGACAATGCTTTAATAGCTTACTTTCATGTCAATGAAGAATTGTCTTTTGTGTTCGTGGACTTAAGTGCGTGCCTTGTGTGCGCGTTTCACTGTATGCTTACTTTGTTTCCAGGGGGGGGGGCTGATGATGTGGTATAGTGTATCCCCCTGCGCGATCTCCGTGTTATCATACATTTATGTTTCGTAGTAGTCTAGCTAGATGGCGCACCCCCCCCCTTCGGTCATGTGACGAGCTTGGACCAATCAGGAGGTGCCTTCTGGCGTGTGCAGTCTTCATGTAATAAACGGCCGCTAGCCGGCTCAGTCCTTTGTCCGGTTTTCATCAGGAGCAGTTGGCTCCGCGTGTCCCTCTCTGCGTCGGGCGCTCGCCGCGCGTTCGCTGGGCGCCGGGCCCCCGCTTGCCTATCGGTGCCGACACAACAGTAAGTATTGAAGTTTGACCATCGCAGGCAGTACATGCGCTTGTGATTCGAGCCAGTGCTCGCAATGCATGCTGTAAACATGAACTTCTGTGAGGTTGGTCCAGATTCTTAGACAAGTTCATTATCTAATCTAAAATACCTGTAATCAATAGATGCGTTCTTTTCTTGTCCCAGCTATATGCCACGGTACCTGCAACGGGTCGCTGCGAGCGGGCGCACTATTGTGAGCATGTGGGCTAGCTTGCATTACCAAAGGTGGTCTTGGCCCACTGATACGCTTAGAAGGCAAGGTGATCGCTGAAAGGTACGGGGGAATCATAGACGATGTACTCATTACCTACGTTCTTGACGGCCCGTTCCCGGAAGGCGACTATATATTCCAACACGATAGGTCGCCGATCCACACTGTGCGTGTTGTGCAAGAACTGCTGCATGAGCGTGGCGTCACTGTCCTGGCGCCCCAATCCGCGGACCTCAACATCATTGAAAATGTCTGGGGCTTATTGAAATTATCGCTGGCGCCCCATCGTCTGCATGGGTTGTCCGAGGACAGGTTCTGGTGCACCATCGTGAGCGAGTGGGACGTGCTCCGAATGGACACGTCGCTTACGGAGTCACTTTACACATCACTGCCCTCCAGAATGAGCGCTGTCATCGCTGCCGCTGGGGACATGACGAGGTACTAAGTGATGTTCGGAGCGTGACGCGCGCATTTCTTTGTCGGCTGACAGAGCCTGTCTTGTGTAAAGAACTATTGTCGAGAAGAAACACTTTCAGCTCAATGCCTTAACCTAAAGTATTCTTTTATTCTTATCCGTTTGTTTCACCGTGTTCGACACGCATAGTCATTACATTGAGTGTTCTGTTTTCCTTTCGCGTCAAATAAAGACCGAGCACGTTGCGCGCACAGTTCGGTGTCCCTTTCTTATCGCTGCGTGTTACGGTAACACAGAAGCGAAGAAATATACGTGCACGCACTAAGTACCCCGGCATTTTGAAAGAACGGAAGAAGCATGTCGTCAAAAGAAGTTCGTAGAACTCGAATGTGGCCAATGAAAGCTCAGAGTCTGGCATCGCACAAAGCTTAATAAGGAATATCGGTCAGTTCCCGAAGTAACAATGGAATACGCACACTGCCTCTGACCGTAGCACTCTTCCCGACAATGCGGCCAGCACGCGCCGCCGTAGCAGACGACGAAGATCACGACTCCGCCCCTAGAGCGTCTGCGCCTGCGCGAGCTGCTTCCGCCGCGCGACTCCAGCGCTCGCCGCATAGCCGATGCAACGCGCTCCGAGTTTTCCCCTAAGTGTGGAACAGACTGTACTTTTATCGTGGACTTTACGACAATTATCGCGTAGTTCGGTGAACCTAACGGACCTTTAGTGGCATCACACAGTCTGCCCGAATTCCACGAACTATGCAGAGCAGATGTTTAAGATTATTGGTACTAAGGGCGCGATAAACAGTGATACGGCGCCCTGTGATGTTCAGCTGCATCTCTGCCCGTTTTTCACGCTTTTAGTTTTAGCAGTGGGACGCAGTGTTCTGTGCAAAGTTCGGGCGAATACATATATATATATATATATATATATATATATATATATATATATATATATGCGTCCGCAATAACTTCACCGCGGCACATTTGTGTAATGCGATGAAGCAAACTGTATTGCGATGACAGGTAGTGTGGCAGCCATCGTTCCAGCTTTGATGTCCCCGTTACCCTGAAGATACTGCCCCACCTGCTTTACTATAATCTCAGGTGCTATCGAACTCTCTATTTGCCGGTATTTTTTTTCACATGCTAAATGGTCCCACCGCAATATATATATGTGGTGAGGTGAAGCTTATTAAAGTTGCCAAATGCTTTGACAGTGTCAGACCTAACAGTTTTAGAATGACATGGCCAATACAACGGCCCAGACCTTCACTTTCACAATTTTGTTAGGACTGTCAAACTAATTTATTTATTTATTTATTTAAGATACTTTCAGGGCCCGAAGGCATTACAGAAAGGAGTGGGTGAACATAACAAAACATTTGTGCAATAGACAAAGACAGATTCAACGTGGCGTTTCATGAATGCTGGTTTTGAAGGTGTCGGTATCCAGGATGGCTGCAACGGTGGCGGGAAGGTGGTTCCAATCTTTGCTTGTGCTAGGGATGAATGCATTACTACAAAGTTTAGTACGTGAAGACGGCACACCAACTTTGAAACTATGGTCAGAGCGAGATGATATGTATGACGGTTGGGTGATAAGCTGTTCTTTCAACAAAGGGTTGTGGTGGTAGATTTTATGGAATAGCGAAAGGCGGAAGCATCTACGACGGAAGGAAAGTTCTGGCAAGTTAAGTGTTGTCTTCATTGAGGTAACGCTAGCATGTCGGGAGTAGTTTGATAAGATGAAACGCGCTGCACGATTTTGAATGGCTTCTATGCTGTTTATGAGTGTAATGTTAGCCGGGTCCCAAATGGCGCATGCGTATTCTAGTTTGGAGCGAACTAATGTTTTGTAGAGAATTAGTTTCAGTGAAGATGGTGCGGATGAGAAGTTTCGGCGCAAATAGCCCAACATGCGATTGGCATTGCTACATATAATGTCGACATGCATGTGCCAGGAAAGGTTGCTGGTGATGTTTAGTCCAAGGTATTTGTACGACGAGACAACTGGGAGAGGGCTATTATTCAGGAAATATGTATGGAGATTAGTAGTATTAGTACGCTGTGATACCCGCATGCATTTACATTTGCTTAAGTTAAGCTTCATAGACCACTTGTTACACCATAACAGAACGTTATTAATGTCGTCTTGGAGTTTACGAGAATCATTGAGGTCAGTAATTTTATGATATATAACGCAGTCATCAGCAAAAAGTCTAATAGTTGAAAATTTCACACAGGAAGGAAGATCATTAATATAGATTAAAAAAAGTAGAGGACCGAGAACCGACCCTTGCGGCACGCCTGACGTTACCGCGAGGGGCGCAGACGACGAATTGTTAGCGATTACGTATTGTGTTCTATCAGCAAGAAAGTTTTTAATCCAGTCCAGTACTAGCGGGTCAATGTTAAGAAGACTAAGTTTATAGATTAGTAGGTTATGGGATACGGTATCGAAAGCTTTAGCAAAATCTATAAAGATGCAATCGGTGTCAAATCCTAAGTCGGTGTTAGAAAAGAGAAATCTTACAGCACAGAAAAACAATGGAAACACCTCAAGAGTTGATTAGCAAGTAATACTGGAAAGCACAAGTCTAGTGGCCTAGGGTGTGGTGAAGTTCCCAACCGACATACCTTAAGTGCTTAAAGATTTCTAGCACATTGATGCAGGTTGATCAGACTTACTGCGATATTGGTTGCTTTACAATGAAAATATTAGTATTGGATAAGAGGATGCAAGCGACTAGTGTGCTGCTTGGTTATGCAAACCACATGGGTCCCAGAAATAAACAGGGTTCTTGTTTACACATGCTGCTTGCGTCCACTAATCTAAAGTGCTGTAATGTCAGCAGTATAAAGAGACGCTATAAAAATAGGGCTTTGAACTTCACAAGTCCAATTCTGTTTTTTCTATACTCATACAACCTAAACACTACACTGTCGTGACAGCATCTGCCTAGCTCTATGCCACATTTTGCGACAAAAGCAGTGATCACTCAGAGTTGCCTGTCCTAATATTACTCCAAGAATTCCTTAAACAGTTCATTTTTTAAGCATGAAGCATGTCATGCCCAACTAAACAAATTAACCAATCAATAAGCTACTAGAAGTAGCTAAAAAATCATCAGTCTTCTGAGTCAGCTTAATTTGCAGCTACTGCAATTGGCTGTTATTGAATTAGGGCAAGGAAAGAACAACTTGAATAAACATATATCTCATCAGAAAGTTGTGGTGGTCTGCGGCAGGCTAAGGCAGTGAAAGGAAGCAGTTTTGGCATCGGTCTACCTCTGTCCCAAAGCCACGCACCGCAGCCGAGGCGACTTGACTTGGCTTTGACATCTTCAAATTTGCTTTCGCAAGCACAGAATACTCAGTCGAGTTGAGCTCAATGCACATCACCCACATTGGGGATGCAGGCCAAGAGGATGCCACCTTGACGAAGCAGACACCACAGACCTCAAATTAACAAATGACATCAACTATCCCAACTGCCACACCCTCCATTAAAGCCAGAAGGGCAGTACACTTACCTAGCATGGGCAACTGGGGCCTTCATCCAGAGTGTCAGTGCGACTCTGCCCCAAGAGGCAGCAACCATTATCCAATATAACACTTGATGTAGGGGTGAAAATGTGCCACATTCACAAAATCAGGGTTTCAGGCTGGGAAAATTTCCGTGATGCATTTGAGTCTGCAGAATGTGAATGTGTTGAAGAATCGCTAGCAACACACATCCTTTACACACTGCAAAGAGCGACATGCGAACTAGAGCTTACTGGGGCAACATCCAGCCCTGACAAGCAACTACTGCAACTTTGGAGTGAGCAAGCCAAGCTGCATACTGCATACTTAAATTGTGGCTGCACGCAACAAACCCCAATCAGTGTTCTGCACAAGACTGAGCAGGCAACATATCATGCCAAGAAACTTGCCAGAGACTAGTGGATGGACCACTATGCGTCATTTGTACATATAGGTCTCAGTAAGCTGTGACACATTCTCAGCTATAACAGGATGAACCAAATGCCGTAACACTATTGAAAACACGCTGCTCGATCTTCAGTGCACATCTGAGAAATTTGAGGAACAAGCTACAGATGCTTTCCCCGACCACCTCACAGTGACTGACCGTCACCAGAGTTGTACGCACCTTAATGACCACTTGCCAAGGAAGGAATGAAAAGCCTCTTTACGTTGGCAGAACCTGTTGTTGCTCTCGAGCATGTCAACACTTAAAGCGCACGTGGTAAGGATGGAGTCATCTTGCAGATGTTGAACAATCTTGCCGAAACGAACAAGCAAGCACTATTGCTTGTAATCAATGAAATCAGGAATATTGGAATTCCCCACAGAATGGAAACACTTGGTCATGATACCACTACTGAAACCAGGCAAGAAACCAGACACCATAGCCAACCTTTGATAAGACTCACTCACACTGACAGTGTGCAAATTGACTGAAGGAATGTGCCTCGCAAGGCTAAACCATCTGGGAAAGACAAGACTATTTCCACCTGTGCCAGATTGGTTTCTGGCCTAAGCTTGACATCTGCCACAATAGCCTCTTTCTGCATCAAAGCATCGCCAATACCAGCCACTTCAGAGGAAAGATGTATGGGTTCTTAGTCACAGTCGAACCAAGAAGGATCTTGAACACAGTCTGCAATGAGGTAGTGGTGGCCTTTCGCGATGCCTGCCCAGGCATTAGGTCTGCCAGTGCTGCCAAAGCCGCTTATGCAACCTAACGTTCGAAATATGAAGTTACAGTAAACAGCCAAAGACTTTTACCAACTGCACAGGTAGAAATGCAGGTAAAACCCAGACCAGCACGCTTGATTGCAGGAGTGATTCGCTCACGAGGTAATCAGGTGACTTAACAGTTGGTGATAAGGTATACCAAACGCAGGTATGTGCAGTATGTATATATACTGTTAGGCCGAAACAGATGAATTTTCTCCAAAGCAATATCAAAAGCTAATTTTTTTTTTCAGGATGCCACTAACGTACTTTAGGCAAGTGTGGACAGGGTTATATAAAGCTGCATAGGCAAAATGGTACAACTAGATACAGTTGTTAAGCATAATATTTTTTGGGGGGGGCTAAATTCTTGCTCCTTGAACTCATTCGAGATCATTAACTGCAGCACCAAAGTAGTGGACCACTACTAGAACGAAGGCATGTAGTGTGCCTACCTCAATTCTTGTGCTTATGCCAGTCTTCTTCTTTACAGCAATAGCTGCTATGGGCTAACTCCCCTGGTTGTTCTGATGTCTACTGGTGTTGTCACTGGAATTCCCAAATTTCTTTCTAGAATATTGCAAATAAAGTTCTCATTGTGCTGCAAGGATTCAAACATACAATCAAAAGATTGGCAGTCCACAATTCTACATTTCAGCCACTCTGCTGAAGGTACAGTTGTGGTGAATACTGATTCTGGAGAGTGCGATCTAGCCAACAGGTGCCATGATTGGCTAACACCTGCTCAATGTATGCGTACTGTATATAGAGCTGGCATCCACGCCTTCAAGTTCTGACACATCACCTTCCCACTTGTGAAGGCATTCCTATGTTAAATTTTCTTACATGTAATGAGAGTGAATGGGTGCATCTCTTTCATTAATCTTCTAGTGCTTGGCTTCTCAGATTTACTGGATGGGGCTGTTGGTGCCTTGTTTTCCTCAAGCATAGCGCGAGACCTAGCAATGAGTAGCCCAAATATAGATTTGAGAAAACCAAAAACAAATTCAGCAGTAAGAAGCTAAAGGGTTGTTTTGGTGGAGACCAGTGGCCAAGTCCAGATATGAAAGAGGAGGGAGAAAAGTCTACGTCTTTCCACTTCAACACTGGGAGGCACAACTCCCACAAATAAATACGACTCGCACTTATTTTACTTCTTTAAAGGAGATTACTGACTTGCATTGACAAGCGTTCACTTCAACAAACACCGCATGAACCAAGCTTCCTGCGCATATTTCACCAGCTACTGCATCATTGTTTCGCATTATGAGTGCAACAAACACCGCATGAACCAAGCTTCCTGCGCATATTTCACCAGCTACTGCATCATTGTTTTGCATTATGAGTGCAACTGTAATTTTCTTTATGCCACAACTTGCCCAATTTTGTATATTCCAGTAGGATGTTAGCAGTGCTATTAAGGCACTTAAATACTCATGAATAGTAGTAGAGAAATAATAAAAGAAAGCAGTGGCTTTTTTGTGCATGGACTATGTATACACCTGATGCTCTTATGGTCATTTTTTCCCTATCTGCTAAACCATTCTAAACAAGAAAAGCTTATACACAATCATAGCGCAAAGTAAAACCACAACTAAACCAGAGGTATCCTTGGCAAGCAAAGTATATTTATTTGGTGACATTTTCTGTGGGCTTGCTATTGGGATTTCTTCCGTTCCTTTTCAGCTGTGCCGGTTCATTAAGAAGCGACAAGACAGTTTGACAATTTTAATAATTGAAAGACTTAGCGAAACCTTTTTTGGGTTGTTTTTTCTAAGGTTCAGACTCTGCACATTGCATATTAAGGCGTGTTTTCAGTTTTCTTTTAATAGGTAGGGCATATAAACATTTTTTACACCATGTCAAGTATGGGGTGCCGTAGTGTTCTTGGATGGAGTCTTGCCCTTTCATTCTGTACAATATGATGTCGTTTTTTTGCGTCCAAGGTCGTTTTGCATTTGAGTGTGATTGTAGCATTTTTCCAAGTTTTGCCTCTGTCACCCAAGCTTGAAATATTGCTACCCACTGTTGGTGGCATGACACATGTGACATTTCTTTTTTTCCGATAAAAGGAAGCCTCTCACTTATCCTGTGCACTGGTTGTCTGTCTTTTTTAATTACAATTTGTTGCCTATATTTGCTCTTTTGTTGCATTTCAGATTAGGAATGGCCATCATAGTTGACATCATTTAACCATATTGCACACAATGTGGATATGTACTTGCAATATATGGCCACCATAAATAGAACTCAATAATTCAAGAATAGTGCCTTTGCATGGTGGTGCAGCCATGAATTATGGTTGTAAGGTACCAGCGCTGCAGGTAGCACTGCTTGTGCAGAATATAGTTCTACTACTTTCAAACATTGTTTTCATCTGCATTTGTGTAGCTCCAGTACCTGTGAACAACACACATCTGGTGGAAGAGTGGCTTGCACCTGCAGTTGGGCCCAATGAATAGCCAAATTTCTGCTAGTTTTCATGTTATTAGCATATTAGTAAAGGCAGTAGTTTTTATAGTAGCCTGTTTGCCCTGTGTAGAACCCGATGTGGGGTGCCAGGATCTCGTACATATCTTCAGCTTTGCAGGGGTCACAGCATCTGCCACATAGTTTGTCACAGGCCATGTCTTCGGGGCAAGTTGAGTTTACTCAGTGGCCTTCTACATATTGTGCGACATATGTGGTTATAGCGACCCTTACTTTATGCACTTCCTGCCTGGCAGCAGTCTTTTGCTCCTGAAATATTCAGGATAGCTTTCAAGAAGCTGGACAGGAATAACACTGAAAAACCAACAGATGTTAATTGTCGCACTTTGCAAAGCTTCATATGGCATGATGAGGGCGTAAATAAATGAGGGTGTTCCTCAAGGCCTTGTAGCACATGTCATGAGTTTGGAGCAACATGTATAGCACTTTTTTGATTGCATGCTATAGGTTCAGCAGATGTGGCCATGGTTGATGTGCAGTGCAAGGTCAAGAAAACATATCTATGAGCAGCACCCTGGTACAGGAGACGCTGGGATAACTAGTGGGAAGCCTGTTGAACATCTGGTTGACCCAGTTGCTGGCTTCATCATGCAAAGTGTGATCGAGAAGGAAGTCATCAACACATCAGAAGGTTTTTACATATAGACACTGTGCTAAGGTTCTCAGACAGGTCTCTGTCATAACATGCCAACAAGTGTTAGTGCGTAGGCTATGCATGACCGACTACATAAGCCTTCTGTTCAGACAAAGAACTGGTCATTGTAACTAACAAGGATGGAGTGTACAAAAAAAAAAAACAGCAGCTCCATTAATCTGGTTTCACTGGTATCAACAGTGTTTTGTAAGTGTGCATTGCCATACTCCCCAATGCCTTCTTGGGTGACATCAGCAAGGACCAGCTTGAGGCAAGGGGTAATAGACGTCTTTACAAGCTAAAAATTCGTGCATGCATGGAGAGCACATTGCGTCCGAAAAGTAGGCACTTCACAGGGGCACTGGAGAAGGAACAGGTTACTGACAGTGGGCAAAGACAAGCTTTTCTGCTGCTAAACACCCAGCACTGTTGCCATGTAACGACCCCTGAAACAATTCCTCTCAAAAGAGGAAATCATCTTTGTGTATCCATAAAGAGGGCAGACAGGCAAAACCCCTTCAACAATGCTGCCAGCTTCAAAAGTCCCACTTTGCACCATCCTGAATGCTTCCTTATTAAGACTTTGCAGTGTGCAAGCATTCTACTGTCCAAAAGTTGTCACTGAGAGTACTGATGGTTTGATGGCAATACAGTTCAAAAGTGATTTCAACAAACCTCCCTTCCTAGTTGGTCTGGAGGCTCATGGTGCTCATGAAGCGACACCATGAAACAAGCAAGGCGACTGGATGCCTCCAAACCCTTGTTTGTTTATTACACTGTTCTGTTAGCAACAACCACGAGACCTGAAACCAACAAGCTCAAGTTTGGCACTTGCGTGGTTTCTGTGGAGGATTTATAATAAAAAGCACAAAACCAGAAAACTCAAGGGAAAGGTTAAAGCACCATTTAACACTTAGTATTGCTGCAGCCCATCCCCTTCCTTCATTTTGTCTGGTCGTGCTACATTTTTTTTTTTTTACTATAGATAGGCATGAACTTCTCCTGTGCACAGCTTACTGCAGAGAGCATTAGGTGATGTTCCCAATCAGTCTCCGATTTTTATATACACTATGTACTGGCACAAAGAGGCTCGAAACACTGCAATGGAAGCTTCTAGTAGAAAAGGTGCCGGGAAGAAAGAAAAGAATTAAACTGTGCTGCAACCATCTTGGCAACATCTTGTGCCCTTAATAAAAGTTGTGCTTCCCCATCACCTTCACCCCTCCAGTTTAGAGTACAGTGCACTTATGAACAATGAATCAATTGTCAAAGAGCATATGCAGTCCAGCGAAAAGCATGGGCATGACTCTGCATCGTGCTTCTGCATTGAAGGTGAATAACGCGCTCCATAATGGAAAATGCACTTTAGTAAGCTTGCCTGCAATAGGAATTTGTAATGTACAAAGAATTGTCAATGAAGCTTACCACGAGCAGATGCACTTGCAAATTATATCACAACTGGAAAAAATGAGCACAGTGTAAACCTATGTGCCCTTTCTACTCTTGGCATGTTTTACTGCATGATGCTTATTTCCACCCCTGTATGGCGGTGTAGCAAGCTACAAAAGAAATGTTGCATAATTTGACTTTTTAAGATTACCTTTCTCGCAATACACTAATGTTTCGCGCTGAAGCCTATGCAATGTACTGTGGTGAAGCATACCAAAAGAGGAAAGGGGCCACTGTCACTGCACGTAATAAGAGTTTTTTAATTGTAGACTCGTGCACCCTGCTCCGCTCAGGTCGCCCAGGTGGACATACTATGCTGGGTGATAGCGGCCTCCTCCCACTTTTAGTATACTTCACCACGTAACTCAAATGTACTGTGGCGAAGAAGCAGTACATTTGTATTGAGTTAATAAACAAATGGTTTTTACAACAGTACAGAAATAAACGCGCACCATGCATCAGTCTACCACACGGGAAGAGCGTCGCACAGGCCGTGTATCTCACTTAGCAGTCGTAAATGGTATTATGGGTAATTCAAAATTTCAGACACACAGAAATATGTTTACGTTCGTACTCCTTGCATAATAAGACTGCCAGAAATTCCACAATAGAAAGTAATTAACAACACACAAGCGCAAAAACCACAGACACATGCCTTGTTTTCAACTCGGTCGTCATGCAAATGGCATATAGCACGGAAAAACGTGAACATGCACGTGCGCTGACGGCACGGCGCCCCTTAAGAAACTCCCATAGACTGTGGCGCCAGATTTCCCTCTAGATGTTATCGTGAGAAACTCCATGGCAGCGACAAGCGATCGTATTAAAGGGCCCCTGAAACGGTTCGGACAAATTTTGTAGACGCGTAGGGTACAGCTTAAGTAGAACATTCGCACCACAATTTAAGTGAAGCGTTACATATTAATGGAGCTACAAGCGATTAGAAGTTACCCTCCTCCCCATCCACGCTTTTCCTCCTCAACTCGTTCGCCGAGCCAGCTGGGCTACGCTCCGCCTTCACTGGTCCTGCGTCACGATGCGACGTCACATCGTCCACTTCCGGTTGTTTTGGAGCCCGCCCGCGCAAGACCTCTCCGCTAGCCGCTTGGCTGTCGACCCCAAGCGAGAGCTATCGAAGCAGCGTGCGTTGCGAGCATTCTGTCGTAGCGCCGAATGTGTCTGGTATTCCGTTAACCACAGGCTAGCTGGTCATTTCGGCAAATCAGTGGAGGCATAAACTCAAGCTGATGAAGGAACTTTGGCGTAGACTTACGTGAGCGGCATGATCGGTCTACATGGTCCAGACACTTGTTGGCGCAGCGCTTAACCAGCCAAAGAAAGCGCTAATATTGCTCTAACCAAGTGTAAAACATTTTAAACATTTATAAAAACAATGTGTCGATGATTACACTCCTGCAAAAAATACGCACCAGCAGCAAAGAAGAATACGCTTCGTTGCTGCTACTGTGTATGGTTGCGCTCTATGCCACCAGGTGGCTGCACCGTGCAGACCATTCACATTTGCCCTTCTGCTCATCTCGGCTCATCCCGTTACAGCACAGTCAAGCGGCCAGACCCTGTCCCCTTTAGCTTACGTTTGCCCTAATACGGGACTCGCGAAACGCTGTTGCGTTAGTAATCTTCCGGTGTAAAGTGACGGCCACAAACGCGCAAATCCTGGCGCCGATCGGATAGCGGTAGTCCGATGCGCAGCAGCCGTACGCTGCCTTGCAGAGGGACACGATGTCGCAGCTTGACATATTGCCAGTCGCTACGTTTGCAGTCCACAAGGCAACAAAGTCGAATCATAGTGCTCGCGAAAAGACTGAGACCAACTGTGACCGCGGAGCTCTCGTCAAAATGGAGTACGTTGTAACACAAGCAGACGACACTTGCTGTGTGCCGGAAGTGCTTAAGTGTGCTGAAAAATTGTTCTTGTGCATTCTCTTTATGCTACTTTCTTTTCATAAAAACAAATTAACTAACATTCCAACTATTACGAAGATCATTTGTTTACCATAAAGTTGGAAAAATTATCGATTACGTGCCCTGGTCAGCCAATCGGATAGCTCGCCCCACTGACGTCATATGGGTGATTTTGGTCATATGGGTAGGGGCGGCTTAAAATTCCGCCGAGCAGTGCGCTGCGATCGGCAGCGATATGCATTTTTAAAACCTTATAATAAATTACACGCTTTACGCAGAGCACTTAGATGTGTCAATTAATGATCAGAAGGACCTACTCTAACGACTCAGTATGTTTGTAGAAAATCGTCAAAAGCGTTTCAGTGTCCCTTTAAGTGTACTGAAAAATTGTTCTTGTGCATTCTCTTTATGCTACTTTCTTTTAATAAAAACAAATTAACTAACATTCCAACTATTACGAAGATCATTTGTTTACTATAAAGTTGGAAAAATTATCGATTACGCGCCCTGGTCAGCCAATCGGATAGCTCGCCCCACTGACGTCATATGGGTGATTTTGGTCATATGGGTAGGGGCGGCTTAAAATTCCGCCGAGCAGTGCGCTGCGATCGGCAGCGATGTGCATTTTTAAAACCTTATAATAAATTACACGCTTTACGCAGAGCACTTAGATGTGTCAATTAATGATCAGAAGGACCTACCCTAACGACTCAGTACGTTTGTAGAAAATCGTCAAAAGCGTTTCAGGGTCCCCTTAAAGGAGCACTGACACAAAAATTTGAAGTCGAGATAACTTGTGATATCGATTTAGTTGGTCACACACACATCGTCTATAAAATATCAGCGGCGAATATCGCTTAGAACATATTTAAAATCAATTTTAAAGTACGTGCGCCCAGCCAACCGCAAAACAGAGCACCTCGCGACATTGACATCAACCGGGATTGTAAATAGCCAAGAAAACGCTACATCATGTGGCTACGTCACGAATTTTCGTTGGCTGCCATGCGGCTTACATGTGCTCTTCTCCTCTGTTATATCACAAGAAGCCAGCAAACACTGACACCAAGGACAATATAGGGGAAATTACTTGTGCTTAATAAATGAAATAAAGAAACGATAAATTAATGGAAATTAAAGTGGATGAAAAAACAACTTGCCGCAGGTGGGAACCGAACCCACAACCTTCGCATTTCGCGTGCGATGCTCTACCAATTAAGCTACCGCGGCGCTGTTTCCCCATCCACTTTCTTGGGTATTTATGTGTACCAGTAGAACCCTGGGAGTGTTAGCCAGCGCCACCACTCACAGACCTTGGCAGCAGACGTGGAACGCCCTTTTTGCAGCAGGAGTCACGAGAACGTGATCTTTTTGGGTGAAGGCAACTGGTCAATAAACCCACACATGCTACCTGAAGGCATCAATGTTGCCGGATTCGAGACCCTCGTTATGTAATAAACGAGGAGAGAGGGGGTTAACCGAGGGTCCCGATTTTTATTAGTCATATCACAAGAAGCCAACGGTTGTGGGTTCGGTTCCCACCTGCGGCAAGTTGTTTTTTCATCCACTTTAATTTCCATTAATTTATCATTTCTTTATTTCATTTATTCAACACAAGTGATTTCCCCTATGTTGTCCTTGGTGTCAGTGTTTGTTGGCTTCTTCTGATATGACTAATAAAAATCGAGACCCTCGGTTAACCCCCTCTCTCCTCGTTTATTACATAACGAGGGTCTCGAATCCGGCAACATTGATGCCTTCAGGTAGCATGTGTGGGTTTATTGACCAGTTGCCTTCACCCAAAAAGATCACGTTCTCGTGACTCCTGCGGCAAAAAGGGCGTTCCACGTCCGCTGCTAAGGTCTGTGAGTGGTGGCGCTGGCTAACACTCCCAGGGTTCTACTGGTACACATAAATACCCAAGAAAGTGGATGGGGATCGAAACAGCGCCACGGTAGCTCAATTGGTAGAGCATCGCACGCGAAATGCGAAGGTTGTGGGTTCGGTTCCCACCTGCGGCAGGTTGTTTTTTCATCCACTTTAATTTCCATTAATTTATCGTTTCTTTATTTCATTTATTAAGCACAAGTAATTTCCCCTATGTTGTCCTTGGTGTCAGTGTTGGTTGGCTTCTTATGATATGACTAATAAAGATCGGGCCCCTCGGTTAACCCCCTTCTTCTCGTTTATTACATAACGAGGGTCTCGAATCCGGCTACATTGATGCCTTCAGGTAGCATATGTGGATTTATTGACCAGTTACCTTCACCCAAAAAGATCACGTTCGTTCGACCGATGCGGCAGTCGCACGACAATACGTCATGGCTTTTTGCGAACACGTGACCACTTTGTTTACACTCCCGTTTGCCCCATCTCGTTGCTCTCTGGAACCGAAACTTCGACTGGTCGCTACAAAAAAGACTGCAAATAATTACCTGTCGCGCTCTGAAGTAAATGAGGTTTCGTGCCGTTATTACTGGGTCATTAACTACTTATTAAAGCAGAAAAAACCACGTGGATTTTTTTTGTGTCAGTACTCCTTTAAAGCCTACTGCTTTTATGTGAGCCACTTTTAATATGAGCCACTATTTGAAGTGAGAGTTGAAGAAAAGGATGAAGAATCTGATTACTACTACAACTTCCGACGTTGAGGGATTCACTTTCCGCAAAGCCAATGTAACTGCCAGAAACGCTGCTAAAATGCTGGTATGTAGTCAGGAAGTCTTATTAAAGTCTACTGCTTGCTCTATTACAATATCAAGGACATTTTTTATAAGCTGCAGAAGTGTCATTTTATACTCAACAAATTAACAAAATGATTTACTCCTCATTTTAGGCAATATTCGGGCCACTATTCTATAATGATGCCTTGTTTGATGCTAATGCCTTTCCATGCTTTTCACATTGACCGCTCTGACCACTCACAAGTGTGAAAAGTGTGGAAAGGCATTAGCATTGAAAAAGGCATCACTACAAAATGGCAGGCCTGGTGCCAATTTGTAGTGACTATGTACAATAGTTATTTATTTATTCAAAATACTCACAGGCTCCAAACAGGAGTATTGTGCGAGGGGGGCATGTACAGAAAATGAAGGACACACAAAAAAAGCAGCTCATGCATCATTATACAATGGGCAACAGTTTCACAGGACGCAGAGAAGTAATGACAAGTATAAGGCTACAAATGTAAGGCCAGAAAAGTATTGCACAGTATATGCAATCTCTGAAGGAACATTGAAATGGCAGCTAAAAGGGTGACTAACAAAGTACAAGGCAATGAATAAAACACCTAAGAAAACCAGAGCAGTACTTAGTCTTTGAAGACTGCCGAGTCATGAATGGCAATGATGCGATCAGGAAGATCATTCTAGTAGCTTACGGCACGCGGAAGTGCTGATGAATTAAAAGCTGTGGTTCAGCCAAATATGCGCCTAAAGCTGCGGCTATTACAAAGACGACGGGATGTACGATGTTGTTCGGTAAGGGGAAGGGTAGTAGGATGCCGACTATGAATTATTTTGTGGAAAAGACAGAGCAAAGCGACCTTCCTTTGAAGCTCTAGTGTCGGGAGTGATAGCGATAACTTCAGATTAGTAACGCTAGTCTGTTGGTCATATTTCCTGGTTATAAAACGTACCGCACGGTTCTGAATTCATTCTAGTGATTGTATTAGATAAGCCTGATGCGGTGACCATATGGGCGAGGCAAATTCAAGTTGAGGACGAACAAAAGTCTGATAGGCTAGTTTTCGAGTGGTTAATGGGGCATCTCGAACATTACGTCTCAGATAGCCAAGAGTATGCGATGCTTTGGTGGTCATGTTATTAATGTGAGTCTTCCAGCAAAGATTGACAGTGAGATATACGCCAAGGTACTTGTAGAAGTCGCATGCGCACAAGGGTTAGAATTTAGTGAGTATGGGAAGGCTGAAGGAGTCTTTTTGTGGGTAAAAGTCACAGTTCTGCATTTGTCAGGATTCAGCGTCATTTGCCACAATGTGCACCAGTTAGTGATTTGATCTAAGTCGTTCTGAAGTTCAAGGTGTTCAGAGGGTGAGCTAATTTTCTGATATATTATGCAGTCGTCTGCAAAAAGTCTAATGATTGAAGTAATGTTAGGCAGCAGGTCATTGATGTAGATTAAAAACAGTAATGGACCCAAGACGCTGCCCTGGGAAACACCGAAGGAGACGTCAGTTAAATTGGATGAATATCCGTCAACAACGGTGAACTGCTTACGAAATGACAGGAAATTATGCAACCATGAGATCGTTGAAGAAAGTAAGTGCAACGACGATAGTTTAACTATTAGGCGGGAGAGTGGAACGCGATCAAATGCCTTGGAGTAGCCAAGAAAAATGCAGTCAGTCTGGAAACCTTCATCCATGTTAGAAAAAGTTCGCTAGTGAATTCTATGAATTGTGTGTCACACGAATATCCCTTCTAAGAAGTTATTGCGTTCAAGGTAATGCGCGATGCCTGATGCGACGATGTGTTCAAGAAGTTTGCATGCGATACAGGTTAGAGATATAGGGCGATAGTTACTGACATTATTTCTATCACCAGCTTTAAAAATGGGAATAACTTTAGCGATTTTCCAATCATCAGGTATTTCCCTGGTAGACAATGATTGCTCGAATATGTTACAGAGGATAACGCTGGAATGATTTACGGTGTTCTTAAGGATTTTAGCATTTATGCCATCAATGCCACACCAACTTGATAACTTGAGGTTATTAATTAAAGATGCAATTCCAGTAGCAGTCACATTTATAGGTTCCATGTACTGATAGTGGACATCAGTTAGCTGTGGGATACTGGAATGGTCTTCTTGAGTAAAGACAGATCTAAAGAAAGTGTTAAAAACAAATGGGCACTCTTGTTTAATTATGGGCGCCCCGATGTTGTATTGTAGCGAGACATGAGCATCCTTGTTTTTCGGTGATATGGTCTTTCAGAATTTTGACGGGTTATTCTTGATAAGAGATTGAAGATCATATGAATAGAACATGTTTTTAGCTTTGCGTACAGCTCGACAGTATTTTTGATCAGCTGCTTTGTGGGTAAGTCATGATTGTGGGGTTCTTAATTGTTTTGCTTTCCTAAATAAATGTTTATTTTTATTCTTTAGCGTGCGCAAAGACCTCTGAAACAAAGGCTTTGATATATTAACCCGGAAGGAAATTCGCGGTATGTAAGAATGAACAAGCTCTGTTAATATTTCTTAAAGTCCAGTTTTCATTGACCGGTCTGCCAGAAAAAGTAGGAATATATGTGCGGCAAAAGCTTTCTAAACCGAGGTTGATGGCATCGTAGTGTTCTTTTTCATAATCTAAGATTTGTTTGGGCCTTGTGGTATGCTGATAAAAAGACGTAGTAATTGTGAATTCGAAAAGCAGATGGTCACTAAATCCTTCATTAAAAGACACTGGGCTGGCAAACTTGGGGGTAGTCGTAAGGATGAAATCCATGTTATCACCGTGGGTAGGTTGATTTACTATCTGGAAAAATGAGAAATCTAGACTAAGCTCTATGAATTCATTAGAGTCGGTAGAATGGGACAGTAGGTTTTTCCAGTCGATGTCAGGATAGTTGAAGTCGCCCAAAAGGAAGATATGAGCTGTTTGGAATTTCCGTTTAATTGCACTAAGGTTATCGGTCAAGTCTGAAATGAACGAGCTCGTATGATCTGGCGCTTTGTAACATACCCCAAGTAGGCACTTGTGCGCCTGTGAAGGAATAAAAACCCACAAGGTTTCCAGTGGGGAGGAAACATTAACATGAAAATGTTCGATTAGTTTTGTAATGGCGACTAGGACGCCACCACCCCTTCTATTGGTCCTATCATTCCGGTAAATGATGTAATCTTCAGTGTCAAATATAACTTCATGATCAGCAACATCTGAATTAAGCCAAGTTTCTGTTAATAATAAGAAATCAGTACCATTGCTTTCTAAGTGTGAGCACAGTTCAGTGCACTTGGCGAGAATGCTACGAATTTTAGTGAATGACACTTTAAGCTCCGATGGTCGCCTGCAAGCATTTGAAGCTTGTGTGCTAATATCCCGTGGACATGTTGCCGTGGCGCAGTTGAGCTATCTGGAAGACTGTATCACAGTGTTTGAAGCAGAATCATACGTGTATACCTGTTTAACAATCCTCAACTTATCAACGTTAAGCTTGAATGGCATCTTTTTAGATTTAGCATAGTCAAGATTTTTTCTGGCAATGCGTGTTTGAAGTGAAAAATCTTCACGCACGGCAAAACCAGTTTCCTCGAATTTATAGTCCTGTTCGAAAACACGTTGCCTGTCTTTAAAGGAGGTAAATTTAGCTTTGATAGGCCTATGTTTTTCTTCATGATACTGGCCGAGGCAGTGGGCACGTTCATTTTGTGAAGATTGCAGATTGATACCAAGATGATTCGTGCAGAGTGCTATAACCTTTTCCTCAGCAGAAGACCGTGACTCTGAAGCAGCGTCAGAAATACCGAAGAAAAGCAAATTTGATCTTCCCATTCGGTTTTCGGCATCTTCACAGTGGGAGTGTAGTATCCTTAGTTTGTCTCGTAAATTACAAGCCGAAAAAGATGAGCTGAATCCCGAAGCGCTATGGCAGTTTTTAATATCCGCAGTGTCAACTTCAATTGCACGGATTCTTGCAGACAGCTGCCTCAACTCTATATCTACAGATGCCTGCCAGTTCTTTATTGTGAGCAGGACATCCTTAATTTCATCTTGTCCTGATATAATCTGCTGAACTGTTGCTAAGACCGTCGCCAAAACATCATGCTCAGGACCTAGATTTTTTTTAAGATCGCCAGACATAATTAATAACAAATCGCTAATACAACACTGTTCCGTAAGCACAATGGTATACGATATGCAACCACTCTTTGGGGCACGACACCAAAAACAGGTAGCGGTTGCTGCTTGCAAGGCAGGTAGAATTTTCAAGGCAACTAACCTGAAATAACATGAGCAGTAAGTGCTCCATCCTTGATGCAGTGTCCTGCCCCAACAGGAAGCCTCCGGACGCCAGCTTATATCTGTCTCGTTCCGTGATAGTGACAGGCCATGTGACCGTTGCTTGTCTAAGTTGCCAATCGAAGCTGTGGATGTGTTCTAAAGGTGGTGGATTTGTCGGTGCTTCGGATGTGTTCAGTGGCGGGAGATGAATAGGCGTACCAGCGCTGAACGTGGCAGCTGATGCATGCAGGAAAAGGGTGACCTGAAATAGCTTGAGCGGTAAGTGCTCCATCCTTGATGCAGTGTTGTGCCCCAACAGGAAGCCTCCGAATGCCAGCTTATATCTGTCTCGTTCCGTGATAGCGACAGGCCATGTGACCGTTGCTTGTCTAGTTGCCAATCGAAGCTGTGGATGATATGTTATACCACACTCTCACGCATACATACCATGTCAACGAGCTATTAGAGGAGACTGGTGCATGCGTCACACTGCATAACGAGAACATGTGCACAGCAGTTTCCTTTAGGCCACAAACACAGGACTGGAATGTGCAAATAGCCAACCTTACCACTACCCTGACGGCACATAGCAACAAGTTGCTTATAAAAGCGAGAGCGTGCTTGTTTCTCCAAATCTTCCCTCGTGGCAGCTAGCACTTCAAGAAGCTACGTTCAAACTGTACTGCCTTTGTGATTTCCCTAGTTCTTTCCTCGCTGTACCTGGGAATACGTTGATATTGTGAGACATTGTACTGCCTTCAGAATCTGTCAAGGTAATCCAAGTAGGCAAGGATCGGTTCAGGTAATGTCCGGAATGACCTTGGCAGCTTTGCTTTCTGAGGATATATCTGTGTAGCGACCTGAACTATATCCTGCAGCCGGGGGAAGCTTTCAGGGCGGAACTGAGAGACGTAATCATAAGACATGATCTTCCGAAGCGTGGGCATGATGGCTAGATCAGTAGGTGTGCCGACAGACCTGTCTGGAGCGCAGTTCACTTCTTCACATCATGATGCAAAACAGGCGCTGCACCCAGCACAACTGTGCTCAGTGACACATGTCATCTGGTACTTGTGGCAGATGGCGCACAATAAATAAAGCTCGCAGAGAGAAAAACTGTCCTCTGTAGCTATCAGTTTGAGGAAATGAGGAGATACTGGTCTCTATTATTGAGTGTCTGAAAGTAGCTAAAGGATGTTGAGTCCTCTACGACGAAAAGGTGAGCAGCATGGTTAGCGGAAACTCATCTCTGAGACCGAATAAGAGGAGTTCGCACAAAATAGTGGCAGCATTTCTGCCTCAATGAAGATCAGCATGCACGATTATTTCTTCGCTCTGAACTTCAAGTCAGGGGAGCCTAAAGCAGTATTGTTCTCAGCACCAACCGCTTGTGGGTGAAGGACACTTTTAGAACAGTTTCTCAAATGCGATTTCACCCATGTAAGTTTATCTAAGATGCAATAATATGCCCTAGAAAAGAAGAGCAAAGATTATTTGGGACTGTAATCACACTTGGAGAAATAGAGCAACAAGCTGCAAATGAACTCTGCACAAACTACGATGTCAAGACTTCTGTGCCAGCGCTTGCGGAGCTTGTCATCGCGTATGTGTTGCCTCATGCTCGGCCACTGGATTTGATAGTGGGATGTTCCATAGCTGCTGCATTTTTTCAGCACGAGATTAGTTTCTAACAACACCCTCAATAAAGTTCAATTGGAAACGTGTGAATTTACATTTGAGGAATTGGCCGCACCCCACAACTCTGCAGGACAGGCAAGTTCGATTGTTGCCGAAATAGACAAAATGTTGCCAGCTATGGCGTAAATGGTTGTAAAAATATTTCACTAAGCTTTCGGACAGGCAAATGACAACAAGACTTCATTACATGTGAGCTGTAAATTCTGCACAAAGTGTGACATCCTAGCTCCAAACGGAATTCTTACCCACCAGGATTCATGGATCGGAAGTTATTGTGTTGCTTAAGGCCGTGGGCTTGTTTACCTGCCGTGACGGCTGCATTGATTGGTTCGGAATGAAAAACGCTTGTGTGCTTAGGTTTAGGCCAGCGATCAAGATTCTCAAGTGGTCAAAAAGTAATGTGGAGTCCCCCAATGTGGCGTCTCTCATAGCCCTTGTGTTAATTGCTTCTGGTCGCTGAACCTCATAACTTATTTGATTCAGACAATACTTTGATGCATCATCTACACAAAAAAGCTAGCTTTCATTCACAGCTTAATATTTCAAAATAACTCCGCACTTGTTCAAAACCACTAAAACTGCAGTGAGAGATCCTTGCAGAGCATGTTGTAGAGAACCTAGAAAAATAATTCAACACTTCATGTTCTCTAAAAATAGCAAAATTTCCCATACAACTCTGCATGCACTTCTCATAATGGTATTTGATGCGCAGATTAAAGCTGAAATCAGTGGCAGCGATATCCTCAAACACATATTGTCGACATCGTACTCTTCCCTGCGTATGGACGACGACGCGTGCAGGAGCACCGTTCTACTGACAGGAGCACCATTTTTGCATCATGATGTGGAGAACTGGTGAACTACACTCTGTCGGGCATCGCCTGGGCGGCACAGCTGCTCCTCAAGCGGCCATAGCTTGGGTGTTTCAAAGGCCACAGCAGAGACAGTGGCAACATCATTTCACATAGTACTTAGAAGATGGCAGCAATTCTTTAAGCACACTTCTCGAACATATGACAAATTTTTCAATGCAGCTCTAAACAGAAGCAAATATGTATTAAAATTACTAGAGAAATCACATGAGCTCAGCCTGGCATGCTACTGTTCAAAACCCATCGATTGCACATGAGCGCTGCATGCCGACTTTATAAAGTGTTTCTGCATATGCTTGGGAGCATATACAGAAACACTAACTTTGAAGGGCGCCATAAAGACTGGAGCAACTCCTGCTTAATCCGGCAGCCGCGCCCGTAGGTGACGCGCTGATCAGGTTTTGTTACACTTAAGGTGAACACATTCCGATGTCCTGCAAAGTGGAGCGATCAGTTCCCATGCGGTAAAGCCACACCGTGTCGACACCAGTGCCGTAAGCATTGTCTGGCTTGAGAGTTGGCAAAGGAAATCTACATGCCAGCACCCAGCTTCCAGGCCTGAGTTGGTGCACAAGTTTTCGCTCCAGCGGGGCCATCATCTGTTCAACACCGAAAATGACGACGTTGTCGAACGGCGTCAAGGTGAAGTCCCACAGGTCGGCTCGCACAAAGCGCGCGCTCGTTGTTCCGAGCGCTCGCACCCTCGAGTACGCAACAAGCCAGGGGTTCAACTCCACACCGACGCAAGGTGCGAAGCCCAGCTTGGCGGCCTCGAGGACGATCCTGCCGTCGCCACTCCCCAGATCGATCAGGGCGGAGGTACGCCGCCTGCGCTGCAGCAGGAACGATACGTTGCGCACTTGAGCGTCGGTAGCCGGCACGTACGGCAGGCAGATTTTGCGAAATGCAGGATATAAAAATGGCGCGGCGACTGCGAGGATGCCCACGGCGCTGCAGCCAGTCACTGCGATTGCCACTTTGCCAAGCAGCCTGACATCACGCTGCGTCTGTGGAACGGGTGGCACAGGGTCCATTGCTGCGGCCATGGCTGCGGCATATAATAAAGCATAGAGTTTCGTACAATAATATGGAATAAAGATGGCTGCGGCGTGTTTCAACCAACGCCTCCTTTAAAAGATGCCTGCTGCGTGCGCCGAAAACCTGCTGCTATGGCCACAGAACACCTATACAAACTTAGAGAAGGGAAACTGTACCTTCCACAGTGCTACGGAAATAAGAGTAGCGGTGGCGTCGTGAACTAAAGTATGGGACCACAGGTGGCGCTGTACAACAGGAAACGGAGTTCCTGTTGTACTGTTGTAATAGCTGAAAAGGAACACAGACCCCTATGGCTGGCTTTTTTGGACATCAAGGGAGCCTATGACAGTTAAAGCCCCTCAATCTCCCAAAGTAGCGCCATTCGCTTCCCTCCTCCTCCGCTCGGCGCGGCCTCGACGGTGGCGCCGCCGGTGGTGGGCCTGCCGTAGCAGACGACGGCTAATACGCTACGGGAGGAAATCCGCAGAAAAGTTCGTTCGAGCCCTGCGGAGCAGTTTTTTCAATCGAGATCTTTCTTCGTCAGTCGGTAACTGGCCTTTAGAATTTCGAGTTGGAATTGCGGAAGAAATAGAGAAAATGACCATTATTGAAGGCGTATTTAAGGTGTAAAGCGCGCGACGTTGAGAGTTCGTGTTGCTGAAACACGACGCAAGCACACGGTGTACTCAAACACGCGCGCAATTACCAAAGTTTCAGGTGTTGACAGCGTGAAAGTATGTGTACGTGGTTTCGTAGGTTCATTCACGTACCTGCAGGACACTTGTTCGGTCGGCGCGTGAGAGATTCCGGCTGTGTGCGGTCAGCAATGCCTGGCAACAGGGCCGTTTTTTTCATTGCGGGGTGCTTTGGTAATCTTGACGATATCTTGTTTTTTTTTTTACAAGTACTGCTCCAGGAGGGCACATGTAATGGCTAACGGAGGCCTCTGAAGAGCACGTAACATTACACTAATGCAGGCGTCGCAGGGAGTGTTCGCATACAAAATTGGCTGTCCGCGCCCCTTTGCATGCACAGGCTTCGGCGAGCCCCATCCAGCCCTGGTTCTAGCTTTGGTGTTCCCGTTGCCGCTTTGGTGCCCTGGAGGCGCCGTCAATAATACGAAATAATGACAAGTTGTTACAACTAGTAAATAAAATTTATTGAAGAAATACAATCGCGCCGAGGCGCCAACTTCTGAAGCAGCGCTAGCGCGCGAGTGTTATGAAACGCCAACGAGGAATTTACCGTCCCACGTACGACTCTACGATCAAAGTGCACATTAAACATCACTAGGCGAGCTAGATAAAGTTATCCGGAGCCATCCACTACGAGCTCCATCCTAGCTTTAGTCGCTTCGGAACGTTAAAAACGTTAATCACCGCAAACCAAATCAATACATGCGGGCGTACATTCGAAGCTAAAAGACTGCATCGTAAGTCATAGTGAGCCTTGCAAAAGCGTCGAGAATGTGCTAACTTCTGGTGGAGCTCAAAACACACCCTGAATAAAGTCGCTTTTATGTCACAGGCCAGCTGCAGATGCGTGAATTTCACTGCAAGACGAAACTACATGAAACAGAGAGCACATTCGAAAAAAAAAAAGAAAAAAAGTCAAACAACGCGCTAAAAACCACGCAGAGCATGAACACACACTTTTTTGAGGCGGAAGGCGTGAACTAGGCTCAAAATAAGAGGTTGTGAGTAGCCGTGGCCCTTACTTCACTAAGCCGTGCGTTCTTTGCCACTTCCTCGAAGTCAGACCGCCCGATCCTGCGAATCCACACTTCTTTTTGCGTTGCGCCCGCTGGACGGCAAAGCAAACAGCTTTTTGCCCTCGCTGTGTCTGTTGCGGCAACCGAAGGCGCAGCAGCATGGCATCGCAATTAAGTTCTCGGCCCTGCACATTCTATTACGCTAACGCACTCCGTCAGTCCGCCTGTCGTACTTTCGTCGCCCAGGCCCAACAATGGAGGTTGGCGCGCGCTGGAAAGAAAAAATATACAAAAGCGCGGCGCCTGCACCACGCCGGAATGAAATATATATACAAAAGCGCGGCGCCAGCTTCCACGTGACACAGATTAGCCAATGGGGGAGCGGAGGAGGCTGGGGCGACAGGGGAGGTGGAGGAGGACGCGCCAGGGTGAGCGGGGTGGCGGAAAGATCTAAGAATGGCGCTACTTTTGAAAAATTGAGGGGTTTTAATGACAGTGTACTTCAAGAGGGCTTGTGGGGCATTCTGGAAACTTTAGGAGTGCAAGATGGAGAAACCAATTTCTTAAAAGATATCTATAAAGGTAACCGGGTGATTATACAATGGGAAAAGCAGGTTTCGGAGCCTGTGATGATTCGGCGGGGGCTTAGGCAGGGGTGCCCATTGTCACCTCTGATGTTTATGCTGTACCTACAAGGTCTAGAGGCCAAAATACAGCAAAGCGGACTCGGCTTCAACCTACCATTTCTCAAGCAAGGAAAATTGATTGAACAGTCATTACCAGGACTGATGTACGCGGATGATATTGTATTAATGGCTGACAATGCAGAAGATCTGCAGGAATTAATGGACATATGTGGTACAGAAGGAGACAGGTTAGGCTTGAAGTTTAGCAAAGGAAAATCAGCAGTCATGATTTTTAATGATAACAGTTGCGGCGAGCATAAGATACAGGAGGCCACGCTGGAGATAGTCGATAAATACAAGTACCTTGGGGTGTGGATAAATAATGGCATTGAGTATCTGACAGAGTACGAAAAATATCTAACGACTAAAGGTAACAGAAGTGCAGCGATTATGAAGAGTAGGGCACTGTGGAACTACAATAGGTACGAGGTAGTACGAGGGATATGGAAGGGGTAATGGTACCAGGCCTGACTTTTGCCAATGCAGTTCTATGTATTAGAACAGAGACCCGGCAACAGTTGGAAATTAGGCAACGTGGTGTGGGTAGGCTCGCTCTGGGAGCACATGGCAAGACACCAAATCTTGGAGTGCAGGGGGATCTGGGATGGTCTTCTTTCGAGGGCAGAGAGGCTAGTAGCAAGATAGCATTTGAGGAGCGATTGAGAAAAATGGGGAAAATTCGGTGGGCTAGGAAGGTTTTCAGTTACTTATACACGAGGAATGTTGACACGAGGTGGAGGAAGCGAACTAGAAAATTGACAAGCAAATACTTGGGCAGTAGCGGGGGAACAAGTAAGGAATCACCTGTCAAGAAAAAGGTTAAGGAGGCAGAGAGGGGTATGTGGAGTACAGAGATGCAAGCCAAATCGGCATTGGAGACATACAGGACGTTTAAGCAAGAAATAGCCAAAGAAAATATTTACGATAACTCTAAGGGAAGCTCATTGTTGTTCGAAGCCAGGACAGGTGTACTGGGGATTAAAACGTACCGAGCCAGATACCAGGAGATAGATTTGGTGTGCGAGGCGTGTAGAGAGGAGGAGGAAACGGCGGAACACCTGATACTTGCTTGTAAACAACTTCACCCTGCAGTTGAATCTAACGGGGAACTATTCAAAGCCTTGGGCTTTAAAGACAGTGAAAGTAGAATAGACTTTGAACAGGTAGAAATAACTAAACGGAGGCTATCTGATTGGTGGACAATATCAACGCAAAAGTAAAGGAGTAAATACATAGGTATTCATGCATATAGAACCATTAAAGGCTAGGTGGCGCGCGCCGCCGCCGCCCGATTCAAAGGGTTGAGCCACAATCATCCATCCATCCATCGGAGTAATATCGGGTTTAATCTCTCATACAAACAGGCAGGTACAGTAATAGAGCAGCAACTCCCAGGTTTATTTTATGCGGACGACATTGTGTTGCTCGCAAACAAGCAAAGTGATTTGCAACGTCTGGCTAATATCTGTGGACAGGAAGGCAACAATTTAGGTTTGAAATTTAGTGTTAGAAAATCAGGTGTTATTGTATTCAATGAAAACAGTGAACAGACAGTGGAGATACAGGGCCATGAAATACCTCGGGTAACAGAATATAAATACCTTGGTATATGGATAAACGAAGGCAACGGATATATGGAAACACAGGAAAAAACCATAACAGTCAAGGGGAAGAGAAATGCAGCCATAATGAAGCACAGAGCGCTATGGGGATACAATAGGTACGAGGTCCTCCGAGGTATGTGGAAAGGGGTAATGGTTCCAGGACTTACTTTTGGAAATGCGGTTGTTTGCTTTAAATCAGGGGTACAATCAGGACTCGACGGGAACCAAAGGTCAGTGGGTCGCCTCGCATTGGGCGCTCACGGGAAGTCTACAAATGAAGCTGTGCAAGGGGATATGGGCTGGACTAGTTTTGAAGTGAGGGAAGCTCGCAGTAAAATTGAGTATGAAGAACGGCTGAGGAATATGGAGGAAAGTAAATGGGCTGGGAGAGTGTTCAGGTATCTGTACAGGCAAAACATTGATTCACAGTGGAGGAAAAGAACTAGGAAGCTTACCAGCAAGTATGCGGCCTGTGGGGTGGGCAACACAGCAACAAAGAAGGTCAAGCGGAAAGTCAGAGAGGCTGAATTAATCTCATGGGTGGCGGCAATGGAAAAGAAACCTGGCATGAGTAACTACTTAAGGGGAAAAAACGAAATTAGGAAAGAAACCATTTATGATAACTCAAAGGGAAGCTCATTACTTTTCGAAGCGAGATCGGGATGCCTTAGAACACGCACCTATAAAGCGAGATATAAGAAGGAAGAAGAAGCATGTGCTTGCTGCGGTAAAGCTAGGGAAACGACGGAGCATATTTTATTAGAATGTGAAGACGTCTATAGACCAGAACACGATAGCCTCGCACCCAGACTAAGCGAACGCATACTCGCACCCGGGTTGCCCGGTCGGCCAGCGCCATTTTGTACTGGGCTGCCAATGTGTGTTCGTCGGCGGTACAGTGAACTAGAATACATTATAGTGACACGACCGGAATGGCGCGCCTGCTTTTCCGGCGGCCCGTTACGCTCCGGAAAGCCGCTAGAGGCGCTGCCGCTCTCTTTCATATTGCGGCGCGGACGGCTGGGCTTGCGTGAGGCACGGATAGGCATTCGTCAGCCTGCCTCTCCTGCGTTTCGCAAGACTGTTGGAGTGGTGTGCATACGGTTGGCCTTGTGTTTCGTGCGAAGGGCCTTCTCGTGCGGACCGTGTGCCCTGTGCGTATTGATGACTAAAGAGGCTGCAGAATGCTTGAACTTGGCTTCATTCACACGAATGAGAGATAATGGCGGCCTGCTCTACCCGTCAAGTGTGCTTTATACGTTTGTTGTAAATTTGGAGAATGCCTTTACTGAATGCTTCAGTCTTTTGGAATTACATTCTGACAGTGTACTTGATGTTCTGGACCACATCAAGCGAAAGCAGAAGATTCAGCTTGGATGCCAAGATCATTGTGAGCAAGTTGCAGCTGAGGTTACAGCATTTTATATCACAACACGCCTACATTTTTTCACAAAGAGCCTAAACCAGGCTAGCATCAAAAGGCGTGAAGGTGCGATGCACCTTAAATTGAGCAGGTGCTAAACATTACTCAGTGCTCTTTGAATAAATCATACTTCAGCCCTGCCTTTATCGCTTTGATTTCTTCAGCATGCAGCTGCCTACCACGTGTAGAGCGTTGCGTTTATACTGAACTGCATGCGAAAAATTTACTGGACGATCAAGAATTTATCTGGAGGGTGAAGGTGGGCGTAAGTGAGTCGAGGGTGGGCAACCCCCTAGCTAGGGTCTCCGGACCACCCTTGGAGCAGCTCAACACTGAATGAATTTGCGTGCCATTAAGAGTGTTGAGAAACTGCCGATCAAGAATGTTTGCTGCTTTTTGCTATGACGTCGTTACAAGGACGAAGATGTAAGTTTCGCAAAATCGATCATTCATTGCCCGATCATGTCTGTGGACAGCTTGTATTAGTTCAGCACAGTGTAATTGTGTCCAATTCGCACTGATGTGGAAAGGCGATCGAATGAAAATTTTTCTACCCGCAGCCGGCGATTGCCTTGTACTCGGTTGAAAATGCGAAACGCGATGTTCGGGCTTAAATTATTTATCGGCATTTCACTACCTGAAATGTGCAAATAATAAGTAATCGCACGTGTAAGATGAGTGTGTTTAGGTAACAGCACCGATCATTTCGAAATCTGCAATTATTGCGTGCGGAAAAGCCCCTGAAACCGTAGGCCGCCGCGCCAAAGCAGTAGGAAAAGTTGCAGTGGCGCCATCTCGTGGCATCAATGCGAAAACGGGCCGCCTGCGCGGAGCCGTTCGTGCCACTAGAATGTATTCTAGTTCACTGTAGTCGGCGGCCAGTAGACATGGCAAGCGCCAGCTCTAGGTCTCCAAAGCGCGGACATGTGCCCGTTCACGCTGATCCAAAGTACAAGAAGGTATCTGGGCGGCAGTGCGTCGTGTTTGGATACCAAAACAACCAGCGCAAAAGGAGCAGGTTAGTTAGCGCTGCTTGCAAAGAGCACAACACACGTATGGAATCGTGCCGGTGCGGTGTTTTCAGCTTACACCGATTACCATCCGCAACGAAGAACGCGAAGCTGCGCCACCGGTGGATAGCTGCAGTGAATAGGAAGAACTAGCAACCCAGTAAATATGCACGAGTGAGTATCGCAGGTGATGCTCGGCAATTGCATGCTTTCAAAACATTTTAACTCAAAGGGGACCATTAAAAAATGCATTTGAAAAGTCACGGAGAGCACAAAACGAAAAGACCGGCACGAGCGAAGATACTGTTCCAGGAGAGCAGGCCCTGTCTCTACAACGGCCCCTACTGCTATCCCGGGAAAATCAGTGCGGCTATCTTGAAGCTAGAGCTCCGGAAGGCGCGAGAAAATGTGTCTGATGTACCGCGCCTATGCAAGGAGAATAAGTGACGCCAACGAGGAACTTACCGCATGCTTCTGAGCAGTTATGGGAGAAACACCGCTTTCCGCGAAACTCTGCGCAAATCATACGCCCGGGAAAAATTTTGCCGCAAAATTTTGCCGCGTGATGCATGCTGAAAAGTAGAATTTTCATAAAGCTATATCGCGCAACCTTCAATAATATATGGCACCAACACAGTGCTGTACATTCCTTCACAGGTTACGTGCCAGAAATACGGAGATATTACAGCTCACACGTGTTCTAGCATATAGCACGCGGTTTGTACAAACGTAATAGCGTAGTTACCCGATGTATTCGCTTCTGCAGTCTACACGGCACCCAGTGTGGCCATTGAGGTCTTGCATGAGGTCTTGAAGTTTGATTGAATCCAGACAGCGAAAATGACAGGTTAGAAAAAAATCGAAACACGCCATCCGCCCAGCTAAAAAGCCCAAGTTTCGCTTCTGCGCCGGGTCGCATCTCCCGGTGTGGCAGCCCAGGCCTGCTACTTCGCGGCGCTAAGAATAGATGGCGCGACCGGCGCTCACCAATATGGCAGCGCGCTTTGAATTCACGGTGTTCTGGTGTATCCAGCGGTCGATTTAGGCACCACTGGCCTCCTTGAAGCCCTTGGGTTCAGCGGGAGCAGTGGTAAAGCAAACAGGTCCGCAATAGACATCAGTAAGAGGCGATTGGAGGATTGGTGGAAGAAAAGTAGGGAAACGACAAAAGACGGAGGCGTACAAAAGCACAGTTCGCAATAGGGTATCAGAAAATTTGGACGTGGTAGCTCACAGTTTTTTTTTTTTTTCATTGGTTAACTTAGGTAGGATATTAGGCAGCATAGTAGCAAGAGCTTGGTGGCGCAGGCCACCGCCCCGTTCCAAAGGGGACGCTCATAACATCCATCCATCCACGGAAACGGGGTTTTGCAAACGCTTTACCAGGTGTTCTGTGGCTTTACTAGGTTTCTGGCTGCTGCGCCTCGATCGTGCTCCCGCCACTTTAGTTGCTGTGTGGCAAACGTAGCGCCTACGTATATATGTAGGCGCTACGTTTGCCACACAGCAACCAAACAGGCGGGAGCACGATCGAGGCGCAGCAGAATACATGTAGCGCAGAGTCATATCGAGTTAAGGCGCACTCTGAACTGACTTTTAAGGGCATCCCGAGCGGTTTTTCGTTTATTACGCCGCCGTTACCCCGAGTTGTGCCGCCGCGCTACAGCTGTTGCATTTCGTGTAGGGCTACTGACAGAATGCGGTTTTCAGGTGGCACGATGGCCTCGACTGGAATAAACGCACACGACACCAAAGATTGAGTAAGCCTGAAAATATTTTATTTGCATTTTACAAGTACAACAAAAAGCACACGTCTACGCATCCACACAAACGCGGTTACATAGTCAAGAACATAGTCAAGAAATGGCTCATTAATAAGGGTAGCACAAACGCACAAGAAAGAAGACCTAAGCTACAAAATGTACGGTCGGCTGCTAAGTATAATAATTTCCCTGTCACCGCGTGTCACTTTTATACAGCATCTTTACAGCACTACCAGGCCGCGTAGTTTGGCGGAAAGAGCGCAACAGCTTACGGCCGTCAGCTGCCTCTTCCTTACGGGTGTCATAATTATCCTAATCTCCGCATCAACGTCGTGCAAGTCCGCATACAGGCATCTGTATCTGAACCATATGTGCCAGCTTAATACATGTGTAGTGAAATTATGATAACCACTGCGTCTTATCAAACGTATTGGTTTTGCAAATGCGCATTACAGCTGACGGAACGACGTACTGTGAGTGAAGCACAAGAGAACAAGGACAAAAGGAGGATACAACACTTGAAGAAATGAAGAATTAGTAGGCGTACAGCAAACAAGCGATGACGGAGAACACATAATGATGCATCGGGTGTTCTGTGACATCGGTTTGCGTGCTTACGGTGTTATGGAGATCAACGGCATAAAAACGTACCTTCAAGCGTACTCCCTCAACCTCCGCCGCATTCATTATGATAATCAACGCCTAAACAAAATGAGGCACTATGTTTTGCCAAGAGTAGACCTCTTTGCAGCAAGTCTATGTAATGACTCGCAGACGAAACCAGCATGCTTTCGAAAATGTTTTACCGCCGTAGTATTCGAACGCCAACGGCCAGGAAACACATCGATACCAATAGGCTGTCGGCGGTTAATCAAGTACAAAAACCTTGACGCTATGATTAAAAAGCAGCTTCAACAATCAAATTAAGAAAATCAACTGCCTATTTGCCTGAGGTAACAAAACATCTTTAGACACCTCGATTGTTTATGTAATGGTTTGTGTAAAGTAAAAAATTCAGCATGTTCCGCGCCCCTAGCAGAAAAAGCACAAATTAAAGTATTCGACCAAATTACAGTAGCTCCACTTGCGCGCTTACGCTGAAACACGCCTCGATTGATTTTTCGCCCTCTGTGGCCATTTGTTGAACTTGAGAGTGTGCGGGGCCTGCTATGGCCCCTTTTAGGGAACTTTCATAAGATGGATGGATGGATGTTATGAGCGTCCCCTTTGAAACGGGGCTGTGGGTTGCGCCACCAAGCCCTTGCTATCATACTGTCTAATGCCCTACCTAGGTAAAAAAAAAAAAAAAAAAGAAAAAAAGAAAAAAAAAGCACCATGAACTACCCCACCAAACTTTTCTGATCCCCTATTTCGAACTGTGCTTTTGTACGACTCCGTTTTTTGTCGTTTCCCTACTTTTCTTCCACCAATCCTCTAATCGCCTATTAATAATGCCTATTGCGGCCATGTTTACTTTTCCACTGCTCTTGCTGAACCCAAGTGCGTCAAGGAGGCCAGTGGCGCCTAAATCGACCACTGGGTAGACGTCTTCACATTCTAATAAAACATGCTCCATAGTCTCCCTAGCTTTACCGCAGCAAGCACATGCTTCTTCTTCCGTCTTATATCTCGCTTTATAGGTGTATGTTCTAAGGCATCCCGAACTCGCTTAGAAAAATAATGAGCTTCCCTTTGAGTTATCATAAATTGTTTCTTTCCTGATTTCGTTTTTTCCTCTTAAGTAGTTACCAATGGCAGGTTACTTTTCCATTGCCGCCACCCATGATATTATTTCAGCCTCTCTGACTTTCCGCTTGACCTTCTTTGTTGCTGTGTTGCCCCCCCCCCCCCCTATATAGGCCGCATACTTGCTGGTAAGCTTCCTAGTCCTTTTCCTCCACTGTGAATCAATGTTTTTCCTGTACAGGTACCTCAACACTCTCCCAGCCCATTTACTTTCTTCCATATTCCTCAGCCGTTCTTAACACTCAATTTTACTGCGAGCTTCCCTCACTTCAAAACTAGTACAGCCCATATCACCCTGCACAGCTTCATTTGTAGTCTTCCCGTGAGCGCCCAATGCGAGGCGACCCACTGACCTTTGGTTCCCGTCGAGTCCTCATTGTACCCCTGATTTAAAGCTAACAACCGCATTTCCAAAAGTAAGTCCTGGAACCTTTACACCTTTCCACATACCTCGGAGGACATCGTACCTATTGTATCCCCATAGCGCTCTGTGCTTCATTATGGCTGAATTTCTCTTCCCCTTAACGGTTATTGTTTTTTTCCTGTGTTTCCATAATCTATTGCCTTCGTTTAATCCATATACCATAGAGTTTCTCACGTGTTATAGTGAGAAACTCTATGCCATATACCAAGATAGAATGGATGGATGGATGGAAGGTAGGAGCGTCCCCTTTGAAACGGGGTGATGACAGTTGCCATCATACTCAGATTTTTATTTTGCCTTTTATTTTTATTTTTGTCTGTGTTGTGTGTCATTAAAATTCTCGATTTTCTTTAAATACGTCTTCCTACACTTTTAACCTTATGTCACCTCTCTGCTTTTGAGCCACCAATCCTCCAATCGCATTTTGCTAATTTCCACCGCATATTTAATTAAATAACTATTATTATCTCTGAACCCTAGGGCCTCAGGAAGCGTGACTGTGGCTGCATCGACATCAGGGATGATACCATCAAACTTTAGTATGAGGTGTTCCATTGTTTCTACATATTTACCACACACAGTACATGTGTCTTCTTCTTCGTTAAATTTCTTTTTATAGCTCCGCGTTCTAAGACATCCTGATCTAGCTTCAAAGAGTAGGGCACTGCCTCTTGAGTTATCATAAAACGCTTCCTTCCTGATCTGCTGTTTCCAGTATCGATATAGTTCCACACTATGCTTCTTTTCCATTGAATTTATCCAATTTTTACCTTCCGCATTTTTAACCTGTCGTTTAATGTTCTGTCTTCCTTCGTCCTCGTGTCTGGCATACTTACTGGTTAGCTTCCTAGTTCTTTTCCGCCATTGTAAGTCAACGCTCTTTCTGTATAGGTAAACACCTTAGCTGCCCACCTGTTATCGTCCAATTTCTGAGACGTTTTTCGTATAGGATTTTACTCTGAGCTTCCCGTGCTTCGAACGATGCCCAGCCCATATCTCCCTGTACTGCTTCGTTTGTGGTTTTCCCTTGGGCACCTAGTCCTAACCTTCCCACAGCTCTCTGATTTACCTTTAGTCTCGACTGAACCTCTGCCCTTAAACACAGGACCGCATTCCCGAAAGTAAGCCCCGGCACCATTACTCCCTTCCAAATGCCTCTCAGTACCTCATACCCGTTGTACCCCCACAATGCCTTATGTTTCATTATCCCGGCATCTCTTCGCCCTTTTGCTATGAGAGACTGTTCGTGCTTTTCCGTGTACATCTGCCCTTTGTTTATCCATACCCCGAGATATTTGTATTCGGCCACTCGCGGTATTTCGTGGCCTTGTATTGTAAGCTCCTGATCAGTTGTATCGTTGCAAAACATCCCACCGGACTTAGCTGCACTAAAACTGAAACCTAAACTGTCTCCTTCGTCCCCACAGTAATTAACCAGAGTTTGCAAATCTTCCTGGCTATCTGCTAACAGTACAATATCGTCCGCATACATTAAATCCGGTAGTCGTTGCTCAACAACCTTTTCGCCTAATCTGTACGACAGATTATACCCTGGATTGCTTCGTTGTAACCTTCTTTCCATGCTTATCATATAAAGCATGAACAGCAGCGGTGATAGAGGACAACCTTGCCTTAATCCTTTGTGAACCTCGACAGTTGTCGTACTCTTGATTCCTTCCCATGTTATTTCAACATTATTTTCTCGATATAGTTCCTGTAGAAAATCAATTACCTCATTACCGATACCTTCAGCTTTTAATATGTTCCACAGGAGTTCCCTGTTCACATTGTCGTATGCACCACTTATGTCCAGGAAGGCTAAATACAGAGGTCTATTTTCCGCCTTAGCTATTTCTATGCACTGGGTAAGCACGAACAGGCTATCATCTAAGCGCCTACCACTTCTGAACCCGTTCTGAAGTTCTCCAAGTATTCTATTACTTTCTACCCATGACTGCATTTTTAATTTCACCGCCTGCATCGCCAGCCTATATATAACTGATGTTATCGTAATTGGTCGGAAAGATTTTATGTTCTTCTTATAACCTTTCCCTTTATAAATCAAATTCATTTTACTCTGTTTCCAGCTGTGCGGAATTTGCTTATTTGTTATGACTGCCTCCAATGCTTTTATCAGCGTTTCCTTGCATCTTGGGCCAAGTTCATTAATTAACTTGATTGGAATTTCGTCTATCCCCGCGGGCGTGCATTTTGGAACATTTGCTTCCGCCTTTTTCCAGTTAAGATTGGTCAATTCTAAGCTGTTTTCTATTATGCTATTCTGTGTTGCTCCCTCACTTGGGGCGATTACCCTATCGTCTTTCCTAAATGACTCTACTATAACTGAACCGATGTAGTTCACAGCGTCATCTCCCTCTAAACAATTTCCTTCGGCATCGTGAATCTGTTCCTCTTTTCTGTGATTAGCTTTACCCAGCCAGCTTATATGGTTCCAGAATTTTCTTGACCCCTCTTTAGTTGCATCGCGAACTTCAGCCAGCCAGCGATCAGAGGACTGCATTATTTTAGCCTGGACGAGGACCTGCACTTGTTGTTTCTTTTGTCGATAATATTCCCATTTTTGGCCTATTTCCTCTTCAGATAACTGCGCCCTCTTTGCTTCTCTGTGTTCCCGAGATGCCCACCGTCGTTGTTCGATGGCCTCTCTAATTTCCTTATTCCACCAACTTCGTGGCTTCCCCTTTCCTCTCCAGCAGTTTACTCCTTTTACCTCTTTTATTTTTGTACTAATGAGTAGTTCTAACTGATTATAATCCCACCTTTCCATGGGATGTTTCTTTATTGCTTCCTCTATGCCAGCCGCTATTTGCGCTATTTGCGCGTCATTTAATTTTGCGTACTCTTTTTGGCTTCCCTGCATTTCTCTTTTGAGTAGGGCTCCCAACTGTAACTGAGCATGTGTTGGCGGGCTAGTTGGTTAAGCATGATTACAAAGACGGCGCCGAATAAAACAACACACGAAGAAGGGGGACACGAGACAGCACGTAGGCGCACTAACAACTGAATGTTTTATTTCTTGACATAGTAATATATAGCTGCTGTCAAGGATCAAAACAACAAGAAAAATAAACAGGGCAGTCATCTGCATCGCACAAAGAAGCCAAGATACAGAATACACTCTAAGAACAGTTTACACCCTTTGGCTTGCCCCTTCTGCCACACAAAAATAATCGTCATCTGCCTTGATGCGTTTCCTTTCTTTATCGCTGCAAGCCCGGAACTTTCCAGTGACGAACGGCACGCGCGTTATCAGAAGGGGCACTCCAAAGGGTGTAAACTGTTCTATGCTGATAACGCGCGTGCCATTCGTTACTGGAAAGTTCCGGGCTCGCAGCGATAAAGAAAGGAAACGCATCAAGGCAGATGACGATTATCTTTGTGTGGCAGAAGGGGCAAGCCAAAGGGTGTAAACTGTTCTTAGAGTGTAACATTTAAGTGTAACTCTCAAGATACGCCAGTTCCTTTGTCGAAAGCGAAACTGAGGCTTCACTGATACAATCAACACCGCGCTTTTTTATCTCAAGCGCTTCCAATAGCTCCCTTGTAAGTTGATGGTCAGCTCTGTACAGAACACTGGTTCTATCGAAATCAGGGATGCACTTGTGAGCCTTACAATGCGCACTTATATGACCGGAGAGCTGGTTTTCCATCTTATATCTATGCTCATGTAATCTGTCATTCAGACATCTGCCCGTTTGGCCTACATATGAAGAACCGCACGACAAGGGGACCGAATAAACTACTTTCTGAACACATCCGACATGTTTCTGCCCATATTTCTTTGCGCACACCTGTTTGTTTTCCCGATTTCCTGCGTTCACTTTCGCACACATCAAACCAAGAGGTTTCGGAGCGGAAAATATAACACGAACACCAGCTCGTGTACCTACTTTTTTGAGATTGTGAGATATGCCGTGAACATATGGAATAATGGCACACCTGGTTTCAGAAGGGCCTGCTCGACCCTGGTTTGCAGCGCTAGGTTGCTGGAGCTGTTTGAGCAATTTTTCGGCAACAGATACGATCACATGGTGAGGATAACTTGCCCCATTGAGGCGGCTGACCTGACAATGAAAACTGTTTTGCAGCTGATGCACGCATGACTTGTTAAGTGCGTTGGTTAAACATGATTGAATGATGCCTCGTTTTATTACTTTTGAATGAGCTGAATGGTAGGAGAGGATGGGCTTGCTAGCCCTTGGCTTGAACTGCCAGCACACATGACACGATGAAAAAGTGAACTCTAAATCTAAAAATCTTAAACAGTTATCAGCCGCAAGCTCATGGGTCAGGGTTAGAGGATGCAAGGCTGTTTTAAACTCTGTCAATACTAATGATGACTGGGTCTCCAGTTCTGGACTGTCACAATCTAAGAACACTAAAAAATCATCGACAAATCTAAAGATCTGCATAACATGTGATCTCACCATGTGATCGTATCTGTTGCCGAAAAAATGCTCAAACAGCTCCAGCAACCTAGCGCTGCAAACCAGGGTCGAGGAGGCCCTTCTGAAACCAGGTGTGCCATTATTCCGTATGTTCACGGCATATCTCACAATCTCAATAAAGTAGGTACACGAGCTGGTGTTCGTGTTATATTTTCCGCTCCGAAACCTCTTGGTTTGATGTGTGCGAAAGTGAACGCAGGAAATCGGGAAAACAAACAGGTGTGCGCAAAGAAATATGGGCAGAAACATGTCGGATGTGTTCAGAAAGTAGTTTATTCGGTCCCCTTGTCGTGCGGTTCTTCATATGTAGGCCAAACGGGCAGATGTCTGAATGACAGATTACATGAGCATAGATATAAGATGGAAAACCAGCTCTCCGGTCATATAAGTGCGCATTGTAAGGCTCACAAGTGCATCCCTGATTTCGATAGAACCAGTGTTCTGTACAGAGCTGACCATCAACTTACAAGGGAGATATTGGAAGCGCTTGAGATAAAAAAGCACGGTGTTGATTGTATCAGTGAAGCCTCAGTTTCGCTTTCGACAAAGGAACTGGCGTATCTTGAGAGTGACACTTAAATGTTATTCTGTATCTTGGCTTCTTTGTGCGATGCAGATGACTGCCCTGTTTATTTTTCTTGTTGTTTTGATCCTTGACAGCAGCTATATATTACTATGTCAAGAAATAAAACATTCAGTTGTTAGTGCGCCTACGTGCTGTCTCGTGTCCCCCTTCTTCGTGTGTTGTTTTATTCGGGGCGCCGTCTTTGTAATCCCAACTGTAGACTAATACGCTTATGATCACTTCCGAGGCTGTACTTCCCCTCTTCGTCTATTTCCATTATTGCTAGCTTGCTATACAATCCCTGCGACATTAAGCAGTAGTCAATGGTCGTTTGTCTGTTACGGGACTCCCACGTGATTTGTCCCTCACACTTAGTTTCTCTATTTACTATAACTAGGTTGTGTCGTTCACAGAAGTCTAGCATCAACTTCCCATTACAATCTGTGTATCCATCCAGATCCTCGATGTGGCCATTCATGTCACCCAGCAGACAAATATCGGCACCTTCTCCAAACTGCTTTATATCGTCATCGAGACACTTCACTAGATCTTTGTTCTCTTGCCTGTATTTGTCCCCTGTCCCTAAATAAACTACTCCTAGCCATGCCTTTTTACCGGCAATTGTACCTGATACCCAGACATGTTCTTTGCAAGTTAACTTTATTCTTTGCCAATGTGTTCCTTGGTGTATGAGCATACCTACTCCTCCTCCCTTCCTCTCCGTTGTTGTTCTGTTGCTCCCTTCCCAGACGTAGCCTTCAATAAGCGGTGGGTCTTCTAGATCCCTGAGGTGTGTTTCGCATAGCGCGTATACACCTACTTCTTCGTCCTTTAACTGCTGTTCTATTTCTAACCACCTCGCTCTCTTTCTACCGCCTTGCATGTTTATGTACCTGATCCTGGTGTTAAATTTATATGTAGTTTTCTTCCTGGACCTCCTAGTGGCCATTTTATTGGCGTCAGCCTCTATTGTTGCACTTTCTACACTGTTTCTACCTACCCCTACGCCCTGAGGCGCAGTGGACCCCCTAAAAAAGCTACTGCCCGACCTGCCAGGCGCCAGCCGATCTCGGCTCCTAGCCTTCCATTAAAGTGGATGCCATCTCGTGTAAAGCCTCCGCCAAAGCCTGCTCTATGCACTTCTCTGTTTATGTCTGCCACTTCATATCCTTTCTCCTGGCTTAGCTTTCTTATCTCACGATTAACAGCCACAGCGTCCTTGGCAATTTCTCCGTTCCGTCCTTGTACCTCCGGCACTGTGCATACCACGATCTGGACTTGCTGTGCTATCGCCCTTAAATCGTCAACTCCCTCCGCTGATCTTTCCACTATTTTTGCGGCTTCACCATTCAAGACATCATTTAGCCCCGCCGCTACCACTACCAAATTTCGCTCTGCAACATTCTCAGAAAGCTCGCTTTTTGTTTCTCTCACTACTGCGTCCATTGTCCTGCCTGGGAACGTCCCGACTGCTACCCGCTTATCACCCTTTGCACGCTCCATTATAGCTCTTTTGCACCTCCTCATATTTGAAGCACCACCGATAAGTACTAGGGCATTCTTTCCCTTCCTCCTAACTTCCAGGTTATGCTTATCATTGGCTATGAGCTCATTCCTTGGGGTTAGCTTGTTCCCCTCCCCTCCTCGCGCTCGCTGGCGCCCCTGCGGCTGCGGCGTCGCCTCACTCGGGGCGTGTTGCGCTGCTTCACTATACCTACGCCGATTCACCAGCGGCGAGCCGACGACCGCTTGCTCTGGCTCCCTGCCTCCCACTTCGCCTGTAGGGTCTACCCTACTTTCTGTGCTTTTGCCACCGGCTTGGTGTCCCGACCCATCGTTCTCCCCTGCCCGCGTCTCAAGCGCATCGAGCCGCCTATCCAAGTTCTGCTCTCCTTTCGCTCTCTTCTCCAAGCTCGGCCACGGTCCTTACTAATTGCGCGGCCTGGACTGCTTCCACCTTGATCAACTCGGCGACTTTCGCCTGCAGTGCTACCCGCTTCTCCCGCTCCTCCCTCAGGTCTGCTTTCAGCCCTTCGAACTTGGCTGCCCAATTTCCTTCCAGTTTTTGGACTGCTTCCCTAACCCCTTCGCACAGCCTGCACGTAAAGCTAGACCCCTCCGCGTCTGCTAAGCTCTGGAAACTGGTCGCGTCGAGGGAGCACCAGCGCAGGCACTCGTCGCACTGCACTTGCTCCGTGGTCTTCCCTTTCTTTGGTTTCATCGCTAGGCCTACGTCCTTATAGGCTCAACGAGCAAGTCCGCCAAATCACTTCGAAGAACTAGTTGAGATAATTAAATAAGCCTATCAAATAAGTCCCGCCTAGCACCTATGCCTAACGGGGGAAACCGCCAGACCTAGACATAGCTAGCCGGTACGTTTACTACTCTTGCCACGAATTCAATATTCGCGCTCCTGCTCTATGCAAAAGAAAACACTTCAAAAACACCAGCTTATAAAAAGAGAAGAGTACTTAGCTACGTACGAAGTCACTGAAGCCTCGGCACAGGAGCGTCCGCGGCATCCGCCCAGCACGTTGGGTGCAACGCCGGCGCAGCAATGGATGGATGGATGGATGTTATGAGCGTCCCCTTTGGAACGGGGCGGTGGCTTGCGCCACCAAGCTCTTGCTACTATGCTGCCTTATATCCTACCTAGGTTAACCAATGAAAAAAAAAAAACAAAAACACTATGAACTACCACGTCCAAATTTTCTGATACCCTATTGCGAACTGTGCTTTTGTACGTCTCCGTCTTTTGTCGTTTCCCTACTTTTCTTCCACCAATCCTCCAATCGCCTCTTACTGATGTCTATTGCGGACCTGTTTGCTTTACCACTGCTCCCGCTGAACCCAAGGGCTTCAAGGAGGCTAGTGGTGCCTAAATCGACCGCTGGATAGACGTCTTCACATTCTAATAAAATATGCTCCGTCGTTTCCCTAGCTTTACCGCAGCAAGCACATGCTTCTTCTTCCTTCTTATATCTCGCTTTATAGGTGCGTGTTCTAAGGCATCCCGATCTCGCTTCGAAAAGTAATGAGCTTCCCTTTGAGTTATCATAAATGGTTTCTTTCCTAATTTCGTTTTTTCCCCTTAAGTAGTTACTCATGGCAGGTTTCTTTTCCATTGCCGCCACCCATGAGATTAATTCAGCCTCTCTGACTTTCCGCTTGACCTTCTTTGTTGCTGTGTTGCCCACCCCACAGGCCGCATACTTGCTGGTAAGCTTCCTAGTTCTTTTCCTCCGCTGTGAATCAATGTTTTGCCTGTACAGATACCTGAACACTCTCCCAGCCCATTTACTTTCCTCCATATTCCTCAGCCGTTCTTCATACTCAATTTTACTGCGAGCTTCCCTCACTTCAAAACTAGTCCAGCCCATATCCCCTTGCACAGCTTCATTTGTAGTCTTCCCGTGAGCGCCCAATGCGAGGCGACGCACTGACCTTTGGTTCCCGTCGAGTCCTGATTGTACCCCTGATTTAAAGCAAACAACCGCATTTCCAAAAGTAAGTCCTGGAACCATTACCCCTTTCCACATACCTCGGAGGACCTCGTACCTATTGTATCCCCATAGCGCTCTGTGCTTCATTATGGCTGCATTTCTCTTCCCCTTGACTGTTATGGTTTTTTCCTGTGTTTCCATATATCCGTTGCCTTCGTTTATCCATATACCAAGGTATTTATATTCTGTTACCCGAGGTATTTCTTGGCCCTGTATCTCCACTGTCTGTTCACTGTTTTCATTGAATACAATAACACCTGATTTTCTAACACTAAATTTCAAACCTAAATTGTTGCCTTCCTGTCCACAGATATTAGCCAGACGTTGCAAATCACTTTGCTTGTTTGTGAGCAACACAATGTCGTCCGCATAAAATAAACCTGGGAGTTGCTGCTCTATTACTGTACCTGCCTGTTTGTATGAGAGATTAAACCCGATATTACTTCCTTCTAGCGCCCTCTCCATCCTCACCATGTACATCATAAACAGCAGCGGGGATAAAGGGCACCCCTGCCTCAGTCCCTTGTTGATATGAACTTTCTCCGCGCTCCTCATCCCTTCCCATTCAACGCAAACAGTATTTTCTAGGTAAATCTCTCTCAAAAGCTGTATACAATCATTACCTAAGCCTTCCCCTTCCAGAATATCCCACAAAATGCTGCGGTCTACGTTGTCGTATGCTCCTGTAATGTCCAAAAAGGCCACATACAACGGTCTGCTTTCTGCTTTTGATATTTCAATACACTGAGTAAGAACAAACAAGTTATCATCCAAACGCCTACCTATTCTAAAGCCATTCTGAAGCTCTCCCAAAATGCCATTTTTTTCTGCCCATACTTGAAGCTTTAATTTGATTGCCTGCATTGCTAGCCTGTATATTACCGATGTAATGGTCAACGGTCTATACGAGTGAATTCTGTCTTTCTCCCCCTTACCTTTATAAATTAAATTCATTCTACTTTGTCGCCAACTGTCTGGTATTCGTCTATCTTTTAAAGTTTTTTCAACTGCTTTCACGAGAGCTTCCTTACTTTTTGGTCCCAGTTCATTTATCAGCCTAACGGGAACCTCGTCTAGCCCTGTGGCTGTGCGCTTAGGAATTTTCTCTTCCGCTTTCTTCCAGTTTAAATTTGTAAGCACTAGCTCCTTTCCCCCTTGGGTCTCTTTCATGCTCTTTTTTTCTTCAAATACAACCTCGTCCTTGCCTTGGAAAGATTCGGCTGTTACTTTTTGGATGTAATTTATTGCTGCTTCTCCTTCCAGTCTGTTTTCATCTTCGTCTAGGATATGTTGTTGTATTGTTGTTGACTTCCTGCCTAATACTTTTATGTGATTCCAAAATATTCTAGGTGCGGCCTTCTTTTTCTCACGTATTTCTGACAACCAACTTTCACTTTCACCTTTTAATTTTGCTTGCACCAGTATTTGAACCATAGACTTTTTCTCCCGGTATATTTCCCATTTACTGGTTACTTCATCCTGTGGCAACTGCGCCTTCTTTGCCTGCCTGTGCTCTCGAGATGCTTTCTGTCGTTCGGCGATCGCTTCTCGTATCTCCTTGTTAAATGGCGCTAAAAAGCGCCCTCTGTCCTGAACTGGGTAGTACCAAGCTCGGTCGTCTGCTTCGGAAAGCACGTTTACAATATGGACCCGCCGCTTTCGGTTTTTGTTGTACCACGGCTTGCAGCGAATTTCGGGCGCCGAAGATTTTTTTCAGGGTTGGCACGCTGCGTAAAGGCAATAAACTATGCAACGCCGAATACGTGTTCGCCGTTCAAGAAATAAGCGGCGAAGTTTTAGCGCGGTGTCAATCGCAAGTGAAGCGAGTCGCGTACGAATGAACTCCAGGTATGGTTTGCACGCTGCTAGATTCAGGCGCACAAAGGCGAGGAAATGCTCGCTATAAATGAATTCACAGCAGCGATATAAGCAGACATCATGTGTACGGAACTGCTCGTGCGCACGCCTGTACGCGCCGCGACGACAGCGGTCTTTCAGCATGCCGCGATGTACGAAGTGCTCGAGCGGCACGATCGTACGCGCCGCGACGGCAGCGATCTTTCGACATGCCGCGAAACGGCGGGCCTCCTGCAATTTTTGTTGACTGCATGCCGCTAGACAAGTAGTTATGCCTGCACTGAAGTAGCAGTCATCTATCCCATTAGCGAATGATGAATAACTGATGCAATGCACATGAGCTCGCAGTAACGTGCATGCGAATCGCGCTGCAGCGCGAGCTCGTGCGCTGCTCGTTTGATGTAGCTTTTAATGACAGCGCTCGAACATTGATGTGCTGCAATCAATACATACCTTGCTGCGCTGCCTCAACGTGGTGGCTTGAGGTCAAGGATGAGCACACCTCTCTAACCTGTGCTGCTCGTAGTGGGGTAGTGAATTGTCACCGAATCATCCCGACCATTTGTGCTCATTTGCACATACCTGGTCACTTCACCACTTCGCACCGGCTAAATTCGCGGTAATTGTCGCTGTGGCCGGGTCTCGAATCGTGAATCACCAGCCATGCCTGCTGCTATGTCGGTTTGCCGTCGGGACTGTAGGTGCAAAAGAACGAATTTTAGAACGCAGATAATCAAGCAAGCTTCAAGACAGGCGAAGCAGTCAGCAAGGCGTGAATTGTTTCGCTTACCCAGTGCGCCCGACGCTCCGCTTCGTGAGGCCTTGAAGGAAAACGGTAGAATCTGTTGGAATCCAGGCCTTCTTGTTCATGGCAGCCCCCGACGCAGAAGTAATGACGGTGACGCTTTTTCGCGAGGCTGAGCTAGGTCTCTCCGGATCGACGTCGCCGATTCGTTCTGCTTCCAGCATTACGTCTCACGGAGAGTCCGTTTTCGTTCAACTATAGGCTGCGGCGAGCTCGCAGCGTGGTCTGTGAGAAGTGACGAGCCTTTTCGCACTCGCAAGAGGGCAGAAAAAAGCGCGAATCGACGCAAAACTCCGGCTAAATACTTGCTTCACCACAGCCAGGGCTCAATATACTACCCAAGCTGATTACTACTAAAATAACGTTTCGCGCGCCGCCATCAAGCGCCGCTACTCCAGTGCAAGACTATAGAGAATTTTAGAATATGGATAATATGGATAGAATTGAACATGCTCTCAGGAACGGAGGAAGCCTAAAAACAGTGAAGAAGAAACTAGGAATTGGCAAGAATCAGATGTATGCGTTAAGAGACAAAGCCGGCAATGTCATTACTAATATGGATGAGATAGTTCAAGTGGCTGAGGAGTTCTATAGAGATTTATACAGTACCAGTGGCACCCACGACGATAATGGAAGAGAAAATAGTCTAGAGGAATTCGAAATCCCGAAGGTAACGCCGGAAGAAGTAAAGAAAGCTTTAGGAGATATGCAAAGGGGGAAGGCAGCTGGGGAGGATCAGGTAACAGCAGATTTGTTGAAGGATGGTGGACAGATTGTTCTAGAGACACTGGCCACCCTGTATACGCAATGCCTCATGACCTCGAGCGCACCGGAATCTTGGAAGAACGCTAACATAATCCTAATCCATAAGAAAGGGGACGCCAAAGACTTGAAAAATTATAGACCGATCAGCTTACTGTCTGTTGCCTACAAAGTATTTGCTAAGGTAATTGCAAATAGAATCAGGAACACCTTAGACTTCTGTCAACCAAAGGATCAGGCAGGATTCCGTAAAGGCTACTCAACAATAGACCATATTCACACTATCAATCAAGTAATAGAGAAATGTGCAGAATATAAGCAACCGTTATATATAGCTTTCATTGATTATGAGAAAGCGTTTGATTCAGTCGAAACCTCAGCAGTCAAGGAGGCATTACGGAATCAGGGTGTAGATGAGCCATATGTAAAAATACTGGAAGATATCTATAGCGGCTCCACAGCCACCGTAGTCCTCCATAAAGCAAGCAACAAAATCCCAATAAAGAAAGGCGTCAGGCAGGGAGATACGATATCTCCAATGCTATTCACAGCGTGTTTACAGGAGGTATTCAGAGACCTGGATTGGGAAGAATTGGGGATAAAAGTTAATGGAGAATACCTTAGTAACTTGCGATTCGCTGATGATATTGCCTTGCTTAGTAACTCAGGGGACCAATTGCAATGCATGCTCACTGACTTGGAGAGGCAAAGCAGAAGAGTGGGTCTAAAAATTAATATGCAGAAAACTAAAGTAATGCTTAACAGTCTCGGGAGAGAACAGGAATTTACAATAGGCAGCGAGGCACTGGAAGTCGTAAGGGAATACATCTACTTAGGGCAGGTAGTGACGGCGGATCCGGATCATGAGACGGAAATAATCAGAAGAATAAGAATGGGCTGGAGTGCGTTTGGCAGGCATTCCCAAATCATGAACAGCAGGTTGCCGTTATCCCTCAAGAGAAAAGTATATAATAGCTGTGTCTTACCAGTACTCACCTACGGGGCAGAAACCTGGAGGCTTACGAAAAGGGTTCTACTCAAATTGAGGACGACACAACGAGCTATGGAAAGAAGAATGATAGGTGTAACGTTAAGGGATAAGAAAAGAGCAGATTGGGTGAGGGAACAAACGCGAGTTAATGACATCTTAGTTGAAATCAAGAAAAAGAAATGGGCATGGGCAGGACATGTAATGAGGAGTGAAGATAACCGATGGTCATTAAGGGTTACGGACTGGCATCCAAGGGAAGGAAAGCGTAGCAGGGGGCGGCAGAAAGTTCGGTGGGCGGATGAGATTAAGAAGTTTGCAGGGACGGCATGGCCACAATTAGTACGTGACCGGGGTTGTTGGAGAAATATGGGAGAGGCCTTTGCCCTGCAGTGGGCGTAACCAGGCTGATGATGATGATGAGAATAGGGGCCCCAAACGTTTTCGGGCCCCAAAGAAATAGCGTCGAAGCCACTGCGCATGCGCGAGACGCAAACTGCGTTTGGGTTTTGCGTTGGGAACGCTATTAGCGGCGAGAATTTGGAGTGGCGCCCTCGCGCGAGTGACGTCACGGCAAGGACGCCGCTCGCTCCGGCTCGCTCGGCAGCTGCGCGTGCTCGTTGCCTTCGTGTATGCTTGGGGTATGGGTGGCTGGAGCCATAGTTATTGAAGGCTATGTCGGCTTCGTTCTGTTGCCATGCCTGAACCACTGTCCCTTCTTCAAAAGCGCGTGAGTCGAGAAAGTTTGCGACTTGGATATCGCAAGCTATGTAGCGTTGAATGTCTCTACTGGTTTTGCAGTGCATATATGCGCCGTGTCTGTCCATAAATATTGCGTAAAAAAGAATGTCTGCAAATTCAATACGCGAAGTTGTGTACGATGCTTCGCTAAATACGTAACATTCCCTTAGTACTTAGCTATGAGAGACATTCTACATGGAAGAAAAATCTTGGTATTTGGGGTCAACGTGTTGTCCGTGTTAGACACTGCCCTGCGAAGCTCTCATCATGATTCTTATTACTCTGGTGAGTTGTTCTAGTCAAATATGCGCACTTTATTAATGCGTAAAAAAAAAAAGAGTTAGGCGCGCATTTCGTATGAAAAAGTTTGCTGTTACGTTCACCGCTCCCTGAAACAAGCCCCCATAAAACGAATTGCTCATGGCTGCTAACCCGACGGCGTGTTATATAGATTATTTACATAGTTAATTCACAAATACCATAGTAGCAATCACCTGAAAGAAAAGTTTCGTGGCGAAGGTCGAGAGCCAATCAATAGCAAGCGATGAAATGTTTCATGGTGGCCCTCAGTAGCTTTTATCGACAATATGGCGCAGACCTCGAACAACGTTAGCAACCGACTGTACATATGGTGAGGCACGCATTGTTCGCGAAACCCATCAGTGCCGTACAAGCTCGAATCGAAACCATAAAGCAGTTTTTTACAGCGCCAGTTGCAATGCCTAAACTATACTCGAGTACTGCAGCACAGCTTAGGCTGCCTAGAAAAGGAAAATTCAAGCACCTTCTGCTTCACCGTTGTTTAACTCTACAACCGGAGAACTGAGCGTACTGACGAAGCAGATTCGCTTCGTCAGTATATAAAAGAAAACCTCGCAAACCTTCGTAAGGAAGACACAACAAGCCTTACATATTTCACTTGATTTTTGACTCTCCACCGGGGAATTATATATTCAATGTGTCCCATACTACTACTAATGAATGACGGTTCGGCTTCTTTCTGGTTGCAGCCATACAGTCCAAAATTCATATTTCATTAAAAAATTTGGGCCGAGCGGCCTGTGTCAGATCGCCAAGCAGATTCGTCATGTATATTCCTCAAGCAACAAACACCAGTAAATTGCTCAAGTTGAACGTGTAGCACAGTAAAATGAGTATATATTGGTGCATTGCTTTTCGTATTCTGCAAACAGCTGTGAGCCTCAATCAGCTTTACTTCAAATTACCGCCGTTAAACACGTGAAGAACCGCCTAATTTAGAGAAGTAGTTGAAGAAGCCAAGTGGGGCTGGTATAATGTAAACTGCAGTGTTAGTTAAGTCCTAGTGTTACTGCCGAGCGTTTCTCTGAAGAAATGCAAAAATGCGATATTATGCCATGAACTACTCGTCGTGAGCAAATCTGTTGTAGCGGATTAAAATGAAGGTATATATATATATAGAAAATTATGAGTCATAGCACTCGTAGTACAGCCCTCTCGGCCATTCTCTTTTTCGAAAGTAGTCTTATTAGGGTTATTATAATTACACGAAGGTATTTCGCCCTCTTGAGCAGCAGTCCTTGAGATAGTTACTCGGGCTAGCTTCCCACGCTAAGAGTGCCACGCTCGCCTAGCACGTGATCAAGCTTTTCCTAGTCTCTAAAGCCGCTGGCTTTTATCCACGGGCGGCCACTTTTCCAAGAAAGTATGCCATCGCGGACAACATCAGTCCCTTTCCACGTAAGTATGAGGCTCTGGACAGGAGCTATGGCGCTTCAAAGTAACCTGGATCCTGACGGACCAACCGACTTAGCTATGTTTCCGGGCAACATCCAATGGTGACGAGTTCAAATCACCTGTTCTCTTCTTTTGTTTTCTTTTTTTGTTTTCCTTGTTTTTTTTCTTCCCCCTTTTTTAATATGTCTTTTCTTTTAGTTTATCACTGGACAGGGACCCACCTAAAAAATATTTTCTATTACGTATGGCCACACATGTGCAGGTCATAATTACCAGGTTCTCTATTTGAGTGCCATCCGTGAGGTGTAACCGAGCTCAGATTGGTCCACCTTGACTTATCAAATAAGGCTCCACTGTAGGTTAAGTGAGGGGTAAAACTCCTGCGCGGGTGGTAGAGTATCCGCCTGGCGTGCAAGAGGACCGTGGTTCGAATCCCGGTGCCGCGCGATTCTCCACCGAAAAAAAAAACCGTGTGTTGAGAAAATTGCACAAACAGGCCTGGAGTGCGGTCTGATCCCGGTGACCAGAACCGGTAACGCACTCTCTCACCAGAGCAGGATTGGCCACAACCTCCCATATGAATACAACAATCAAACCCCGGCCCTCAGTCCCCAGCAGCCGCGAAGCAACTGACCACGGCGACGGTCAGATCTGTGACGTAGCAGAGGGTGCTAAGAATACCTGGCTCCGGACAGGCCACCATTGGAATCTGAACCTGGCAACGTTTAACGTTAGAACGTTATCTAGTGAGGCGAGTTTAGCAGTGTTATTGGAGGAATTAGAGGGTAGTAAATGAGATATAATAGGGCTCAGTGAGGTTAGGAGGACAAAAGAAGCATATACAGTGCTAAAAAGCGGGCACGTACTGTGCTACCGGGGCTTAGCGGAGAGACGAGAACTAGGAGTCGGATTCCTGATTAATAAGGATATAGCTGGTAACATACAGGAATTCTATAGCATTAACGAGAGGGTGGCAGGTCTTGTTGTGAAACTTAATAAGTCATGATGACCAGGAAGTCGTAAGCTTTTATGAAGACGTGGAATCGGCGATGGGTAAAGTCAAAACAAAATACACTATACCGATGGGCGACTTCAATGCTAGGGTAGGCAAGAAGCACGCTGGAGACAAGTCAGTGGGGGAATATGGCATAGGCTCTAGGAATAGCAGGGGAGAGTTATTAGTAGAGTTTGCAGAACAGAATAATATGCGGATAATGAATACCTTTTTCCGCAAGCAGGTTAGCCGAAAGTGGACGTGGAGGAGCCTTAATGGTGAGACTAGAAATGAAATCGACTTCATACTCTGCGCGAACCCTGGCATCATACAAGATGTAGAAGTGCTCGGCAAGGTGCGCTGCAGTGACCATAGGATAGTAAGAACTCGAATTAGCCTAGACCTGAGGAGGGAACGGAAGAAACTGCTACATAAGAAGCCAATCAATGAGTTAGCGGTAAGAGGGAAACTAGAGGAATTCCGGATCAAGCTACAGAATAGGTATTCGGCTTTAACTCAGGAAGAGGACCTTAGTGTTGAAGCGATGAACGACAATCTTATGGGCATCATTAAGGAGTGCGCAATAGAAGTCGGTGGTAACTCCGTTAGACAGGAGACCAGTAAGCTATCGCAGGAGACGAAAGATCTGATCAAGAAACGCCAATGTATGAAAGCCTCTAACCCTAGAGCTAGAATAGAACTGACAGAACTTTCGAAGTTAATCAACAAGCGTAAGACAGCTGACATAAGGAAGTATAACATGGATAGAATTGAACATGCTCTCAGGAACGGAGGAAGCCTAAAAGCAGTGAAGAAGAAACTAGGAATAGGCAAGAATCAGATGTATGCGTTAAGAGACAAACAAAGCCGGCAATATCGTTTCTAATGTGGATGAGATAGTTCAAGTGGCTGAGGAGTTCTATAGAGATTTATGCAGTACCAGTAACACCCACGACGATAATGTGAGATAGAATAATCTAGAAGAACTTGAAATCCCACAAGTAACGCTGGAAGAAGTAAAGAACGCCTTGGGAGCTATGCAAAGGGGGAAGGCAGCTGGGGAGGATCAAATAACAGCAGATTTCTTGAAGGATGGTGGGCACATTGTTCTAGAGAAACTGGCCACCCTATATACACAATGCCTCATGACCTCGAACGTACCGGAATCTTGGAAGAACGCTAACATAATCCTAATCCATAAGAAAGGGGACGCCAAAGACTTGAAAAATTATAGACCGATCAGCTTACTGTCTGTTGCCTACAAAGTATTTACTAAGGTAATCGCAAATAGAATCAGGAACACCTTAGACTTCTGTCAACCAAAGGACCAAGCAGGATTCCGTTAAGGCTACTCAATAATAGACCATATTCACATTATCAATCAGGTGATAGAGAAATGTGCAGAATATAACCAACCCTTATATATAGCCTTCATTGATTACGAAAAAGCATTTGATTAAGTCGATACCTCAGCATTCATGGAGGCATTACGGAATCAGGGTGTAGATGAGCCATATGTAAAGATACTGGAAGATATCTATAGCGGCTCCACAGCCACCGTAGTCCACCATAAAGAAAGCAACAAAATCCCAATAAAGAAAGGCGTCAGACAGGGAGATACGATCTCTCCAATGCTATTCACAGCATGTTTACAGGAGGTATTCAGAGACCTGGAGTGGGAAGAATTGGGGATAAAAGTTGATGGAGAATACCTTAGCAACTTGAGATTCGCTGATGATATTGCCTTGCTTAGTAACTCAGGAGACCAATTGCAATGCATGCTCACTGACCTGGAGAGGCAATGCAGAAGGGTGGGTCTGAAAATTAATCTGCAGAAAACTAAAATAATGTTTAACAGTTTGGGAAGAGAACAGCAGTTTACGATAGGTAGCGAGGGACTGGAAGCGGTAAGAGAATACATATACTTGGGGCAGGTAGTGACCACGGATCCGTATCGTGAGACTGAAATAACCAGAAGAATAAGAATGGGCTGGGGGGCGTTTGGCAGGCATTCTCAAATCATGAACAGCAGGTTCCCACTATCCCTCAAGAGGAAAGTGTATAACAGCTGTGTCTTACCAGTACTCACGTATGAGGCAGAAACATGGAGGCTTACGAGAAGGGTTCTGCTGAAATTGAGGACGACGCACCGAGCTATGGAAAGAAGAATGATGGGTGCAACTTTAAGGGATAAGAAAAGAGCAGATTGAGTGAGGGAACAAACGCGGGTAAATGACATCTTAGTTGAAATCAAGAAAAAGAAATGGGGGGCGGGGCGGCATGGGCCGGACATGTAATGAGGAGGGATGAATAACTGATGGTCATTAAAGCTTACGGACTGGATTCCAATTGGGAAGGGAAGCGTAGCAGGGGGCGGCAGAAAGTTAGGCGGGCGGATGAGATTAAGAAGTTTGCAGGGACAACATGGCCACAATTAGTACATTACCGGGGTAGTTGGAGAAGTATGGGAGAGGCCTTTGCCCTGCAGTGGGTGTAACCAGGCTGATGATGATGATGAAATGTTGCAGAAGTCATATATAGCCAGCGTTTGTGATATATTTGTGCACCGCTTCTGGTATGGTATCATAACTGGATTCTTATATGCTATGTATATGCGGTTGTCGATCCGCGCATGAAAAAGCCGCACACTGGGCTGGTCTGCGTTCCTTCTGCTAGCACTGTAGCGTTGCGTTTGAGAATTGTATTGTCGTATAAGAAATAAGGTCTTTGAATAATTTTTCCCGAACGAAGACGTCGTAAAGATATATTTGAGACGACCGCCGTAAGTATACAAGCAGAGAGAACGAGAGCGAACAAACGAAAACACTGCAGAAAGCGCCCGTACACCCCCCGAACTGCAGCAGACGACAAGCGCGAGTACTTGCCCTGACTTCACACGAGCGGCGCTCGTAGCGCCCCTGTAGTTCGTTATCGCCCAAATAGCGGACCCAAAAGCTTACTCAAATGACCGTCTCGTGCGGCTGCACGACCGCCATTATCTGCCATGTTGGCTCTCTGATTGGCGGTGGCGAGCTCACGTGCCTTGAAATTTGTGCCGGGAAACGGAAGTTTTGCGAAATGTCATTTTGCGTTTTCATCAAGATGACGAAACGTGACGTGGAGCTGCAAATTTTATGGACTAATACATTTTTTTTGGTCCTTGGCAGATATATTGTGATGTTAGTGCTTCAAAACTAATGTGAGCGGTAGCGTGCAGAATCCAGTGCAATGCATCTGCAATTGCGCGAATATGTGGTGGCGATCCAAGATATGCGCCATGCCAGCTTGCTGATTGGCTGAAGGAATATCTCGCGAGGAGCGTCACAGGAAGGGCTGTTTCGTAAACGTCATTTTGACGATGAGCGACGTTGCGTTGGGCCGCCATTGCTGAGATTTTCCGCCATAATTTTTGCTGCGACGAGCCGCGTGAATTACGCTAATGAGCAGTCATATGCAATGGCAGCCGAGAGGAATGCGTATCGCCACATTTTCCCCGTCGTTTGGCGCCACGAAAATCTTTTGTTCATAACGCGTGCTCATAGTATTTGCATGGCTCTCGGGTAGTGTTGGCATTTGTGTTTGGGGCCATCATTTTTTAAAAGAACGCGTTTATACAAAATAATATTGATTGAACATAGCAAAGCTCCGGCAATGTTGTCCACTTTTCACTGCTGCATTTGTATTGTAATCAAGATTAATGCCTTTTCGCACAATCAAAAGTTATGACAACGGCCTCTTTCTAATGTATAAAAAGAAATGCACGCAAGGCGGCGCCTTGAAGTTTCTTCCCACGGTGCGAGTAACCAGCGAAATGAACAAGAGATGGCAGCGCCGGCACTTGCGTCGCGCTACTAGTGGATATCTCTGGCGCGCGCAACGCTATCGGTGATATTCGGCCGTTTCTCAGCCAGCCGAGTCAGGCTGAGTCACTTGCGTTTCATGAGATAGCGATAATGTGGCCTAGAACGTGCGCGCATCACCACTGGTAGGTCGTGTACTTTGTCTCAAGCAAGAAAACAAGAGCGTTGGCGCCAACATGCAATGACTCAATCCATTTTCCGGGGACACGCATCCTAGCTATTCAAGCAGACGACGGCTTGTACGCAGCAGACGACGGAAGCGAGAAGCGTTTTCGACGGAATAATTATACGCTTTCAGATAGCTGCTTTATTTTTACTGCGGAGGAAAACTGTTTGGCTTTACCGATTACGCTACATTCAGTGCCTTCATTTCAGTTTCTTTGGCGAAACGTCAAGTTGGCGTCACGTTACGTAAGCAAAACGGGGCCACCAGCGCCATTTTGTTTGCGTCGCGCCTACGTCACGCATCAAAGAAAATGTCGGAATGTCCAGAATTAGGGTCCCTAGAAAGTATTTCTAGGGACCCTACCAGAATAGCGCCCAAAAGCAGAAAAGCAGCGACAAGCGATTGTATAAAAGCTAAGTGCAGAAACCAAGCTACGCGTCCCAAAGCACGTTGCGAGCCGCGCCAATCCAGTTCAGAAGCCAGAGAAAGGGAGCGGGGAAGGTTCGTGGGAGGGGGGGTAGTGACAAGGTCAATCCAAATAGGTCGCGAAGCTTCGGGCGAAAAGCGGTTCAGTACAGATTGTCACAGACATCAGCAAGGGGGGTTATGGTATGGTCATGGAGGAAGGAAACTGAGGAGAGGCCCTACCCCCTCCGCGCGCTAGGACAAAAGTGTGGAGGAAATGACGTAGTAGGTTCTCTTTTGTTTTGCTGTTTTTTTATTTCTTTGCTGTAGTGGCCCCGCCTTTCGGGCCACAATGGCGGCTTTGTTATTGTTCTGTGCGCGCACACGTGTTGCGCCGTAGGTTTTGTACCGTGGCAAAAGTGCCGTGCGGGCAGGTTTGCGTTGGTCTCCGTGATTTGTTGCGCTGCGTTATCTGGACCGTGCTCTACCGGATGTTGCCGCGGCCAGGTGGGAGAGGAGGAACTAAAGTTCGCAGAATGAACGCGCATGCAACGCTGTACGCAATGTACCGCGCCATGGCAATGGCTACGGACGAAGGAGTATCCGCGGGAAATGTTGCCCTCTTTCGCGGAATCATGCTAACGTGCTAACGATTGCTTAGTATTGCTGCGGAGCGCGCGGGTCCGGGCAGCACGGTTGCGCGCAGCGCGGCGTGGTTTCGCGAGAAATGTAAACAAGAGAGGAGAGCTGGCCCGACAGGCGGAGCAACGCCATGAGCAACGCCAACTTCCGGCTTCACTTTAGCTTCACAAAGAGTGACGTCAGGGCCTCTCCTTAGTTTCCTTCCTCCGTGGGTATGGTTATGGGAGCAGCGATTGAAGCGCGACTACGTTTGGAGGGAACAAACATTGGGAAAGAAAAAAAGCATTTTTTAATTCAAGCGAGACACAGTTAGATTCATTCAACGAAAATAAAATTTGTGGTCAATTTTATATATTCGTGACGAGTTAAGAAAATACAAGTTTATTCAATTTTAATATTATTAATAAATGCATTTATTTTCGGCGCCCATGGTTACAGGGGGCGTTGAGGCCACTATCACTCGCAAGGCAATGCACTACAGTGTACTAGAATAGGGGCAGTGTGCCACGACCTACTTTATAAGGGGCGACCTGCGCGTGCGGCGCTGCGCCAGCGCCGCTGATTTGCTTTTGCTTGTGTGGCTTTTTTTAGTTTTCCAAACCGCCGCCGCGAACAGTGGCGCTAGTGCTCACCCCCACCCCCACCTACCCCCAACCCCGTGGCCGGCCGCACGCACATGCAGCAAGCATTTTCAGCGAGAGCACGGAAGGACGCAAACGCACGCGCGCGAAACAATCGATTAGCTGAGTGCTTGGTGATCTGTTGGTGTCGCTAGATCTTGATTACCAGATTCTATTTCAGTTATACTGTGATTCTCAGCCCCGTGGGTGCCGGCTTTCACGTTTGCGGCTTCTTCATGCACGATGGTTTACTTCTGCATACCGTTGTGAAAGTCAAGCGGCCGAGCATCAAGAGGAATTTCATTTCATGAGTTCCCCGTGACCGATATTAGAAACCAATGGTTGAAACCTGAACAAAAAAAAAAAAAATGGCTGGGGCTTAGCTAAGGTTAAGCCTGGATATCTCGAAGCGAAAAGGTTCGGTGATGCTCATGGTTTAGCTTATAGTTATGCTTTATGATTTAGCCTATGATTATTCTTACGGTTTAGCTTATGGTTATGCTTTATGATTTAGCCTATGGATATGCTTACGGTTTAACTTATGGATATGCTTATGGTTTAAGTTATGGATATGGCTTACGGTTTAGCTTATGCTTTATGATTTAGCCTATATACATGGTTATATGTGCTTATCGTTTCACTTATGGATATGCTTTGGTAAGCTTATGGTTATGCTATACGTGTGCCTTGCGTAGTGATGCAAATTGCTTATGAATGATATATACCATAAGTTATGCAGGATTATTAATCTTCTTTATTCATCGTTGTTGGGCACATTGTCTTGCGATTTCTGTACAGTCATAAACACAGCTCTCTGTATCGGTAGTGTCACTCTCTTTTCCTTCCATGTTGAATGCGCATGCCCAGTGGCGTTGCTATGTCATCTGGCACCCCCCCTCCCCCGGGTGTAGTCTAGGAAGGCGAGGATATCGACAATTTCCGAGTTTCAGCACCAGTACAGCCGCCTTGGATATCGCGCACGTGCGCCGGGTACCCTTCTCCTTCGCTTTCTTTCCCAGAGATCGCTAATGCAGCAGGCATTGGCGGCGAGGAGGTACGGAGTCGCCATCTATCGGAAGCGCCTCGCTGGCGTAGTATGAGGTATCACGCGGCGCGCTTCTCATAGGTTTTGCTGTCAGCGCTCACTGAAAACACCACGCAGGAGCCCTCCCGGAAATTTCTGTAAGTACTTTCGAAACGAGAGAAGTTTTTTTACTGTCAAAATAATAATCTTGGGCAAGCTGGGCAAACTGAAAGCACAGAATCGTTTACAGACGCTATCTCTTTGCCGAATACGTACAGTCAACGCCACTGTGCGCGGTCGCCGCAATGGAGTCTCCCGAACCGGCTTCTTGCATGAAAGGTAGGCAAACGCTGAGAGCAAACTATGTGATATAGGTTCTTATAGTATTTGTATAACTAAATGTAGCGTAATAGAATGAAGCCTCAATTCAGCGATCGCACAGCTTCGCAGCGACCGACTGCGCGCCTGCATGCTTGTCCGCGCACTGTTTCGCTTTCGCCGCGTGCGCGTTTTCGCACCATGCCATGAGCTTTAGGCCGCAGGATATGAGCATTAGACAGTATACAAGCAACCATTGTTGCGTGGGCGCTATCAGAGCTGCTCAAAAATAATTTCATTGTAGAGACTTCGACGCCTATAGACCGTTTTTTCGTAGGCGCCGCCATTTTGTGAACGCAGTGGCGCCGCCTATGAGCAGCGCCATACTGGCTTGGGTGAAAGCGATGTTTTGCTTGGCGGGTATACGCTCGGCGGTAGGTTCTGGCGTTTGTTTTCGCGGTCGTGGGGCCTGTTTTGTATGACGCGAGTTTTCTAAGTGGTAAACGGTTCTGTGAGACGTGCTGAAGTGGTTTAAGGCGTCATGGCCGCAATTTCTGCTGGCGTTGAGGTGGACGGAACACGCAGCGCGATGTGTGCGCGCATAGTTGAGCCTACAATCGGCCTCGGAGCTCAGTTGTGTATTTCTGAATGTTCCAATCACTAATGTGACCTTATTGCAGTATTATAATAATATTTGGGGTTTTACGTGCCAAAACCACTTTCTGATTATGAGGCACGCCGTAGTGGAGGACTCCGGAAATTTTGACCACCTGGGGTTCTTTAACGTGCACCTAAATCTAAGCACACGGGTGTTTTCGCATTTCACCCCCATCGAAATGCGGCCGCCGTGGCCGGGATTCGATCCCGCGACCTCGTGCTCAGCAGCCCAACACCATAGCCACTGAGCAACCACGGCGGGTATATTGCAGTATTATCCTCTATTTCTAAGATGCGGTTTAGGAGCCATGAAACGTAAGCGACGATCGTAACAGCGTGGGTACCGTTCTGCTACGATAGGAGTTGTGCTGTTATACTTTGACAAGCGTTCAAACTGTTCGCTGCAGGTTACATTGCGTGACTATACTTGGTTCGATGGTTGAGGTTTCCGCCCCAGAATAAAATAGTTTTGGCAAGTAATAGCAGCATACCTTACAGTCTGAATTAAGCTTGTCCAGCAAAGGGACTGTTTACGAACTGCGCGAGCGTCCTAAGCAGTGGTATGTGCTGGATTACATATATCTTTGTTCTATATACCGCATGGTTCAAGTATACGGCATCAGCGGTTGTATATTTATAAACGTTGTGCGGCGTGACTATGCGAGGTCCTACTGCGGCGTTAGCCCGTTTTATCTTGCTTTTTCGAGAAAGAGGATGACAACCGAATTTTTTTTTTCGGTTGCGTTCGTTCCGTTCTCTACGACGCACTCACACGTATTACGGAAATTTTGTCCTCAACAAGAGGCATCGCATTCTTTTTATGCGATCCCTCTCATATATTATGGCTGTATGCAGGCCAAAAAGGCAATGCCGAAGCGGACAGCTTACTTATGTATCGTGTTGGTTCACCGAACGCAGTAATCGCTGTGTTGAGCAGCGCCATCGGCCTCATGCAGGAAGGCTAGCGTAGACATATGGTAATTTGAAGCCTACTAGCCTTGAAATGCGCGAGAACGATGCCGGTGCATCAGAAATCTTTGATAGCGCCTGCCGCTTAGATGTTTCTTAGTTGCCTTAGGTTGGGGGCCGTTCACGAGCATGCGCTCTTATGCTTTATGTTTTACTCCCTATACGCCAAGCGATCAGATAGTGAGCAGATTTACCATTTCATGCTGCTAATACAGAGACACCACTTTCCTTTGTTGAATTAAAACCGATACAAGCAAAATAATTCACAACACACACACACACCGCGACTGATAATGTGCGTACACCGCGGCTGATAAAACGCGTCACATTTTTGCACCCCCAAGTGATATTTCCGCCTACTGTAGTTACCGATGCACCGAAAGGCTTCCCTGACGACCTTATATGAACGGACATGGCGTAAATTTCACAAAGTACCATCTAAAACAACTCGAAATCGTTCCGCAGCACGCGACAGCAAGCAGCGCCGCGCCAGATCGCCCAAGCCAGAGAGGAGGAAAGGCTCTCCGCGCGCCCTATCCTCCTCGCCCGATGAAACGGTTTATACGGGGACTGTGATGTGCCGTCGCGACGATTCAATCCTTTCTTTTTCTAAATTCTTGGACGCTTCAATATTATTTCTCGAGTTGCGTCCGCACTATATGTTTATCGGTGTTCTCAGCGAGTGATTTCCCGCTGCTTCTTTTTTTTTTTTTGTAATCCAGTGCATTAATTCATAACAGAAACATGACCATATGCCATGCTTTTTTGCTAATGTGCTTCTTACCGCTCCCTTTCTCCTCCAGTGAACTTGCCAGTATCTATAGCACCGACAAGTTCATAGACCAAACCGTCATGACATTAGTCGGGCAGCGGACTCGGGCGAGCGTCTCATTGCGCGTTTTCGAACATCGCAGACCCGGCGCCGTAGCAGACATCTTCCTCGCGTCTGTGCTTGCTGCATACCCGAGTTGTAGCCGATAACTGTTTGCCGGTTTTATGTTTCGCGAGCCAAGCTCCACGCAGCTTCTTGTCCTGCGGCGCAATGAATAAGGCTGACACCGGGCTCCGTTGCATACGTCTGTCACTGCGGCACCGAGCAGTAGCCTACCATGTTGCGCGCCTTCAAAGGCAGCCACTACCTATTGTAGTGCTTTCAATCGTTGTAAAGGAGACACTCGAAGCGGGAAAATCTCGCCACTAAATGAGGACCGCAGCGTACGAGGGAACCTAAACTCTCGTTTTCCGCTCGCTTCGGCGCTCCCGAAGCAGCCGACGCGGCCGCTATGTCCACGTGATCCCTAATAGCACGTCACGCTGACTGTGGCGCCAGCTTTTCCAGTGGTGCAGCTCGAGGCCAGTACACGCTGTTTTTCCTGCGCCAAATAACACAGGGTGCTGCACTGATAACTTGTGACAAGCGCATGTGCACATCTTCTGTCAGACTGTAAGGCTTGGAAACCAATACAAATGCGGCATTGTGGCAAATACGGGTCACGTCACAAGTAAAAAACATTATATATATATATATATATATATATATATATATATATATATATATATATATATATATATATATATATATATAATGTTTTAATTACCAATTTTAGTGGCAATATTGCATTTGCAAAATTGAAGCCTGACATTCTTATCTTGCCAAACAACAACTTCACAAAAATCGTCGTAGGTACTATGGCCCGCAGTATTTCGGCTGTGGGCAGCCCTGTACGAAAACGAAAATTAAATTATGTCTGAGTGAGGCTTATCTCCCCACCATATTAGAAAAACGGAAAACGCCACCTGCCTCCCTGCAGCGCGGGCGCCAATGTTATCACAATTGCGAGTTCTCTCCATTCTGATAAATAAAGCCTTGTTTTTATTTGCTGCTATACGGACAAACGTGATTATCCGAGCTGCGGTACCACCAAAAGATTGGGAACAGAATAGAGCACGCTTCGCGTCGATTCTTGACGTCTCCATAAAAAAAAAAAAAAGAAAGAGGCTGCGATAAAGCCCGTGCCAGCGAAACCTGTTGGTCTGCACTCGCAATGGAGAGGGTTGAGGGATCAACCTCACTGGTCCACTACGTCATATTTCTTTCGCTACTGCTATACTGGGCGCCGCCCGCAGTGCCAAAGTACTGTAGGTTGTAGCACCAAAAACGATTTTGTTTAAGAAGCTTTTGTTCAGTTAATAATATGACTTTGAGTCTTCAATTCTGGAATTGAAGTGCTTCCTCTATAATTATTAATTGAGGGATTATTAAGGATATGATTATTACTTATCTGCCATATTTTTCACGCTACCGAATTCCTAGTAATCACAAAGACACATAACTTCATAGAATATCGGGAAATATCCTGACAAAATTCAGGTTTTTTTCGTAAAATTCTGTGCAGCTGACACAGACACTATACTTGAGACATGAAGTCACACAACAACAACAGTTTTCTTAAACCTTCGAAGGTAAGAAGGAAAGCGTGAAACATAACGGCAGGTTTCGCAGCGGCTTCTCGGAGCGAGCGGGAGAGGGGAAGTAAAAGCGAGCTGAACATCGCGGCGCCCCCGACTATATACAGCCTGTCGAGTCATACGCTGCCAAACTCTTCGGCCGCACCGAGTCTGAAGACGATCCAGAGAATCCCATTCGGGACTTTTCACGGCCGCACTTATGCAACGTCGCTCTCAACGAACGCTTCGCCGTAAACGCGAGAGCCGGGAGCGCTCGTTGAACGCCCTCTTGCTGCTGTCTTCATTCGTCTTCGCTGCGCGTTCTGAACGGAAGAGGGACCCAAGAACCTCAACCATAGACCTCAACGCCTTACAACGCCTCACTGCATGTTTAGCGACTCCTGCTCCCAGCATGAACGCACGGCATGAGCGCACCCCACATGAAACGTTCCGCTAAGGCGAATAGTTTAGCGACTATGTTGCGAATTAAATTTTTTAGCCCGCACATTCGTGCAGTTATTTCGTGGGGTGTTGATAGAGCTGCAGCCGATAACTCTTCGGCGCAACGCATCGGGTACATGAGCTCGGGCTACTGGATACCGGAGCATTCTTTGCCATTTGCGCCCAGTCAAGCCGGCGGAAAGAGGGGCGTCTTCAGGCGTATGACACCCCCCCCCCCCCCCCCCTCTGGCCCCTTGCACCCGGGGCCCATGGCCCCCCGGCCCCCCCTGTTGCTACGCCACTGCGCACGCCTGTTCTCTGGCGAGCGGTTATATAGTTGGCCTCCGCGATAAACACGCGCTTGCGGCGAACGTCAAACGACGACGCATAGCGCGCGGCAGTGGCCACCTGCGCCGACTCCGAATATGCTTACGGAGCCAATTCTGACATACGCCGGCTCGTGGTGTCGACTAACGTAGCGAAGCTTTTCGTTTCAAAAGCCCAACTCCAGAAAAGTGCTTAAAGTGTAGTGACTATCTGTGTGATGGCACAATGAAGCGCCCTTGGAATTTTTCAAGCTAGACTTTCGTTATCATTTGGTAAAGTGGCGTAAATAAATACGTCAATAACAGCACATTTTTACGATTGTGGCATGCACTGCAATTAAAACCACTCACGTTCTGCCGCGCTCTCAACGGCACGTCAGTTCAGTGAACGTGCCGAATGCAGCAAAGGAACGCGTGGGCCCTGCAAAGCGGTACGTAGTGCGTTCATTGCGTCCGGCTCGGGACTAGCGAAACCTACGGGAGAATGAAGTGCGGGCGCGCTCAGACCTCGGCTAGCGCGGAAAGTGTGCACCAGACCTTACTGGCACCACAGCACTAACCAACATTTTAGCAGACAATGAGGGGAAAAAAAAAGCTCTAAGCGATTACACTATTTCAATCCTAGCAGCCGCACGGCCGCGCCTTCAAAGTAGTTTCAAATTTCATTGCACTGCACAGCGAAGATACCAAATATCTGGGGCATGTATCGCATGTATCGACGCGGATTTTTCTAGCCGCATGTGAAATGCCGAGTTTACTGCAGCTCCTCTGCGAATTTTTACCGTCATCGCCGTACTCCTAAAGGCAGGGCCGGAGCGTTTCGGACGTTGCTGTGAGGGTGAGCACTGGCGGCCTCTACCGGCACGCTTGGTCCCTACTCAATGATCACGTGGTATTTCTTCGGCCGCGCGCTGCTGTAGGCGACCACGGGATGCGCAGGTCGCCCTTTATACAGTAGGTCGTAGTGTGCTCACTGCCGCATCCCTGCGCCGCGTCGCTGTGGCGAACTCAGCGTCGACTGCTCTGGCGCCCGCCAGAGGCGCTGCCGCCTGTTTCTCCTCTCGGTGCGGACGGCGGTACGGACGCTCCTGTGGTCGAGGCTTCAGCGACTTCGTTCGTAGCTAAGTACCTTTTTATCTTTATTAGCTAGTGTTTTGAAGTATTTTCTGTTGCATGGAGTAGGGGCGCAAATTTTGAATTCTTGGTAAGAGTAGCAAACGCACCAGCTTTGTCTAGGTCTGGCGGCTCCCCCGTTAGGCCTAGCTGGTAGGAGGGACCTATTGATAGGCTTCGTTAATTATTTCAGCTAGCTCCTCAGATTCTTGCATGGGGTAGGGAGTGACAATTCTTTATTTTAGTTTGGGATAGCGGTCGAGGTCGGCTTTGCTTGAGTGATTTGGCGAAGTTCCTCGTTGGGCCTCGGGACGTAGGCCTAGCGATGAAATCGAAGAACGCGAAGGCCGCGGGGGACGGGGAGCAAGTGCAGTGCGACGAGTGCCTGCGATGGTGCTTCCTCGACGAAACTAAGTTCCAGAATTTAGCAGACGCGGAGGGGTCTAGCTTCACGTGCAGGTCGTGCGAGGGCGTCAGGGCAGCCGTCCAAAAACTGGAAGGGAATTGGGCGGCTAAGTTCGACGAGCTTAAGGCAGAACTGAGGGAGGAACAGGAGTAGCGGGTAGCACTGCAGGCGAAAGTTGACAATTTTGTCAAGGTGGAGGCGGCCCAGGCCGCGCAGTTAGTAAGGACCGTGGCCGAGCTTGAGGCAGAAAAAGAAAGGAACGCCGAACTGGAAAGGCGGCTCGACGCGCTGGAGACGCGGGCAGCGGAGAAGGTCGGGTCAGGACAACAAAATGTTGGCAAAAACTCGGAAAGTAGGGTAGACCCTACAGGCGAAGTGGGAGGCAGGGAGCCAAAGCAAGCCGTCGTCAGCTCGCCGCCGGTGAAACGGCGTAGTTATAGTGAAGCTGCACAACGCGCCCCGAGTGAGGCGACGCTGCAGCCACAGGGGCGCCAGCGGGCGCAAAGGGAGGGGCAGCAGGCACAGGCTGCAGTCGAACGGTTTGCACGTAGAAGGGTCCTGGTGATAGGGGACTCCAATGTGGGGAGGGCCGAACAGGGCGTGATGGCGAGAGTGAAGGCGGACGGGCGAGTACATGTGGAGGTGCAAGCGGGCAAGGGTATGGCGGAAGCAATGACCAAGGCGCGGGAAGTAATTGGGGTCAGCACGGAGAGCGACAGCTTGGTCATTATGCATTCTGGGCTCAATGACGTGCTTAAGGGGAGAAGCCAGGACCTTGAGAGGCACATTGAGACTGGGCTGAGTAAGCTTAGAGAGGCCTCCGGGAGGGTGCATGTGACCATATGCACTATCCCAGAGGTCCAGGGCCAGGCTTACCAGGTAGAAAGAAGGGTGGTTGAGGCCAATCGGGTCATTAGGAGTCTGAGCGGACGACTCAGGTACAGCGTGATGGAGGTCAACAGGGACCTGTACGGAACCGGCTTCCGACCTTTTGTGCAGGATGGTATTCACTACAGTGGTGCCACTGGCAAAAGGATAGGGGGCAGGATGGGTCGCCAGGCAACAGCTTTTTTAGGGGGACCCAGAGCCCTGAAAGAAGCAGTGTAGGCGTGGACGATTCGAGGCAGGAGCCACAAACACGCGAACATCGGTACTGTAGGAGAGGTTACAGGAATAAGCGCAAGAGCCAAATTAAGTCAGACATAGGGTTCATTAACATGCAAGGTGGCAGAAATAGGCTAAAATGGGAGGAAATCGAAGAACAACTAAGGCAGGAGAACTTAATGGTTTATGGGTTTGTAGAGACACATCTTAGGGACACGGAACAACCGCCCTGTAACCCTGATTATGCATGGGAATACTGCAACAGAGTGCAGGGTAGCAGAAAGGGTGGGGGAATTGGAGCATTCATTCATAAAAATACAAATTGGCAAAGGGTCAAAAAGGACTGCAAGGAGCATTTATGGCTAGAAGGAAAAGTAGCAGGGGCGAAAACACTTCTGGGCTTTGTATACCTTTGGACAGGATCAAATGCTAAAGAGGAAAACAAAAAAATGTTGGACTGTATAGCAGCGGACATCAATGAGCTAGGAAAAGGATGTGAAGTAATTGTATTAGGAGACATGAATGCGCATGTTGAAGATATGGATGGGTACACAGACTCCACAGGTAACATGCTGCTGGATATGTGTGAGAGGCTTAACTTAGTTGTCTGTAACTCTACTGAAAAGTGTGACGGGATCATAACATGGGAGGTAGGGGGTCGCGACACTCGACAATAGATTATGCGTTGATGTCAAATAGGATGTACGATAGATTAGGAGCCATGATTATAGATGAACAGGGCTCCAGAAGTATAAGTAGCGACCACAAACGTATCAAGTTGAGTTTTAAGAGGGAAACTAAAGCACGAACGACGCGCGAGGAAACGCCAGATGTGATTTTTTACTCAGAAGACGAAGTGGAAATAGCGGCGAAACAAATTGAAGAGGAAATATCAGAGAGTACTGAAACTGATTGGACTTACCCAAAGTTAATGAGACTATATGAGCGTGAGCTAGGTAAGGCGCGAGTCAGGAAAACAAGGTAAGGGATACGAAAACTCAAGAGCTGGTGGGATGAAGAGGTTAAGAAGGCCATAAAGAAACGTCAGGAAGCCTCCAGGGAACACAGGTATTCCAAAAGTAAGGGAGAACCTGAAGCAGAAGTAGAGAGGAAATGGGTAAACTACATAAAATGCAAAAGGGAAGCATCTTATTTGATCAACGAGAAAATCAAGACAAAAGGGTCCCAATGGCTGTCAAAAATAAGCAATAAAAAAGATAAACAGGCAGCTAGAAAATTCTGGCAACATCTGAACTCCTTGGGTAATAGGACAAGCCTAGAGCAGAGGTATATAGTAACAGCTCAAGGTACTCGGTTAGAAGGAGAGGCGGCAATGGAGCATATAGGAACCATGATGAGGGAAAAATTTACAAAACAGACAAATGGTACATGCAGTACGTCGGAGAGGGATAGCCCGGTCAACCCACTGCGTTCGCTTGAACAAAAAGAGTGGGAAAGGGCGGAGAAGAGGGTACCAAGTAGCACATCGGCAGGCCCCGATGGTATTTCAATTATGTTAATAAAGAAATTGGGCCCGAAATCTAAGAAAGCATTGAGGGAGGTGGTGAGCAAAATGCTAGTGGATGGTAAAGTACCGGACGAATGGAGGCTAAGTAGGATGAGAATGATATATAAGGGAAAGGGGGACAAAGCTGACATAAATAACTACTGGCCTATAACAGTGACGTCAGTGGTTTACAGGGTGGTTATGCAGATTATAAAGGACAGACTGCAGGCATGGGTAGAGAACGAGGGGGTACTTGGAGAGCTACAAAATGGGTTCCGGAAGCATAGGAGGCTAGAAGACAATCTGTTATCGCTAACACAGTGCATTGAAATAGCTGAAAAGGAACACAGACCCCTATGGCTGGCTTTTTTGGACATCAAGGGAGCCTATGACAGTGTACTTCAAGAGGGCTTGTGGGGCATTCTGGAAACTTTAGGAGTGCAAGATGGAGTAACCAATTTCTTAAAAGATATCTATAAAGGTAACCGGGTGATTATACAATGGGAAAAGCAGGTTTCGGAGCCTGTGATGATTCGGCGGGGGCTTAGGCAGGGATGCCCATTGTCACCTCTGATGTTTATGCTGTACCTACAAGGTCTAGAGGCCAAAATACAGCAAAGCGGACTCGGCTTCAACCTATCATTTCTCAAGCAAGGAAAATTGATTGAACAGACATTACCAGGACTGATGTACGCGGATGATATTGTATTAATGGCTGACAATGCAGAAGATCTGCAGGAATTAATGGACATATGTGGTACAGAAGGAGACAGGTTAGGCTTGAAGTTTAGCAAAGAAAAATCAGCAGTCATGATTTTTAATGATAACAGTTGCGGCGAGCATAAGCAAGCTTATGCTCGCCTTGGGGTGTGGATAAATAATGGCATTGAGTATCTGACAGAGTACGAAAAATATCTAACGACTAAAGGTAACAGAAGTGCAGCGATTATGAAGAGTATAGGGCACTGTGGAACTACGATAGGTACGAGGTAGTACGAGGGATATGGAAGGGGGTAATGGTACCAGGCCTGACTTTTGCCAATGCAGTTCTATGTATTAGAACAGAGACCCGGCAACAGTTGTAAATTAGGCAACGTGGTGTGGGTAGGCTCGCTCTGGGAGCACATGGCAAGACACCAAATCTTGGAGTGCAGGGGGATCTGGGATGGTCTTCTTTCGAGGGCAGAGAGGCTAGTAGCAAGATAGCATTTGAGGAGCGATTGAGAAAAATGGGGGAAATTCGGTGGGCTAGGAAGGTTTTCAGTTACTTATACACGAGGAATGTTGACACGAGGTGGAGGAAGCGAACTAGAAAATTGACAAGCAAATACTTGGGCAGTAGCGGGGGAGCAAGTAAGGAATCATCTGTCAAGAAAAAGGTTAGGGAGGCAGAGAGGGGTATGTGGAGTACAGAGATGCAAACCAAATCGGCATTGGAGACATACAGGACGTTTAAGCAAGAAATAGCCAAAGAAAATATTTACGATAACTCTAAGGGAAGCTCATTGTTGTTCGAAGCCAGGACAGGTGTACTGAGGACTAAAACGTACCGAGCCAGATACCAGGAGATAGATTTGGTGTGCGAGGCGTGTAGAGAGGAGGAGGAAACGGCGGAACACCTGATACTTGCTTGTAAACAACTTCACCCTGCAGTTGAATCTAACGGGGAACTATTCAAAGCCTTGGGTTTTAAAGACAGTGAAAGTAGAATAGACTTTGAACAGGTAGAAATAACTAAACGGAGGCTATCTGATTGGTGGACAATATCAACGCAAAAGTAAAGGAGTAAATACATAGGTATGCATGCATATAGAACCATTAAAGGCTAGGTGGCGCGCGCCGCCGCCGCCCGATTCAAAGGGTTGAGCCACAATCATCCATCCATCCATCCATCCTGAAAACTTCCCCTAGATTCGTGTGGAGTGTGTTCTGTTGGATCGACGTGCTGTAGACTGCAAGTCCAGCCGGCGTTTTCAGCAGTATCCTCTGTGCTTGCTCTGTGAGTGAGGGAGATTGGCATACCGCCGTCGAAATTACTACTTTGCACCTGACTAGCTACAGTCGCGTGAAAGATGCACTAAAGGCGTCTTTTTTCAGCGCTCTACGTGAAAGAAGAACAACGAAAGGAATGGGAGAGGAACCTCCACCGTGCAGATAAGACACTGGATGAATCTTGCGCCGTTTGTGAGTTGCACTTCCAACCGCGATTTATAGTTAGGGACTTCGTGCACCTTATAGACGGCAAAGAGGTGCACATTCCTCGTGAGAAGCCACTGCTATCAGAAAACGCTGTTCCCACTATACTTCCGAATTTACCACAGTTGCTGACGAAGACGACACCGAAGCCCAGGAACAAAAGGAAAATGGGTGAAAATGACAAAGCACCCGCGAAGAAAACAAACCGATGCGCACTGGACAATAACCATTCGGAGTTTTCACCGGCGCTTCCGGGATAGACCATGACTCGGCGCAAGAGGAGGGCGTTACGGCAGAGCGTCAACACTGTTCGTCGTTTCTTTTTGATTTAAAGACTCCTTTCAAGTATAGGAGTTCACATCAACTAACCGACCTTGACGGAGTGCTTTATTGCACGTCGACTCAGCCTGAAATCTCAGGAATAAGCAGAGAACGTGCTGAAAAGCGTGGACAGGGCAACGTGCACTCTAAGAAAAGTTTACGCCCTTTGAGTCGTATCTTGCCACACAATAATAATCGTCATGTCTTATCCTTATTTCCTTTCTTTAACGCCGCGAGCCCGGTACTTCCCAGTAACGAACGGCATTCGCGTTATCAGCATGACATATCATTCCCAACAGGAAAGTAGCGGGCGCGGCGTTTTCAGGAAAAGAAACGCAAGCAATTGAAGGCAGATGACGATTATCGTTGTGTGCGTAAGAGTGTGATATAGGTGGGGCAACGTGAAAATGTTTGCTTTAGTACAACACACTTCCGCGCTGCACGCGCCTTGCCTGAGAAAAATAGAAAACGAGGTAGTGCGTAAATTCGGCGCGGTGGTGCTGGAAACGCGGATGCACTGTCGTTGTGGCAAAACCAGACTCGCAATTTTATCGATCAGCAAGAGAAAACACTCGAGTGTCCCTTGCTACGGTGACTGCAGCGCCCGTATCAAGCTATTAACAGAACCACCGTTTATAGATCTTTTAATATATATTTATAAACGGTGAACAGAACAGTATTAATAGCAAGGTTAGTTCATTCGTGCTTCCGGCAATAATAATAATAATATTTCGGGTTTTACGTGCCAAAACCACTTTCTGATTATGAGGCACGCCGTAATGGAGGACTCCGGAAATTTTGACCACCTGGGGTTCTTTAACGTGCACCTAAATCTAAGCACACGGGTGTTTTCGCATGTCGCCCCCATCGAAATGCGGCCGCCGTGGCCGGGATAGTGCTTCCGGCAACAAAACATCGCCAACCATCTGTAGATCAACCGCAACAATAGTAATTTAGTTCAGTGCACACTGCTAAGGTGCATCAAAAGAAGTTTCGTGTGTTGCATGTCGTGTATTTTACTTTAGTTACGGTCAAAACAGCAACGCGCGATAGCCGCTTCACCGTAACGCGTAGGAAAGTTTCAGGTGACGCTGCGAACCGTACCACCTGTCGGCGTCGACACGAAGTGCGTCAAGCTCTGCCGCGATGTGAAAGCACTATAATTCTCGGCACGTCTTGAAATGGGCAGAAAGGCGCACTCGTGAAGTTCACTTGTTGAAATACGCCCCCCTCACAGTTTGTGCTTTCTTGCTTGTCGAAGTTTGCCTGAATTTGGTGACGCGGGTAGCTTCATCGCTTCTTAATCTGTTCAGTCGAAACTAGTGAGTTACGACTGCCAGATAATTGGGTAGTTTTCGTGCGACTGCGCCGGCCGACGAGCTTGGCGTCCGACGATAGGATCAGCACTCTACACCTAAAGCTTTCGTCGGCCTCCAAAGAAAGTATGTTCTGTGCAGGGGTGCGATTTCGACAACCGTACGGCTCGATTTTCCTTCATCGCTTTCCGCGCTGAAAGCTCGAAACGCCCGTCAAGTCGAATGGCGGGGTATTTGAATATATAGTTACAAAAGCAGGCCAACAAAAATTTCGCGCCTTCGAAAACAAAATGACGTCACTCCTGCTTTTAATGGACATGGCGTCACATTATTTTTTCTTCCGCCGGAAGTGTTTCTACCACACACAGATGGCGCTAAGCCCCATGAACCGCCGATGGACCGCCATGTTTTGAACGTATGGGCTCCTACGGAAGCTTCGCTACCAGGTGTATTTACCTTGTAGGTGACACTAACTCAGCGTTACCCTTCCGTTTAGCAAGAATGTTGCTGTCACGATCCGCCTGGGTTCGTGAACAAGGGAGGGCTCGAGGCACTCTCCGTTAGACGGACAATCCGCTGCGTGGTGATGAACGATGCCTGACCTATGACTGACTGCCGAGCAGCTGTACTCGTCGGTGTTTATTGCGGTGCGATAACCAATGTTGCCTACCGAGGCTGGCGGGCGAACGAACATTATGCCCGAGGGGGCGTCACATGCTTGTTACACCCCCTTACACCCAGTTTGTTAACTAAAATGGACAAACGTCCGAGTTCAGAGCATAAGGCTCTGCCTCCGTCCTAGCCAGGTCGACAGTGCCTGCTACCCAGGCGAGTAACGGTCCGGTGGCCTCCGCCGATGCTCCTGGCAGATTTGGCAGCTCTGCACCATGTGAGCGATATCCTGGTCCAGGCCAGGGCACCAAACACGGGACAGGGCCACCGTCTTAGTCTTTTCCACGCCAGAATGACCCGCGTGCAGCAACTGCAGAAACTTGGACCGAAGACTTCGTGGGATCACCACCCTGGAACCCCACAGTAGGCAGCCCTGCTGCAAGCTCAGCTCAGCGGCCTTGTGGCTATAGGCCTGCTGAACCGATTCCTCCCCACGGGATACCGCCTTGACTACCTGAGACAGGACTGGGTCCCGGCTGGTCGCTTGAGATACCGCAGATCTGGAGAGCACCTCCGGGTATGCGCGCTCCAGCATGAACACTTCAGCAGGTTCCGGAACAGCATCAGGCACCTCAGGCAGGGGCAGGCGGCTCAGGGCATCAGCAGGTCTCAGATCCTTTCCCGGTAAACCAGCTGGTAACTGTAAGCCGCCAGCCTCAAGGCCCAGCGTACCACTCGAGGTGATGCCTGCTCGGGAACTGCCTTGTCAGGCCCCAGCAGCCCCAACAGCGGCTTGTAGTCCGTGACTGCCTCGAACTTCCGGCTCCACAGATACTGGTGGAAGCGTTCGACACTGAACATGAGGGCCAAGCCTTCGTTGTCCAGCTGGCTGTAGCGTTGCTCTGCAGCATGAAGCCGACGAGAAGCAAACGACACAGGGCGTTCCTGGCCATCTTTGCCCGGTGCGCCAGGACGGCTCCCACGCCGTACCACGATGCATCTACGGTCAGAATGACAGGCTTGGCAGGTTTGAAATGTACCAGCACTGGAGCCTTGGTGATTAGGTCCTTGCTGCGCTGGAAGGCCTGGTCCTGCTCCTTCTTCCAGACCCATTGCTGACCATCTCGAAGCAGAAGATGGAGCGGCTGTAGATGCTGCGACAGGTTCGGCAGAAAACTACTGTAGAAGTTGATGAGGCCGAGGTAGCCCTGAAGCTCCTTCTTGTCCTGGGGCTTAGGCGCCTTGAGCACAGCATCAACTTTGCGGTGAGCTGGGAAATGACATATCCCAAGCAGGGGCGTAGCCAGAGGGGGGGGGCGCTTATGGGGCTTCAGCCCCCCCCCCAAATTTTTTCGTGCTGTCCATGCGCCGCTGGCGAAAACAACCCCCGGCGCCGGAAGTCATGCTCGATTTTGTCTAGAATGTCCTTTTCACGCTCGGAAAAAAAGAACATTTTAGCGCGAACATTGCGAAATCGGGCTGGATTTCGCGGCAACGCCCATGCACTGGGAGTCACATATCGTAACGCAAGGAGCTCCATCCGAGCACGAAGTTGCAAAGGCGTGGCGGGCGGGCTCGTCACGGCATCTCGCTGAGGCCGCGGAAGCGGGAGCGCTTGGATTTCAATTCTGACACTTTATGGGTACAAAGTTCTAATAAACTTTTGATGGGAAAGTGCATTGATATTTTTTTTTTTTGGGAAGCATAGACAGAGAGTTGGCCAAAGATTTAGAAGGTGTAGTAAGTAAGGTATACAGATATGTCGATGACTACTTGATTTTAGGTTGTCCTGTAGACAAGGGTGCTTTCAGAAATAGGGTGGTAGAAGCCTTCAATTCTCTGGGAAAGGGCTTAACATTTACTTCGGAAGTACCGGTAGAGAATAAGCTACAGTTTCTTGATGTCAAGTTAACATTCCTACCGGAACATGTGTGTTGGTCTTTCTCACCCCGAGCTGGAAAACCGCTAATGAACTATGCATCAAACCATTCCAGGCTTGTGAAAAATGGAATAGTCATTTCGTGTTTCCGGTCAGCGTTGTTGAAGTCATGTCACCACACTGTAAGGATTGCATTTTTTGAGCAAGTTGACAGGTTGAGAAAGGCTGGGTACCCGCTCGCTGTGATGCTGGCGACGTGTGCTAGGCTAATGAAAGAACTTAACAAGGATAAAGGACAATGCACAAAGAATCAAAGGCAGAAGGATGGAGATTCCAATGTTTCAGTGATTCCGTATGTGCACGGCCTTTCACACAGACTTAAGAAGGTGGCTGGTAGTTATGAAGTAAAAGTGGTATTTTCGGCAAAACACAAAATAGGCAGTGTGTGTTCCAAGGTTAAAAAGAAGTTCGAAAGTAAGGATGATGTACAGAAAGAATGCACTGTTAAACATCCGCGCAAGAACCAATTTGTTGCTTGCGCGAAGAACGTTGTTTACCAGATTCCTATGACGTGTGGTCATGTGTACGTAGGGCAGACTGGGAGATGCATTAACACTAGGTTAAGGGAGCACTTGTCTAGCCTGAAAGGTCGCCCTAGTACGCATTTGGCAATGCATTGCCAAGAACATGGTTGCTCCCCTTGTGTTACTAGCACAGACATTTTGTACAGGCATAGGAATCAAACCGCTAGGGAAATCGTGGAAGCATACTGGATTGAAAAACAAAAAGAAAAATGCATCAGCCATCCTTCTGTTTCATTGTTAGATAAAGAAAATTCGCTTCTATCATCACATCTTTAACGCATGTTATTGTAAGTGGTTGTTTTTATGCACTTTGCTGTTTTTAGTATGACTGGGTGGCTTTTGTCCACGCCTTCTTTTTTTTTTTTATCACAAGTGTTATATGTAATATTTGACGTTGCTCTTTTGACTTGATCGCGCAGATCAGCGGGTATCATATGCGCTGTAGGCGTGCTCTGTTCTCTAGATCGCGCAGTTCTGTGGGTATTTAAGTAAGTAGTTCTTCAAAAATGAAACCAGTTGTTAGAAAGCGCTCGTCCTTGTGTTGCCCCTATTCTTCGTCCCTGTTTGTTTGCGCACAAAAAGTATAAATATGAATATGTTCCAACTAGGCCGACTCGCAGTTATGCTTTCATTTGCGTTATTTTTTTTTTCATTTCGGCGCCCCCGCCCCACAAAAGGAAAAAAAAAACGATACATTGTTGCGGCGCAGCGAGTTGTCGTATGGTGGCAGTTCGTTACTTCTATTGCGGAAAGTAATTGGCCACGGCACGCTTCGGTTGCCGGATACTATTATTGTATTATTGTGATAGCAATTATATGAAGACTCCAGGCGCATTCCTGCTGTCGCCGTCGCCCTCATGTTTCGTATCATCCATAGGGCAATAACATCGTGACCGGGCGCCGAATGCTGTATGTGCGAGTGAAAGAATAGGGGGGGGGGGTGGAATGGGTGAGCCGACGATGGTGGCTCAGTCTTGCGTGCGCAAAGGAGAAAAGCGGGGAGCAAGCGCGCCGCCTTCCGTCGCACGCGATACATCGGATGGAGTGGATGGAATAGGGGCGGGATCTAGGATTCTGTGAATCTGTGATTGCGATACATATGTTTATTTGCCTTGTTTGACGCATTATATATACAGTGACTTTTTCTTAGATACATAGAATTAATAATAATAATAATAATATTTGGGGTTTTACGTGCCAAAACCACTTTCTGATTATGAGGCACGCCGTAGTGGAGGACTCCGGATATTTTGACCACCTGGGGTTCTTTAACGTGCACCTAAATCTAAGCACACGGGTGTTTTCGCATTTCGCCCCCATCGAAATGCGGCCGCCGTGGCCGGGATTCGATCCCGCGACCTCGTGCTCAGCAGCCCAACACCATAGCCACTGAGCAACCACGGCGGAATTATTGGAGACTTATACGTATATTTAAATACCTTGTTTCGAGCTTTTCTGTATACGTGTAGTGAACTTTCTTTCCAGTGACACTTTTTTGCCCTTTATCAAGCATTTATATATTCCATTGTATCTTCGCATTTCTAATGAACGAGGGCGAGTTCAATGAAAGTGAGCCTACCCTCCCCGTGCAATAATGGTTCGGTTCATTATATGCGAGGCATGCGCGTAGCACACAGGCATCTTTCATTTGCAAAAGTGACACGCAGATGTGAGGGTAAATGTTATTTAATGCTCTCATACACTGGATTGAACATGGTTGCGTGACGTAATGGACACTTCAGAAGTTGAGCAGCGGGGTGCCGTGAATGTTTTGACAGCTGAAGGTGTTTCCCAAAAGGAAATTATTCGCCGTGTGGCTGCCATGTACGTTGAACATTGCATTTCATTGGCCACTGTGAAGCATTGGAGCAAACGGTTGAAAAATCACGTGAATGTTGCAAAGACGATCCAAGATCGGGCCAAAGCCATCGTGCAATCACCCCCAGCACAAGTGTAAAAGTTGATGAGCTCATGAGACAAGAACGGAGGATAAACATCGATGAACGGGCAGAGCGTGTGAACATCAGTCGCGGTTTGGTTCACACCATAATTCATGAACATCTTGGTCATCGGATCTTGTGTGCGCAATGGATGCCCAAGATTTTGAACCACCGCCAGAAGAAGGTTCTGCGCTGCTTTGACTCATCTGATCCGGTATCACAATGAGGGTGACGACTTCTTGTCTGCAACTGTGATCGGGGACGAACCATGGTGCCACTACTACGAGCCTGAAACACGACGACAAAGCTTACAGTGGAAACATTCGAATTCACAGCCCCCAAAGCAAGCAAAGGCCGTCATTTCTGCCGGAAACGTGTTGTTGAGATTTTTTTTTCGATCGTCAGGGGCCATTACTGATAGAATTTTCTAAAGCCGGAGAGACTATCAATCGTTTCCGATATTGTGAAAACGCCGGATCGGCTGCGTGTCGCAATCAAGAACAAACGACGTGGAAAATGACGGATGGGTTCATCTTGTTCCACGACCTGGCTATGGTGTTGAGCTGCTGAGCACGATGTCACGGAATCGAATCCCGACCACGGTGGCCGCATTTCGATGGGGGCGAAATACGAGAACGCCCGTGTACTTAGATTAGGTGCACGTTAAAGAACACCAGGTGGTCGAAATTTCCGGAGTCCTCCACTACGGCGTGCCTCATCATCAGAAAGTGGTTTTGACACGTAAAACCCCATAATTTAATTTTTAATTTTTCCACAATGCCCGTCCCCACGTCGCTGATGTGGTTAATACAAAACTGGCAAAGTTCAAGTGGGAAACGCTGCAACATCCGCCATACAGCTAAGACCTGTCGCCTTGCGACTTTCACATTTTGGGGCAAATGAAAAAACACCTTAAGGGAAACAGATTAGTGTCGATGCGATGACGTGAAAGAGTCAGTTAGATTTGTTGAAGCAGCAACCTAAGGAGTTTTATGAGACGGGAATCACCCGACTCTAGTCAATGGGATAAATGTCTAAATGCTCATTGAGACTACTTTTAAATTAAGTACCCCGTTTGTCATATATTTGCATTGGCGCACTTTCATTTGACTCGCCCTCGTATAGTTTGCAGAACCACTTTATATAGGTGCTCTCTGTTGGGACAATAATTTCGGTGCAATTACGATACACGACCGGTGACAGCTGCTCCTGCGTAATACATTGGAATAAATGACAGCGTCATTGAGATTTCTCACTGGCCGTTGCATACGTACAAAAATGTAAACAATGGTTGTTGAATGACAAAGTTTCATTAACATGTTTGTCCTCAACTTGTTCATTTCATGGCCTTTACATTTTTTATATTAGTGGCATGCACTGCTTTGCTGGTTTCCAACTGATATAGTTATAAGGATCGTGTGATATTTTCTTTACTTATTAAATAGACAAAAACATGGGAGCATTGATATCAGTTATTTTGAGCACAATTTCTGGCACATACGTGTAAATATTCTTGTTAAAAATACATATATTACTTGTTTTGACAGCGCGTAGCGTTTATAATTCGTTTGCAGCATGTTTGGCAATGGCAATGCAGTTATTATTCATGTATTTGATCGCTCAACAAATTGTTTAAGAGGAAGCTTTAGCTCGGGCCCAACTCCGACGTGGCCTATTCAAATAAATGTAAAATGCAGAAACGCTTTTCTGAGAAAACCCCTGGATCACTTTTAATGGAACTTGTTGAATTTGAGAAAGTTAACTTCTAGTATCTGTTGGAAGGGGAAGTTCGATTTAGGGCCTGAATTTTGTTTAAAATATTTTGAAAAATTTGAAAGCGCGAAAAAAAAATAGAAGCACGACGTTTACAAACTAAAAGCTCTTCATCAAAAACAGATATCGCCGTTCTTCAACGGCATCTATTATAAGAGTCAAAGCGGACAAATTCGGTATGTCAATTTGTATCTTACGTGAATTAGTTACGTAGGGCACATGGGTTCTGAAAAAGCCGTATTTCGATAATGCTAAATTGTTTGAGATTCATTTGTAACATATGAATTTTGTCCGCTGTAGATGTACTATTAGATGCGATTCACAGAATTGTGATATTATTTTTCATTGTCGAGTTACAGAGTTTTAAACGTGATAGTTGCGTTTTCTGGAAATTTGAGATTTGTGCCAATTTTTAATAAAGATTAACAACCTAAATGATAAATTCGAAGCCAGAAGACAGTAGAATTTAAGTTTTTTCTTTTTAATGCAACAAACCTCATCAAATTTTGTGTAGCGGGAGCTGAGAAAAACTAATTCACCTTCTACATGTATTTGGATAGGAGCATCCGAGATAAAGCTTCCTGTTAAGGAGGAGGCCAAGCTCCAACGTGAGCCCCCCCCCCCCCCCCCCCCGAACGACATTTCTGGCTACGCCACTGGCTCGCATCGTACCAGTGCTCAAGCGAGACGGCAGTGTCAGGATCTGCGGAGATTTCAATGTTACCATCAACCCTGTCGCTACCGTCGAGAAGTACCCAGCGCTGGATTAAGGGGGGGGGGAGGCTAAGGGGGCTGCAGCCCAGGGCCTCACCTCGGACAGTAGAAGGGGGCCCATTTATTCTAACCTGCTTAGTATTGGCGGCGAGGAGTTACGGAGTCGCCATCTTTCGGAAGCACCTCTCTGGCGTAGTATGAGGGATCACGCGGCGCGCTCCTCATAGGTTTTGCTGTCAGCGCTCACTGAAAACACTACGCGAGGGCTCTCCCGGACATTTCTATAAGTACTTTCGAAACGAAATAAGTTTTTTACTGTCTAAATTATAATCTTGTATAACCTGGTGATTGCACGATGGCTTTGGCCCGATCTTGGATCGTCTTTGCAACATTCACGTGCTCTTTCAACCGTTTGCTCCAATGCTTCACAGTGGCCAATGAAATGTAATGTTCAACGTACACGGCAGCCATACGGCGAATAATTTCCTTTTGGGAAACACCTTCAGCTGTCAAAACATTCACGCCTTTCTTGTGCTGGTTACCCAGCCCAAGAAAGGCGATCAACCTGAGCAGCAAGACTATGTTGCATCTGGTGTGGGCACCATTTATTGACGCTGTTAACGAGACATAACTTTATAATACCTATAATACATAGTCTTGCTGCTCAGGTTGATCGCCTTTCTTGGGCTGGTTACCCTTTGGCCTTAATTTCAGCCATAGCGGAACAGCTTCTGAGGCGCACAGAACGCGATGAGCCCGCTCAATCAGGGAACCAGCTGGCTGAAAGACGCAGGTGCTACCATATGGGCATGATGTCTCCCATAGGTTAAAGAACATTGGGCAGCGTGCAGGAATCACAGTCGTCTTCTCGGCGCCAGAAAAATTGGCAAGGCTCTGTAAGCGTGTAAACGCGCCTAAATCGCATCAGAGTTGTTGTTCTGTCGAGCACAGAAAACTTTTTGTAACGTGCGCAACAAACGTAGTCTACCGAATTCCCCTGTCTTGCGGCAGTAAATATGTTGGACAGACAGGCAGGTGCTTCAACGATCGACTAAGAGAGCACTGTAACAACGTCTACAGCACTGTACAAGGCCACTTGGGCATCCATTGCCGGGACTGCGGCTGCGTGCCCCTCTTCGAAGATACTGAAGTTTTAGCGAGACACAGCTCACCCGAGAAATTGTGGAAGCTGATTTCATCAGAAAACTTGGTAGTATTTGCGTTAGTGCCCCCTCTATTGCGCTGACCCTTGGTGAAGTCACGTATCTCAACAGAAATCGCAATGTTCTTTTATTTATTATTTTTAAAATTTTTCTGGTGACCATGCTCTAGTTCAGTGACTTGTTGTTAGAACACCCCATGTGACTGCCTTTCATATGCCCTTTCTTGTATATATTCACACGATGTACCCATAAAGTGTCAGAATTGAAATCCAAGAGCTCCCGATTCCGCGGCCTCAGCGAGATGCCGTGACGAGCCCGCCCGCCACGCCTTTGCAGCTTCGTGCTCGGATGGAGCTCCTTGCGTTACGATATGTGACTCCCAGTGCATGGGCGTTGCCGCGAAATCCAGCCCGATTTCGCAATGTTAGCGCTAAAATGTTTTTTTCGAGCGTGAAAAGGACATTCTAGACAAAATCGAGCATGGTTTCCGGCGCCGAGGGTTGTTTTGGCCGGCGGCGCATGGACAGCACGAAAAATTTCAGGGGGAGAGAAGCTGGAGCCCCATAAGCCCCCCCCCCCGGCTACGCCCCTGATGGGAGCGGCCCATTCAGACGTTGTGGGGGATCTCACCTCCGTACTCTTGGGACAAAGGAACGACAACACAGTAGTGCAAACAATCACAAGGGCATTTATTGCACCTTTCATAGATCAATGCCTGCTAGCCGAGTTGCTATCCACAAAACATGCCGATGGGCGCGCGACAAATCTAGAAGTCCGACTCACCGCGACCGGAAAACGAGCGAATATGTTCGCCCCATGCTGGATCCCAACGCCTGGTCATTCGCGCGTACTGTCACGCGAATGGTGGCGCATTCCAAGGCGGCCACGCGAGGCGGTCTCGCAGAAGCATGGGTCGGCGGCGCGCGGGATGTCCACGCCGTTCGCCGAGCCGCCGGGGAAGCGACAGCCCGCCGCACGCGGAATGTCCGCGCTGTTCCCCGACCCGCCGGGAAAGAGCCAGCGCCTTGTCTCCCGGCGCCCAAGTAACCCCGCAGCGGCGCGACACTCGCGCCATCTCTCGCACCGCGCTTCAACCACATCGACCGCCGCGGGCGTCACGCAGGCCACGCGGCGAGGCGGGATTGCAGGAGATGGGGGAAAACAAGATATCTGGGGACGCGCGTGAGTCGCGCATCCCCACATCCCCCCAACCTTAAATCACTACATATTCCGGCGAGACGTGACACGGTCTAACATCAAACTGTGCTTCGCGAACAAGGTAGAACATTAAGCAGTCGCCGCGCCGAGGAAATATCCACGCTGTCCATAGAGTGCGGGCCGACATTGTCCTTGGGTGCACCGCTGGCGTCCGCCGGTCACAGCGGCAGCTTTGCAGACTCGGCGGCACGATTCCAGGCCAGGACTCCGGAAACGACGACGCAGTAGTCGGAACGAGCAAGCGTCGCTCGCGCCGACGCGCCCTGCTGGCGAGAGCCGCAGTAGCTGTCGGTGACCGCCGGCTCTTTTGTCCGCCGCCAAGGGTTGTGAGCTGGATACAGGAGGCCGCCGAAGTCGCTGCGCCGAACTGGCCACAGCATCACCATCGCCCGGAGTGGCTCGATCGTAGACCGGGGCAGCAGCGCAGACGATGTGCAGGTGACAGCAAGCCAGGGGTGACTCCAATCACGCTGCGTACATTCAACACACTCGGCAAACACTAAAGTAGTGCAAGGGATAGGAATTATGCATGCGCATCGCCCACGTGGTACGATGTTCAACTCGGCTATCAAAGATCGGGCAGCTACTCAGATGCTAAGTTCACGTGAACGAAGCTCGCTTCCTTGAGTCGAACGAGTAATTTCAATTCGTGCGAGGCTAAATAGAATGAGGGAAGCAAATTGCAACACCTCAACGCCACGGTCTACCAGGTTGTGTCCCTCCACGTGCGACAGGCAGCTCCGTAAAGCCTTAGGCCTAAAGCGTCGCTACCCTGACAACAACCGGCATCCAAAATCAACACCCAAAATGAACGCAAAACAGGCAGCCGCGAGACGTCAGCTCTGTGAGGTGGTCCTACCCCGCTCGGTGCACACAGCATCCGAGTTGACGGCGCCCACCGTCCCAGACGGTGTCGGAGCGCCCGGTGCCAGGCCGCAATACCAGTCAGCCCGTAGTGGCACCCGTGGCCCGCGGCCACCCGGCTCCCAGAGCCGCGACTTCATCCGAGTCAAAGAGATAGGAGAAGCTATCTACATAAGAAATTCGGACCACCCACGAGGCTTCCGTACTCACTCGCTTCAGGCTTGCCACTGCTCCGTGGGCGCTCAGCCTCGCTCTCCCAGGATGCAGACCACGTGGCTCTCGTACTGACGAATGTCATTAAAAAAAACACTTGCGAAAAGGCTTAGCATGTTGACATGTTCAAACACACTACAGCCACCATCACCTCGCTCAAGAAAGCACGCCGCCGACGCTAGCGATCAAAATTCACGCTAGGCCTACGCTTCGGTTCAAACAAAGGTCTCGAACGAAGCAAACTGTTAAATCTATCGTCCTATGTCCCGAGTCCCACGTTGGGCAGCCAGATGTGGGGGATCTCACCTCCGTACTCTTGGGACAAAGGAACGACAACACAGTAGTGCAAACAATCACAAGGGCATTTATTGCACCTTTCATAGATCAATGCCTGCTAGCCGAGTTGCTATCCACAAAACATGCCGATGGGCGCGCGACAAATCTAGAAGTCCGACTCACCGCGACCGGAAAACGAGCGAATATGTTCGCCCCATGCTGGATCCCAACGCCTGGTCGTTCGCGCGTACTGTCACGCGAATGGTGGCGCATTCCAAGGCGGCCACGCGAGGCGGTCTCGCAGAAGCATGGGTCGGCGGCGCGCGGGATGTCCACGCCGTTCGCCGACCCGCCGGGGAAGCGACAGCCCGCCGCGCGCGGAATGTCCGCGCTGTTCCCCGACCCGCCGGGAAAGAGCCAGCGCCTTGTCTCCCGGCGCCCAAGTAACCCCGCAGCGGCGCGACACTCGCGCCATCTCTCGCACCGCGCTTCAACCACATCGACCGCCGCGGACGTCACGCAGGCCACGCGGCGAGGCGGGATTGCAGGAGATGGGGGAAAACAAGATATCTGGGGACGCGCGTGAGTGAGAGATATCTGGGGACGCGCATCCCCACAACGTCTTACGGGCACCAGGATGCCCTCTCGCTGTAACCGTTGCAGCTCCTAGGTGACCCCGTCCTTCAGGGCGAACGGCAGTGGGCGAGGCTTGAAAAAACGTGGCCGGGCTCCCTCAGGTACACAGCTGCCTGCCGTTGTGCCGGCGAATGTGCCCACCCCTGGCTGGAACAGGGACTTGAACTCGGTCAGGAGGCTGGGGACGTCTTGCACCACATGCAGGCTGGCTTCCTGGTACTCTGGCAGACGAACGCCCAGTGCATGAATCCAGTTTCAGCCCAGCAGCGTTGGCGACGACCCCTTCGTTAAGTAAAGGGGAAGGCTTGCCTCCCTGTCGCCAAAGCGAATGCTGACCTGTGCCTGACCCTGAACCCGGGAGAGCTGCCCGGAGTAGCTGCGCAGCATCACGCCCGAAGCCTCGACGGACACGTCGAGGAAGGTACGCTTGAACCGTTTCCCGGCCATGACAGACACGCTGGCCCCTGTGTCCAGCTCCATGGAAATAGGGTGCCCGTAGCGTTGCCTTCACGGCGTCGTCCAGCGAGGAGTCGGGAAGCTCCAGGAGCCGCGTCTGCATGGCGGGGTTGTTGATGCCGCAGACGAAACGGTCCCGGAGCAGCGAGTCCAGCTGGTCCCCGAAAACCCTCGTAGCGCAGCAACGAACTGCCCGAGGGTCTCTCCTTCCCGGCGGCTCCGGTTATTGAAGCGGAAACGCTCCATTAGTGTGGACAGTGCTGGGTTGAAATGAGAGCACAGTATGGCGAGCAGCTCACCCAGCGCCTTAACATATGGCGTGGCTGGCTTGAGAAGGTCGAGCAGGAGACTGAAGACGCGGGTCCCGCAGCTGGCCAGGAAAATGTCCCGCTGTTTAGCCTCGCGTGTGTCGTTTGCCCGGAAAAACATGTGAACTTGTTCCTTGTAAATTGGCCAGGCGGACCCATCTCCCTCGAACGGCTCGAGCCTTCCGTACCCACAGACCATCCACGCCGCTCGCGGCGGCGTACGTGGGACGGTCCGTGGGTACTCGTCGCCAGTGTCATGATCCACCCGAGTTCGTGAACAAGGGAGGGCTCGAGGCACCTTCCGTTAGACAGACGCTATGCAGTGTGGTGGTGATGAATGATGATTGACCCACGGACTGACCAACTGACTGCCGAGCAACTGTGCTCATCGGTGTTTATGGATGGATGACGGCTACACCCTTTGTAACAGACGGCGGCTGGCGCCACCTAGCCTTTTGCTCCCCCTCCTATTTTTTTTCTTTATATCCCCTTCTCCTTAAACTAGTTTTCACTCCCCTCCTACCCCCAAAATAACTATCTAAAATAGTATAGAAAACATTAGCTCCCCGATTTATGGTATTATCTCTCCCTTGACTTCCTCCACCAATCCTCTAGCGTCCCCTTCGTTACTGCCACTCTTTTCTCGTCTATTTACCCTCGTTCTCCAGGAAAACCTAATACCCCTTCCATATCTGCCACTGTTCCCTCTGCCAGAGTCGGGCGAAGGTCTGTGCATCTCAGCACTATATGCTCTATGGTCTCCATTTCAGCCCCGCAAGCTGTGCATAAAAGGTCCACGTCTTCAAATTTAGCCCTGTATGTTTTCGTTCTCAACACCCCCGTCCTAGCTTCGAATAATAGTGAGCTGCCCCGCGAGTTATCAAATAAGAGCTCTCTCTTTATCTCCTGTTTTTGTGTCCTATACAGAGCTAGCGCTGTCTTTCATAGCATTCTTTCTTCCCATCTTTTTCTTTCCGTCTCCTTCACCTCCTTTCCCACACTAGAACCCACGTTGGACCCCCTCCCTCGGCTGTAGGTATCTAATCCTCAGCTTCCTCGTTCTGAGTGTCCACTTTGTGTTCAAACTTTTCATGTATAGATATTTGTACACGCTTCCCGCCCGCCTTTTCCCCCCAGTGCCGTGAGTCTCTGTTCATATTTTAGCTTACTTATTGCCTCTCTATCTTCGAATGACGTCCATCCCATGTCCCCCTGCACTCCCTCATTAGGAGTGTTCCCGTGCGCTCCTAAGGCCAACCTGCCTACACTTCTGTCTTGTTTCCATGCATGCCTGAACTTCCGATTTCGTGCACAGTACTGAATTTCCGAATGTGAAGCCAGGTACCATAACCCCTTTCCAAACCCCCCTAACCACCTCGTACCTATTATAGTTCCATAGTGCCTTGTGTTTCATTACAGCTGAGTTCCTTTTCACTTTTTCAATCATAATTTTTTCCTGTTCTTCCAAATACTTCTTGCCCTCGTTTAGCCATATGCCCAAATACTTGTATTTTTCAACATGATCAATCTTGGTGCCTTGTATTTCCAATGGTTCCCCCCTTTCTTCATTGTATACTATTATCCCTGACTTCTCTCTACTGAATTGGTCCGAATTTTTCTCCATCCTCTCCACATATGCTCATTAGTTCCTGTAGCCCTACTCGGGTGTCACCAAGCAGTACAATATCATCTGCATACATCAGTCCGGCTAGTACTTGAGCTACCTTCTGCCCTTCCAACATATAGCTTGTGTTGGTTCCAGTGGCGTAGCTAGGTCGCCTGGCACCCGGGGCCCATAGGTCTTCTGTCACCCCCCTCCCCCCCCCCGGCTGTAGTCGAGGAAGGCAAGGATATCGACAATTTCCGGGTTTCAGCACCAGTACAGCCGCCTTCGATACCGCGCACGTCCCCTAGGTCACCCTCTCCTTCGCTTTCTTTCCCAGAGATCGCGAATGCCGCAGGTATTGGCGGCGAGGAGTTAGGCAGTCGCCATCTATCGGAAGCGCCTCGCTGGCGTAGTAAGAGGGATCACGCGGCGCGCTCCTCATAGGTTTTGCTGTCAGCGCTCACTGAAAACACCACGCGCGAGCTCTCCCGGACATTTCTGTAAGTACTTTCGAAGCGAGAGAAGGTTTTTACTGACTAAATTATAATCTTGGGCAAACTGAAAGCACAGAATTGTTTGCAGACGCTATCTCTTTACAGAATACGTACAGTGAACGCCACTGCGCGCGGTCGCCGCGATGGAGTCTCCCGAACCGGCTTCTTGCGTGAAAGGTAGGTAAATGCTGAGAGCAAACTATGTGAAATATGCTCTTATAGTGTTTATATAACTAAATTGAGCGTAATAGAATGAAGCCTCAATGCAGCGATCGCACAGTTTCGCAGTGACCGACTGCGCGTCTGCATGCTTGTCCGCGCACTGTTTCGCTTTCTCCGCGTGAGCGTGTTCGCACCGTGCCATGAGCTTCAGGCCGCAGAATATGAGCATTTGACAGTATACAAGCAACCATTGTTGCGTGAGCGCTATCAGAGCTGTTCAAAAATAATTTCATTGTAGAGACTTCGACGCCTACGGGGACTGTGATGTGCCGTCGCGACGATTCAATCGTTTTTTTTTTCTAAATTCTTGGACGTTTCAATATTATTTCTCGAGTTGCATCGCACTATATGTTTATCGGTGTTCTCAGCGTGCGATCTCCCGATGCTGCTTTTTTTTTGTAATCCAGTGCATTATATCATAATACAAACATGACCATATGCCATGCTTTCTTTACGTCGCTCCCTTTCCACTCCAGCGAACTTGCCAGTATCTATAGCATCGACAAGTTCATAGACCAAACCTTCATGACATTAGTCGGGCATCGGACTCAGGAGAGCATCTCAGTGCGCGTTTTTAGAACATCGCAGACCCGGCGTCGTAGCAGAAATCTTCCTCGCGTCTGTGCTTGCTGCATATCCGAGTTGTAGCCGATGACTGTTTGCCGGTTTTATGTTTGGCGAGCCAAGCTTCACGCAGCTTCTTGTCCTGCGGCTACGTATGAATAAGGCTCACACCGGGCTCCGTTGCGTACGTCCGGCACCGAGCAGTAGCCTACCATGTTGGGCGCCTTCAAAGGTAGCCACTACCTATTGTAGTGCTTTCAATCGTTGTAAAGGAGACACTCGAAGCGGGAAAATCTCGCCACTAAATGAGGACTGCAGCGTACGAGGGAACTTAAACTGTCGTTTCCAGCTCGCTTCGGCGCTCCCGAAGCAGCCGACGCGGCCGCTATGTCCACGTGATCCCTAATAGCACGTCACGCCGACGGTGGCGCCAGCTTTTCCAGTGGTGCAGCCCGAGGCCAGCACAGGCTGTTTTTTCCTGCGCCAAATAACACAGGGTGCTGCACTGATAGCTTGTGATAAGCACATGTGCACATCTTCTGTCAGGCTGTAAGGCTTGGCAACCAATACAAATGCGGCATCGTGGCAAATACGGCTCACGTCACAAGTAAAAAAAAATTTATGAAGTTTTAATTACCAGTTTAAGCGGCAACATTGGATTTGCAAAATTGAAGGCCGACATTCATATCTTGCCCAACAACAACTTCACAAAAATCGTCGTAGGTACTATGGCCCGCAGTATTTTGGCTGTGGGCAGCCATGAACGAAAACGAAAATTAAATTGTGTCTCAGTGACGCTGATCTCCCTACCATATTAGAAAAACGAAAAACGCCACCTGCCTCCCCGCTGCGCGGGCGCCAATGCTATGACAATTACGAGTTCTCTTCATTATGATCAATAAAGCCTTGTTTTTATTTTCTGCTATGCGGACAAACGTGATTATCCGAGCTGCGGTACCACCAAAAGATTGGAAAAAGAATAGAGCACGCTTCGCGTCGATTCTTGGCGTCACCATGAAGCCCGTGCCAGCGAATTAAACCTGTTCGTCTGCACTCGCAATGGAGAGGGTTGAGGGATCAACGCCACTGGTCCACTATTTCATATTTCTTTCGCTACTGCCATACTGGGTGCCGCCCGCCGTGCCAAAGTACTGTAGGTCGTAGCGCCCAAAACGATTTTGTTTAAGAAATTTTTGTTGAGTTAATAATATGACTTTCAGTCCTCAATTCTTGGAATTGAAGTGCTTCCTCTATAGGTACTAATTAAGGAATTATTAAGGATATGGTTATTACTTATCTGCCATATTTTTCGCGCTACCGAGTTCCTAGTAATCACAAAGACACATAACTTCATCGAGTATCGGGAAATATCCTTACAAAATTCACGTTCTTTTAGAGCGCAGCTCTTTGGCGTCCGTTCCTGGGTTTCGCGTCGTCGTCGGCGTTGTCGTCGGCCTCGTAACCAGCTCCGCCCCCATTTCATCCCCCCAGCGCTAGCAGCGACCGACTGATACCGCTGGATGCCGCTGACGCCGCTAGAGAGTCAAGATAACGTGACTGCATAGAACACCGTCGCCGCCATGCAGAAAGAGGAGGAAAGGGTCCCCCCACCCACCCCCCCTGTTCTTGTGTGGCGGATAGGGTACTCTTCAGTTGCCGACGCGCCGGTTATTTCACGTAGGCCCCGGCACGTCGACGAATACGTGACCACCTTCCCACGGCTAGACCTGGTTCTTAGCGCTGCGGAAGCGAGGGTATCATATTGTTTGTGTCGGCATCGGCGGCGTTGTCCCTGAAACCAACTCCGCAGCTGGGGTTGACTCACTATCGGCGTCAGCGGCATCAGTCAGTCGCTGCTATCTCTTCCCTCCTCCCTTTATCGTGTTGTCCGCTTGCTGCGCGCGCTTCTGCCCCCATCGTTTGCCGCTGGGTGTACACGCCGCCCCCCTCCCCCCTCTTCCTGCGAGTCTCCGGTTGTCAAAGCGCCGGCTCGAACTTAATTCCTTTCTTCGCTCCTCCTCCAATGCAACCCCTGTGCGGTGGCAATCAGAGAGCCAGATCGGTGGCGGCGGATCTGTATATGTGCACCGCCCGAGCCGAAATTGCCGCTGCCGTTCGCCCTGTGCGGTGGCAATCAGAGAGCCAGATCGGTGGCGGCGGATCTGTATATGTGCACCGCCCGAGCCGAAATTGCCGCTGCCGTTCGCCACTGCGAAATTATCTGCCAGTTCTTTCTGAGCCATGAGCGAGACGACCGATGGAAGTCCTCCGTCTGCTGCTGCTGCTAAACGAGCTGCCAGAGCAGAGGCCCAGCGCCGTCGCCGTCAGAATCCAGAGGTGCGTGCCGCCGAAGCAGAAGCTTACCTAGTGGAGTCTTTGTTAAAGGAATACGTGTGAAAAATAAAAAAAAAAAATTCTGTGATAGCGCATACATGTGTTGCTCGATTTCTTTGCCTCAATCTATCGAAAAGGTGAAACAGCTTATTTGCTGCGCTCAAATTTCGCATTAGGAAGTAACGTAATCGTCGGTAATTTTTTTTTTGTAAAATTCTGTGCAGCTGACACAGACACTGTACTTGTGACATGGAGTCAAACAACAACAACAGTTTTCTGAAACTTTCGAGGGTAGGAAGGAAAGCGTCAAGCATAACGGCAGGTTTCGCAGCGGCTTTTCGGAGCGAGCGCGAGAGGGGAAGTAAAAGGCGAGTTGAACGTCGCGGCGCCCGGTACTATATACAGCCTGTCGAGTCATACGCCGCCAAACTCTTCGGCCGCACCGAGTTTGAAGACGATGCAGAGAATTCCATTCGTGACTTTTGACGGCCGCACTTATGCAACGTCTCTCTCAACGAGCGCTTCGCTGTAACCGCGAGCGCCGGGCGCGCTGGTTGAACGCCCTCTTGCTGCTGTCTCTGTTCGTCTTCGCTGCGCGTTCTGAACGGGAGAGGGACCCAAGAGCCCCAACGCCTTACAACGCCTCACTGTATGTTTAGCGACTCCTGCTCCCAGCATCAACGCACAGCGCGAGCGCACCCCACATGAAACGTTCCGCTAAGGCGAGTAGTTTAGCGACCATTTCGCGAATTAATTTTTTTTAGCCCGCACATTCGTGCAATTATTTAGTGGGGTGTTGATAGAGCTGCAGCCGACAATTCTGCGGCGCAACGCATCGGATGCATGAGCTCGGGCTACTGGATGCAGGAGCATTCTTTGCAATTTGCGCCCAGTCAAGCCAAGAGGGGTGTCTTCAGGCGTAAATGACACCCCCCCCCCCCCCCCCCACTGGCCCCTTGCACCCGGGGCCCACGGCCCCCCGGCCCCCCCTGTTGCTACGCCACTGGTTGGTTCCTATTGTGCTCTGTTCTAGCCTCTTTTCCATTTGGCTCATGCAAATCATAAAAAGCAGGGGCGACAATGGACAGCCCTGCATGAGACCTCTTCTTATTTTAGCTGGCTTTGTAGTTTCCCCCTCCCATGTTATCTTTACCTCATTATCTGTATAAACTTGTTGTAAGAATCCAATCACCTTTCTATCTAGACTATATTCCTTCAACTGGCTCCATAACTTTTCACGGTTTACATTATCATAGGCTCCTCTAATGTCTAAAAAAGCTATCCATAGCGGCTCCTGCCTGGCTGCCGCTATCTCTATGCACTGTGTTATAACAAATAAATTATCATCTAGCCTTCTGTTCCTTCGAAATCCATTCTGCAGCTCTCCCAAGATCTTTTCACGTTCTGCCCATTCCTCCATTCTCATTTTCACCATCTGCATTGCTACTCTGTATATGACTGATGCGACAGTTATTGGCCTGTAGGATTTAATGTTGAGCTTGCTTCCCTTACCTTTGTAAACTAATATCATTCTGCTTGATTTCCAGTCCTGTGGAACATCTCCCCCTTCAACTTTTTGTTCAATAAGTTGTTGTAATTTTAATTTACTTTTCTGGCCTAATATGTATATCGACTTCATAGGTATGTCATCAGATCCTGTCGCTGTTCCCACGGGGGACCTTGTGTTCCATTCTGTCTCATTCCTTACTTGTCATCACTCTGTTCTCCTCCTCTGATTCTGTCCTGCTGTTGTTATCGTTCTCGATTTTTCTACCCTCTGGCTCTGCAAATGCTGCCTCTATTGTTAACCTAATATATTCCTGAGCTTCCTCTCCCTCTACCTTTGTTCCTTCTGGTGTGGTCATTGAGTGCTGAACCACCTGTCTTACTCTGTTGCCTTATGTGTTCCCAAAACTTCTTAGAGGCATTTCTGTCTTTCTTTTCATATCTCTAACAACCACTGTACCCCAACTTTAGCTATCTTGGCTTGAATTAATGCCGATGCTTCTCTTTTCATTGCAAGGTAATTCTCCCATTTTGTCTCCACCTCTTCTGGTGGGGCTCCCCTTTTCTTTGCTGCTCTGTGTTTTCTGCATGCATCTTTGCGTTGCTCTATGGCCTCCTGAACTTCTCGGTCCCACCAGCTTTTAGGTTTATGTTTTCCCTGCTTACTTCCTAGTTTCCTAATCTGTCCCTTCTCTAGCTCTCGTTTAAAAATACCTATTAACTTGTCGTATGACCATGCCCTTTGCGGTTGCTTGGATACCATGCTTTCAATTTTTTTCGCCATTTCTTGTAGCTGCCTGTCATTCAGTTTGCTCTTACCTTTCCTTTCTTTAGTTTCTACCAGTGGTACTGTCCTTCCAAAACTGATTTTGATTCGTTTGTGATCATTGCCCAGGCTTTTTGTACCTTCCTCATCAATTTCCATACCTCCCAACCGTTCATACAGTTTGTGGGACATTAGGCAGTAGTCAATTGTCGAGTGGGAGTTATTTCTTTCCCATGTTATCTTCGCATCGCATTTAATTTCAGTATTAACTATTACAAAATCATGGGCCTCACAAAAATCTACTAACATCTGCCCTGTTGCATCTGTCGCCCCGTCAAAGTATTCCAAATGTGCATTCATGTACCCTAGGATGATTATCTCCCGTTTCATAGCTATCTCCCTGATGTCCTTGGCCATACATTTGAAATGTTTTGCATTCACCTCTTTCGACTCATTCCCCGTTTTCAGATACACAACTCCCAGGATTGTCTCTACATTCCCTACGGTGCCCTTGAGCCACATGTGCTCACTGCAGCTCTCCCTTACCCTTTCCCAGTCCTGTCCCTTCACTAGCATCCCAAGGCCTCCCTCCTCTGCGTTTTCCTTTTTCTGTTACACCCTACCCAGGTGTATCCTGCAATGAATGGTGGCTCTTCCTCATCTCTTAAATGGGTTTCGGCAACTCCATATACCTGAAAATTTTCAGTTTGTAATTGGTCTTCTATTTCGTCCCACTTGATGCAATTTCTTCCCCCCTGCATGTTGATGAACACCACATTTACTGCCTTCTTCCTCTTCCGCCTCCGTGCTCCTGTCCTGCACCCCCTCCCCTGTCCTTTATCTTTTATGTTCTGGCATGCAGGGTTGCCCTGCGTGCCTGCAAAAAAGCCTGAGCCCTACAACCCACCCTTGTTCTTACCTGCCATCCCGCAGGTGTTGTGTAGTGAATGCCATCCGGGCTGAAAGGGGGGAAGTTTTTTCCCCCGATCATTCTGTTCACCTCCACCACATCACCACCTGAGGGCTCGCCCCAACTCCCTAATCATTACATCGGCCACTACTACCTGTTCAATGAAAGGGCCCTTTCCCCTGACCTCTGGGACAGTACACAGGGCGATGTGCACTGCCTCAGAGGTCGCCCTTAGTTTCGCCAATCCCTGTTGAATCTGTCTGTTCAGCATTCGCCCCCTATTCTGCAGGACGTCATTCACCCCAGCATGCAAAATTACCAGGTTTCTTCCCTCCCTGTTTTCATTCAGTTTGTTTTTGGCTCTCTCCGCCACAGCTTCGAATCGCGCCCCTGGCATGCATTCGACCTTCACCCGTCTGTCATACTGCACTGTTCTGAGGAGTGCTGATTGCATTCGCGATACATTGGAGCTTCGAACGACCCAGACCTTTCTGTCTTCCAATCGCTGAGGGTCGGTGCTCCGCTCCCTTACGAACTGGAGAGTTGAAACCATACCCCGCACCTCCACCAGAATTGTAGCACTCTTCAATGAAGCACACTAAACAAACTGGTTTATTGTGAGCAAGCTTGTGCACAAAAACTCAAGCCTAAAGCATTTTCACGCAATTTGCAAGCAGAGTTAACAGGGGCCTATCAACGGTGAACCGTGTCTCCACAACGAAGACACTTTCACGCGCCCCGAAGACCAGGAGCCACGGCGTGACTTCTCATTGGACGGGGGGGACTCGGGTGCTGCCGTGTGCGCGTGCACAAGAGACACCTGCTGTCTCGCCATCCGCGAGCCGTTGCTGGCGCTCTTCTAATGATGATGCGATGAGTAGTGCCTATAGGGGCTTTAGCGATGAAGCGCTTGGAAGGGTACCTCACGAGAGTGCTCGTAACCGGTATGTGGAGAGTAGTCTTCGGCAATATGGGTTATTTGCACAGCAATTTTAGCCTTATATTGCGGAATGGATTTGTGCATAATTAAATGCATATGTCAATTGGTCCCTACCTGGAGGTCTTAGTTGAAAATGTGATTGCAAGGTGACAGTGTGCCAATAAATGCAGCAATATCAGACTAACGCTTGGTAACTTAGCGTGGTGCCTTGAGTGGTAGTAAGCAGATGACAGGTGACATAAAACGTGATAATATCTTAAGTACATAGTGGCTTTAATTCTTGCTTCATTGCAATGTGCCAACTGATCGTTCTCGTTCAGACCACTGGCATCACCACAGTGGCCCCTGGTCAAAGGGCGGGAGAATACGTGTACATACATCGGGGCATCTTCCCTTATCAGCTTTTAAGTACGTCCTCCAAATCGTTTAAGGAATGCAAGCAATCAGATTGCTAGCACAGGAAGGGCGATTTACAATGTCAACGCAATTTACATTGTCATTACATAGTTAAAATGCCTCGTATACGTAATGTGGAATCTACATATTACGTGCCCATTTCATTGAACAGCCTGTTCAAAACAATTTCCGCAATACATTTTTATAGTTAGCGTTGGTCATGTTCATTTTTATGGTCTGGATACAGTGTTGTAGTTCCATATTTTGTGCTCATGCCACTTTCCTAAGTCATAAAATTTAGCATATCTTTCACATTGTAGCTTAAGTGTGCTGCTATACGTTTCATTAGAAGCTGCAAAATTTGAGTGTGAGGTCTGCCCACTTATCTGGCAAGCACACTGAGTGGGAACACTTAAAGTTCAGTGCCACCAAGTGAAGAGTTAGCGCATACATGTGTCAGAGATGGTATGTGGGCAAGTCGCCCTGGTGAAGCCACTGCATCTGCATTCAAAACATTTCAACTACCAGCGTAGTGCAAAATGTCGTGTCCAGTTCGACGAAATGGAGCACCAGTGCAAATATCCAGGCATACCTGTCCAGGGTAGCAAGTGTGCCTACATTAAAAACATTTCAAGTACCAGCATGTATGGCAGTGCCATTGCCAGTGGAACTGTAAAGTACAAAGTGGTGTGCTCCCAAGCTGTTCATCAATGGAACTCTGCCTGGCATCTGTGCCAAATATTTTTGGATGTGAAAGTGAGGGTGAACTGGTAAAGCATTGGCTCGGGGCTACATATGTGTGAAAGGTTTTTGTCATTAAGAGTGCTTTTTACAGCGAAGCTGTTAGCCTCTAGTTGGTCGGCATTTTTTCTGTTTGTTACCGAAAATGTGGGCCAATTGCGGCGGCAGTGCAAGGCCAGAAGCGATGGCTCGTACCCCCGTAAGACAGAGGCTTCAGCAAAGCGAAGCGCACAGTGCATACATTTTTTGGAAGCATGGATGCAACATATAGAACAGCATACCTTTCAATAAAGAACAAGTGCAAAACAAGTATCCGAGCGACATAACTGATAAGGTGCGCCTGGTAACAATGCGAAGCACGTAACGCTTCCCGCATACGTTTCCCGACAGCAATTATTGCTGCGCAAGCGGCTGCGGCGATGGCAACTTGCGACTTGGGAAGTGACGTTCCTAGCCTTGCATTTATGGAATAACCAGCCTAGCATCTGATTTTAGTGTTCTTGCAGCCCCACTACAGGCGGCGGCGTGCTGTCAAAATTACCATCACTCTAAAGCAGTAAAGCACTGCATACCCCCACAGCAGTTGTAGTGGTGGTATTAAACAGCTTCGCTGGACATCCACTTTTGCAGGGCTGGGATGGTGAGCCAATTTCTGTTATTTACATTAGGAGACTGGAGATGTGTGCAAGGTGCACTAATGTATTCACCAATGTATTCACAAATGATTAATTGTGACCTTATGTCTGTTTTTGCAAGAGTGGTACATATGTGCCTTTTGTACAATGCTGCTTATATAAACGGATTCGAATATATTATGACTGTTGCTCCCTTGGTTACCGAAGCGCAGCTTCCTGTGCATTTCAGTTAATTTCCATGTTCAAAAATTCAATTATGGGGTTTTATGTGCCAAAGCCAGTAGTGGAGGGCTCCGAAAATTTGGACCACCTGGGGTTCCTTAACGTGCACCTAAATCTAAGTACATGGGTGTTTTCTCATTTAGCCCCCATTGAAATGCGGCTGCCACGGCCAGCAAATTTGCAGCTTTATACAATTTCCTAATAATGAGGCTTGCACATTTATTTCTCGCATACTAGAGTACTACGACTGTTTTAGTTATGTATAGAGTTACTCAGTCTCATCGTACTCTGCATTACAGTAGCGCACACTTGTTACGCAGATTTCCTTGTTTGAGTGTTCTTTAGGATCATTCACTAGATTGTTTTTTTAGTTTTATGGTTCTTTTCTCTCACCATTGCTACATTTGATGTACTGTACAGGCAATAATTTCGAGCTTAACATGTTCCCATTGTTTGGTTTTTATTAAAGGATTGAGTTTTGATGGTATGTGTTATTCCTTTTTGTGTTATTTTCAAGCTTCTAGATTATTGCTAACATAGCTTGTAGGCAGATACCATGCGGGTAAACGTTGCATTTTCATTCTGCTTCTTGCAGTTGCTGCGATATCAATTTCTAAATAACTCTAGTCTGTTCATCTGATAGCATGTGCTCTTTACTGTGCAAAATAAGAACTTTAGCACACTTCGCGTTCCTGTTCATCATTGTATGCATACTTACGAATTTCGTTTATGCATGTTCTAGTCATTGGTGATCAATTTCTAGTTCATTAAGAATTGTTTCTGGTAGTTTTATTCATTCTTGATGTGCTCTTAATTCGATTTACTTTGAATTTCTCATATATTTTGCTCAAACCTTGCATAAGTATTAATTTTTGCAATAAAGTGTTGCTTTGCGACATGCTCATTTCATGTACTCTTGGCAGAAGAGGCCTGGCCTGGCCGATTGTCAAGACGCACCCATTTCTTAGCGGAATGTCATTCCCATTTTGGTTATAAACATTGTTGCTGTATATCAAAGGCGGAATTGCGAATTCATTTTCGTGGACATGTTGCCTTCTCAGGCGACTTGGTCGAGGATGCATCAGCCTCTATAGGCTGATGTGAGAAGTCTCACTGTTTCAAGTAATGCAAGACACCTCGAACAAGTCCTAGAATCAGGACGAACAACTAGCGGGCACTGTTTGTGAATTTCTCACTGCGCCAGGAGCTCAGTAGCACCAGACACCGTCGCTTCGGCTAATTTGGAAACCGCGAAAAGGAGCTTCAGATTATCGCAAACATTTCAAGACTACTTCTAGACCAGCTTTTGGATAACGTATTAAAAGCATTTAGAAATCTTATATGAAGAGCCCATGCAAAGGGATTATTTGTGTCTTTCCCAATCCTATTTCAAGACCAGCTTTTCGAATACGTTTTGAAGAGCTGTTCTAGATCGTCTCAAAAAAAGTAATTAAGCCGGACATTGGTAGGCATATACATTTTACCAACGAAGTTGTCTTACTCGCGTCTTCTTTAAACCATTTTTTCCGTCTCTGATAAATGATATAAAAACACTATGTATCTCTTTTGTGCTACCTGGGTTACAACTCCCTTGTGACACCATGAGCGTAGAAGACATCACTACCTTGCTGAAACGAGTCGATGAGTTAGTGTTGTGCCGAGGACGTCCAAACGCTGATGTTATTCAGAGGCGAGTCCGCAAGTGGCTTTATGGACTTGGGGGGGGGGGGGGGGGCGTCGATGGCGTCACAAACAGTGCCCGCTAGTTGTTCGTCCTGATTCTAGGACATGTTCGAGGTGTCTTGCATTACTTGAAACAGTGAGACTTCTCACAGCTGATTATTAGCCAGGAAATCTGCAGCCGGAACACGCAGGCCTCAGTTTTCATTGGTTCCAAATTCTCAGCAGTTATTATATTTAAGAAGAGTGAACTCTGCTTTAAAAAGGTAAAAAAAAAAAAGTCTTTCAGTGAGGTTGAAAGCTGTGATGGAAAACTTTAGGCAAGCGTGAAATCAAATGGAGAGCATAAGCACTGAGTCGCTTGAACATAACTTGAGCAAGTTATACCTCCCTGCACGTCAAATGGCAGCAATCAAAGAATGCATGTCGGCCGCAAAATTCAATAATAAGAAAAACAGACGCTACACCGAAGGCTGGCTTTTATAGCACAGCGAAAGCTTGCGATGCGCATCTTTGGATACCTCTACCGTCCAAGGAAATTTTCGTGTCTTATGGTAAGCAAAAAATTCCCATACATGGGCCGATCCCGGAGATAGTGAAATGCCGGACCAACCCGCGGCGGAGGTGAAGCAGGTGTTAAGCACTCCCCACACGTGGGCCGATCCCGAAGAATGTGCAATACCGGCCCGACCCACGGCGAAGGTGAAGCAGGCATTAAACACTACCCATACGTGGGCCGATCTCGAAGATAGTGCAGTGCCGGGCCCACCCGTGGCGGACGTGCTGTTCGCCATTAAGGGGCCCACGCACACAGCTTCGCTGGTCGTCCTTCTTTACAAAGTGGAAGGGCACAGAGTTTCTTTTGTTGTTGTGATGATTGACTGGATTTTTTTTACAAGCACTTCTCCAGGAGGGCAGATGTAACTGGCAAACGGAGGCCTCAGCAGATCACCCGAGGTTATAATAAAGCAGGCGGCGCAGGATCTCCTTTGTGGCTTCACCTTCGGGACATTGTTTCCACTTCAGCAATTCTTTAACCTCCTTGGGCGATATGTGTTCCTCTCAGCTGCCATTGAATATGGCTGCTCATTGGCATAATTCACACGGCTTGTCGCACCACAATTTATGGCGGAACATCTTCGCAATGGGGGCCCAGCGCAACATCTCGCAAAGTCAAATTGACGTTTACGAAATGCCCTTCCTATGACGCTCCACACGGCATATTCCTTCAGCCAATCAGCAAGCCGACATGGTGCGTATTTTTGATCACCACCACATATTCGCAAAATTGCAGATGCATTGCAATGGCTTCTGTATGCTACCGTTCACTTTCGTTATAGTGAACTAGAATCTAGAACACCATACTTTCGTTTTGAAGCGCTGTCACAATATGGCTGCCAAGGACAAAAAAAAAAAAGAAAGAAAGGTAGATAAAGCCATCTTGTTGAAAATGCAAAATTGAATTTTGCAAATCTTCCGTTTCCCGGCACAAATTTCAAGGCATGCGAGCTATCGACAGCCAGAGTCAACATGGCGGATAATGGTGGCCATGCAGCCGCCATGCGTGTTGAGAATTGAGCCTCGGGTTTTATTTGAAAGGGCATCTTCCCGGCTTGCTTACCTGCAGAATTTCCTGCATCCAGGAGAATAGAATGTTTTTTCTTTACAAGGTCATTAGTTTTTGCTACTTTTCTCAAAACTTTGTTTGGGTTGTCTGCAATTTCACGAAAGGTACATACATACATACACACATATATATACATATATATAGTGACACTTTTAATCATACAATCTTAATCTTTTCTATGTGACAGCTAGGCTTGCAAGGAGTACTTGTGTAATACCATGCTTCTGCATCCTGAAACATTTTCACAACTGAAACATTCATGAAATCTTGAGGGTATAAAAACAAGTTACAACTTCAAACTTTCGTAACATTACTTGTTGCTGGGCTAGTTGGTTCGTAAAGCTAAAAGTTGCGTGAATATGTTTCTGAATACTCGAGAAGTGGAATAAGCATCATTTCACATTTCTACGTCTATCAATAGTTACAAGTTTTTATAACGTGTCAAGATGCGCACCAAGTTAAATTCGGGGGATTTACGTGCCAAGACCTTGATCCGATTGTGATGTACACCATAATGGGGGACTCCGGATTCATTTTGAGCACCTGAACTTCTTTAATGTGCACCCAATGCACAGTACATGACCATTATTGCATTTTGCCACCATTAAAATATGGCCACCACATCCGGAATTCGATACCGCGAGCGCGTGCTTAGCAGTGCGACTCTTCAGCAACTAAGCCACCACAGCAGGCAAGATGTGAACCAAAGTGACTCTTTCCTGTCAGTGTTTTTGTCACTTTGGTTCGCATCTTGACACATTGTTATAACAACTTTTATAACTTTTGATAGAATAGAGGTGGAAACATATAACAATGCTTATTGCACTCCCGAGTATTCAGGAACATATTCACACAACTTTTAGCTTGCTCACTGCAAAACATTTTCTTCCAGTCATCACAAAAATTTGGAAGAGAAGCTCTATAAAAAATATGTTCCTTCTGCAGAGAAAAATTTGTTGCACATTTGCAACTAGCACATTAAATTACACATTACCTATAAATTTCCTCCCTCTAGTGGCAGTAGCAGTAAATATTTTGCTCGAAGCACATACCTAGTGAACCGAGCTGTCCATTAGCTTGGACCATTATACTCGCAATAACTTTCTGTGGCAATCAAAGGAACGCTATGGAGGCATAGCGGGCACAAGCGAAATCGCTTTCGAAATAATTCCCGCCTTTTCATCCATTATCAGTTTAAGCTGGGGTAGAAAAAACAAACTCCTTATTTACAACAGACAAGCCAAAACACACCACTGAGCATTGAGGTTGACTTACTTTGTGGCTTCTCATTTCCACGCCTGTTCCGAGAAATCAATAGTGCTACCAAACTCTGCCAGACTACTTGGGGCGCTAACCCATGTGCAGAAAGTCCGCCCCTGTACCTTTCCCTTCATTGCCACAGAAAGTTGTCTGTGAGTACAGGTATCTTGGACGAAACTGGCAACGCCTGAAAATGTGGCATTAAACTAAGCTTCACACAAAGTGTTACCTGTGTGCAAAATTTCAGTGGAGATTGGCCAGTGGTTTAGCTGGAAGAGTAATGTACACCTGGCTCAGTTACTTTTACCGTAGTTTTACAGTAACACAATAAGTGCCAAAATTCCTGGCATGGTGCTTGTTTTGGAAAAAGGCACTGTACATGGGGAAGCTCTAACACTGTAACTATTAAATGGATGCCTTGTGCCAACCTTCAACCTAGTTTTGGAAGGGCCTCAGGGGAAATCTGCTGCCTGAGGCATTCAGTGTGTACCGGAATATGCTCAAGGCCATAAATGAGAAAAAAAAAAAAAAAGGAAAAGGAAGGGCAAAAGTTGATCACACTTCAGCAATTGGCTACTGATGCAGCAGTAGGAAAACTAGAAAATTTTTGTAGAAGCAGTAGATTTCATTATTGCTTTCCCAGAATATGTCGAAGCCTGCAGGTCTTGATGGCTCATCACCGAACCAGTAAAAATTTGAAAAGATCAGTAGCTGTAGCCAGATGTCAGCAAAATAAATGGAACTCGCTCAGAATCACTCACAAAATATATTTCTTGCTTAGCATTCACTAGGACAAGATTGACCTAAATTATATTCAGCTAGGCTCACTCGGACTTGAACCCACAAAAATTCTACTTGGCTGGGCTCAATCGCACTCGCTCATGTGTAGGTCCAAGTCTGGGTGGGTAGACTCGTGAGTGGGTTCGCCAACCTATGGCTGTAGCAACACTGGTTGTGAAGTGCATGACAAAACAAAATGACCACACAACAAATGCACCATGTAACCAAACACAAATGGCTAGAGGTTCTAGCGACTCGATATTTGAGAACGCCGGTGACAGTGGTGGCTTCAATTAATGCAATTTCACACCTGCAGTCTGAAATGGTACTGACTCTGTACAAGTTCACAGCTTATTTGAATTTGTCACATTTAGAAGTGCCATTTAAAAAGTCACTTAGGAAGTCATGAGTTAGTGGTGTATTTTATAGTAGCATATAAATACATTTTTGTTCCCGTTAAATGTCAATAGGTTCAGTTTATAGAATAGCGATATCACATTTAATTGCAGAGTTAGAGTTGTAAACTATTGCTTTAATTTCCAATTTTTGTTAAATAATTGATGGTTTAATATCTGCTTTCTACACTTGCTAGATTTGAACTTTAAAAAAAAATATTTTTAATTTTGGCAAACCTCATCAAACTTGGTGCAGTGAATGCTGAGAACGATTTCCCCGCTCCTATGGTTTTAGATAGAAGCTCACAAGCTAAAGCTTCCACGTAACATACACAGTAGTTTCTAAGATAGAAAGATGAAACCAAAGTGACCCACTTACTCCACCACTCCCCTTAAGCATGTTCCAATACTTAATCTCTGCAAGTTCACAACATATTAATTTGCTGTGGGTACCAGGCTGCCATGGTTTATAAACAAAAGACAAATTTTATAGCTGGAACGTCTCTCAGTGAACCTACAAACTTTATTTTAGCTGATACATCTTTCGTAAATGAAGCGAGTGACTTTTTTTTTTTTTTTTTACAAAGTGGTAACAAGAAATTATTGCTCGAATTTACAGATTTTCAACACCTCCACCTCAGCTGGATAAACAATAGTGTCCTTTCCGTTTCATACACCAGGTAAGCACAGTTGCATCCAACAATTAAAATTTTTGCTTAAGTAGATAAGGTCCGGCTTGTTTTTACCGTGCTGTGATATTCAATCAAGCGAATAAAGTTACTTGAAGCTCCACTTTGCCAGATTAGACTTGGATGAAGTATTGCTGAAGTATACTATGTGTGGTGGTTCAACATTTTGCTATAGATACAAGTATAATTGTTGCGCTGTCTAAGCAATCAGTTCAGCGCTATTTTTGTTCTTCAGCATCTCTTAGAAAAGAAGCTCCTGCTTCTGGTTAATTATTGGCCAATCTCCTGTTGTGCCATGACAGAGGATCATCATTACACCAGGTTTCCATCCACCTGAAGGAACACGCAGCTTTTGTCAATAACAATATGTATTACAGTCTTGAACAGCATGGCTGTTCCTGTATGACAGGGTATTTAATAACACATTTAGTAATGAGGAGGAGGAAATGACTGGAGAAGTAACAGAAGCAGTTTGACACTAAGCCACAGTAGAAGTTCTCAGGAGCATGTTTCATGGGTGGTATCAGACATTTGTGAATGCCCACATATTAAGCAAGCATTTCAGCTTCTGTTGTGTGTAGTGCACCGTCACGTAAATGCCTTGTGAAAAGTGCCATCCTTTTGCGGTTCCAGTTGATTGCTTTGCAGAGCTGGTAACAACACGTGCAGGACTCGAAAATGAACGGTCTCACAGTTTTGGTCTTTTATTTATATTGTAACTATGAGTGATATAAATATTACTTGCAGTTTCTTCAAAATCTGCATCGTCTCACTGTCTTTCTCCTAGCTCCTGAAAAATGCCGCACGAAAGGGTGGCCACAGTCTACTGAAGTCCAGCAACAACAGACCAGATGGCAACAAAATCCTGTACATGTTTTTTTTCCTGTAGGCACCAAACACTTGTGCCAAGCATGCTGCGAGAGAAACCCGAGCCTTTTATTCTGCCCGCATTACATTAGGCCATCCTCCACCACGGCAGACAGCTTGCATAAAGGCTATGCATAGGCACCACAAGTCCGAGCACAACATCAGCGTCAACAAACGATACACGGGGTGCCCAAAGTGCACAGGGTCACTAGCAGGCGGGCCAAGCTGCTGTGTGCTTTCAGGTGCCTCTGCACACAGTTGGCTTGACAACATCAATGGCACCGGCAGCTAGTCTAGTTACAAGCAAACGTTAATTCCTTCCTTTTTTTTGAGAGGGTGGGGGTGTGTTCATGGAATGGTGTAAACCCACGGCGTAAGCAGCAACACAACCCCGAGACTCAGTGCCCCTGGGGACATGTGGTGGTAACAGGGTCGCCTTCCAATGGCTTCAACTCTCGAATCTGCTTGATGAGGTAGGCCTTCTCATCATTGAACTGCTCGTCATCCGACCGGTCCGTGTGGAATTTGCTCAGGAAGTCCACCAGCTTGTCCTTATTGCGCAGGAGGATGTCCAGGATGGGCTTTGGCTTGTTTGGGTTGGCCACAAACACCTGCACCAGTATGTAGCACCATCTTAGCTCGCTTGCGTGCCATAAGTAGCACATATGCAGTCTTATTTTACTTTGCTCATACAATTAAACCTTGTTATAACAAAGTCGCTTCGGCCACGAAGCCACCCTCCTGTGATAGTTAAACCTCGTTACATATAATGAAGTCGGTAAAATAGGCACTTTACAACATTGTTATATCAATATTTGACCTTTTATGCAAATACCGTATTTACTCGCGTAATGAACCCACCTTTTTTCCAGATAAGTTGACATAAATTTGGGGGGAGGGTTCATTACGCGGGGAAAAAAAATTTAGATATTTTTTAGGTCGAAATTTCATGTCACAATGAAGATAGGAAAATCGCAATCCCAACCTTACCTTTATAGTAAAAACACGTACGCGATGAATGTGAATTAAAAATTCATTTTTATTTTCATGCTGCTGGCTGCTTATGGTCTGTCTCACTCGGGCTCGCTATCTGAATCCACGCTTCCACTCATATCGCTTGCGACTTCGTCGGCGTCGTCGTCTTCCCACAGCGCGTCGTCTTCACTGCCGTCGAGGCTGTTGGAGATGCCAGTCTTTTTGAAGCTGCGGACGACCATCTCGCTGGGAATCACACTCCATGCTTCTAGAATCCATCGACAGAGCATGTCGATGGTGGGCCTTCTAATCTTACCTGCGGGAGTCAGGTCGTGGTTTCCCGCGGCCATCCACTCTGTATAGAGCCGGCGCACGTTGTCCTTAAAGGGCTTATTAATGGAAACATCAAGGGGCTGCAGCACTGATGTCAAGCCACCTGGGATGATAGCGAGGTCCGTGCGTAACTCGCTCATTCGGCAGCGGACATTTTTTTCCAGATGGCCGCGGAAGCTGTCCATAACAAGCAGCGATGGCAGGAGAAGAGCCCCGGGCCGCCGTCCCCAGACTGTTTTCAGCCAGTCGGACACCAGCTCGGCCGACATCCACCCTTTCTCCTGGGCGCGAATGTGGATACCGGCAGGAAGAGTTCCCTTTGGCAGAGTCTTTCTTTTGAAGACGACGAACGGCGGCAGCTTCCTGCCGTCCGCTGTTACAGCTAACATCACGGTGTACCGCTGCTTCTCGGCGCCCGTCGTCTTAACCTGCACACTTTTCGCACCTTTCATATCGACAGTGCTGTTTCTTGGCATGTCAAAGTTTATAGGCGTCTGGTCCGCGTTCCCGATTTGCGACAGCAGGAACTTTTTGTCCTCACGGATCCGAATGACAAAGCGGTGGAAATCACGCACTTTGTCCCCACAGTCTGCCGGCAGCCGCTGGCATAACGTAGTACGCCTTCTGAGGCACGTTCCGGCGCATGAAACGAGTCGTCCAACCACTGCTCGCCTTAAATTCACTCGCGGCAATGCCGTGACTTCTTGCAGTGGCCCGCGCGTGATTCTGTATCAGCTCGTGGGATACGGCACATCCTTCGTTGCGGAGCCTCTTCACATAGCTCAGAACTTCTTCCTCGACGCGAGGAAACTTGCCCTGCTTCGGCCCGCGAAAGGCCCGGCGATCTTTCTTCGTCGCTCTGAGTTCCTCTTGTTGATTCCTCCAGTAGCGCACACGCACGGGGTCTACACTAAAATGCCGTCCAGCCGCGCGATTGCCATGCTCCAAAGCATGCTCCACGACTTTGAGCTTAAAACCGGCCGTGTAGCTAGCGTAACGCCCCATCGCACAACGCGCAGAAAATGCACAGCACGCACGAAATAATGCAAAGGTCGTAGCGAAGCACTTAAACAGCAACAAAATAGGACTGCGCATGCATGGCGCTATAAGCAGAGGTTTGCTTTGCATTTAATAGATGGCACTCGGCAACCTGCATCATCATCATCATCATTGTAAAAAAAAAGAATCTAGAGAAGTTTGACAAATTGGTTCGAGAAATACAAAGAAAATAGCCGAGCGTGGTGGAAACTGCCGTCACCCCATTTCAAAGAGGACGCCCCAGTAAAGCCCTTTGCGCATCCACCAACGAATCATGCAAGGTCAATGAACGATCAACGAAAGCGTGCAGTCGACGCCCGCGTCACCCGCGTTCGCGTCGCCGGTGTTCAGCATCGTTGGCTTCAAATGATGTTTATTTTATCACTGCGCGATCAGACAATTTTATGATCGTCGACAGTCGACAGCGCCGGCCAATTGAGCCGAGATAACGCGAACATGCTGAACACCGACCCTGCGGGCGGGTGCGCGTTATTTACGCGACGTAAAAAAAAAAAAAATTCAATTTTCGACGACAAAAGTGGGGGGTGGGTTCATTACGCGAGTGGGTTCATTACGCGAGTAAATACGGTAAGTACAGTTGCTGACCGAACTTTCTTACATGAAAGAGGTTGTGAAAACTTATGGATTATCGGGCAATCTGGGGAAAAAAAAACATTTCAACGAAAAAAAAAAAAAGGCTAATTTTGCTGAATTTGGAGAGTTGGCAATCAAGGATACGATTTCATGCCATGTCAATGATAACGTCCCATCGGCGATGCAAAGTCTGCAAAGCTTTTGTGTCCACTCCGCCGCCATGGCTGATAGTGTTGCCCGCAGTGGGACAACACTATAATCAAAAGCGTTGCCTAGAGGGGAGTGAACACTCAGTCTGCCTCTTGCTTCAATGTGACCTCAAACACTTAACACGTGGGAAGACACCGCATTACCCCCAAGACAGTGCATGCAGGCAGTGTATTTGCAGCGGCAGCCAGGTTAGAGGCGAGGATAGCGTGCGCACATATTTCCATTGTATTCTCAACATTTCTATCCTATTTCCTATTTGCCTACTGCTAACACAGCGAAACTGCAAAATCGCAATTTGAAAAGAGGATGAGAATGGGCACCCATAAAAGAGGATGAGAATGGGCACTTATGAAAGAGGGGAGAGGGAGCTTTGGCGCCAGAAGGGGAAACCACTAGGACAGTGGTTCTCAAATGGGGGTCCATGAAAGCCACAAAAAAGAAAGACTCCCCCCCCCCCCTTTTTTTGCAGGCATGGCTACTGCAAGTCTTGAGGCACTCTGGTTGGAGACTTCAGAAATGCTTCCCCCTATTTCTCGTTAAACAGTATCTGCTTAAAGAGCAGTTTCGTTCAATAAAAGTAGTGAAGCCAAATCACCCACTCAGCGGCCATTGAACATAATGTGCTTTGTATCCGCATAAACCACATCAGGTTATAGCGTACATATGAGTTAACACATATTTTCACTTTTTGTTGCGCAATCACGGTGGTAGGTCAGCTTGACAGAACAACAAGCCTCAGAGATCAAAACGGCCTCCAAGCGCAAACCCAGAGCACGCTTGTAAAGGTGAAGCTACATCAGCATCAACATCACTTCGGCACCATGCCAGAGGGTGTTGTGGCGTCGTGCAAGCTAGGACTCGTGTCATGCCAAAGATCGGACAAAAAGCAGGTGCTCAGCAAAGAAGAAAAATTGGACATTGTTCGTGCTATCGAACATGGCACGAAGAAGTCGGCGCTGGCATGCGAGACTGGTCTACCGTTGACTACTGTGTGTGGCATTTGGAATGTGAAGAAGTTGTGCAGCAGTGCTGCTGCGACTGCGAAAAGATGTTGGCTACGAGGTTTGACTTTGAGGTTCAACTTTTCGCCATCATTGTCTCTGTTATCGCCAAAATGTTTACTAGCAACAGTGATGAGACCGACACAAGAAGTGATGACACAGGCGATTCAGGCCCTACAGTGGCTGAGGCTACATGTTGCGTCAGCCTCGTGAGTGTGTTTGCCAAGAGGAGGGGGCTGGCTCGCAGCTGGCTCGCAGCTGGCTCGCAGCTTTAGTTTGTTTCAGGCTGCTGTTGTTGCTGCTAAGCCGCCGTGACATCCAATGAAAATAACACACTTTTGTTGTGCAACGTGAATAAGTAATGCCTGTTTTTCCCCTCTTTCATCGCACTCTCTTTGAGGTCCGCTTTTGACAGGTAAGTGGGCAATCTCAGGCTATCGTTTAAGCAAGTTATAAGCTATCCAAGTTTTAAGCTTTTAATTTGGAGAGTAGGAGACTGTGCTACATCAAATGCTTTACAGAAATCTAAGAAAACGCATCCCATAACTTGTAGCTTTTCAATTGCCCAGACTAAATTGTGAATAAACTCTACGAACTATGTGTTGCAAGATAAACCACACCTGGAACCATGTTGGCTGGGGCTTAGGAGATTACAGTAAAACCTTGTTAATTCGACCCTCGTTAATAGGCAAAGATGGATTTAGCGTAATAAAACGCTAGTTAATTCGGTCATATTTGGCCGCATGACGGTTATTTCGGACAACTCTCGATGCTTAGCAAGCACAGATCGCTGCAAATGCACCATGCTAAAGAGTAAAAGTGGTGTTCTCGACCACCGAAACAAAGTAGCAGAGTTTGCATCGCCATAGTCATCAGTGAAAATTGTACTGATCGTACGTGAGAGAGAGCAACGCCATAACGCTTCGTGCCTATCTGTGCTTTTAAAGCCTTTATTTATTCTTTCATTTACTGCCGTGCATAGCACCGCGTCGGCTGTGAGTCTTCATGACTGCGTAGTCGTCATCCAAGATTTTGTTAATAGCCGCAGCGGTCGCGGCAAACAGTAGTTTCGTTTTGACTTAGTATGCGCGTTTACCGCATGCCTTCGTAACCACAAGGTCGCTGTCCATAATACCGTCGACAGCGGCCACGGCTGTGGCAAGCAGTAGTTTCGTTTTTACTCTGTGCAAAGCTGTCGAGGATGAAGAACACCATCTACATTGCGATGGGCAGCGACCTGGCGACACCGACAAAGAAATAATTGGTGAATGGTGAAAGGCAGTGAATGGTGCGTCTCTAATGAAGATGCGCACAGCGAAGGAAGTCGCGATGCCTTTGCCACAGCGAGCGCTTATCAGTCACAAGATAAAGAGAATCGCAGCTTCTGCACTGCTCTTGTGCAAAATAGAAACAGGATTTGCCGATTAATTCAGTAAATAAAAGTCTCTTGGCATAGTAAGCATTTGTTTGTTTTCTTGATACCCTTGATAATTCCGACATTCAGTTAATTTGGCTATTTTTTTTGGGTCCCGTTAAACTCAAACTGACGAGGTTTTACTACATGTCTGGTTAAACAAGCCATAACATGACTATATATTACATGCTCCATAATTTTACAGGTTGTACTTGTTAAGGAGATGGTTCTGTAATTCTGAACGGAGTTTAGCACGCCACTCTTACATATGGACAGGACTCGCGCTAACTTCCAATCACCAGGCATGTAGATTTGATTGAGGGACTTCTGGAACAATCGGGTGAAATAAAAGCATAATGCATCTGTACAATTTTTAATGATAGCGGCAGGGATGTCATCAGGGCCATATGCCTTAGCCTGGTTCACATCTTTCAATAATTTAAGGATACCATCGACACAAAAGGTGACTTGCAGCAAGTGGTCTATTCCAACAGGTAATGAAAGACAGACAGTACGTGAGCTAAATGGTAAAAACACAGATGAAACATAATGGCTAAAAATATCAAGTTTAGACTCGTTATCATGAATGACTGTTTCATCATTTTTCAAAGAGCTATCGACTGGTTGTCACTGCCATTACCATTATGCTGCACATACCACCAAAATTCTTTGGTATCCCCGACAAGTCTTCGTCCTAGATTAAAGAAATACAAGTCCTTAGTGATGTCAGACTTTTGCCTAATTCAATTTTTACTGCTTTCAGCAATGCCCAATACCCTGGTGATAGATTCATCACCATCTTTGAATTAGGGAATGTGACTTTGTCAAACCATGGTTTGTCTCGAGCTCTCCTACTTGATATAACTTGTGACGGGACAAAAGCTTCACGTAGTTCAAACATATTCAGTTTAAAAGAATTCTACAGTTGTTCGGGGGGGAACGCCAGGGGGCGCCGAGTAGTGCGGACATGCAAACATCGGCTCCTGCTTCTTCAAATGATTTTGGTGCATTTTTTTGTCAAATCCTGGAAAGCTGTGCATCATTCGATGCAGTATGTAGCAAGAAACCAGCCCATGCCGGACTATTGTCGATAGGTGGGCTTTTCGACAATTTGAGAGACTTTGAACTACCGACCCGTGGTGTTCGTCGGCTCACCCTACCGGACGCAGCGTAGCGTCGGCGCGGCGTCCGTGGTAAGCCACGGCCTACTTGGCGTTGTGGGGCAAAATGCCTGAAGTTGAGATGGTGGAAGGGGTCGAGATTGACCCCGACGAAGTGAATTGCCTGGGCTGGAACACGGCAGTAGGCAGAAACAAGAAGGCTTGACCGGAGACTCCGAAGTCGACGACCAGCACGGAGACGCACAATGGCGGGAAAGGTGGTCGCCGCACGGCCACCCGACAGAGCGCGATGAAGCAGCTCGTGAACGTCTCAAGACTCCTGAAAATGCCTCAGGACCATATACGCATCATCGTCAGACCAAGAGGAAGCCTCGACGTTAAGAAAGTCAGTACGATTTGACTAGTCCAAGCGTTGGCCATGGCGGCGGCCTTTGCTCCGGATGAAGTGGGAGAAGACATCATCGCCCCAATGCTGTTGAAAACATTCTCGTCGTTTCTACGCCGGCAAGGAAGAACACGTGTGCCTACGCGTCCGTTCAGCAGATACACCTCAGGGAAGGCAAGTACGACGTGGCAGCTTATTTAGCCGCCTCGGACAACACATGCAAGGGAGTCGTTCGTGGTGTCGACGCCAACTTCAGCGATGCTCAGCTGTGGACAATGATTGTTAGCCAACGGAACCTGAAAGCGCTTGAGGTGAGACGCATCAAGACTACTACGACGGTGGTGGTGCTCTTCAAAGGTACGAGAGTGCCGAACTACGTTGTGTGGCGTGGGCATGCTGCCGTGCACGCTATGTAGAAGACAAGTGGAAGTGTGTTACAACTGTGGCAATTTGGGACATTGAGCTGATGTGTGCCCAAACCCAAGCAGGAAGAAATGCAGGGGATGCGGTGTAGCCTCCCCTGCCGAAGACCATCAGTGCACACCAAAGTGTTCCATCTGCGGGGGTCCTCAACTCACTGCGGACCGCAAGTGCAAGCAGTTATTCCAGCTGCCCTACATAGTAAGACAAAGACGACGCTGGCACAGGTGCGCCAAGAAGTCACAGGCGGCCCAGGAAATTCGTTCACGTGACTCCAGTTTGACAAGCGCGCCTGGAAGTGCGCGTTTGCTGACTCCAGCGGATTGTCAACGCAGCCTCTCCAGAGGGCGCCCCCGGTCTCGCTTCAGAGACCGCTCCCACTCCAGAGGACCTTCCCGCTCCAAGGGGCGTCCCCAATCCCCGGCGCGCATCCAGGAAGAACCCTTAATGGGCGGACCGATTCAAGCCCAAGACTGACAAGGCGCCAAAAAAGGTAACGCAGGTAACATTGCCAGAGCATAGGGAAGACCCCCGAGTAACACAGATCTTGCATGAAAATGCTAGCCTCAAGGCAGAAATTCAAAAGACGAAGGCTGATTTCGAGGCCTTTCAGCAAGCAAACCTTCAACAAAGGCAGGAGTCCTCTTCGGCAAACGGAGAATCGCAGGCGCGTACTGCTAAATGTAGGGCCATGTCCTCGCAGGAGGCAGCCGAAGAAACTGCCATGACGGAGGCAGCGATGAAACGCTCGCTGGACCGTTTACAAAAACCACGAATGAATTGATCAAGGGCAATCAAATGCTGCTCTTTAGAGTCCAAGTTCTAGAAAACATGCAAACTAAGCGCGCTGAACCAGTGAGTATGGAAGTCGCTCTAGCGGCAGCTAGAGAAACTACAGGTAGCGTCCTAGAGGCCCTCAAGCCTTAACAATGGCTGGCCACACTAAAGAATTTATCATATGGCAGTGGAACTACACGAGTTTTCAGAAGCGAAAGGCCGCACTGCAGAAATTTATCGCGACACAGTCGAACAAACCACATGTCATCTTACTACAGGAAACTAGAACTGAAACTTCGTCATTTCCAGGTTACCGAGCTATCTCGGCAACAGGAGAGGGCAGACTCGGCCTGGCGGTCCTAGTTGAGAAGTGCTCCTTTCAAGAGCACAAATTGCAGTTGGGCAACACGAGGGCGGAGGTAATGCTTATCGAAATCATTCCCAGCAGCTGGCTTAAAAACAATGTTTTCATTTTAAACATTTACAGTTCCCCGAGAGACTGTCACCAGGCATTCTTGTCGATTATAGCCAAGGCGGCGGCAAAAGCAAGGGATGCTTCACTTGTGGTAGCTGGAGACTAACACGGCGCATAAGGCGTGGGGTTATGTGAGACACTCCCCTAAAGGAATAATCTACTTCAAGCAGTTACAAACTGCTCATTACAGCTAGTTACGGAACCACAGTTTCCCACGCGCATCGGCAATTCAGTCTCACAAGACACCACGCCGTATCTGGCCTTCGTTAAGAATGTCACCTCTGTTAGTTGGCACAATAAGCAAGAAAACCTGAGAAGTGACCATTTTATTGTGGAAATTTCACTGGAAGATGCCGCAGCCCCCCTTGGGCGTTCACCGTAGTAGACTGGGACGCCTTCTGTAAACGCTGGGGAGAGAACTTGGAACGAGTCCTTCGAAGACCTCTTAAAGAGACTCAAAGAGGACGTCAAGGCTGTTACTAAAACAGTCGAAACTGACTTAAAAGTCAACAGGATGGATGTGCACGTGGCGCACCTGGTAGAGGCCAAAAACTCCTTACTCGCCAGATGGCAAACGCAGAGGCTCAATCGGAGGCTGCGTAAGAAAGTAGCCATGTTAAATCGTGAAATCGAAGCATATTACCAAGAGTTGAGCAAGCAGCAATGGAACGAGGTTTGCTCGGCAGTTGACGGACAGATGCGTACAGGAGGCAAATGGAACCTCCTGAAGCAACTGTTAGATGACTCCCAATCCAAAAGCAATCAGGCCCTAGCTGTTGATAGAATAATTCATGATCTTAAAGGAAAGGGGCTAACAGATGTAGACATACTTCAGAGCCTAGCAGACAGGTACCTCCTCGTAGGCCCCACGGGGCATGAGGACTACCCAGAGTATACAGGTGAACCCACAGAGGAGCTTGATGCCCCGGTGACAAAAGTGAAGTCAGATAGGTGCTACATGAGCTAAATGGCCACTCGGCGCCCGGGCCGTATGGCATCTCCAACAGGCTCCTGCGTAACCTTGATGAGAAATCAATTGAGAAGCTTACGGAGCAGATCAACTGCACGTGGGAAACTGGCTGGGTCCCAGAGGACTGGAAAACGGCCTCAGTGGTCCTTATCCCGAAATCAGCTAAAACACTCACACCCGAAAACCTTAGACCAATCTCGTACACGTCCTGCGTGGGTAACGTGGCTGAGCACGTCTTCCATGACAGAGTAACGAGATACATTGAGGAACGAGAACCGTTCCCGTATAACATGGTAGGCTTCAGGCCCTCTCTATCCGGCCAAGATGTCATGCTTCTTATCAAAAGGCAGATAATCGACGTGAACACCAGGGATGTCAGATGTATTCTAGCGTTAGATCTCGCCAAAGCTTTTGACACCATCACACACAGATTCATTCTGGAATCCATCTCGCACCTAAACTTGGAGAAATGCTTTCATGCTTACGTCAGCTCTTAAGGGAGCGTAAAGCCACTATTAAAATCAGCCAACTATGATTCGACGAGCTCAAGTTAGGGGCTAAGGGCACTCCATAGGGTGCAGTAATGTAACCCTCCTTTTCAATATAGCGATGAGAGGCCTCTCAGAAACGCTAGCTAAGGTCGAGGGCGTGAATCATGCGCTCTATGCGGACGACATCACTGTTTGGAGCGGTGGGGGGTCCGAGGGGGCTGTGGAGCATGCCCTTCAGGAGGCCTTGGATATTACGGAAGAGTACTTAAAAGGGACTGGACTCTATCACCATGAAAGACTGCTTTATAGACCAGATCGCAGGGGCAAGAGACACTCTACCCCTCTCGACCAGATTCCTATTAACCTATCCGCAGAATCTGGTCAGATGATCCCTAGAGTCGAATCGGTCAGGATTCTAGGTTTGACCCTAAATGCAAAGGGAAGCAACAATCAAACTGTTGTACGCGTCAAAGCAAAAACAGCAAACGTGCTCCGATTAATCACAAGAGTCTCGAACTGCAGAGGTGGCAACAGTGAGAGCAATCTCGTTAGGCTGTATCATGCATTCCTCATGAGTCACATAAACTATGTAGCATTGGCGCTCAACTGGTCCTGCTCGAAGGAGGCCAAAATTGGTGTGCTGATGAGAAAAAGCATCAAACGCATACTGGGAATTCCCACTAGCACCAGCATGGAGAAGCTCCTACAATTAGAGGTTCACAATACCCTGACGAAGGTAATCGAAGCACAAAGAACGGCACAAACCGTCCGCCTCTCGTCTTCGAAGGCAGGCAGAAGCATATTAATGTCCGCAGGTCTGGCCCCCTTGGCCGTCGACGCGAATGCCATCATGCTCTCTTACACCATCAGGGCAACCTTTCAAGTTAGCCCGTTCCCTCGGAATGTACACCCCCAATATATTGCAGCTAGACGCAAGGCACGAGCCCGCTCTCTCATTAACTTTACGCACAAAAGCCTGCAACTAACTACCTTTGTAGATGCTGCCCAGTATGGATGCACAGATTCATTTGTAGCTGTTGTAGCTGATCTTCAAGGGAAAATCCTTAATGCAGCTTCGGTAAGACACATCAAGGTAGTGGCGGCTGAACAGGCTACCATCGCGCTAGCTATGAATGACCCCTCGCGGCCTTACATCTATACTGACTCAAGATCAGCCATATGAGCCTTTCTATCTGGCCTAATCTTGAAAGAGGCGGTAGCTATAATCAAGCAAAGACCGCCTGATGCTGCTCATGCTATCGCATGGTTCCCGGCGCACATGGGGACCAATGTACATCCCAGCAAACCCAATCCGAATGAGCTAGTTCATGACCAGGCACGAGGTCTAACATTCCGCAATGGTCCTGATACGCTAAGCAGTCACGATTGTGAGCGTAACTCTGACCCTCTACTCTCTTTTAATTAAATAGTCAAACACTATCAGCTTGGGCGCAGGCACTTCCCGCTCTCACACCCACAGCTAACTAGAGCTCAATCTTCCACATTAAGAATGTTACAAATGGGATCTTTCCCTTCGAGAGGAAGGTTTAGCCGCTTTGCTCCGGACATCGACCCACACTGCCCCGAGTGCAATGAAGAGTATTGCTTGTTAGCACACGTACTCTGGCAATGCTCTGCGTTGCAAAACACATTTTTTAACAAACAAGAGGACTGGGAAGAGGCCCTTAAAAGTGGCGATCCCCAGGACAAACTAAGGGCTGTCCAAAGGGACCGCGAACGGGTGGAGGACCATGGTCTTCCGGCCCCAACGTGGGAGCAACCCGCAACAACAACTTAGTAGTTCCTTAGGACCTTAATAAAGTTTGTTGACTGACTGACTCACCGTTCAATATTTAGATTATCCGCGAGTGCACCAAAAGTTGGGAAAACGACTCGGAAAGCGACACGAAACACCTTGTAGTTGGCCCTGCTGAATGCATAAATCTGTCAGCTAGGTGTTTTTCCAACCTTTAAATAAAGAACTAATAAATCTGCTAGAACAACATTGTGGCCACCAAAACCTGGCAACACCTGTACATTGTATACATCAGGTATGTTACAGTGCAAGAGGCAGAGCACCATGGCCCGTTCCGTCACTGTGCAATGGCTCGTGCAGATGTGTGTTCAGATCTACAATATAAAAAAGAAAAGTTGAGTATAGACTCCTGCAGGCCCTATCCCTTGGTTCCCCAGCTGACCAGTATGCATCATAATCATAATCATCATCAGCCTATGTTATGCCCACTGCAGGACGAAGGCTTCACCCTGCGATCTCCAATTAGCCCAGTCCTGCACCAACTGATCCCAACTAGTGCCTGCGAATTTCCTAATGTCATCGCTCCACCTAGTCTTCTGCCATCCTCTACTGCGCTTCCCTTCCCTTGGTACCCATTCTGTAACCCTAATGGTCCAATGGTTATCTAACCTGTGCATTACATGACCGGCCCAGCGCCATTTTCTTTTCTTAATGTCAATTAGAATATTGGTTATACCCGTTTGCTCTCCGATCCAAACCACTCTCCTTCTGTCTCTTAACGTTATCCCTAGCATTCTTCGTTCCATCGCTGTTTGCACGGTCCTTAACTTGTTCAAGCTTCTTTGTCAGCCTCTAAGTCTCTGCCCCATACATCAGCACCAGTAAAATGCAATGATTGTACACCTTCCTTTCCAATGATAATGGTAAGCTTCCAGCCAGGAGCTGACAATGTCTGCCGCATGCGATCCAACCCATTTTTTTCCTATGAATTTCCTTCTCACGGTCAGGGTTCCCTGTGATTAATTGACATAGGTAAACGTACTCCTTCGCAGACTCTAGAGGCTGACTGGCGATCTTGAATTCTTGTTCCCCTGCCTGGTTATTCATCATTATCTTTGTCTTCTGCATATTAATCTTCAACCTCACTCTTACACTCTTTCTGTTAAGGTCCTCAATAATTTGTTGCAACTCTTCTGCATTGTTGCTGAATAGAACAATGTCATTGGCAAACCGAAGGTTTAGTAAAGCAATGAAGGGGGCCAGTTGGTGAATGTTCATGGTTATATTGCACGTAGTTTTACACTGACGATATTAAGTGAAGAACAGCGCATACATCTTGGTTTGTCCTATGCCGTGTTTCTTTCTCACTGATTTCAGGCTGTGTCCATTTTTTACGGCTTCCTCAGTCTTTCTCGTATTATAATTTCGGATATCCCTTGTTTTCGCCTTGTTGATCAGTTTTGACAGTTCCGCGAATTCTATCTTATCTCTTGAGTTTGGACAACCCACCTGGTCCAAACAGTGTGCAATCATTATGAGCCAAGAAAAGACAGCATCATAACCATGGCATGCTGAGAAAGAATGACAGTTTGCAGTGCTTTTCGCACGGGGACACTTATATTATTTAATCAGAAGGTCTTAGCATTAGTGCCGACTCTACCTTGAGCAAGTAAAACCTTAATTTGGGTTTCACAGGACCAGAAAAAAAAAAAAAATGTCTGAATTAGCCAAATGTCGAATTATCAAGGGTATCAAGGAAACAAACAAATGCTTACTAGGTCAACAAACTTCCACTTGTTGAATGAATTGGCAAATAATGTTTCTTTTCTGCACAAGAGCAGTGCAGCAGCTGCACTTCGTGTCATCTTGCGACTGATAGCGCTAGCAGTGGTGAAGGCCTCGCAACTTCATCTGAGATGGTGCGCACAGCGATTATTTTTTTGCCAGTGGGCTGGCCACCAACAAATCGTACGTCCACCGTGATATAGCAAGTGTTCTTCATCTTTGACAGCTTTGCCTTGAGTCGAAGCGAAACTTTGCTGCAATCACTGCAGGTGAAATCTGCAGTGAAACCGGCCACTATCAACGCGATCATGGACGACAACCTTGTAGTTCTGAAGGCAGGCAGCTGTCGCATGCACCAAGTCAAAATCAAACTGCGAATGTCTGCTTCAATGCGCACGATATGGTCAGTTGTAGACCATCCTTATCTAAAACCCCACTGATATGGATCAAGAAGTTTGTTTGACTCAAAGTGTAAAAGGCGACGGTTTATCATTTTTTCAAAAAGTTAGCAAATGCAATTTGTGAGAGAGATTGGGTGGTAACTTGTTACTAATGTGAGGTCTTTGCGTCGTTTCACAATCGAAACGACAAGGAATTCTTTCTATGCAGTAGGAAGGTACCCGGCAGCCCATATAGCACTGAAAAGTGCGAGTAGCGTTATTTGGGTATCAATGTGAAGATGTTTAAGCATGTCATACATGATCCTGTCAGGTCCAGGTGCACAGTTCTGACATGCAGCTAAATAGGCTGTCAACTCGGCAATGTTAAACGGCAGGTTATAGGCTTCGTTCTGTCTACATTTGCGCTTGATGACCTCGCGTTCTGCTATTTGTTTATTCTTTAGGAATGCCTCGGAATAATGATTAGCACTGGAAATGTTCCCCAAGAGCGTCAGCTTTATCTTCCAAGCTGTTCCCTTCATTGTTCACTAGGGGCAATAGATTAATTTCCTGTCCCTTTAGCCTTCTGAACTCGTCCCCTACTTTACCCTCTTGAGTATATGAATTTATAGCTGAAACCTCTGCCAGCTTGCACTCTTTGCCTGTCATCGCGTTCTTCCTCCCTGGGATTTAACCTGTTTAAATTCTATTAAATTTTCAGCCGTAGGACATTCACATAGTTTGCCCCAAGCTTTATTTTGTCTCCTTCGCGCCTGTGTGCAATCGCCATTCCACCAGGGAACCAGTCTTTTGATTGAAGTGCCACTTGTTTGAGGAATGCACTTTTCAGCTATGTCAATGATAAAAGCAGTAAAGAATGATGCAGCATGATCTATAGTAAAATTATTTATAAAATCTGGTGACAAGTAGGTGGATTCAGCACAATGCGTTGGCGGGCTAGTTGGTGCAAATCCATGAATAATTTGTTTAGCGTAAAACGACAGGCACAAGAAAGACGACAGGACAAGGCGCTTCAAGTATTCATAGGTGGATTCCTTAAATGGTTCCCTGTTAGCTGAAGCCAGTTTCCAGCATGGGACATGTGGAGGGGAACCATGTTGGGTTACTAAGTTCAGCTTTACTGGGAAGTGATTACTTCCAAATGGATTTTTAATTACACACCATTGTAAATCAGGGAAGACAGAATGGGATGAGATCGACAGGTCTATGACGAGTATGAATTATGGTGAGGATTATAATACGTTGGTTCCTTCTTATCGAAGAGGCACACACCGGAGTTTAAAAGGAAGTTTTCAATTAGTGAACCTCTCGCATCACATTGTGAGTCTCCCCACATAATGTAATGAGTGTTAATATCTCCCACAAGTATGTAAGGCTCTGGAAGCTGATCAATGAGGTTATAAAAGACTTGTTCTTTCGCGATGATGGTTCGGGGGTATATAAATGGAACATACAGTGACCAACTTATTAAAAAGAATGGCTAGAACTAACACTGCCTCAAGGGGTGCCTGAAGGGTGACTTGTTGGCAAGCTTCAGACTTGTCGGCTACTATTGCTACACTGCCAGAGGCGTTAGCCTCATCGCAGTTTTTTCCGAAGATGGTGTAATATTGAAGGAAATTTGTGTTCATAGGTTTTAGATGTGTCTCTTGAACACACAGCAACTTTGGATTATGTATGTGTGTGAGTTCTCTAATATCATCGAGGTTATGAATGAGACCTCTAACATTCCGTTGATGTATTTGTGTCTCCATTCTGATAAAAGAGTTTTGTGCTGTGTGTTTAAGAGACTGAGATTAGCTTGCGGGCCTTTTCCAGGTGCCGTGACGTGAGCTTTGTCTTTTTTGGAGTGATTGTGAGAATCTCGCCGCTTTTGAGGCGCTGGTGATGCTGTCTGGCTGGTGGTTGTGTCCATCGCGTCTTGCAAGGCACTGGACACTCACTGCTCTTGCGAGCGCTGTGTTTGACCTGAGGGCCTCGACACTTTGGAAGAGACCTTTGAGGTGACCAGCCCACAGGTCGATGGCCTCTTCTGCTAGGGTGGCGGAGCAGCGCTAGCTGCAGGCGCCAAGGAGGCACATGGCATCCCCACCGGCTCACTGCGTGTGTGCGCCGGACAGCCACTGGGAGCCATTGTAGCACCGCCCCTTGACGCACCACTTCGGCAAAGCTGTTGATGGCAGGTATGATGGCCACCTACAAAGCCTCTTTAAACGTTATATTTTCCTTTACTTTGATTGTGACTATTTCCTTTTCTTTCTTCCAAGACGGGCATGACCGCAAGTACGTGGCATGCTCACAATCACAGTTCACGCAGTGTGGAGCATTTTCTCATGTTTCAGAGGCATGGCCACCGGAATTACATTTTGCACATGTCTGCTGGCTGCGGCAGTTCTGGGAACTGTGGCCGAAACGCTGGCATTTGAAGCATTGAAGAGGATTTGGAACATATGGCCTGACCCGTAGCTTTACATAGCTGGCCTATAGTGTCTCAGGCAGTATGTTGGAGGAAATGCGAGTACAAGATGCTTGGTTTTTATCTCCTTGCCATTGTGCCTTAGCCTAATTCTTTTAACAATCATCACGTTTTGGTCACTCCAGATTTCCAACAGTTCAGCTTCTATTAGCTCCATTAGGTCATCGTTGGAGGCAACACCACGGCTGGTGTTCATAGTTCGGTGTGGGTATGCTGTCACTGGGATTTGCCCGAATGACACTACTTTAAGAAGATTTTCAAGCTGTTTCGGGTCGCAGAATTCTGAAAGGAGATTACCGCTAGCCATTTTCGATGCTTTGTATCCTGCACGAAGAGCTTCGGTGAGACATTTTGAAACAAGGAAGGCCGAGATCATCCTCATCGTCTTTTCATGGTTTTCAGAATGAATGACAAGTGATAGGAGGAAATTTTGTGATTTGTTGCCAAGAAATTGGAAAACATTTTCGGTGCGCACTGCTTTCTGAGGGTGATCACAAAGTCGCAGAATGACAATAAAGTTTAGAAGAACTTGTTGGGCGAGTTGGTACATATTAGCGAACATTGTTTAACTGCGCGAACAAACAGACCACAGAGACAGCATAGGGCAAGGACGGGCGCAGACTTGCAACTAATGTTTATTCCACAACGACCACATATAAGTACACCCCCGACATACACCATTGCGCGTGCACGAAAAAAGAAAAAAGAAAAACCTTGTATATGCAAAACGCAACCTACCTAAGCTTGTCAATAAACCTCATCTCACTGTTGTGTAAATAAACTGAGGTGTCACTGACACAGTCTTGTCCCTTCTTTCTAATATGGTACGCCTCGAATAGCTCTCTGGCTCGGCTATCTCGGCAGCGGCACAAAATCTTTACTTCCTTCATGATCGGCTTGCACGTGCACACCAAGCAGTGGACAGGCAGGTGCCCATTCGTTTTATTTCTAATTGACAATTCATGCTCTTGCAAGCGCACATTCAGGCACCTTCCTGTTTGGCCTATGTAGACTTTGCCGCATGATAGAGGTATCTGATAAACTACTCCAACACTGCAATCTACGCGGAAAATGGAGTGCTTTGTTCTGCACCCTTGGAAGCTATCTTTACTTCTTCCTATGCGCGAGCATAGCCCAGCGAGCTTGCCAGGAGCCGAGAACGCTATCTGAACTCCATACCGTTTCACAACCTTTCTTAAGTTGTGGGAAGTCTTGTGAACATAAGGCACAACTTTACGTTTCTTATTTTTGGGCTCCCTTGCGTTTTCAGTAATATTGCCTTCCGTCTTTATCTTCTTAAGCACTGCCTCCACTACTGCTGAAATGACTGATTGCGGGAAACCTACTTCTTCCAACCTTACAATCTGCCGCCTGTCAATGCTTTCAAGTATTTTGTGTGTGCAGGACTTTCTTAAGGCTGGGTGGCTATTGCCCGCTTTACCGTTTTCGAATGAGCCGAATCATAGGGCAACAATTTCTTTTGGGATCTTGGGTTATATTTCCAGCACACATGGTCGTCACAGAAGCTGATAGCGCTGTCTAAAAACTGAATATTATTATCCTTTGTTAGTTCATGGGTGAAAGTCAAACCTTTGCCAAGGCGCTGAAAAATGTGTAGTACACCTGCGATGGCATCGTCATACGTGGAACTGGCTTGCTTTTTTAAAAGTACAAGAAAATCGTCAACATAACGAAACACAGTAACAACCTGGTCACGATTGATCCTTTCGTTTACCGCTCTGTCAAATTCCGATAAGTAAACATTGCACAAGATAGGAGCAACGCTAGATCCTATACATATACCTTGTTTCTGCACGTAAAAGTCTTCTTTAAACTGGATGAAGGTAGAGCTGAGGTAAAACTCAAGCAACGCTGAAAACCTATCAACAGTCAACCTGGCAGATTTCTGAAAAGACACTTCGCCATTAACTTCATTACATTTCTGAACAGCCTGAAACAATGCAGCGTGAGGGATAGAATAAAACTAATCTTCTATGTCAATGGAAAAAGCATGGCCAATATCGTCATTCGACTCTATAAACTATGGGGGTTCCACTCTGTGTGCGGCTAGGGCTGACGGCAAGCTCCGGATCTAGCCCCACGCAGTCACTTTGTGTTACTCCCCAACCCGTAGCGCGGGAATCGCGGCTACGTCGGGTTTGAATGAATAAGGCAACCAGCGGCGTCAACTGTAAGAACGTTTATTGCTACCGGCAATAAAGAACACTGGCAGAGGGACGTCCTCTCTGTAACAGTAATAGATAGGCTGGCCTCGTTGCCCGGGATAGTCAGGCAAACGTGGTCACTCACGGGTCCGGCAGGTTAAGGGTCTGGCCTCAGAGAGAGAGGGTCTCCCCCGGTCGCGCTGTTTTGTACCTTTTTACCTGAGCGAGGGGAATGTCCTCCTTGCCTGTCAGCTACCTGCCCGCGACTCGGGGAGAAAGGGCACGCGCGCGTCGCGAGAGCGAGAGAGAATCAGGAGAGGGCATAGTGCGCCTCTCCCGTCTATGCCAGCTCTCGACGCGACAGTGCGGGGGAAGATGGGTGCACGTGCTTCCCACAAAACCTAGTAACAGCTTCCGAGTTCGTTTTAAACGGGTCGTCCACTTTCAGGTGCGATAAATTTTCTGCAAGAACTTGCTTACTTCGTTCTGCCAAGTTTCTCTTTCACTCACGATAGACCAAAAAGGGATATCCTCTTTGTGCGTCTAGGCCATAAAAAACACGATCAAGCCATCACCTTTGCTTTTGTTGACTGAGGTAGCCAGTTTGTGCAGTTCCATCTCCTTGCATATAGAAACGGCCTTCGCCTTTCTCCTTGCAGCTTTCACTGGCACAGGCTTGAAGTTATTTTTTACAGCAGCCGTCGCCTTCTCGTAGAAAAGCCCCCACGGCATTACCACAAATCCTCCTTCTTTATCCTGTTGTAGCAGTCTGAGGTCGTTCTTTCTAAAAAAACCTGACGATTCCTGACGTTGGGTCCTTCCGCTTTGGCCTTTCTTCAGTCTTCTTGACTGTGTTGATTAGGCTGTCCACGCCATCCAATAAACACCTTTCTTGATCCTCTGCCTCCACTTGCTTGGCCAGGCTCCAGTTTAGGGTATACCATTCATGCGCTTCCAGTGAAGTTTCCATGCTGTACTTGGGCCCTTTCTTGAGAGTGGACAGTATTCTTTCGGGCACCGCAGCTTCTCTGAGCAGCATAACATTACCCAAAGCTTGTGGTTTGGTGTTTTTCATCTTTGCTAAGGCATCTTGGAGGTAACAAGGAGGACTGCGCCCGTCCTTGTCCCATGCTGTCTCTGTGGTCCGTTTGTTCGCGCAGTTAAACAATGTTCGATGACAATAAAGCCATAGAAGTAACCAATTTCGGTAGCTATGCCAGCTGCCGATCACCGAGCCCAACAAGGGGACGCTACACTAGTATGTACTCCCACTATGGAGTTAAGGCCAGTGCTCATTCTTTTTTTTTTACATGGTTTATACATTCTTCTTTTGTGACTGCTATAAACCCATATGGCTGCCCATCTCGTAACGCCTGGAAAACATGGCTGTCTCCATCAGAGACGACTGCAGTATATCGCAGGTCGTTCTTGGCCAGTTAGTGGCCAAAAAGCTGCAATGCGGCCTCCACTTCCATTCACCCAGAGCCAACTTCAGTGTTTTTTTGACACTGATGCTGCTGCCTCCACTGAAGGTGTGTGGGGTCACTCTCTGCTGGGCCTAGGCTACACCCAAGGCAGAAGTTTGACAGAACAAGACTGTCCAGCACAAGCCCTGTGTGGAATTCTGTTATGCATCCAACCCCAATGTGGGAGCCATCACTGAGCGTGAGCCAAGTGCCATCATAAACAGTCACATTTTTAGTGAAGCCAACCTCCATCTCGCTGTACACCTTCACAGCAGCTACAGCATCCATGAAGATGTTATTCGCAGCCTCCTCTGCAGCAGGCTTTCACAGCCCCTTCAAGTGGTGCTGGAATGTTTTGTGGTGTAAACCACGATGGGACGCATTCATTGTGGCCCAGAAACCGTTCAGAGCTGTCTGCCCTTTCCTTATTGCTTGAACAGCTTGCATTGAGCGAATGTTCACATCAAACACCCTTGCACTTTCCTTCCTTTGAGAGGACCACTGGGACTAAATAGGGCCACATGTAATGCATGAAAGCACCATTTTCACTGCCAGACCGAGCCTAGTATTGCAGTGTACACACTGAGAACGCTGTTGGCATCTTGGGCACCGAGTTTTAGCAATCAAAGAGTTCATCGCGGAAACCTGCACAATAATGAACTCACTGTCACAAGGGGCCAAAATTTGTTCTTGGCATTGCTGGTCCATCAAACTGAACTTCCGCTCAGTTGCGGACACTGTGCGAAGGGAGTCGCGAACGCTGCATGCCTGCGCTTCTGCCGTCACCGCTGACACGAGACGCGGCTCGAGGCGCATCTGAATTGTGCGACGTTCAGGCGACGATTCGTCTGGTGAACCTTGAATCACATTACTGTAGCTCGTCGACGGTTGAGGCTCACTTGCAGGCTGCGTGTACCTGTAGCAGGATGCGTCGGAAACAAGGTACACCGTCTCTGCCGGCAATGGTGACCTTCGACCCACGTCGCCTCCAACGACGTGACCACGGTTGCTGACTTGCGCGGCCTTACGCACAGGTATGAGAGCCTCCGTTGGCACATCTTCCGGTGGCTTGGTTATCAGTATCGATGGCATAGGGCGATTGTCGGCTTTGTTGCTGGAATCACACGGTGCAAGATAACGCGACTAGTTATCCGCATGTTCAGTTGGGTGCTCCGCTTCTCCCACTGGCTGCCGTCTTTTTCTCGTCATAGGAGGCTTGCACTTCTGTTTTCCGAAGGCTTGCTTCGTCGAAAATTTCTTTTCGTACGAGCGATGATCCATCACTGACCTGGGAGCTTTGAAAAATCCGAATTCTGCGAGTGTCAAATGAAGAAAGACGCCGGCGTGGTTTGCAAAGCAGACAACTGCGGTCCACTGCCGCAGCAGCAACCAATGGTGAGACGCCTTTCAGCATGGCAACCAATCGGAGGTCCGCTTTCATCGCAGGGCCCGTGTGACCACCTCTAGCAGACCCGCGCTTCTTTTGTGTTTGTGTGTTTGTTACAAGATGGGGACGACCGAAGAATTAAGAAACAATTCGAGATTTCGAACGATACTAAGATGGCAGCGTTCGGGGGTGGGAAAGACGAGTTAGGGCTCCGCGAACTGCCGTGATTTTACGCGATTTAAAGCTGTTTTCTCACCCTCCAAGCTGATGATTTAATATTTTTCGGGGACTTTTGGTGCGCTTTCAGTCCAACCACTTTGATACAACATAGATTAGGCGTTGCAGATACCGGAACACGTCGTTGCCAAGAATAATTTTTTTTTCGATTTTCGCAATCTGGTCCCTGCGTCCCCCTTAAAGGGAAGCTGAAACGGTTTTCAATTTCCATGAATTGCTGGGGTTAGGAAGAATAGACCTATTAATTTACGGTTCTGAAATTTTTTCTTTGTATTGTCAATATAAGGGGCAGAAATCGCTTTATAAATCCCCCCCGCGGACACGCCCCCGTCGCTTCCCAGAGCGGCGGGTGAGGAGGCAGCCGGAGGAGAGAACCGGCGAGAGTGACGTCATTCCCGGGGACCGTACTGCCGGAGTGGCGTGCCGGCATGTGCTGGAATGTTTCTTTCCATCCTGCGCTTTACTAAACGACGCTACGAAAGATCTGCCGCCGCTCACGTCTGTTTTCTTTTGCGATTTTCGTGAACTGTGCTTCCTTTCTGCGCTGCGTCAGTGCCTACAGCCAAGGGCGCCCAACATGCCCTCGTTCTGTGCAGCATTCGGCTGTGCGAACACAGGCGGGTGAGACGATGTGGTGTTTCACATGCTGCCGAAAGACAAGAAACTTGCAGTGCAGTGGGTCCATGTGGTGAGGAGAGATAATTTCTTGCCGACGAAATCAACTGTGCTGTGTTTGGACCATTTCCGCGACAGTGATTATCATCGGAGCTTGACAACGATGCGGGCAATCGGTATTGCAATTAAATCGGCGCGACTGAAGGCTGGCGCTGTTCTGTCTATATTCTCCCACAAGAGAAACACCTCGCCACTTCCAAGACGGCCTTCGCCAAGAGGAGAAAGGGCGAGGTAAGAGTTTTAATGTGCACACGGGCAATTTTTTAAACAGATGATCACCTGAGTGTTGAACAAAGGGCCTTACAGCGGCCTATGATGAAGCGAGGTGGAGGCACAGCCGGGAATATGCACATGCGTGCAAAGTGCTTGCCGTTTTCATCCTGTTTTTCCACTGCGCCTTGTCACGGAACACTGTACTACGGCTGTTTGTTCGGCGCCGTTTTGGTACGGTGAAATAACTGGCCGGAGGTACGCTTGCGCATTCAGTGATATTTGCTATTCGTCCTACCACGCGGTGCCCGCAGGTTTAGCTGTTCAGCATTTGGGTTAAAATCGCACAACGTAAGGCGATACGGTAATATTTTTATGCTCGCGTTAGAGTAGTTGAACTCGTCATGTAAAAACTTTGTTCCGTAGATTTCGCACTCACAGCTTGCTACCAGCAGCGAAATGCCGCAAAAACGAGCGTCGGCACAGCCACGCCCGTGGCAAGGCGAACGGGCTCAAATAATGAGGTGACGTTGTGAAGTACTGAACTTGTCAGCGTTCGACGTGGTCTAGCCCAATAGAGGCATCAGTGCTGGTCAAAAAATGTTTTCTTGCCTTTAACAAGCTATGCATCCCACATGGCAAAATTATTATTTGAAAGTAAATATAATACATTACTCATTACTTTCTTATTACGCTCATTGATTTGAATTACATTACCAATTACCGCTTTCAAGAAAGCAATGGTATTACTTTACAATTGCTTCCAAAAAGTTTTCATGCACACAAGAAGCAAAAAGCAAAGTATAAAGGGACGCCAACCTTTCTTCAAGATAGCATACACTTGCTAACATTTCATGCCCTCCCCCCCATGTGCCTCCACGACCCCCCCCCCCCACCTCACGACACTACCAACGTTCTGGCGCCGTACACAGCTTACTGGTGCATATTTAACGCAATTAATAAATTACTTTAGCCATGAAATTACAGACACAAAATAATTTACATTATTAAATCACTAGACAACTAATCCATCACATAAATAACTGAAAAAGTATTTCAATTACTGTAAGTAATCAAACTGTTGTCATGTTTGCTGATATGCATGATATGCTGAAATTCATGACATCCGTGCCTTGCACTCTTTCAGGTTCTAGCAGAGCACCTTGAGAACCGAGCCCCTGATGAACCTGTTCCACTACCATCACCAACCGAGGAGTTGGAAGCAGCCAGTGTGACACAGGGAGGTAATGTTGAAGAGCTTGAAGTAGCCAAACGCGGCACTTATGTTCGTGATCGTGTATCAACACGCAAGAAACCACGGAACTTTAGACAAGCAGTGGCAAGGTACATGATATCGCGGAATTGCACCCGTGTTTACAATCTAATTAGATGTTAGTGCTTCGGCATTCTTCCAGCAGCAAGTTCCCAGTGACACTTCAGCGCATTTTTTTCTCCCGTCATTGGAACGTGCAGGTACATGAAAAGACATGTACCAGCTAAGATTTCCAATGCGCGAGAAGGTGCACACATCGTTCTTGCTGTTGGCACACTCAACATCGTCGTCGTACCCGTTGCCGCCATCATTTTCTGTATCAGCTGTCGGTGCGAACATGTACGGCGAAAATACAAGCCCTCCGAGACAGCGAGAACGTTCCATAATACGACTCAGCTGTGAAGCCAGAACAGAACAGCGCGCTACACTCTGAAACGGCGGCGCCGACCGGCGATCCCCGTGAATGACGTCAAAGCGGTCCTGACCAATCACGGGCAACAGCGGCGTTCGCGCAATGCCCTGAGGCGATGGTGCGCATTTTCTTGCAAAAACAGCCGCTTGCGTTTGTTTCTGCCCTTTTTAAATGAGATCTTCGTGTTCAGTGGACTCAAAACTGTAGAATGCCGCAGGGAACTCATTTTTTTCGAAAAGTGTTTCAGCTTCCCTTTAAGATGCCCGGAGAAGCTGCCTGAAAATACGACCACATCATCCAGGTAGATGAGACAGGTTTGCCATTTTAGGTCGGCTAGCACAGTGTCCATCATCTGCTGGAAAGTTGCCGGAGCATAGCACAACCCGAACGGAAGTACTCTGAACTCATAAAGTTTACCCAGGGTGACAAAGGCTGTTTTCTCTTGGTCGCGCTCGTCTACCTCGATCTGCCAGTACCCACTTTTCAAGTAAAGGGAGGAAAAATACTTGGCTCGCCGTAGCCGGTCGAGGGAGTCATCCATGCGCGGCAACGGATGGATGTCTTTCCTTGTGACGTCGTTCAGTTTTCTGTAATCAACATGGAAACGGAGAGTGCTGTCTTTTACCAGGACAACCGGGGACGACCATGGACTGTTTGAAGGTTGGATGACGCCATCGTCAATCATCTCCTTGATTTGTTGTTAAATTGCTTCGCGTTCTTTCTGCAAAACACGGTAAGGCTGCTGGTGAATAGGATGTGCATTGTTGTAAGTAATTATCCTGTGCTGCGTGATTGGCGTCTGACTGACCAGGGTGTCTACCAAGTTGACATTTCCAAATTCCCTGAGTTTTCCAGGTCTTCCCTGAGTGCCTTTGCAAAATTCCCTGAGCGATGCAGAACAATGTTTTATGTCGAGATGGGCTTAAACCGTATCGCCCGATGCTGTCACTCTCTAGTCATCGTCAACAGCCTGGTTAAGACCACTGCAGGGCAAAGGCCTCTCCCATACTTCTCCAACTACCCCGATCATGTACAAATTGTGGCCATGTCGTGCCTGCAAACTTCTTAATCTCATCTGCCCACCTAACTTTCTGCCGCCCCCTGCTACGCTGCTTCCCTTCCCTTGGAATCCAGTCCGTAACCCTTAATGTTCATCGGTTATCTTCCCTCCTCATTACATGCCCTGCCCATGCCCCTTACTTTCTAGTAAGCATATGAAAAAAACTTAAAGAAGAAAAAAAAAACGACTAAATCCAATTTGAATTCTAAGGAGTAGTGTTTATGTTATTCAAAAAGAGAATAGAAGGGAGGGGTTAGTAAAATGCACATCAAATAAAATGTCTACAGGAAAATTGCAAATGGAGTCGAACATTCTCAAATACGAATAAATAGGAGATGCATACAGAAGCAAATATTTTCGAATGTGAACTATTTCTATTCACTGATAGCCAGCTCAGTGGTACGAGGCCCGAACTTGGTCACAACTGAGATTCTCTCTCAACAGCTCGTAAGTCAACCGCAACTGCCCTGACATACTCTTAGCCCGCACACGAAGCCTCAGTGCCGTGTTTCACTGCTTTAAAAAGTTTATTTTGGTTTGGATGAGGGACATCTGCACCTCGGCATCAGCCAACATTGTTTTTTGAGCTCAAGCTCCCTCAAAATGGCAGCAGCACACTTCCTTTCCCACCCATTCTTCAATGCGTAGGTTCTTTCTGTTTTTGTCCTCCTTCCGCCACTCGTTCGCCCCATGGACCATTTGAAGCATATTCTTGGTCAGTTGCACAGACCCCGCCATTTTTCAAACTCCCTAGGGGCCGCAAAAACGTACAAAAAATCGGCCAGTTGGAAAAAATAATGCAAGCCATTTACTGCCCTTAAGGGCTCAAACTGCCACAGGCACATTCGAAAACGCTCTGAAGGCCTGTCAGTACAGGTATTAGGCATATCGGTGCTTGTACTGTGACAGGAAATACCGGGTGCATGCGTGTATAATTAAGAAATACATACTGTGTCCCGTAGCAATAGCTCCTTCCCATGCTTCTTATGTTTCACTGCAATACTTTTGCGTACGCTTCACCAAGCAACATTTCTGTACAGAGGCGAAGCTGACTTTTGGGAACCGGCATTATGCAGTGCACCGTGCTTTCCAAGCTTTTAAGCCAATTGTTTAAGCCAAAAAGCAAATTGCTTTTAAGCAATTTTAAGCCACCACAAAGGCGGAGTTCGTGCCATTCCTGACAGGAGATAAAAAACACGGCACGCAATAACAAGAGGCTCCATAGTGAACGTCAAAGCAGCTAGGCCTACCGTTGCTGCAGTGGTGGCTATGGCTGCCAGCGGATCTACGTGCCAGAGCACCAGTTCAAGGCGGCGAGATTATCAAAATGACAGTGGTTGTGGCTTCGATTAATGCCGTTTCGGACCTGCGGTCTTGGCAAAATTTTGGAAAATCGGATGGCGAAGAGTTCTTGCGTCCGAAATTTCAAACGTTCTGATACATTTACTCTATGAGGTACATGGTGGTGCCACGAAGCCGTCGAAATTATCGGTAATCCGGAAAGTCCGTCATTGACTGTACACTGGCAACTCCTTCAGCCGATGACAAGGCATCAATGACGATTCATTATGATTCCTGTCTGTTACTCAAGCCAGCATTACTGCGACTTTTGACCCTTTCAACAAGATTACAGCCAATTTTCCCTGACAGAGGCACGAATTCCCTGAGTTTTCCACGAGTTTTTCTAGAGTACTCAAAATCCCTGAGAATTCCCGGTTTTCCCGGTTGGTAAGACACCCTGCTGACTTTAGACGATCAAGCGAAGCAGTCCTTAAATTCACACATTTCTCATAGTGCCTACTTATTGTCCTCTGACAGCTTGTTGTTGATGTCGATATTTGTAACGCCTTCTTCATTGCTGCCGCTTTTTTCACAAGCAAAACACTCAATGACGTCCTCCAAGGCTTCAGCGTAAGTGACGGCAGTGCCACGGAAGAGTTGTCGGTGTTCATTTGTGAAGTTGGTGATCAAGACGTCAGCTTGGCCATCCCCAAGTCAATGATTCCCCAAGCCATGCTAATTCCGAGGGTAACTAGGAACAGAGACGTTGCACTCTGCGAGTACTTCGCCTTCGCATGTGGCCTCGGATGTTAGCGGAATCATTACATTAGCACGAGTTGGTATCGTGGCGCTGTCGTCTCGTGTCGTCGCTTTCTTTGCAGAGAACGATATACAGCATAGGCGAAGGTCGATGGTGGCACCAAACTCTCGAAGAAAGTCTATTCCAAATATCGATTCACAGGAGCATTCTCGGAGAACAAGGAAACTGATCACAAGCGTAGAATTTTGAATTTGTGCACGAGAAGTGCACACACCAAGTGGTTTGACGACATGTCCGCCAGCTGTCCGTACATACACCTCTGTCCAAGGGATAACAACTTTTTTTAAACTGCTTGCCAGTTTTCTGCTGATAATCGAGTAGTCGGCGCAAGTATCTATTAAAGCAGTATCATTTCGACCATCGTTCAGCACAGGTATGTCCATTGAAAAGTTGTCTCCAGCCTGAGACACCGGTGTCAAGTCCCCATCGGTCTGAGGTCGCGTCGCTTGGAGGTCTTGCCCACATCGAGTGTCAGTGGCCTCACCTCGGAATGTCGCTGACGTTAGTTTTCTAAAGGAGGGGTCGGAGATCGTCCTTGCGACATCCGACTTGTATCTCTCAAATAGAATGGTTGTGGTGACGGCGATCCCGACTGGCACCTTAATGATGGTGGCACGCGCTGTCGGCCGGTAAAATCTTCAATCTCAGGTGGCCGTTGTCCGAAACGGGGTCTGGGTGAATTACCAGGAAACCCCTGGAATCCAAGGCGGCGGTACTGGCCCTCTCGGTAGACATGACCCACTTCACCACAGTGGTAACAGAGCGGTTGTTGGTCGGGCACGCGCCATATGTCCGATTTATGTATGGTTGGTCGAACCTCTCCAAATTAAGGAACTGCCTGCGCTGACCAAAGCATGGCATACGGGGCGATGGCAGGTAGCGGTGGTGGTGCAGGGATAGGCTGCTTGACTGCGTCAACATAAGTCTCATGCTGGTATTCAATCACGGTAGGTGGTGTTGCCGGCGACGGGACGGTGCCTCTTAAAACGTCAGCGTATGTATGTTGTGTGTCGTGGTTCAGTTGAAGTTGTGAACGCCTGAAGTGGTGGAGCTGCCTGAAGTGATGCTTCGTAACATGGTATGCTGAGCGCATGCTGCATTTCATCACGCACAACGCTAGCTACTAAGTTGGCTGAAGGCTGCTGCACCTGATGCAGCTGTCGCAGCTCGTCACGGACTATCGATCGGATAATCTCGCGAAGCGACTCGACGTCAGTCGTGAGAGCTCCTAGTCAGTCCATTGGTAGCAGAGGAGCAATTCACTTGCCGATCGTACTGATGCGAGCCCTGATGCAGGGCCTTCTCCATGGTGACAGCTTCAGTGAGAAACTCTGCAACCGTTTTGGGCAGGCTACGAACGAGTCCACCAAAAAGCTACTCTTTCGCACCTCCCATAAAGTGACTCAGCTTCTTGCCTTCAGACATGGTAGGGTCGGCTCATCTGAAGAGACGCACCATGTCTTCCACGTACATAGCCAAACTCTCACTGGGTTTCTGAATGCGAGATCGGAGGGCCCCTTCTGCTCGTTCCCGGCGATCGGAGCTGGCGTAGGTGTCCAAGAGGCTGCGACAGAACTCACGCCATGATGTCAAAACACCTTCACGGTCCTGGAACTACGTGCGAGCACCATCCAAAAGGCTGAAGTAGACGTTTCGGAGCTTCGATTTGTCGTCCCATCCATTCAACTCCACTATGCGCTCAAAGTCCGCCAGCCAATCTTCTACGTCTTCAAGAAGGTCGCCATGGAAGGGACTTGGCACGCGTGATTTTTGCAGCGTGTAATGAGGAGGCACCGGAGCAGCCGTTGCAGGGTTAGTTGTGATGGTAGGTGATGTAGAATCCATACTTGCTGTCGTGGCCGTTGTCCTCGCAGGTAAAGGCCCAAACTCGGGGGCCAATCGCAGAATTCTCCGGCTGGCACGGTGTACTGGCGTGAGCTCTGGTATCTTTCTAGCGTTCCTGCTGCTAGGAGGGGTCTGTTGCATGGGTCGAGATTACCCTGCACCTCCACCAGAAAAATGTCATGTTTAATTAATAGACGACTTCTAAAAGAGGCTGTTAAAGTACGAGTCGTTGAAAGGACAGCACCGCACTGACCAAAAGATCAAAGCGCGAGCTCGTGAGCCAATCCATTCTCGTCTCCTTCTGGGAGCAAGTGGCCCAAGTGCGTGGAATTATCGCTGCTCATACTGTGACAGGAGATGCTGGGTGCACGCGTCTATAATTAAGGAATACATACTGTGTCCCGTGGCAATAGCCCCTTCCCATGGTTGGTATGCTTCACTGCATTACTTTTGCGTATGCTTCACCAAGTAACATTTCTGTACAGAGGCGAAGCTAACTTTTGGGAACCCCCCCCCCCTTATGCAACGCACCATACTTTCCAAATTTCTAAACCAATTGTGAGTACCACAGAGGTAGAGTCGGTGCCATTGCTGACAGCAGCGAATTATTTTAATGAAAAGCACCGCAGCCAACGGCAAGAAGCTTAATAGCGAACATCGAAGCAGCTAAGTATTGCGTTGCCGCAGTGGCTGCCAGCAGATCTGCATGTGAGAGCGCCGGTTCGAGGCGGCGAGGCAATCAAAATGGCAGCGATGGTGGTTTGATTAATGCCGTTTCGGACCTGCAGCCACGGCAAAACGTCCGGAAAATCGGTCGGCGAAGAGTTCTTGCGTTCGAAATTTCAGACATTCTGATACACTGACTCTATGGGGTACGTGGTGGTGCCGTGAAGTCGTCCAAATTATGGGGCATCAGGAAAGTTGGTCGATGACTGTACACTGGCAACTCCTCCAGCCGACGACAGGGCGTCAAAGACGATTCATTACGATTCCTGTCTTTTACTCGAGCCAGCATTACCGTGACTTTCGACCCTTTCAATAAAATTACAGCAAATTTTCCCTGATAGAGGCACAAATTCCCTGAGTTTTTCCAGACTACTCAAAGTCCCTGGTTATTCCCAGTCTTACCGGTTGGTAGACACCCTGATAGCTATCCCCGGGCCTCGACATCCACCCGTCGGTCGTCACTGCATGGGATCCCGTAGGTGAAGTGATTGCACAGCTCACTTTTGATCCCTTCTTTTTCTTTGGCATAAAGTTCTGGCACGAGACTGAGAAAACGTAGTCCTCGATGGGACCTTGTACTCTGGCAGTGCGGTGTGCATCAAAGACAAAAAGCCTGGTTCCTCAACCATAGAATAAGAGTGCAAGCCAGTGGCCAGGAACTGCACAACCTTTGTTGTTAACATTTTTGTGCGCTGTCATCTTTCAATGTCGGCTTGAAGTAGCTACGAGACTGAGAAAACGTAGTCCTCTATGGGACCTTGTACTCTGGCAGTGTGGTGTGCATCAAAGACAAAAAGCCTGGTTCCTCAACCATAGAATAAGAGTGCAAGCCAGTGGCCAGGAACTGCGCAACCTTTGTTGTTAACATTCTTGTGCGCTGTCATCTTTCTATGTCGGCTTGAAGTAGCTACAACTAGCAGCACTTGCATCTGCCTCGGTGGTGCCCGTTGTCTTTTTCGGGCCTGCAGGCTTTTTCTGAGCGTTCGGCAGCATGGAGCTTCTTGAACTAGTCGAACCTCGCTACAACGAAACTCTCGGGATGCACGAAAAACTTCGTTGAAGCGTAAAATTTCATTGTGGCAAAATTCGCCCCAGAACACTGTCAAATTTGACTACACGCTCACAAACATCATTTACTGTAAAAACCGGACTATAGGTTGAACCGGAATATAGGTCGATCCTCCAACTAACGAATTCTAAAAATGAAAAAAAAAAAAATCTTTTTCGATGGCAAAAGTACCGAAAGATACCCTTACCTTAAAACAAATGTGATTCAGACAGTTGCACAATAGTGACAGTATTTATTTAAATGCTGCTCGCATGTGCACCTGGCCAAGTTCTTTAACAGTATTGTGTGACCGTCGACCCACATGCTTTTCAGCACCTTATTAACGGCGCTGAGCAGCGAAACAAACGAAATATGCGCATGTGTACACATGCGCTTACTTTCGCTATTTCGCCACTCTGTGCTGCGATGATAAGGTGCTGACAAACACGCGGGTCGATGGTCGCGCGATACTGTTAAAAATTGGCCGGGTGTACAGTACACAGAAGGGCACGAAGTGTGCAAGTGCTACTCGAAATCAGAGCAACGCCTTGGATCAGAGTCGTCCGAACCAGAGTCGAATGACGAGTGCTTCTCGCTGCCCAGTCCAGAGGTGCGCACGATCTCTACCGCTTTCAAACGGATGCATTCGGCAGTCACAGGCAGCGATCTTACACGCAGCTCCTGGACGAACTCCGCCACTTGGTCTTCCAGTCCTGCGGTCCACTGCAGTCCGCCTACGAAATGACATTTTCTTTTGGTTGCTGCAAGATTTAATATGCTGCTTCTGCTTCCGCCAGTACCGAATGCTCTTTTCGGATACTCCAAATTCGCGCTGTGCCACCAGGTTTCCGTGGGCTTCCGCGTACTCAGTCGCCTTTTTCTTGAAGGCGACGGTGAATTGCAGTCGGCTTTCGCTCATTTTGAAACAAAATGTGAAAAAGCAGCCAATAACCAATATCTATTTGTGACGCTGAAAACGCAAAATGGCGGTGCTACAATGTCGTCATGCCGCGCTGCTGCTGATGGCGATGGTGGCTGTTTAGTTCATCTGCCCATTGTTGCGAGACTTCCGCAGTTTTTCTGCCAATGTATATATAGCGATAGCGGCTGTTTAGTTCATCCGCCCATTGTTGCGAGACTTCCGTAGTTTTTCTGCCAATGTATATAAGACGAGGGTCGACATTTTGCAATAGTCTTTGAAAAAAAGTTCGACCTATATTCCGGTTTTTACGGTATTTTTGGAAACTTTCGTTGTGATGAAATCTGACCCAAAACACAGTCACATTTGACTACACATTCAAAAACGTCATTCATTTCGGAAAAAAGTTGGGTCATTTTTGTCTGCCTCTGTCCTTTGGTCATCATCGTCGTGGTGCGATGTTCGCATTCGGTCAGCAGCTGCATTGCGATGTCCTGCTGTTAACAGCGCAAAATGTAGACAAGAGACGAGACAAGAAGACACCACAAGCGCTGACTTTCAACAACGTTTATTTTGAAAGAAACACGGCTTCTTATAACCATTCCCACACGTGTTGCAGTCACGTGATCGCACATAATGTGAAACATGCACTTTTTCTTTTTTGCACTCAAGATAGTGGTTGCACATGCAAAAGCTCAAGTTCTTTTTTTGTCAGTAACAAGGACGGCATGCTAATGCATTGGTCACAAAGTCTGGTAATGCCAATGCATGCAGTGGCAGCAGCATCGGCGTCGCATGAGAATTACGTAGACACGAGGCACGAGCGGCTGGCACAATCTGGCACGCGCTAGTGTTCCGAAAGGGATTAAAAGAAAAAAATGCTATACTAAGAGATCAAGTGTTGGTTTTTCCCCTCCCGCAAGAGCCAGAGACTTTACCGGCCCACGTGGTCGCTCGTCACCGCAGTTTAGTGACTGCAGACATGATACTGCCATACGCTCCTGTGGTAGAGACGACCATGGCCCAGACCAACGCTACGAAAACTCACGGCCAGAACCCTTCCGAGAAACACAGTGAGCTCTCCTGTTTGGCCCATCGCTGTCCGCCTCCCACAGTACTGGGACCAACAACCCTTGGCGTGGTTTCTTCAGGCTGAATTGCAATTTCAAGTCGCTGATATCTGCTCTCAAGCCTCAAAGTTTCATTATGGCGTTGCAGCGCTCTTGCCTGCCGCCACTGAGGAAGTAGCACATTTGTTGAACTCCCCATTGTCTACCGCCGCCTATGACGGTCTCAAGGCAGCCCTGCTACAGCGCACAGCAGCTTCACAGCGTTCTCGCATCCAGCAGCTTCTGTCTGCTGAAGAACTCGGCAACTGATGGCCTAGTCAACTTCTTCGCTGAATGAGGCAGCTGCTCGGAAACAACGCGAGATCCATCAAGGACGCACTGGTGTGCGAATTGTTTTTGCAACAACTCCCGGCTAATGTGCAGATGGTCCTGGCGACAGCCTCTACCATGGACCTTACCGGACTTGCTAATTTGGCCGACAAAGTCATGGAAGTAGCCACCCTACCATTGCAGCCCCGGCATCGTCTCCGGGTGACAGTAGAACTGCCCTGCAAACCCTCCCCTGCTCTTCAGCAGTGAAATCTCCGCTCGACTCCTTGTGTAAGCACCTGGAACACATCTGTGGAGCGGAACATCGCCGCACGTCATCTCGTCACCCACACAGCTGTAGTTCCAGCAAATCAAGACAATGGGTACCCGTAATGAAACATCAACTACAACGTCTGGCGTTTGCTACTACCACTATTGTTTTGGAAACGACGCTCGTCACTGTCGGCATCTCTGTGCTTGGCAGGAAAACAGGCTAGCCAACCTCTAACGGCGACGAGTGGTCTGGCCGAACACACAAGTCGCCTTTTCTACGTGACGGACAGAGTTACGGGACAATTTTTAGTTGACACAAGAGCTGATGTCAGCATTCTCCCCCCCTACAACTCCGACCAAAAAGCGACACCTGTGTCTTTTTGCAAGCTGTCAAGGCACCAGGATTCCAGTTTTCTCGTCAGGCTCCGTCATGCTAAACTTTGGCCTCCGACGAACGTTCCGCTGGATTTTCCTGGTTGCAGATGTCCGTCGTGCAGTCATTGGAGCAGACTTCTTGTCGACGTTCAACGGCGCCGTTTCATTGACGCCGTGACCCAGATTTCTGTTCCCGGCGTCCCATCATCAGGCACATCACCGATCCTGCCAATTTCTGCCATCTTGGACGAACCTTTCGCCACGCTCCTACGAGAGTTTCCCACTTTGACGCGCCTGCCGTTATGGACGCGACCGGTGCAACATGACGTGTGCCATCACACCATCACCTCCGGCCCACCAGTGTATTTCCGACCCTGGCATTTGTCCCCGGAGAAACCCAAGATCGCTCGCATGGAGTTTGAAAACATGCTGCAACTTGGCGTCATCCGCCCTTCCTCCAGTAATTGGGCATCACCACTTCACAGGGTGCCTAAGAAAGCAGGAGACTGGCGCCCATGTGGCGATTACCGCGCACTAAACAACATTACAGTTCCTGATCACTACCCTATACTGAACATTCAGGAATTCACGGAAGCGTTGCACGGTGCGATGATCTTTTCTAAGATTGATCTCATTTGCGCCTATCATTTCAACTACCGGTCGCTGAAAACATTCACAAGACTGCCATCCCCACACCCTTCGGTCTGTCTTTTTGAATTTCTCCGAATGCCTTTTGGCTTACGGAACGCGGGCCAATCCTTTCAGCGCTTCATCAATTCCGTCACCCGAAGCTTGCCTTTCGTTTTTGAATACATCGACGACTTTCTCATTACAAGCTTTTCCGCAGAAGAACATCTTCACCACTTGCAGTTGTTGTTTTCATGCCTTGCCGGTAAAGGAATTGTCATGAACGCCGCCAAGAGCGAATTCGGTCAACCCGAACTCGAATTCCTCGATCATATAGTCGACGCTAACAGCATTCGACCACTGCCGTCCAAGATTCGCGTCATCGAAAACATTCCCCGACCGACCACACTCACCAAGCTTTGCCAATTTTTCGAATTCGTCAATTTTTACCGCCGATTCATTTCTGATTGCGCACGACTTATGGCTCCGTTAGACACTCTGCAGTTAAATAACGTAAACAAGTGCTTCAGTGGACTGAAGAGGCCACTGACCCTTTCACAAGAGTCAAGTCTGCCCTTGCCGACGCAACACTGCTTAGACACCCAAAGCCAGATGCGTCCACTGCCATCATGACAGACGCTTCAAGCACTGCCGTTGGTGCCGTTCTGCAGCGATTCATCGACAATGCGTGGCATCCACTCGCTTTTTTTCCACATTGACGTCTGAACCTCGCCAGGAAATGGCGTCAACAACTTCGTACACTCCGGAGTCAGCGTCCCCAAAATTGGAGGACGTCCTTGCAACTCCAGATAGTACGCCCTTTGTCTGTGACACTTCTACCGACACACTTAGACCATACATTCCAGCATCCCTACACAGACGTATTCACAGACGTCTAGCGGCAGCAGCATCGGCGTCGCATGAGGGTTATGTAGACACGAACGGCTGGCATGCTCCAAAAGGGATAAAAAAATGCTATGCTAAGAGATTGAGTGTCGGTTTTTCCTCTCCCGCGAGAGCCAGAAACTTTACCGGTCTACGTGGTCGCTCGTCACCACAAGTGCAATAAAGCTGTCCATTTTTAACTGCAGCTTGCAAAAAAATTTATAATGGGCTTTTGCAAAGGTCGTTAGTAAGACGATATGCATGGGAAAGTTAAAAAAATATTGTTATGTTCATTTTGGCATTTAAAAAATAAACCAATCGCTTTATTGCACAGAATGGGCCTTTGTGAATATGCGGATGCAAAAATCTTGGCGAACTTAAGTGAAATTAATTAATTTTGGGATGACCATTAGAGGCTGTAATTGTTGTAACTCGAAAACTATGATAGCACAAAACTAATTTCAATTATGGTATCAGCATAACAAATCACACCTGCATGCCAAATTTCACCAATTTATTCCCACAAATAATAAAAAAAGTTTTCATTGCCACGTCCCCCCTTAAGTTCCTTAGAAGTTAATCAGTTTGTATTGGGTCCATATTACGTATTTTAGATTTGTACAGTTTCAAGTTTGTGATGCACGCGCAGCAAGAGTTGAATGACGACTCGCCTTCCCTTTCATCCTCTTTCAGCCCATTGCGAATAGTACATACAGTTAAACCTCGATATAATGAACTTCAATATAGCAAGATTTTTTATATAACGAGGTATTTAACTTTTCATAACATCTTGTCCATAGAACACCATGTATTTAGAACCTCAATACAGTCGAACACACTTATAACCATACCGGTTTTAACAATGTATTGGTTATAACAATGGGAAGCTGCTGCACCATCAACTTCTGTATGTTTTCCATGGTGAAATAACCCGCTTACTACAATGCCTCGATAATGCATTATTGGTTATAACGAAAAAGTCTGGCTGCTGGGTGTCCGAGTCGAAAGATAGTGAAATGCGAAATCCTTGAAAAAAAGAAAACGAGAAGTTCGAGCCGCAGCATGATGGGCCACTGCTCCAACAGCCGCCGTGCGCTCATTTTCCAGCCCTCTCGGCATGCCTCCCTCCCGTCGCCCTCCCACCCCTCCGAACACGAATGCCCATGGCTCTAAGCCGCCACACCCTCTGAAACACGAATGGACCGCGCCAACTGTGCTGTTTGCAGATTGCTCAGCGTAGTTCTACAAACAGCGTAATCACTTGGGTTTGTCTTTGTTGGTTGTGTCGAAATTGTTCATGGCCACGCAGTTTCTCAGCCTCGTTTGACCAACAGTTGGTTCTGATCATCGGCAATGCATGACGTTGCTGGGGAAAAGAAAGTGCATGCCTATAGATTTGGAAACTAAGTGCTTTTAATCGATGAGGCGATCGTCGCAAACATGTTCGCATCAGATATCGGCGGCGCCACCGCCAGCGATGACGCGGTAGGGCAGGGTGCCTCAACGTTGTCCTCACAGGAGGCCCGGCAGATGATTCAGTCCCTTCCGGGCTTTGTTCTCGCGAGGAACTTTCCGCTGCACTATGTGGAGCACCTGGATGCCTTGGAGAAGGATGTCGGCAAGCTTCACTTAAAGCATGGAAAGCTGACGGCCATAGAGTTCTCTTGTGCAAGCCAGTGAGAGGCACATGTTGAGATGCTTGTGGCGATCTTGCCTTATCGTTTCTTCCGGATTTCTCAAGCTGACAAATTACCGCGGCAGCCTTCTTGCAATTTTTATAAGGCCCCTTTTGGGACCACCAATGCGATGCCTCGGCGGTGCTCGCATATCGCTTGCCACCAGTGACCCCTCTTTGCGGTTGTTATAGCAGTGCCATTCTTTCACCGACAGCTGTGGCTTGTTAGACATGATTCTAGCGCCCAGGAAACAGTTAAACGAGTGAACACAATCAACAGTCGGATGGAGGAAGGTGCTGGGGAGGGGTACTGGCCTCCCCACTATTAGTTTTCTCACATCAGCTTTGCCATTACCCTATTTTGACTTTTTCTTGCAACCCGGTTATAAAAATTATCGGTTATTACAATGGAATTTTCGTGGCACTTGAATATTGTTATAAGTTGGTTCGACTGTGTAACCAAGTGTATTTGTATGCAATTTCAATACAACGAAATTTCACTGCCACTGCAAAGGAATGCCGAGGCAATAAACGGAAACTTCCGCCCATGCAGATAGTCAAATGATTGACTTACAAGTGGTTGCTTGCAAATGCACCTCTCAAATCATGCGCTGCGCAACAAGAGCGACTGCAGAAGTGAAGCCGCATTATGTTTCGTATAAAGTCCAAGTGCGATAAGATCCTATAGCACCCCATGTACCACGTGCTTCAGGTGCGAGAGAATGTGTGCGAGGGTGAGACAAGAAAGATGGTGGCTTCACAAGTGCCACCTACCCACGCGAGCATAAAGAGGGAGAGGGGAGCAAGTTCGCGGTAACGCGATGAAGTGCACGCAAGGGGGTGGAGGGGCCATGCTAATGGCACGCGTCTTGGCGGTGGCTGCGCATGGCTGTAAGCGCGGCTGAGTGCATATGCAACCACACACCATGCTTTTAAAGTGGTGCATGTACAAAGAGTGGACGTGCTGAGACGGCGTGGCATCATATCCCCTCCCAGTCTTTCTGGTGTTTAGTGCATGGGAAGCAACCCCATTTGAGCTCAGAAAGCACATCAAAGAGCACTATAGTGTGCACTCACCTTGAATACATGAAAGGCTTCAAATTGAATGTTGCGGCTCTTTTCCTTGAGCATGTTCATCATGAGCTTCAGGTTTTCTGGATTGCTGATGTAGCGTGTCATAATGCTGAAGTTGTGCCTATCCAGCAGGAGCTCACCTAGAAGCTGTAACCAAACAGAACATTGGTGTCAAATGTTAGGAATGAAACGTAGGTCAGTTGGTTAGAGCACTGCACAGGCTGGAGCCAACCTAAAAGCCCGGGCCCGACCAGGCCATCTGAAGCATCTTTTGGCGGGCCCGAGCCGTGCTCGGGCTTGAAGCCACGAGCCGGACTCGGGTCTGCTCATTAAAGGGCCTAAGTGGTGCCTTCGAGCACACACGAACATTATTCGTTGCATGCCTTGTCCAAGGTATTCTGTGCCAAGCTGAAGTGATATGTGCAAAGAACTGGCTCTTAGTATACGTTGCCAAAGAAAATAGAAAACAGCTGAAGTCTTAATTTTTTTCTTTCCCACAAAAACGAGCATTGTTTTCACGTAAGGAAAAAATAAATTATACAAAAAACTGTTCTTCAACTCATTTCCCTGTTACTGCATTTGCAATTGCACTGTTGAACTATCGATACTATTATACAGTCGAATCTCGTTAATTCAAACTTCCTGTTCATTGGAACTGATGCTGTGGTCCTGTCAAACTTATGTGTTTTCCAATGGGCGAAAACGCCCTGTAAATCGAATGTACAAGCATTTGCAATGGTTAATTTGAACGTACGGGGCTAAGACAATGCTTTCAGCAGCACGCCAGCATTGCATTGACCCTACCATAGAGGAAAAGCTTAGGAGAGACCCCTCAACTCAGCACGTGAGGTCCCGTATAAAGTCCAAGGGCGATAACACCGTTGCCGCACGCATTACGCCGTATGTGCGAGTGAAAGCTTGCGAGGACAGCCGACAAGTGTGGCTTAATCTTGCCGGCGCGAAAGAGATGGAGCTTGGAGGAAGTGCGCCGCCTTCCGTCGCATGACAGGCACACAACATTGCACAGCACCGGAGGGGGCGTGGGGTTCTACCGCACGGTTGCATGGCCGTATCTTGAGAGCAATCTGCGTGGGGGGCAGCGTCTAGGTGCGTCAGCGGCTCGTAGCTTTGTGTTCTCGGCACTCACTTTTCATTGAAGCGATAGACAGCATGAATGTCACTTTGCTCGCTGCTGCTGCCACATTTCCTCATACCAGCATTTTGAAAGCGAGTTTCCACAGTCATCGAGTGAGTTGTGTTCATGTTTGCTTGTGTGCGCATCACACCATGCTTGTTATATTAGTTTACAAGTTTATACGGCCAATAAAACTACTATCTTTGCTTCGTATAGCTGTGCAATAATTTGCTATTGCAATCAATGCTTTGACGTTCGAGCGAAACTGCGACATTATTTTTTACAATGACGTGCATAAACCAAGACGTCCCGATGGAACGGTTGCCGGAGACAGCGCGCCACATCCGATTCTGCAGAACGAGACGGACCTTGAATACAAGGACACGAAGGCGACTCCCAGTACCTCATTCTCCTTATCGTTTGCATGTAACGACACCGCAACAGAAGAGTGAACACTAAGATGTTTATGATCAGTGGCAACGACTTCGTCATCTTCGTAAGACATGACACATCAAGAATGCAGGATGAAGACCATAAACACATCGCCGATCTCTCAGCAGACGAAAGAAAAAGCACGTGAGCACGCAGATGGAAGCAGCGAGGGAGGCAAAGTCCAGCCTCTGCAACTCTGCCGTGGCAGTTAGGTGGCAGTAAGGGAGCTTAGGTGGCAGAGATAATTAGCGCCATCCAGGAAGCTGGTGGGAAAGCTAAATCCGCTTCCGCCCCGCCCCTCTTTGCAACTGCGCTCCCCTCACCCAGCCTCTCAACTCCCTCACCTTAGATAGTCGCCACGCGCGCTCACCTCTGCACCAGCTTAGCCATTTCACTGAAGTTTCGTTTTCTGCTGTTATCGGGAAGCAAGCGCTGGCCGGCACGGGTGGTTTCGTGGTCCTTGCTCGCTGTATGCTTGCATGACACAATATTTCACAACTCGCACCGTTCGTGTATCGTGCTACGGTGCAGGAGCACTTCAAAGTAAAAGTCCTCCTTTTACTTCGAACAAATTTTCGAGTCCCTTCGAGTACGAATTATCGAGATTATCGAGACTAACACAAGGGGTCTTTCTTGACTTGTGCTTTATTTTATGCTGTATGCTTGTGAATTCGCATGTTTGTGTGTACATATTATATATAAATATATATATTTACTAAATGCCTAGGACCAAATAGTACGATCAAGATAAATGCATGCGCACCAGCAGAAGAATAATAGCGCAGGCAATGGGCCAGATCCCCGATGTTCGCGTGGGAGAAACAAAGGTTTTGATATTTTATTGCTTATAAACTGCAGTTGATTAGACGCCGAGAAGGTAAGGCTGACGCATATGGTACAACCTGTAAGTAAAAAAGAAAAAAAAAATCTTGATTCTAATGTGCCCTCGAGTGTAACACGAACCCGTCTTCCATGACCAAAAAAGAAAAAAAGGAAAAAAAAAAAAAACACCCGCGACTGTAACACACACTTGTTTGCTGTGACCTAAAGAAAGAAAAGTTTACAGTACCACGCACCTCATTCTTTCATACAGAAATAAAACTTTCTCTCATTTGGAAAAAAACGAAGATTTACTTCCAATGCAGTAAAGTTGCAATAAATAAAAAAAAAGTCGCAGTTTCGCCCGAAAGGCAAAGCATAGATTACAATAGCAAATTAGCAGACAGCCATACCAAAAGTAAGGATAGTAGCTTTATCAGCCGTATAAACTTTTAAACATTCGCTTACTAGCTAAATTAACAAGCATGGTGTCAGGCGCACACAAGCAAACATGAATGTTTCCCTCAATGTCTGCGGAAACTCTTTATCAAAATGCTGGAGCGAGGAAGTGCGGTAGCAGGAGTGAGGGAATTGACTTTTGTGCGGCCTCTCGCTATAAAATACAGGAAATTATCAGTCATAACAGTCGCAGTACAGCCCTCTGGGCTGTTCTCTTTTCGAAAATAGTCCTGTTAGGATTATCATAATTAGACGAAGGCATTTCGCTCTCGCGAGCAGCATTCCTTGGGATAGTTACTCAGGCGAGTTTCCCACGCTAAGGCGCTAAGCGTGCGGCGCTCGCCTCACGCCTGCTTAAGCTTTTCCTAGTCTCTAGAGCCGCTCGAGTTCCCTCTCATCGACGGCCGGCCATTTTTTCAAGAAAGTATGCCTTCCAGTCACTGAGAATCAGCAAAAATCGACCATCGCGGACAACATCAGGCTCTTTCCACGTAAGTACGAGGCTCTGGACAGGAGCTATGCCGCTTCAAAGTAACCTGGGGCCTGGCGGACCAACTGACTGAGCCACCTCTCCGGCCAACATCCAGCGGTCGCGAGTTCAAATCCCCAATTTTCTTCCTTTTCTCTTCCTTAATTTTTGTCTCTTTTCTTCTAGTTTACCATTATAACAGGCAATTACATATCTTCGCCACGACCGTCCACACGGGGACCCTCTTAAAATGGCCACTAGCGTGCAGGTTATAAACTACCTGGTTTCTCCAGTTGAGTGCCATGTGTGCGGTTTAACCGAGCTCAGATTGGTCGGCCTTGACTGATCGAAGAAGGCACCACTGTAGGTTAAATGAGGCATACAACTCCCGTCTCCCTAGTGCTTAGGCTCGCTGCGTTCCCAGAAAAACTACGAGGTCAATTACCTCCCCCTGTCCCCCATTCCCTTCTTCTCGATAGTTCTACTATAATAACTGTCCAAAGCTGTAGAAAGCATGAAGACACCACTGAGAGCCGTCAAGGTCGCCTGCTTTGTGCAAATCTCAGCGCGGTTGTGCGATTAACGTTCTGAATAGCCACCTGGGAACGCTCGCGTTCGGACGACAAGAGACAAGCCGACATGACGAGCGGATCATACGACACTTGGGGCCTCTTGGTAAGTGCTGAAAAACTTTTCCCTTTTTATTTTTACGCACAAGTGTTAAGCGCTGTTCAAATTTAACAAAAATGTATCGTGTACCTAGGTGCGCTCAAGTCCGCGTGCATGCGCAAGATGCAGGAAACAAGAGGCTAGGGCAACCGAGAATTGACACTATGTTGTGCAACCTATACCGATCAGTAAAAATCAGCAAAGAGAGGACAAATTAGCGGATCTCTTTCGCATGTAAGGCCCTCTGGGCCGTACTTGTCGGCGACAAGGTAGACTAGCCGCCTGCGGCATTATCTTACTGAGCTATGTCTTATGCTTGGTTGCGGTAGTCGGAAGTTCAAATCCGCCTCCTTATTTCTTTTCCTTCTTTTTTAAACGATGGTGTATCTGCGAATGACATCCCCCAGTGCACTACATCTGCAGGCTTGGAGTGGCGTCTGACACTGGCGAAGATTCCGAGAGCGAGTGGGGCTATACTAATCCAGGTACAACCAAACTAGGAAGGCCCGCTAAGCTTGAACAAAGACACTCCCTCACCAGAACAGGAACTGGCCTCCCTGGTGCAGTATTCGGCTACAACCTCCCTAATGAAATGATCTCAATGAAATGGCCCTCAGTCCCCAGTGGCTGCGGAGCACCTGACCAAGGCGGCGGCCGACTTGCAACGCAGCAGAGGGTGCTAAGAATATCTGGGTCCAGACAGGCCGCCAATGGAAACTGACCCCTGCAACGTTTAACACCCAAACCCTCTCAAGTGAGGCAAGCTTAGCAGGACTCTTCGAAGAACTATCAGACATTTGTTGGGATATTATCGGCCTTAGTGAGATTAGAAGACCTGGTGATGCTTACACATTGCTGATTAACGGCCATGTCCTCTGCTGTAGAGGTCTCCCAGATAAGAAACAATACGGGGTAGGATTCCTAATCCACAAAGACATAGCAGGAAACATTGACGAATTCTACAGCATCAACGAGAGGGTAGCAGTAGTCGTAATCAAACTCAATAAAAGGTATAGATTAAAGATAGTACAAACCTACGCTCCAATGTCCAGTCACGACAATGAGGAAGTAGATCAGTTTTATGAAGATGTTGAACTAGCGATGAGGAAAGTGCAAGCGCGGTATACAGTAGTAATGGGGGACTTAAATGCAAAAGTGGGAAAAAAGCAGGCAGGTGAACAGGCAATTGGCAACTACAGTGTCGATTCTAGAAACGCTAGAGGTGAGATGCTGGCAGCATTCGCAGAAAGGAATGAGCTGAGAATAATGAACACTTTTTTCAGGAAACGCAGCAGAAAATGGAGCTGGAAAAGCCCAAATGGTGAAACAAGAAATGAAATTGATTTCATACTTTCTGCCGATCCCAGCATAGTGCAGGATGTTCAAGTAATAGGTAGGGTAAAATGTAGTGATCATAGGTTAGTAAGGGCCAGGATCCACCTCAATTTAAGCAGAGAAACAGTAAAATTGGTCAAGAAAGAACAGGTCAACTTAGAGGCAGTAAGGGTAAAAGCAGACACATTTAGGCTGGTACTTGCAAACAAATATGCAGCCTTAGAACAGAGAGATGATGATGATGAAGACATAGAGGTAATGAATGAAACCGTAACGAGGCTGGCTTCAGAGGCAGCAATTGAAGTGGGAGGCAAGGCACCAAGGCAACCAGTAGGCAAGCTCTCCCAAATAACGAATGACCTAATAAAGAAATGACAAAGAATGAAAGTGTCCAACTTAAGAGATAAGATAGAATTCGGGAACTGTCAAAACTGATCAACAAGGTGAAAATAAGTAATGTTTGAAGTTATAATGTGAGAAAAACTGAAAAAGCCGTAAAAAAATGGACGCAGCCTGAAATCAGTGAGAAGGAAACTTTGCATAGGACAAACCAAGATCTATGCACTAAAAGATAAGCAGGGTAATATCATCAGCAATCTCGAAGATATAGTAAAAGCAGCAGAAGAATTCTATACTGATGTTTACAGTACCCAGACGACTCAGGAGCGCTCTATTCAACACAATAATGAACAGTAAACAGAAACTCCTCTTATAACAAGAGATGAGGCCAGAAAGGCGTTGCAAGGCATGAAATGGGGAAAAGCGGCAGGAGAGGATGGAATAACAGTCGATTTAATCAAAGATGGAGGAGACATAATCAGTGGCGTAGCAACAGGGGGGGCCGGGGGGCCGTGGGCCCCGGGTGCAAGGGGCCAGTGAGGGGGTGGGGGGGGGTGTCATACATCTGAAGACACCTCTCTTTCCGCCGGCTACACCCGGCGAGTGGGGTGACAGAAGGCCTATGGGCCCCGGGTGCCAGACGACCTAGCTACGCCCCTGGACATAATGCTAGAAAAACTGGCAGCTCTCTATATGAAGTGTCTATAGACTGCAAGGGTCCCAGAAAACTGGAAGAATGCAAACATTATACTAATCCACAAAAAGGGCGACGTTAAAGAACTAAAAAGTTATAGGCCCATTAGCTTACTCCCAGTATTATATAAAATATTTACCAAAATAATCTACAATAGAATAAGTGTGCTGTCCCGTGTCCATTTCAAGTTTCCCGCCCGGGCGCCGCCTTCGTCTGCGAACATTGGACTCCTCTCCCCTCCCTTCTTCTTCCTTCTCCCCGTGCGCCGTCACTCTCGTTTCCTCCCTCTCGGATTGCATTGTTTACGCGACCGGCGCCTCTTTTGTTCTTTCGCGCTGCACGACTGTGGCAGCACCGCGTTTTTACGAGTATGTAAATGCACAGGATAAAGTTTTAATTTTCTTGGTGTTTGCGACTCGTTAACTATCTGAGGAGTGGCCGCAGCCCCAACGCGTGCCACGGAATCAGAACAGTAAAAACGCGATGAACGCCGAGTCGGCATCTCACGCGCGTCTCCAAAGCGCCTAGGCTTAGGCGGCTCGGCTCGCTGGCTCCGCGCTGCGAAGCTCCGTTTTCGCCTCGCAGCCACACACGGCATGGCGTCGCAAGACCGCAAGTCGCCCGCTGCTCAAGTGAGTCCGGACCAATCTCGTCTCGCATGCTCTGAGAAAATGGCAAGCTCTGTGCAGTCACGGCATTCGTCGCGCTCAGCCCGTTCGGAGCGTTCGACCGCCTCGACAACGCCAAGCATGCTCGCCGCCAGAGCAAGAGCGGAGGCCGCCGCGGCGCGAGTGCAGGCTTCTCTTATGAAGAAAGAAGCCGCGGTGAAACTGGAAAAGGCCAAACTCGAAGAACAAGAGAAAAATGCGGCCGCGGAGATCGAACGCAAGAAAGTCGAGCTAGACACCGAGTTACATGTGTTGCAGTTGGATAGAGAAGCGGCCGCCGCGGAAGCACAAGCAGAGATCCTGGAGGCTGCCGTAGATCAGCACGGCGGGGAGCATCACATCTGTCGGACTGTGGAGGAGGCATCCGAAGACCGCGCTCAACGTACCTTTGACTACGTGCTTGACCAGGCTCACGTGCGCATTGGCCCGCGCCAGCAATCGCAGCGGCATGACGGCGGAGAGCATTACGTCTTTCAGAACGTTGATGAAGCAGCTGAAGACCACGCTCCATGCACTCCTAGCGCTCACAACCAAGGAATCGCCCAGAACGTTGCTCGTCAGCAGGGAGATGAAGCTAACGCCCCAGAACTGACCGCCATGGCAAAGTATCTGATTCGACGCGACCTTGTGAGTACTTCACTTACGAAGTTTGACGACTGCCCTGAGAACTACCGGGCGTGGAAATCTACATTCAAGGGAATGACACGGACTCTCGAGGTTACGGCAAGCGAAGAACTTGATCTTCTCGTGAAATGGCTTGGTGCCGAGTCGTCGAGCTATGCAAAGCGGCTGCGTTCCGTGCACGTCGACTGCCCCGAAGCCGGGTTAGATGTAGTTTGGGAAAGACTTGAGGAATGCTATGGTCGTCCGGAAATTATAGAAGAGGCCATCTTCAGGAGAATCGCAAGTTTCCCCAGACTGTCCGACAAGGACACCGAGAAACTGAGAGAGCTGGGAGACCTGCTTCTTGAAGTTGAGGCTGCAAAATGTGACCCTCAGCTGACTGGGCTTTCCTATCTGGACACGGCAAGAGGGGTAAACCCCATCGTAGAAAAACTGCCGCAGCGCTTGCAAGACATGTGGATAGCGAAAGGATCGAAGTACAAACGAGATCATCGGGTCGCCTTTCCCCCTTTTTCGTTCTTTGCCAGCTTTATCAGGGACCAAGCGAAAACGAGAAATGATCCTAGCTTCAAACTCAACACTGCAAGTGGCACCCCTTCAAGGCTCCCAAGAGCAGACAGATGGGCTGCGAATGACGGCACGAGAAGAACGCCCATCTCAGTGCAACTGACAAACGTGGAAGCAAGCACTGACCATCCGCCCTCAAACGCACCAAAGTGGCATGATACAACCAAGTATTGTCCTCTGCACAGGAAGCCTCACCCCCTCCGGAAGTGTCGTACTTTCCGAGAAAAACCGCTGGATGAACGAAAATCTCTGCTGAAAAATTATGGAATATGCTTCAGGTGCTGCGCTTCAACAGACCACTTTGCAAGAGACTGTAAAACAGTTCTCAAATGTGACGATTGTGGTAGCGAGAGGCATGCCACAGCACTTCATGCCGGAAATGTCAACCATAAGTCTCCTGCAGCTCATCACGACTCTGAAGATGTAGGTCGAGACCAAGATTCCGCACTTGAAGTGTCATCAAAGTGTACGGAGGTCTGCGGTCAAAGCGGCGGTGGCAAATCCTGCTCTAAGATCTGCTTGGTGAAAGTTAGTCACCCGACTCAGCCTCACAACACTGAAAAAATGTATGCCATCTTAGACGACCAGAGCAACAGGTCCCTTGCAAGAACAGAGTTCTTCGACATTTTCGGGCTCAATGGTGACAGTTCCCCCTACACTCTAAGGACATGTGCTGGAACTGCAGAGGCGATAGGAAGAAGAGCATCCGGCTTTCTCATTGAGGACATTCATGGCTCCGTGAAGCTACCCTTGCCAACGCTCATCGAGTGCAACGAGATGCCTAACAACAAGAACGAGATTCCAACACCGGAAGTGGCATCGCATCACCCCCATCTCAGAGCTGTAGCTAAATTCATTCCTCGTTTGGACCCAGAGGCCAAGATTCTACTTCTCCTCGGGAGAGATATCCTCAGAGTACACAAGGTTCGACAACAGCGCAACGGACCGGCTGATGCTCCATTTGCTCAGAGACTGGATCTGGGATGGGTCATCGTGGGGAATGTCTGCATAAGTCGAAGTCGCCCACCGGACTCTGTGAGCAACCTCAAAACAAACGTCCTTGAAAATGGACGTCCCTCCATTTTCGAGCCATGCCAGAATCATTTTCTTGCCAAGGAGAAGCTCGCTGACACGCAAGGGTCGACAAACTGCTTCCAACCAGCTCAGAACGCTGCTAGGAAAGACCGCTGTGGCGATGGGGTCGCTGAAACGCTGTTCCACACAACGAAGGATGACAACAGACCTTCCCTTTCCGTCGAGGACAGGAAGTTCTTGAAGCTGATGGATGACGAGTTCTCAAGGGACGAATCCAACAGTTGGGTAGCACCTCTTCCATTTCGTTGTCCAAGACCTTGGCTTCCGAATAACAAGTGCTTGGCCGAGTCACGCCTCACTGCTGTCCAACGGACCTTGAAGAGAAAGCCGGAACTGAGGGAACAATTCGCGAGCTTCATGGAAAAGATGTTCAAGAACGGCCACGCCGAGGAAGCTCCACCGGTTCGAGAGGGAGAAGAGTGTTGGTACCTCCCCATCTTTGGTGTTTGCCACCCACGAAAGCCTGGGGAAACACGAGTCTTGTTCGACTCCAGTGCACAGTTTAAGGGCCTGTCTCTAAACAGTGTGCTGCTTACCAGTCCAGACATGATCAACAGCCTGCTTGGGGTGCTCATCCGATTCCGGAAAGAGCCAGTGGCCATTACTGTGGACATTAAGCACATGTTCTACTGCTTCCTGGTACGAGACGACCACCGAAATTATCTGAGATTTCTGTGGTTCCGCAACAACAACATCTACAGTGACGTGGTAGAGTACCGAATGAAGGTACATGTGTTTGGAAACAGCCCTTCACCAGCAGTTGCAACGTACGGGCTGCGGAGAACAGCACGAGAAGGAGAGGAAAAATTTGGCAGCGACGTCAGGCAGTTCATTGAGAGGGATTTCTATGTCGACGATGGGTTGAAGTCTCTCTACAACGACGAGGACGCCATCAGCCTAATACGCCGCACGCAACAGATGTTGGCCGCATCGAACCTTAAGCTCCATAAGATAGCCTCTAACTGCCCTACAGTGTTGGAAGCATTTCCAGAAGAAGACCGTGCCAACGATTTGAAGGATCTTGACTTGAGCAATGGCTCACAGCCGATCCAACGCAGTCTGGGAGTTTCTTGGAATCTGAAGAAGGATGTCTTCACATTTACGACTCCATTCCAAGAAAAGCCATTCACTCGGCGCGGTGTCTTGTCAGTGGTAAATAGCCTGTACGACCCACTTGGGTTTGTTGCTCCAGTCATCGTTCAAGGAAAGTCCCTCCTCCGAGAGCTAGTCGCTCTGACATGCGACTGGGACTGCCCACTTCCTGACGAAAAGAGAGCCGCCTGGGAGGTGTGGAAAGACTCCTTGCAAGTACTCGAGCAGCTGGACATACCTCGCACCTATGCCCCTGCCTCACTCACTACCGCACAGTGGAAGGAACTGCACATATTCTCCGACGCATCAACGAAAGCTGTGGCTGCAGTGGCGTACCTCAGAGTGACATATCCAGATGGTGCGTGTCATGTCGGGTTCGTCATAGGAAAGGCTAAGCTAGCACCGCATCCGGAACACACCATCCCAAGGCTTGAACTGTGCGGCGCAGTCTTGGCAGTGGAGCTAGCAGAACTCATCAGTCGTGAAATAGATATGGAACTTGATGCTGTAAACTTCTATACTGACAGCAAGGTCGTCCTAGGCTACATACATAATGAGACGCGAAGGTTTTTTGTGTATGTCAGTAACAGGGTGGAACGCATAAGGAGCTCTACACGGCCAGACCAATGGCACTACGTTCCTTCTGACATGAACCCTGCGGATCTAGGAACCAGGTCTGTGCCAGCGGCCCAGATGGCAGGATCGACCTGGCTGACAGGCCCGGACTTTTTGTATCGTCAAGAACACTGCTCGCAGGTATTGAAGGGCAAGTTCGACTTGGTCGATGCGGACTCCGACACGGAGGTGCGGCCCCAGGCAAATGTTCTCGCAACCAGTGTGGACGTGAAACAACTCGGCAGCAAGCGGTTCGAGCGCTTCTCAAGTTGGATTACGCTGACTCGCGCAGTTGGAACGCTCGTACGGCTAGTGGACAAAATTCGGGGCACTTCTGAAAACGTGTCAAACTGCCCGCGTAACAGCTCATCTCACCAAGTGCGACCTTCTGCAGAACACCTAGCCCGAGCAAAGGCAGCCATTATTCTATCTGTCCAGAAGGAAGCCTTTTCAGAGGAGTTCAAAAGCTTGCAACGAGGAAAGCGACTACCGAAGTCAAGCCCTCTGTGGAGACTGGATCCATGGGTTGATTCCGACGGTCTTTTGAGAATCGGTGGCCGACTGGGCAGGGCCAACCATTTCGACCAGCAAGAGCAGAAGCCCATCATCATGCCAGGGCGACACCATGTCACCACCCTGGTTGTGCGGCATTATCACGAACAGGTCAAACATCAAGGACGCCACTTCACTGAGGGAGCAGTCAGGGCAGCTGGGTTCTGGATCGTCGGAGCTAAGCGTAGCATCGCCTCATATATACACATTTGTGTTACATGTCGCAAGCTCAGAGGAAGGCAGCTACAGCAGATGATGGCAGACCTGCCCGCAGAAAGACTAAGCACCGAGCCACCTTTCACTTATGTCGGACTAGATGTATTTGGCCCGTGGCAAGTCACGTCTCGTCGCACCAGAGGCGGTGAGGCCAACAGTAAACGGTGGGCCGTACTCTTCACTTGCATGAGTATCCGTGCTGTTCATATTGAAGTAATCGAGAGCATGGATACCTCAAGTTTTATTAATGCGCTCCGCAGATTCTTTGCCATAAGGGGTCCGGCAAAGCAACTGAGGTCTGATTGCGGGACAAATTTTGTTGGAGCATGCACCGAACTAAAGGTGAGCACCACTGGCCCAGACCACGAGAAGCTAGGAACATTCCTGTCAGACCATGGATGCACTTGGGTGTTCAATCCCCCTCATGCTTCTCACATGGGAGGAGTGTGGGAAAGGATGATAGGAGTCACACGGCGAATTTTGGACTCCATGCTTCTTGAGAATACCTCTCGTCGCCTTACTCACGAAGTCTTGGTAACCCTCTTGGCAGAAGTCTCAGGGATCATAAATTCACGACCCCTCGTTCCTGTCTCAACGGACCCCGAGTGCTGGGAAGTGCTGACTCCGGCAACGCTTCTGACCCAGAAGGTCGGCGGCAACACAGTGCCACCAGTCTTTAATGACAAAGATATATATCGGCGACAGTGGCGGCAGGTTCAGTGGCTGGCCGACGTCTTTTGGTGCCGCTGGCGACGCGAGTTCCTTACCACCCTGCAGAGTCGTCGCAAGTGGCAGACCCCAACGCGGAGTCTCAAGGCAGGTGACCTCGTCCTCCTGAGAGACAGCCAGGTTCACCGCAACGAGTGGCCCATGGGACTCATTGTGAACGCTATCGCGAGTGCGGACGGCAAGGTGCGAAAGGTGGAAATCAAGACGGCAACACGGGGAGTGATCAAGACGTTTCTCCGTCCTGTGACCGAGACAGTCCTGCTTATTCCGTGTGAGGACTGAAAACATCATATAGTGGTTATATGTATAACCAGACGGGGAGTGTGCTGTCCCGTGTCCATTTCAAGTTTCCCGCCCGGGCGCCGCCTTCGTCTGCGAACATTGGACTCCTCTCCCCTCCCTTCTTCTTCCTTCTCCCCGTGCGCCGTCACTCTCGTTTCCTCCCTCTCGGATTGCATTGTTTACGCGACCGGCGCCTCTTTTGTTCTTTCGCGCTGCACGACTGTGGCAGCACCGCGTTTTTACGAGTATGTAAATGCACAGGATAAAGTTTTAATTTTCTTGGTGTTTGCGACTCGTTAACTATCTGAGGAGTGGCCGCAGCCCCAACGCGTGCCACGGAATCAGAACAATAAGGACAACAGTAGAATTTAGTCAACCAAGGGAGCAGGCTGGCTTCAAGAAAGGCTACTCTACAATGGATCACATCCATGTCATTAACCAGGTTATAGAGAAATCCGCAGAGTACAATAAACCTCTCTATATGGCTTTCATAAATTACGAAAAAGCATTTGATTCAATAGTGATGCCAGCAGTCATAGAGGCATTGCGTAATCAAGGAGTACAGACTGCTTACGTGAATACCCTAGACAATATCTACAGAGATTCCATAGCCACCTTAATTCTACACAAGAAAAGTAGAGAGATACCTATAAAGAAAGGGGTCAGACAAGGAGACAATCTCTCCAATGCTATTCACTGCGTGCTTAGAAGTATTTAAGCTATTAAACTGGGAAGGCTTAGGAGTAAATATCGACGGTGAATACCTCAACAACCTTCGATTTGCCAATGACATTGTTCTATTCAGCAACAATGCAGACGAGTTATAACAAATGATTCAGGACCTTAACAGGGAGAGTGGGACTGAAGATTAATATGCAGAAGACAAAGATAATGATAAATTACCTGGCAAAGAAACAGGAGTTCAATATCGCAAGTCAGCCTCTACAGACTGTGGAGGAGTACGTTTATCTAGGTCAACTAATCACAGGGAAAGTGGAACATGAGAAGGAAATTCACAGAAGAATAAAAATGGGTTGGATCGCGTATGGCAGACATCGTGAGCTCCTGAATCGGAGCTTACCATTATTATTGAAAAGGAAAGTATACAATCAGTGCATTTTACTGGTGCTGACATACGGCGCAGAGACTTGGTGGCTGACAAAGAAGCTTGAGAACAAGTTAAGGAACGTGCAAAGAGCGATGGAACGAAGAATGCTAGGCATAACTTTAACAGAGAGAAAGAAAGCAGTTTGGATCAGAGAGCAAACATGCATAGACGATATTCTAATAGACATTAAGAGAAAAAAATGGCGCTGGGCAGGTCATGTAATGCGCACAGTAAGTAACTGTTGGACTATTAAGGTAACAGAATGGGTACCAAGAGAAGGAAGGCGCAGTAGAGGACGGCAGAAGACTAGATGGAGTGACGAAATTAGGAAATTTGCGGGTGCTATTTGGAATCGCTTGGTGCAGGACAGTGGTAATTGGAGATTGCAGGGAGAGGCCTTCGTCCTGCAGTGGACATAAATAGTCTGATGATGATGATGATGAAGCGACGAGAACATGGCGCCGTGTGCCTAGAAGCGTAGACTCTTGTCTCCATTGCAGATCGCCTTCAAGATAAGGGCCGCACAGCTATGCCATATGTAGCAGCCGCCAGTGTAGAATGCCTCCCCTGTTTGCACCAGTCCTGCACGCTAGTTTTGGGAACTACAAACGCCTGTGGTGCGGCCTGATTTCTGTCTGTCTCCGCACACGTGATCGCTTTCCTTTTATATATGGCATCGTGATGAATTCGGCATGCCTTTGCAGCCAGCATTTTCATGCTGATAGAGCAAACGCAGAAAACGAGAAGACAGACAGTGCACTAACCTAATCCAAAAGAAGCATTGCTTAAGCACATGTACTGCAGCACAAGGCGGAAGCTACAGCAGCTAGATTCGAAGCATGTACAAGGCGGTCATTTTGAAATGTTGATGGTGGTTGGTATTGGAATGCAGATTTGTGGCCATACTCGATTCTAACGCGCATAAAATTTTTGAACCCGTTTTATTGGAATAAAAGTGCACGTTAGATTCGAATAAATACGGTATATATATATATATATATATATATATATATATATATATATATATATATATATATATATATATTTTACTTACAGGCCAGACCTGGTCAGGCACACGCAGGCCCTGGCTAAGCTTAGTAATGAACACACGAGCCTGGGCTGGGCAAGGGCTTAGCAAACACGCGCCTGGGGCGGGCCCAGGCTGGGCTTGGTGACATACGACTGGGCTGAAAAATCAGGCCTGTGCAGTGCCCTAAAGTTGGTAACAGTGCACCTTGATAGTGTTCACAGCCCACAGTAAAGAAAAGAGGATGCAGAGTGAAGGAGTGCTAAATTTCTGCTACACTAAAACCTCATTTTAACGAAGTTGGAAAGGGGAGCTGAAATTACTTCATTAGACCCATTACTATGTTACGTATATCATTGTGCTTTACGACAATAACGCATAGATGTGTGTAAGAGCCACACTTTTGTTCCCTACATACAGTGCTGGGCAGTATTGAAGATACATGCATCTTGGATACTCTTTGGGTATTTTGTATCTGTGTCATGATACATCTGGAGAGATGTGTATCAGCATCTGTATTTCCAATACATGGAAGAACGTACCGCATATATCAAGATACAAGATACTGCTGTTCCAACATTATCGTGCAAAACTGTAAACTTCTCCTGAAGTCCGCTTCTCAAGCTGACACTCCAGCCATTAAGCCTCCTGAATTTCCACAGGCACTGAATTTATATTCTCTGACCTTAACAGGAAAGTTGGCAATACATCTTGCTTAAATGTCATGGCTACTAGTGGTGCTGCCTACGGAACTTCCTTTCCGTATTACTTAGACATTTTTCCTTTTTTTAAAGCTCAACTCTAAGTTTCTTACTGTAACAAAACACCAGGTAATCGGAGCTATAAGTGGCAGTAGTGTGAATAGCAGCGGCACCTTGCAACACTTCGTAAAACTACAATGCGTGTGAAGCATTTTTGGGCTGCAGAAGTTTTTTAGCAGAAGGAAAGTAGTAACAGGATTGCATGTTAATGAATATGTCGCCAACAAAAGCTTTACGACGGCTGATAAGTAGAATATGAAAGGTCATTGCAGCTTTATGTGCTTTCTGTATTCACGATGCGACACAAAAATATGGCTACCAGAGTTTTTGCTGCTGTGCACCTGCCCGGTAATATGTTTACAGGCAAGCTAAAACTACACAGAGGTATTTACACCAATGTGCAGAGACTTCTTATTGATGTTCTTGTAACTAAATGGCGACCCGCTGGCTGGTTGACATGCAAAGCAGTGACTCCCATCAATTACAAAAGCGACAAGCAAAAACCACTGAAAGTGCAGCGTATAAAGAGCTTTCATGTTAAGCAGCTAAAGCAACCACACTAAACTGTTTTGGAATGAAAATATTATGCTTTGAGCAAGGAAACTCTTAAGCATATAATTCAAATGAAACCAGGTTGGTCAGAGCTGCGCTATTTCCCAGCAAACCTTTTTGTGCATAAACATTTGCTGCTACATTATATAGATCTAAAATAAGAAATTTGCAAATGTATCGAAGTATCTTAAGGGGAGACACGGGTAGAAAAGTGGCGGTTTTTCTAAAAAAAAAAAAATCACTTTTTTGTTTTAAGCTGCATTGTCATCTTTGGTCTATAAACTTTTATTTCTGTAAATATAAAGCCGAAATTCGTATGAGAAGTCATCAAAAAATGCACGTAAGTTAGCAGCGGTAATTCTATAATCCACCGAAAGTTTAGAAAGTCCGCGCCGTTTGCATGGTTCTCAGGTAATCGAGCCTCACCGCCCGCCATTTGCTATCATTGGGGCTTGCAGCATCAGCCCTTTCCTCCAAGGTTCAATGGCTTTCAGTCTCGTGTGTTCACGGAGAATAAAAGAAAAACGAGAAAGAAGACGAGACTGTCGCATGTTTTGAATTGCGCGCCCTGCAGTGTGGCGCCGCCTTTGGACGGCGGTGCTCCTTTTGTGTAGTCAAGCCGAACCACCGCCACTGCGCATTCTCGCTAGCCGCACAGTTTCCAGTGTTCTCTCCGCGTTTTCTTGAGGTGACTAGCCCGAAAAAGTGCAGTTTCCACGCCCGGAAGTATCGAACTCGGCACAAGTACTGAGGGAAACAGCGTAAGACAGTGAAAAAAAAAAGAAGCGACAGCCGGGAACGACACCCGCGATGCTCCGACGTCGGCTAGGCCTACTGCCGACACCGGTCACCGCGACTGTGGTGAAATCGACGCTGTTGTGGATTTCGTCAGTGCATTGCAGAAAAAGATGGAATTCTTCAAAAGTAAGTCAAGGTCGGATGGTTCCCCTGCTGCTAGCATGGTGTTGTGTGAGATCGGCACATTGAAAGCCCTGGTGGCAGGTTTGGCATGACCCACTTGCCGCGAACGGAAACTCGCCGTCCGAGAAGCTGCAGAGAAGCGCAAAGGACTTTCGTTGTACCTAGAGCTGTGCTGCGAAAATCCTAACTGCCCTGAATCTCTTCTGTTCTGCAAGCCTATGTTTGCACCAGATTCCTGGTAAAATATGGTATATAATAATAATAATATTGTTACGGAAAGGAAGAAGCGTGCGTCTATTTACAGATGGCTTTTAATGGCTGGGCCAACAAGCGTAGAGCAGCGATAAAAACTACCCTCTCCCTCGTCGTCTCTCAGGCCACCATCATAGTCCTCTTCTTCACACATTACCGACTGTGACATCACCCCCGTCGGAAAAAGCACCTTATTGGTGCGGCTCATCTGCCCAAGAAAGGTAAGGTTTGAGACGGCTGACGTGGATGATGTCAGAGAGAGGTGAAGGCACCGTGGCACCCAGCGGAGATACTTCATATGTGACAGGGGTCACCTGGCGAAGGATGCGGTAAGGGCCATAGTATCGCGAGAGGAATTTCTCCGAAAGACCAACACGCCGAGTTGGATACGAGACTAGCATAAGAGCACCTGGTTCATAATGCACGTCGTGATGGCGCTGGTCGTAACGGCACTTCCGGCGTGTCTGTGAAGCAGAAAGGCGAATGAGGGCAATCTGGCGTACTTGGGTCGCTGTGGTTATGACATCCCGAGTGTACTCTGTCGGCGAGTCAAGCGTGGTCGAGAGCAGTGTCTCAAAAGGCAAAGTTGGCTCACGGCCGAAGAGGAGATAGAAGGAGGAATAGCCTGCTGTGTCGTGGCGCGAGGAATTGCAGGCGAACGTGACAAATGGTAGAGCAATGTCCCAGTCGCGATGATCGGAGGAAACATACATTGCTAGCATGTCAGTTAATGTGCGCTTCAGGCGTTTGGCAAAACCGTTAGTTTGTGTTTAGTAGCACATGATCGAGTAGGTTGTCTATGACTTTGGAAAGAAAGTATCTGCCGCGATCGGTGAGAAGTTGACGAGGTGCACCGTGGTGCAAGATAACGTCGTGAAGCAAGAAATCAGCGACGTCTGTAGCGCAGCTGGTCGGTAGGGCTCTAGTAATGGCACAGCGAGTTGTATAGTCCGTAGCGACGGCAATCCACCTATTTCCGTCATTCGATATAGGGAATGGTCCGAGAAGATCAACGCCAACGCGAAAAAAAGGGTCGGCCGGTATATCCAAAGGCTGCAGCAGTCCGGCAGGACGCACAGCTGGTCTTTTCCGGTGTTGACACGACTCACACGCGGCAACATAGCGCCGAACGGATCGGCTGAGACGGGGCCAGAAAAACCGTCGCCGAATTCAGTCATAGGTCCGCGTAATGCCAAGGTGTCCAGCGGTGGGAACGTCGTGCAGTTGCTGCAGTACAGTCTGTCGCAGACGAGACGAAATGACGGTTAGGAGCTCGGGCCCGTCGGGGTGCATGTTGCGGCGATACAAGATGCCATGTTGTAGTACGAACATGTGAAGGGATGGGTCAGACGGATCAGATAGGAGGCATTCGATAATGGGGCGTAACGACTCATCGCGTCATTGTTCAGCGCCAATGTCTTGCAAGGCAGAGAGCGAAAGAACGCAGATCGGTGCGACATCCACTAAGCCGTCCGGTACATCGACGGGATGACGAGACAGGCAGTCGGCGTGCTGATGTAGACGACCCGACTTGTAGGCCATAGTGTATGTGTATTCCTGCAGCCGTAGGGCCCAGTGACCGAGGTGTCCGATGGGATCCTTAAGGGAGGAAAGCCAACAAAGGGCATGGTGGTCGGTTGTAACTGTAAATGGCCGACCATATATATAGGGTCTGAACTTGCCCACCGCCCAAATGAGGGCGAGACACTCGCGCTCAGTAATCGAGTAATTGCGCTCTGCGGGAGAGAGGAGGCGGCTGGCGTAGGCGATGACGCGGTCGTGCCCACATTGGCGTCGAGCTAAAACTGCGCCGATGCCGTAGCCACTGGCGTCAGTGTGGATTTCTGTCGGAGCGGAGGCGTCAAAATGGGTGAGAACAGGAGGTGTGGTGAGCAGCGTGATGAGCTGCGAGAAAGCAGACGCTTGTTCAGAGACCCAACAGAAAGGAACCTCTTTCTTCGGGAGGTCAGTCAGGGGACGGGCAACATGGGCGAAATTTTCCACAAACCTGCGGAAGTACGAGCAAAGGCCAATAAAGCCGCGAACATCTTTGGCACAAGTTGGTACGGGGAAATTCTGCACAGCATGAACTTTAGCAGGGTCGGGGCGAATGCCTGACGAATCGACGAGGTGTCCGAGCATGGTTATTTGGCGGTGACTGAAGTGGCACTTGGACGAGTTGAGCTGCAAGCCAGCGGTGCGAAAAACAGAAAGAACAGATGAAAGTCTTTCAAGATGTGTCGCAAAAGTTGAAGAGAATACGATCCAACTAGCACAAACAGATGGGCCATTTCAAACCACGCAAGAGCATGTCTATCATCCGTTCAAAGGTCGCCGGGGCATTGCACAAGCCAAAAGGCATTACCCGGAACTGATATAGGCCGTCTGGTGTGACGAATGCGGTCTTTTCACGGTCCGTTTCATCCACGGCAATTTGCCAATATCCAGAGCGAAGGTCTATAGAAAAAAATAAGTGGCACCGTGGAGACAATCCAGAGCATCGTCAATGCGGGGAAGTGGATATACATCTTTCTTGGTGATAGTGTTTAGATGACGATAGTTAACACAGAATTGCCAGCTGTTATCCTTCTTTTTGACGAGAACAACGGGGGGCGCCCACGGGCTGGAAGAGTGTTCAATAATCCCTTTGGCAAGCATCTTGTCAACCTCGCTCTGGATAACGTGTCGCTCAGAAGGCGACATCCGGTATGGGCGTCGGCGAACAGGTGCTGCATCGCCGGTATTTATACGATGCTTCACGACCGTAGTTTGACACAAAGGGCGATCGTTCAGGTCGAAAATGTCGGAGTAGGAATCGAGGAGGCAACGGAGCTCTGCGGCTTGTTGGATCGAGAGGTCCGGTGCAATCATCTTTGTAAAGTCGTCGGTCGGGGCTGATGTAGACGGCAGAGAATGAGCATTGGTCGAAGACGGCGCAACAGATAGAGCGGAAATGTGGCACTCGTGCGTCGGTGACAACGTGGCAAGGGACATGCCTCGAGGAACTACTTGTGGGCACTGTCCAAAATTTAGGATGGGAAGACATGTCTGATTGTCCACAACAGAAACGATGGTGTGTGGGAAGGAGACATTGTGAGAAAGCAGGACTGAAGTCGCGGGAGTAAGGACGTAGTCTCCGTCAGGTACAGGTGGGCAGGCTAAGACAGGGATGCAGATTGCTGCAAGAGATGGCAGGCGTATAAAATCCGCGGAACAAAGCTGAGTTGGAGCTTGAGCAGGAAGATCAACAGGAACAGGTAGGGGTAGGTCAAGTTGTACAACGCCGGCGGAACAGTCAATCAGAGCAGAATGGGCGGCCAGAAAGTCGAGTCCGAGGATCACATTGTGAGGGCAACGTTCGAGCACACTAAACAAAACGGACGTGTGGCGACCGGCGACACTGACACGAGCAGTACACATTCCAAGCACAATCGGAGTTCCACCGTCGGCGACCTGGAGCAGTCGAGTCGGAGCAGGAGTCAGTACTTTCTTCAAGCGTGTTCGAAGCTCCGCACTCATAATGGAAATTTGGGCTCCAGTGTCGATGAGTGCTGTAACGGGCAAACCATCCACGTCCACGTCCAGAAGGTTCCGATTAGTAGGCAGGGTCAGCAGAGGAATTTCAGGCCGGTGTCCTAGAGCAGCGTCACCTCCAGGAGCTGCCCCAGTTAGTTTCCCATCGGAGAGCGGCGACGGTAAGCTGGGGATGGAGAGCGACGCAGCTGGGGCGAACGGGAGCGGCGACTATGGGGTGATGGTGATCGGCTGGTCGCGGTGGCTCAAGCGTTGTCAGGTGCGTCTTCAACCTCGGTCGAGAGGGATGGTGGGCGGGGATTCAGTGGGGAGCGGCGGTAGGCGGGAAAGCTTGGTCGAGAGTGGGCTGGCCAGGAGCTTCGACAGTGGCGAAAGATGTGGCCCACACGTCCACAGTAAAAGCAGATGGGTCTATCATCATGGGTGCGCCATTCGGCTGGGTTGCGATAGCCCGGATATGGACCGTATTGGCTCCGGCGAACAGGGGCAGAGGCAGCAGATGAAGCAAAGTTAGGACGGCTGCCGGAGCAGATGGACGGAAGACCTACATTGGCAAGTTCTTGGTGAATGACCGACTGAATGAGTGACACAAGCGGCCTGGAACCGTCAAAGCACTGCGTCACAGGCGTGGCAGGAGACGCTGCTTCGATTTCTCGCCGAACGCTACGTACGACGTTCTCGGAGGAGGTGGGCTCACGCGGTGGACAAATGTCTTCGCACGTCGATGAAGCTGCGGTATTGGATAGCCGCGTAAACTGTTGAACTATGCGGCGACTCTTCGCGTCTTCAAAGCGGCGAGATTCGTTAATGATCTCATTGACCGTTGTTACGTTCTTATAAACAAGCAGGTTAAACGCGTCGTCCACGATGCCTTTTAAGACGTGGCTGACCTTGTCTGCCTCTGCCATATTGTCATCTACTTTGCAGCAAAGAGCGAGGACGTCCTGGATATACGCCACGTAAGATTCAGTGGACGTCTGTACTCGGGTCTCAAGGTCCTTCTTTGCAGCACGTTGGCAGCCGACGGGTTTGCCGAACAAATCTCTAAGCTTCTGCTTGCACTGGTCCCAACTCGTAATCTCTTCTTCGTGTGTTTCGAACCAGACCCGTGCCGTTTTCTTGAGGTAGAATATTATATTGGCCAGCATAAGCGTGTTGTCCCACCTATTGTGTGCGCTGACCTGTTCGTAATTCTGCAACCAGTCATCGAGGTCAACGTTGTCGATCCCGGAAAACATGCCAGGGTCGCGAGGCTGGGCCAGGATGACCGTCGGTGGCGACGACGAGGCTGTGGTTGAACTCTCTCCTTCGGATGACATGGTGGCCAGGTTACGTCCGCTGCGGAGCTCCGTCTTGCGCAAGTGATTACCTCGCACGTCCACCAATGATGTTACGGAAAGGAAGAAGCGTGCGTCTATTTACAGATGGCTTTTAATGACTGGGCCAACAAGCGTAGAGCAGCGATAAAAAACTACCCTCTTCCTCGTCGTCTCTCAGGCCACCATCATAGTCCTCTTCTTCACACATATTTGTGTGGATGGTTTCATAGTGAAAGATAAACTGAAAATTGCAAATGAACTTAACAAGTACTTTTGCTCTGTGTTCACGAGGGATGATGGAAACACACCGCACATAGCTGCTTTAAATGATATTCCACCCATCGATGATCTCGACGTAAACGAAGCAGGTGTACTGTCCTTGCTTCTTGATCTTGATATAAAGAAGTCGCCAGGCGTCGACGAAATACCTAATGCTTTTTTGGTGAGATACGCCGAATGGTGCGCCAAATATCTTTACGTTATTTATAATAAATCACTTTCATGTGCAGAAATTCCACATGACTGGAAACATGCAAAAATAATTCCCATCCCTAAATCAGGCGACTGTTCATTGCTCCAATCTTACCGTCCTATCTCTCTACTTTGCACTTCATCAAAAGTGATGGAACACATAATATTTAGGCACATCTCAGTCTTCATAGAAAGTAATGACCTCTGTGACCCGCGACAACACGGCTTCCGTCGTGGGAAATCCACTGTAACGCAACTATTAGAAACAGTGCATGAAATCGCGCCAGCACTAGACGGCCAAGGCCAAATTGACATGGTATTCTTAGATTTTGAGAAAGCCTTCGACCGTCTGTCCCACCAAAAGTTGTTATCAAAGTTAAAACCTATTCTCAAAAACGAGCAACTACTTCACTGGATTGAGGTGTATCTTACGGGCAGGCGACAGACAGTCGTTGTTGAAGATGCGAAATCAGACTTATCCGATGTACAATCTGGAATCCCACAGGGATCAGTCTTGGGCCCTCTGTTCTTTCTAGTTTCCATCAATGATATAGTGCATAATATACCAGTTAAAATTCGACTGTTTGCAGATGACTGCGTACTTTATCATGAAATTCACAGCGAGGCAGATCAGACGATCCTAAATTCATCTTTATCAGCAATAGCGACTTGGTGCTTAGAGTGGGAAATGAACATTAACCTAACAAAAACAGTATCAATGATCATCACACGCAAAAAGAAGCCGTTACCCTTTGTATACAGCATTAATGGCCATAACTTATCCTCTGTTACAGAATATAAATACCTTGGTTTAGTAATTACGTCGGACCTTAGGTGGAATAGTCATGTAGCTCACATTAAAAAGAAAGCCATGAATAAGCTCGGATACCTGAGGAGGACCTTGGCTAAATCTACATGTAATATAAAATTATTAGCATACAAGACTTTTATCAGACCATTGTTAGAGTACGCTACTCCTGTCTGGGATCCTTACACCCAAGCAAGCATAAATATGATTGAAATGATACAGCGGAAATCAGTCAGGTTTATTTTTAATTCCTACCGCCGTCATACATCAGTTAGCGCTCTTTTACAGCAGGCGAACCTGGAAACCCTAGAGGCAAGACGGTATCGAGACAGGCTCAAAATGTTATATTTAATTCATCGGGAACATGTAAAACTAGATAAAACATTGTATATTACCCCTTGTAGCCGGCGCCCAACGCGTTCATCACATTCATTCAGGTTAGACGAGTATTCGCACCATACCACATTATTTAAGCAGTCCTTTTTCCCCCGAACCATCCATGACTGGAACGCCCTGCCTGAAAACATTCTTCAAAGCTCCACCATATCGTCCTTCATGCACGCACTCATTAATCTATGAACCGAAACGTTTCCCACAATTTCTATCCTAATCCATACACTATGTGATATAGATCATATCATGTTAAGGGCACCGTTAATTTCTTTGTGTGTGTATGTATATAAGCCATTGTGTAAACATGTGCTGTATTGCAGAATTCTTTGATATCTTCCTTCCTTTTTATTGTTGTTTCTTTCTTTTGCATTGTACCAAGATGACACTTTGCTTGTTTCCACCTTTTTTTTTTCTTTTTCTCTCTTTTTTTTTCTTTCTTGTGTTTCACATGTTATTGGCTTTAAAGCCTATATGTATATCCCACTCCTGCCTAGGGCCTCTAAAACAGGCTGGCAGTACGGAATAAATAAAATAATAAATAAATAAATTACCGACTGTGACAATATAATATGGTATATGGTGCTGTGGTATAATAAAGGCTATGCCGGCTTTGACGAAGTAAGAAGTCCTACAAGAGATTGGAGTACTTCCCTCGGAAGAATTGGTCACACGCAGCGACCATTCTGATTACATGCGCATAAAGAAGATGAACTTGAAGCGAACCGCAGAAGCAAGGGTGCACCGTCAGAGCACAGTGAAAAGGGCTCGCACCGAGGAGACCAACCGTAGGAGCTGGGAAGGGCCAAGCTACAGCGCAGGAGCATTCTAGAAACTTTGTGTGCTTTCTGTAAAGCTGCTCTTGAGTGTGACCAAGATTCATGCAAAAACAATTGCATTTTGAAGAATAGAAGGTTTTGAAACTTTCAAACCTGTTTATCTCATTTTCAAATTTTTTGATATTTTCGTGTCTTCTGGGAAGCCTTTGTACACTTTGGTGCATACTAAGTGAATTTGGTATACATATCCTTGAAGGTATGTAGAATGCCGATATCTACTTGAAATCTCAATATTGGTTGTCAGTAATTACAATAGTACAAAGCTATGTTTCAGGGAACCGAAAAAAAAAAAAAACAATGGTTGAAGTGTCAAAATTTTTTCAAATTCAGAAATTCTGAATTTTGTCAAATTCAGAATTTAACCATAATAGGCCGATTCACGCTGACATCCAGTGGTTGCAGCATGTCGGTGAGGCTGCCCAGAATAATGGCTACGTCTGCGCGGACACAGCACAGCTGTCAGAAGCTGTCCAAGACAAGGAGCCACTGTTTGGCCAACATGGCCCCTGGGCGATCCTGCCAAATGCTTTTTACCCAGTCAAGCATACGCTCACCAACCATCCAGCCTTTTTCTTAGGTTTGAAGTATGATTCCCTAGGGCGAAACTTTATTAGGTATTCTTTTCCTTTTGACAACAACATAGGAAGGCAACTTCCACCCAACTGTGGCAATGCACAGCATAACAGTGTAGCATTGGTGCTCAGCACTGCTTGTCCACATGACAACACTTTTCTTTCCTTTGATTTTAACTATGCAGATGTGGGAATCCTTGCATCCCCCCATGACCTTCGCATGCGCAGCAAACGTCGTGTTGGGCACAGACACGCCAAGCAGGTTGGGGAGAAGGGAAACATTCCTTTCGCAGGCGGCGCACGGGAATCACAAGCGCTGTCAGCACCACCGGTTGTGCAACGTGAGATCCCTCTAACGTCACCCAAGTCTATTCGGTCCCCAGCAAGTGGTGAGTGTGGAATTCTCCACAGCCACACCCGTGGTTAGGCAACTGCGTTTTTGCCATGACAGTCGCCGCAGCCGCCTGTATCCCCACTTGGTAAGTTGGAAGCTCTTCTTTACCTAGATATTAATATGTTTGAGAGAACCCTCAGTGATGTCAGCTATACCTAGCTGGCCTGTTCGAAGTGTTAGTTGCAATCATAATAAATGCTTTTTGAGTGTATACATGGTTGTCGTCTATTGTTTCTTCGAGCTTGTACCAGACGACTGTGGTTGATGGGCAGGCATGTGCCAACCACGGGGCTTGGTGTGCCAAGGCATAGCAACGTGGGCATCTCCTCAGTGTCCCGACAAAATTTTTGAACTTCTTGATAATTTGGTGCAGGTTATATGTGCAAAAATATGATATGCTGTTTAAATAGTGAATATTGTCATATGTATGCAACAACAGTCGACCAGGCAGACAAGTGGCTCTCAGCTTGCAGTGAACGAGAAGAAAGGGGGTTAACCGAGGGGCTCGATTTTTATTAGTCATATCATAAGAAGCAAACAAGCACCGACACCAAGGACAACATAGGGGAAATTACTTGTGCTTAATAAATTAAACAAAGAAACGATCAATTATTGGAAATGAAAGTTGATGAAAAGACAACTTGCCACAGGTGGGGAATGATCCCACAACCTTTGCATTTCGCGTGCGATGCTCTACCAATTAAGCTACCGCGGCACCGTTTCCCCATCCACTTCCTTGGGTATTTATGTTTCCTAGTAGAACCCTGGGAGTGTTAGCCAGCACCACCACTCACAGACCTTGGCGCTGGACGTGGAACCTCCTTTCTGCCACAGACGTCATGAGAACGTGATCTTTTTGGGTGAAAGCAACCTGTCAATAAACCCACGCATGCTACCTGAAGGCATCAATGTTGCTGGATTCGAGACTCTTGTTACGTAATTAATTAGAGAAAGAGGGTTAACCGAGGGGTCCGATTTTTATTAGCCATATCATATCATAGGTTGTGGGATTGTTCCCCACCTGCAGCAAGTTGTTTTTTGCAGACATTGCCACGGAACCAGACTTGACTAAGTTTCAAGATTTAACTCACTCACGACTTGTCAACTAATCTTATTATTTTGGGACTTTTACAGTGTTTTCAATGCTTGTTGCTGTTTGCTTTTCATTGCACTTGCCTTATGTTCTCCTAATATGTACTAATGTGTTCTCTGTAGTAATTGTGACTTAATTATCTTGTATATAACCTATGTTTCCCTTTATTATTACTTTTGTTATATTCTCGTTTTTAGCATGATGTATAATCTATGACCAGTCCCTGTGATCGCCCCCCCCCCCCTTATGTAATACCTTCATAATAAAGGCTCTTGGGGGCATTTTTGAATAAATGAATAAATAAATTTATTAAGCACAAGTAATTTCCCCTATGTTGTCCTTGGTGTCAGTGTTTGTTGGCTTCTTATGATATTGACACGTGTACTTATATTTAACGGGCGACCACGCTTCGCCGCCTAACAAATGTTATCGCACAGCGCGGGATGCGCCTGCATGTATCCGAAGTTTCTGGAAAGTTATCAATGCTTCTATCCGCTGTCTGTTGTCGCCGAACCTTGTGTTATCTGATTTCATCGCATGACTCGAATGTTGTAGAACTTTGTGGAAGGCATGCGGGTCCCAACGATTAGTCTGGAAGATTTGATGACTGCTGTATAAAAGCCGACGCACTTGACCCGCTAGTCAGATTTTCGACGATCGCCGACCGTGTTCGCCGCTATCGTTGTGCTATAAGTGTAGCCTGTTTTTGTGGGCACAGGTTCGCCCACAAAAGTTAGTTTTGTCTTTCACAGCATTACTACTGTGTTCTTCAACGTCACCACCACGTGACATCTGGTGGAGGTGCTTTGCGTTCATGTACCGGATGCCCCCACAAAGCCGTGACCCAAGCCCTCACGCGGAAGACACCAACGTCGCCAAGAACCAGCGAGGTAGCCGCAGGCTGCAAGGACTGCCCCCGGAGCATGGACTTTTGCCTGAGACGACTAGGAAGATGGCCACCAAGTCCACCCCAATGGCAGCCCCAGCGTCCCCCGTCGTGCTGCAGCAGCCCAGGGAGCCTCCGACATTCCGCGGTTCAACTTTCGAGGACCCGGAAAGCTGGCTTGAGACGTACGAGAGAGTCGCAACGTTTAACAACTGGAACAGCGACGACAAACTCCGATATGTCTTCTTCGCATTGGAAGACGCGGCCAGGACGTGGTTCGAGAACCGAGAAGCCACCTTAACGACCTGGGAAATTTTCTGTAGCGGCTTTCTGCAAACATTTACAAGCGTCGTGCGAAAAGAGCGAGCCCAAGCTCTATTGGAGACCAGAGCACAGCTGCCGAATGAAACGATTGCGATCTTCACTCAGGAAATGAGCCGTCTGTTCCGCCACGCCGACCCAGAAATGTCCGAGGAGAAGAAAGTCCGCCTGCTGATGCGTGGTGTGAAGGAGGAACTTTTTGCCGGAATGGTACGAAGCCCACAGAAGACTGTTGACGAGTTTCTTCGCGAGGCCACCAGCACCGAGAAGACACTCAAGATGCGAAACCGGCAATTCGACCACCGCACGAACTCGAGAAACTACGCCGGAGTTCAGTCACTGGCCACCGACGACCTACGTGAGACTATTCGAGCTGTCATGCGGGAGGAGCTACGAAAGCTGTTCCCATCATCACAGCCTCAAGTGGCTTCGATTGCCGACGCCGTGCGTGAGGAGCTCCAACAACAACTTGGAGTGGCCCCTGAATCGCCGCAACCTCTGACGATGGTTCCCGAACCAGACTACGACATTAATCCAAGTCTCCCTGTGAGTAAGCAACAGCAGCTCAGAAGTCTGCTCCGACGATACAAAGGCTGCTTTTCGACGTCATCGAGGATTCGACAAACACCAGTCGCCAAGCACCGCATAATCACCGAGGAGTGCGCTCGACCACACCGCCAGAGCCCTTACCGAGTTTCGCCGCAAGAACGTGCAGCTATAAGAGAACAAGTCGACGAAATGCTGTGCAACGACATCATCCAGCCGTCGAAAAGCCCGTGGGCATCCCCTGTTGTCCTGGTAAAGAAAAAGGACAGAACCCTACGTTTCTGCGTTGATTATCGTCGTCTGAACAAGATCATGAAGAAGGACGCATAGCCCCTTTCACGAATAGACGACGCATTGGATCGGCTCTGCAACGCTAAATACTTCTCGTTGATGGACCTCAAGTCTGGCTATTGGCAAATAGAAGTCGACGAAAGAGAACGCGAAAAGACGGCCTTCATCACCCCAGACGGCCTCTACGAGTTCAAGGTTATGCCATTCGGACTGTGCTCGGCGCCTGCAACGTTCCAGCGCGTCATGGACACGGTGTTAGCAGGATTGCAGTGGCAGACCTGTCTCGTTTATTTGGATGACGTCGTCGTCTTTGCTGGAAATTTCGACGATCCCCTCAGGTGGCTTGCGACAGTACTATAGTCGGATACAACTTTAGAAAAAAGGGGAGGCCCCGCCCAGATGACCGAAGTGCGACAGCTGATTGCCTCCGCGACTAAAATAGTGCCGCTCGAAAAATCGTGCTCCTGAAACGCGTAATTCTCGGCGTAAATAAAGACTTTTGTATTTTGATGACTGGTTTAGTAGAGATGTTATATGCTAGAGCACATGCCGGATAGCGAGCGAAAAATAACCCCATGCCTTTTACGACGCTGCCCATCGTCTGCTCTTTAGCTCCGTTGCAAGCGACAAAAGTAGAAAGAGCAGCTCTGCAAGGCTTCTGCGCTTGTTCACATGTGCACTGCGTATCTACTACTCGTTTTCCAAGCTTAATATGAATCAGTTGCTATAGACCTTTGCACCGGAAGCCTCGAACCAGAGAGTGGGAACCGGATATCAGGCCCCCGGTAGCGAGAGTAGCTAGCGCCTCATAGTTGCCATCTCTTGCTGGACTGTCACGCGCGCAGTTCCCGCATTGGCTGCACGACGTTTTCGCGATTTTATGTTATCCGCACAGGCTATGCGAACGTCTGGGCAGCACTGCGCTGTGTACGGTTGTTCGAACAACCAGAAGAAGCGCAATGCAGCAAGAAAAGTGCAGTGCAGCACGCACAATGTTCTGCAAGAGGACTGCGGCTGCATCATGTACCTGTTGTATCGCTTTCCTTGCAACGCGGTACTGAAGCATCGCTGGATTAGCGATGTAAATAGTAGAGGATTCCTCCCTGCGGAGTCGTCGCGCGTCTGCTCGATTCATTTTATCGACGGGAAGCGGACATCTGAGAACCGAGAGCCGATGCTTCAGCTCGGATACGCGAGGTACGTAAGATGCGCTGTGTGTGCCTCCATCGTCAGCCCCTAATGTTTAGATGGGCTATAAATATGCAAATTTAACGAACAGAGTCAATTAAGCTTTGGCCTCGTTGGGTCTCTTTTTTTTTTATTGAAATGAAAATAAGAGAAAGAGACGTAGTCACCTTACAGTGGTGACGGCTACTCCTTTTCTCATAGCAGAAACAACAATATAAAAATATAATGTAGAAAAATGAAAAAACAATTATGAAAAAATGACTTCATAGGCTGAGAAAGCCACAGCACAGTCCTATACGACTATGAACATCACAGTGTAAAAGTCAATTGCAAGTTGCACCACAGTTAGTTCGTAAACAGTCACAAACACACACAAATGGCCACGATGTAGACTTCGATGAGCATATAAACAGATGAAGAATTACAGTGCTAAAATATTTCATGCACAACAACAAAAAATGTATAACACGTAATACACAAGCACTAGTAATTACAAATAGAAGAATGTTTTAGTGACATCGTGTGATTATTCAATGCAATGCCTAGTATTTGTTGAGGACGCCTGTGTCTGCATAAAAATTTTCAATTGCGTTCAATGCTTTTCGATGTGCTATTTTCGATGGCCATGGGCCCAGCAATTTTGCGAGTGAGAAAGGCCGGTGAGGATCGATGAAGTGTAGCTCTTGTTCTAGCTGCTGTCTTTGTATCTCGTATATGGGGCATTCGAGGAGTAGATGGCGAACATCCTCATCGTCGTGGCCACAGGAGCCAGCCGGGGAAGGAGCCCGTTTGATGCGATGTCGGCTCACGGCGACAAGCCGACAGTGGCTGACGTCGACGCCATTCCGCAATCGCACGGACTGATTCGCAGTCACGGGCGGTCAAAACAGGAAAGCATTCGCCGTAATGCGTAAGGCGACGCCTCTCAACACTGGTGATACTTGCACTAAAGGTCCAAAACGACGCTGAGGAGACAAGATATAGAGAATCATGGATGAAAGCAGCTGCAGCGCTGAGCTGACGCTTGCCGGCGCCATCTGGCAGTCGCGTGCAGTCGTACGGCCGCCGCCAGCAGGAAAGTTTCCGTCTCGATGCGTAGCCGATGCCTCTCGACACTGGTGAGAATAGCACGAAAGTGGCAAGGCGACTCTGTGAAGGCTGAAGATACGGAGATACACAGATGTAGATAGCAACTAACGTTTTTAGATCTGTTTGTTGATAGCAACAGCAGCGCTGAGCCGGCTGAGGCTGAGCAACGACAGTCCAGTATGGCGTCGCCGCCAAGCAGACGCTAGGCGGCGCCAGTAGTCCAAATATGGTGGCGCCCGTGGAAGCCTCAGTGCAAAGGTCTATTGAAAAAGCACTTATATGAAACAATGCATTTATCGCAACCATTACAAACCTGGGGCGAGAATACGGTCGAGGCAGGAAGGTACAAAAATGCTTCATTCATCATTTTGAATAAACACTCTGGGTTTTAAATAGCATAAAATTAATATTTTTTTGGTTTTGTGTTTTCACAATTTCACAGCACGCATTCTACAGCTTGCGCGTGCAGTGAGCACTGGTGGACTGCAATCAATCGACGGTGCTACACATTTAACGCTCGAACACCGTCGCTAGACGCTCGGCTATCTCACTGCTGACAATGATCGTTCAAGCTAAGTTGACGGCAACAAATCTTTGCATTGAAGGCTTCTTCTGCAAATATTTTCTGTTGAGACACTCGTAGGTTTGTTTCATGCGCGCACACTTTTCTGATTTCTCCTGAGAATTGTTTTGCTCCATCACTTCACCCCGTCCGACCAAAAACGCAGCGACACAGTACATGAACACACCCGCCGCTAACAGTAGGCACCAGCCATTGGAAAACTTTTCTCGTCGTAACTTCACTCTGGAGCGAAATAAAACAACATGGAACAAACACGCAGGATGTGTGTTCGTAGCGGTCGCCGCGGGATCCTGTTTTCAGGCAAAGCGTCGCGCAGCGGCAGCGATGCTCGCTGCAATGTTCCTTCGCCGGATCACGGCTCAGAATAAACGCACGCGGCACAAATGCCGCATTGCAAGCTCGCAGTAATATTTCCGGCATGATAGACCATCACAAACAGTTTTGGAATTCACTCTGAAGAGGGGCTGAAGCACATAGCTGGCGCGACCTCGCCCAGTTCGAAGCGCGGGCGGCTATCTTCTCCGTCGGCGGAGTCACCGGCCGTTCGGCTCATGACGTTAGTCCAGAGTGCGCGCCCATTGGTGGATGCTCGTGTGCCTCCGCCTCGGAGGAGTAAATGCCCCCTTTTTTCTAAGGTTGCATCCGACTATAGAGGCCATCAAGTCGTCAGGGCTTACTCTGAAGCCAGAAAAATGCCGCTTCGCTTACAATGAGCTTCTGTTCCTAGGCCACGTAATCAGCAAATCTGCTGTACGTCCAGACCCGCAAAAGACAGCTGCCATCGCACAGTTTCCGCAACTCATCAACAAGAAGGCAGCGCGTAGATTCCTTGGCATGTGTGCCTACTACAGGCGCTTTGTCAAGAACTTCTCACGCATCGCCAAGCCTTTGACACGTCTAACTAAATGTGATGTTGACTTCAAGTGGGAAATGCCGCAGGCCGACGCACTTGAAGAACTCAAACGACGCATGCAGTCGCCGCCGGTACTTGCGCACTTCGACGAGTACGCTGATACAGAAATCCATACTGACGCCAGTAGCCTAGGCCTCGGTGCCGTTCTAGTCCAGAGAAGAAACGGAGTCGAACAGGTGATAGCTTACGCTAGCTGGTCACTGTCAAAAGCGGAAGGCAACTATTCTACGACCGAAAAGGAATGCCTCGCCATCGTTTGGGCTACAGCTAAATTTCGCCCTTATCTTTATGGCAGGCCATTCAAAGTCGTCAGTGACCATGACACGTTGTGTTGGCTAGCGAATATAAAGGATCCTTCAGGACGACTGGTGCGGTAGAGCCTCAGACTACAAGAATACGACATAACTGTAACCTATAAGTCCGGACGAAAACACTCCGATGCCGATTGCCTATCACGCGCACCCATTGACCCGCCTTAGACTACAAGAATACGACATCACTGTAACCTACAAGTCCGGACGAAAACACTCCGATGCCGATTGCCTATCACGCGCACCCATTGACCCGCCGCCGCAAGATGACGAGGATGACGACGCCTTCCTTGGAATAATAAGCGCGGAAGACTTTGCTGAACAGCAACGGGCAGACCCGGAGCTAAAAGGCCTCGTCGAATATTTGGAAGGGCACACCGACATTGTCCCCAGGGCATTTAAGCGTGGATTATCTTCCTTCACGCTTCAAAACAATCTACTCGTGAAGAAGAATTTCTCACCAGTCCACGCCAATTACCTTCTTGTTGTCCCGTCAGGACTTCGTCCAGAAGTATTGCATGCCCTACATGACGATCCGACCGCTGGACACCTCGGATTTTCCCGGACACTATCGAGGATACAAGAAAAGTATTATTGGCCGCGCCTGACCGCCGACGTCGCCCGTTATGTCAGAACATGCCGAGACTGTCAGCGACGCAAGACACCGCCGACAAGGCCAGCCAGATTACTACAGCCAATCGAGCCTCCTTGCCGACCATTCCAGCAGATTGGGATGGACTTGCTGGGACCCTTTCCGATGTCAATAACCGGAAATAAGTGGATCGTCGTGGCAACGGACTACCTCACCCGCTTCGCTGAAACAAAAGCACTGCCGAAAGCTAGCGCAGCCGAAGTGGCAAAATTATTTGTCGAAAACATCCTGCTGCGACATGGCGCCCCAGAAGTCCTCATCACCGACACAGGAACGGCCTTTACAGCAGAGCTCACCCAAGCCATTCTGAAATACAGTCAGACAAGGCACAGGAGGACAACGGCCTACCACCCGCAGACGAATGGTCTTACGGAGCGGCTGAATAAGACCCTCGCCGACATGCTAGCGATGTACGTCGACGTCGAACACAAGACCTGGGATGCCATACGTAACATTCGCTTACAACACAGCGGTGCAAGAAACAACACAGATCACGCCGTTCAAGCTGGTCTACGGCAGGAACCCGACGACGACGCTCGAAGCCATGCTGCCGCACGTCACTGACGAGGAGAACTTTGACGTCGCTACCTAAGAAGCCAGACAGCTCGCCCGCCTGCGGATCAAGAACCAGCAGAAGACCGACAGCCGACACTACAACCTCAGACGACGCTTCATTGTGTACCAGCCCGGCGACCGTGTTTGGGTGTGGACCCCGATACGCCGACGAGGACTCAGTGAAAAACTACCGCGACGATATTTCGGACCCTACAAGGTCATCCGACGTATTGGCGCACTGGACTATGAGGTCGTGCCAGACGGCATTTCGCATTCACAGCGACGCCGCGCACGATCTGAAGTGGTCCACGTGGTGCGTCTTAAACCCTTTTACGGACGCTGACGAACTTCCTTATTTTGTTGTTTTCTTTGCTAGGAGTGCTTTTCTTTTATTACTTTCATTTGTTTGCAGCATCGGGTCGATGCTTTTTAAGAGGGGGGTATTGACACGTGTACTTATATTTAAAGGACGACCACGCTTCGCCGCCTAACAAATGTTATCGCACAGCGCGGGACGCGTCTGTATGTATCCGAAGTTTCTGGAAAGTTATCTATGCTTCTATCTGCTGTCTGTTGTCGCCGAACCTTGTGTTATCTGATTTCATCGCGTGACTCGAATGTTGTAGAACTTTGTGGAAGGCATGCGGGTCCCAACGATTAGTCTGGAAGATTCGATGACTGCTGTATAAAAGCCGACGCACTTGACCCGCTGATCAGATTTTCGACGATCGCCTACCGTGTTCGCCGCTATCGTTGTGCTATAAGTGTAGCCTGTTTTTGTGGGCACAGGTTCGCCCAATAAAAGTTAGTTTTGTCTTTCACAGTATTACTACTGTGTTCTTCAACGTCACCACCACGTGACAATATGACTCAGCTTGCAGGGCTTTCAAGTTGATTCCCACTAGGTTGACTCCCGCTGCGCTTGCGAGCACGAATTAAAAGCGCTCAGTGCAGTCACTAGGAAACCTGCAAGTCGCAAAATGAGTCTTGTGCATCGCTGCCGTGTGGTTCTCTTGCTGCTCGTGGACTACCAAAGTGCATATCTAGCACGATGGCTATGTTAAACCCAAAATGCAATGCGAAATGACTTCTCTAAATCAATAAATTGTGCAAGTAAATGGAGAAGAAACAGGATGGGGTCAGATTCGTTTCAAACCCTAAGATGCAGGTCGTAGAAGCCAGTTTGAGAACCATTATACTAGATCATTTAACATGGGAAATTAGGTTACAGTCTATGTATTACGCTGTTTATGTGAGTTAAGCAAAAGTTTCATTCACAAGTGATTTCAGAGCAGTGCATCATACATGAGTTCTGTCTTCTCTAGATTGAAGCAATTTACAGAACTGTGATATTGATTCTTCAGTTGCAGAATTTTAACTTAATGCTGCATTTATTAAATATGACCTTTCGCAATTTTCATAAAAGAAAAGGAAGGGAAAAAAATTGAAAAAGAGAAAAGTCTGCTCCAACCTTTAGGGATTGCCGCCTTGTGACGTAATTTTCAGAGTTGAGGAGGTTCTGGTAGTGAGAGAACACCTTGTCATAGTTCTGCTCGAGAAACTCTGCACATACCATCTTGTGGCGTGTCAGCAGTTCCTGCATCATACAAAAGAAGCACCCACATCTGTCAGTGATGCCATATTTTATAACCCAAGACACACACCTGCCATAAGAATGGGAAAACCCTTCCTGGAAAGCAATACTCGTTAAAAAATTGCCACGAAGCACAGTATAGCCCACTTCATACGGGCACATGAAACACCTTTATAAATAAATCATTATGTCGCCTCACTGCTGAAGGCTTTGCCTTGCCAATCTCCAACTGTCAGAATTTTTCAGATCCTTAAAGTATCATTGGAGTTAGACATAGTTCAAAGTTGCCTTCACATTGCTGCATGGCTTCCTCTCTTGTTTCCACTAGCTCGCTGGAAACTACACATGATGGAATGACAAGAGGGCAACAGCTGCGAGGCACTGCCCAAAAGTCGGCTGCATGTCAAAGCCTTACGTATATTTTTTTCTTCTGTTTAAGATGTGTTGGCCGCTGTTGCTGCTTCTGGCACACGGCAATCGCTCAATGCAAGCTTGTGGTATGCCATACTCGTATGGGCCACAGGTTCTTATTTTATTATGTATTATATTAAGTTTTTTGTGTGGATCAAATGACAGCCAAGATGGGTTTTGATCATTATGTCAATTGACCACCCAGCAAAATGGCACAGGAGGGAGACATCTCCAAATTGACAATGTCATAGGGTTGTAACGATCCTACACTCAGTACCGAGTCTTGACTGAATCATGTACCGCTTGAAAGAGCATGCAAGTGCACATCAGCCGGGTGCCGTCTCACACAATTATCAGATTGGGCCATCAGGTTTATCTTGGGTGTGAGAAACTGAATACAGATGGCGACATGTCTTGCCAGCTGAATCGATGCAGTCGGAGCTGTCGTCAATGAAAAAGGGCTTAGCTAGTTGATGCGAAAGCATACACCACCAAAACCTTCACGATTACCAGACAGCATGGAATGCCGGGGAAAGCACAACTTTGAGCAGACAACCAACATTGCTACCGAAACTGCAAAGGTGAAATACTTTTTCAGTCTTTTTGATAATACATTCGGCTGGTCACTTTTGGGCATTCCAGAGCACATTGGCGGCGTGCATTACACTCGACTCGGCTGGTCGAAATCAAGCGCTCGGAGGTGCTTTCATCTTTGACATGGAAGTGCGAGTGAGATCTTAAGGAGTTCCAGTCATGTAGCTGCAGCAGCTTTCGTTGTTGGCATGGCATGTGCTGTGGTGGTGTCAGTGCCTGCTTGCCTTGCCTGTTTAAAAGAGGAGACATGCAGACGTGTTTCCTTTTCCAGTTTCAGAGTGCTCTGGCGAGAGGCTGCACTTTCAGCCGTGTCCTCTGGCTCCAACCAGAAGCACACTCTACATCATCATCGAAATCCCAGTCAGAGCATGGTAGGGACCAGCTAAATATAACATGAGATTGCAGGTTTATTCATTTTTTATTGATTTAGCTCAAAATTAGCAATAATATAGTGGTGGGAATGACCAAGAGCATTTTGGAACAGGTTTTTGTAGCAGCAAAAATCACGATTTGGAGCAGATTTTGTAGCAGTCAACAATGGTGATTCTGCATGGTTCTTGGCCGGGAACAATTTCTGCCCGTCAAAAACTGTTTAACCGTAGCATCGTACATCATTGCGAATATATTCAAGAAAGATAATGGTTGTGAGTGGTTGTGTACGCACAAACCACTAACGAAAAAATCAACCTGGATGCTTGAAAAGAACATGCTGTGCATCCCCAGCAGTAAAGTAAGCCACATAAAGAGGGGGGGGGGGGGGTGAGAAGAAAAAATAACTTGCAGCAATTGTCACATGTGGTATGCAGGAAAAACTTGAAAATATTTGTATTAAACACAAAAGAGTATGTGCAGTTTATCAAATTTGGTCAAGAAATAAAATTATCCCCAAAACTAATGTCTTCCTTTTAACATTGTGGCATTGCGATGTCACATAATCACTTAGGCATGCAACCATCACTCATGTTGTAGTTCAATGGTGAAAACAAGCTCTGCTATTCAAATGTACACAAGCTGGCTGCTAGTCTGCCCATGCATTCTTTGCCAAAAAAATAATGGCAGACTGACCTTGAAGGTGGAAAATGCATCGGAGGCAATGTCGAATGTGGACACTTCGACGTACTTGAAGAAGTTGTAGAACTCGTCCGAGTAGAGGATGATCTTTGCCAGGGCTTCGTACCGGGCACACTCTCGCAGCATGGTGCCACAGTTGAGTGCAATGTCCTGCTTTTCATACCTGTCCAAGAGATAGTACGCCTTCATGGACACTCAATGCTAGTAAAACACTGCTTCTCAGTTTGATGAATAGACAATTTAATGCACGATAAACATAACAAGGATTGACTTCTGGTCTCGTTGCAAGATAAGCTAAATATTTTGGATGTAGATGACCCTTCCCTAGTGAAAAAGTCTCGAGAAGTCAAATGTCACGTCCACCCAGTCCGGCAAAGGTCTTTGTGCCCTCTCTGTAAATATAAAGGACCTCTAGTACTCACTGGCCCATGACGCACTGGTTGAATGCATACTCTTGGAACATTTAACCATGTACGTCACCTCAATGTATATCTATTGGGATAGGAAACCCTTTATTTAGAAGAAAGGCATTTGAATTCGATCTTATAGCGCGCCTATCCATTGTAATTTTGTCCAGTTTTGACAAAATGTTACGGGCACAAAAGGTTTCTTGTGTTTCAGATACGTGAATGACTACTTGTTTTTGCTCGAGTTTGAGAAAGATTCCTTTGAATTTGAAGCCTCTAACTTACTACAGTCGAACCCGTTTACATTGAATTATTTTTCATATCGAACAATTTCTGAACACTGTATAGTTGCAACGGGTATATATAGCAAAAGTTACGCTTACACCAAACAAAAATAGCAGCGACTCCCGATATATAGAATGTCAAGCTGCGGAAAAATGGCCCCAGAAGTTGGCTTTCTCTTGCGGTGGCAGGGAAACTTGGTGGCATGGCTCCATCAAACCGCCCTCCCTACCGTGACCGTGCTGCGTCGAGCAAGCCGTCATCGCCGCCCTGCAAAAAAGATCCTGGCCCACCCGCAGTGCTTGCTCAGAGAGCCAATCAGAGGCTCTTGTGCCCTAGTCGTGCAAGATGGGTTAAGTGTCAGTTGACTCGCTGCTTATCGGGTTCATCGGGTTCGTGCCTTGGGGGCCTTCTCCCGCAGTGTTGCCATGATGAAGCGGCAGATTTTGCCTTTTGCTGTGAAGCTAAAAATTACAAATTGGGTCGAACACAGTGACAAGTCAGATGCCCTGCAGTGTGCAAGATTCCAAGAGCCACTCTCAGTGCGAATCAGGGGGAGATTAGGGCTAAAGCGACTAAAGCTGACAAACTCGCGACCCGGTGGCCGTGGCGCTGAACGCGTACGCATAGCCGTGTACAACTGTTCATCCGAAATTGCTTCAGACATGACGACTTCCACATGCCCGGTGATGACTGTAAATTCTGATGAGTACAACGAAGCTGGTGCTGGTGGTGCTGAAAGTTTGGAGCAAGCTGTCAGAATTTCCAGAAGCTGTTGATGAATAGGTCAGATGATTAGCGCAGATGACGGTGTCGCGACCACGAGAGAGCCAGAAAACTAAGACAACATTGCCGACATCGTAGCGAGCACAAGTGAAAGTGCGCACAATGCAGAAAGCCATGACGGTCCTTTGCCCACGTCCTCCGAAGTGATTGGCGCACTCGCACTAGCCCGGTGCTTCTGCGCAAATATGAAAGGTTGCGGCCTCAGCTGCTCCAACTTCTTAGACAATGTGGAGAAGTGCGTGCGTTGCAGGCAGCGAAATTGCCCAAGCAGAAGAAAATACAGGACTATTTCATGCTAAACTAATCTGGTTTCATCAATAAAGTGATTTTATAAATGGTATGTGCTTTTATGACATCAATTCTTTAGCAGGCTTATATCGAATTATGCGCTATGTCGAACTGATAGGTCAAAAATAACGTACAGCGCGAAAGACAAGGACTGAGAAGACGACATACACAGCGCTGTGTATGTCGTCTTCGCAGTCCTTGTCTTTCGCGCTGTACGTTATTTTTGATCATGAATTACCAACTAGCTCAAGCAACCACCCTAGAACTGATAGGTGTTTTTTGTGAGTTCGATATAGCCGGGTTCGACTGTAACATTGGTTTGAGAATGTTTGCAGCCACTGGAACTCACGCATGAAGTTCCAGGTGACGATTGGTCTATGAGGTTCCTTGATATATGTTTCATTCTCATGCAAGCCACACATACTGGTCCTTGGGGTAAGAAATAATTATTGCCATTTAGCTCCTTCCACTTGAAGTTGGTTAAGAGGAGCATCACCAGACACTGCCTTGATAATGCTCTTAAAGAATGCTGTTCCCATCTTGCAGGGATCAGCCTTGATAGCCAAAAGGCTCATGTCACGCAAGCGGGATATGCCAATTACATTCTGGTATCAGTTGCGGAAGTACTAATCAGGAAATGACTGACTTTCCAGCTGTCAGGCTTACAAAACATCTGTCTTCGATGGCCAAAGGAAGTTTACCACTATGCCATACCTGCTCAAAATATCCCATAACATAAAAAAGGTGAGTGCTCAGGCAAACGTTAGTGTGGTTTTCACGGCCCCGAACAAGCTGAGAAAGCTATGCAAAAGCAGCAACCCAGTTGCTGATAAAAGGGTAGTCTGTGACAAAGACCAAAGAACACAGTTTGTATCTTGCAAAGAAGGCGTCATAGACAAGATACCACTATCGTGTGGTAGACATCATGTCGAGCAAATTGGGCAATGTCAAAATGATAGGCTCAGAGAACACTACAACAATGTAAAGAAAAGTGATGGCTGGTTAGCAGCCCACTGCAGCATGTGTGGTTGCTGCGTGCCTCTTTTCCAAGAATGTTTTGCTGTGTGCAACCACCAAAAAGAAATAACGAGATTGGTCATTGAAACTGCAACTATTGCAGAGCTAGGGGAAAATTGTGTTACCACGCTTTTGCTATCTTTAACAAGGAAAGAATTGTATCTAGATGCATCTCTGTTTGTGCATGCCTCAGTTGTTGCACAGCATATATAAATAGTGATCTGGCTTCCAATAAACATCCTTCTGAAAGTTGGCACCTGTGTGTGTCCCTTCCTGTGTCCGTGTGAAAAAGTTCCGTGCTAAAACACTATAGCAAAGATGATAAACATGTTTTGTGCTAATTAGGCCACAATCTGACAGCACGTGACACTTCCAGTATCTGCAGCAGTTCAAAACCATCTAAAGCTCTTGGTGAACTGCTGTTGTTAAACATGTTGCCTTGATACTGTACTGTACTTTTGTATGCTCTGCGCGCACTCGTCGAAGCTCGTGCACTATCACCAATGCTATATAAAAGAGTGCATGGCGTGTAGTAGGAAGGATGCTTTCTTATGTGTTGCATTAATTGTGGTTACAATGAACAGCTGCACATGTAAGGGTTCATTGCACCTAGGGACTGTTTAACAAAGAGATGTTTTTCATTAATTTTGCATTTCAACACAGGCTCAGACATTGTTGCCTGAACCAGCATCTTAGCAAGACAGATGATAATGAAAAAATCATTACAAAACGCATATGTTTTCAACAATTGCTTTGCTTATCAGCATTTATCAAACTAATGCAGTATAGTAATCAGTATTATCAAATTATTGCTACAATATTAAACTAGACCTAATAACGTCTATAATATTGCTACGGCACAATATGTGCGATCACGAAAGGCGAGCAGTGTGAAGACGACGACGACGGTTAGAAGCTAGCGCGGGCTGTTGCCTCTTGGCCAAGCGCAGCGTATTGCCTTGTAGCCTTGTAAATATACTTGTAAATAGCTTTTCGTCGGTGTCTTCCTACGTAACATATCTGGTGGAGGTGGACGTTCCCTGTGCCTCGTCACGGAGCTTCGCAGTGGACGGTACGTCGAGCCTTCCTTCATGGCTCCCGGCGACGACAACCCGACTCCGCCGGCTCCGACACCTGCTGCCACTTCGACGACCTACATCACTCTCCCCGCTCCCCGTGATCCTGGCGTATTCTCAGGCAAAGATGGGGAAGACGTCGATGACTGGATCAGCCTGTATGAACACGTCAGCCGCAATAACCGGTGGGACCCTACTATTATGGTCGCCAACGTAGTCTTTTACCTCGGTGGCACACCTAGAGTTTGGTATCGCACGCACGAAGATGAGCTCACCAGTTGGGATTCCCTTAAGACACAGCTTCGAGACTTGTTCGGCAACCCCTACGGTCACCAACTTGCCGCGCAGAAGGCGCTTTCCGGCCGTGTGCAGACGTCCACAGAGCCCTATGTCACATACATTCAGGACGTCTTGGCTCTGTGCCGCAAAGTTGACACCCACATGACTGAGTCAGACAAGGTTTCCCACATCCTCAAAGGCATTGCCGATGACGCCTTCAACTTGCTCGTGTGCAACAACGTAGCGACGGTGGATGCTGTTATAAAAGAGTGCCGCCGCCTGGAACTCGCCAAAAGCCGACGTATTGACCAGAAGTTTGCCCGTCTGCCCAACACCCCAGCGACATCTTCCTGTGCCGACGCTCCTCGTCCCAACAACACTGCTGATGTTACCAGGATCGTCCGGCGTGAGATCGAGGCCGCCTATCCGGCTGCCTTCGACTCCAGTCCCAGCAACACATCTGCAGTCACGGTCTCATTGATCCAGGCAGTTGTCCGCCAGGAGTTCGAAAACATGGGTCTTCACACCATCTGCTCGGCCCATCGCCCTGATACCCGCCCGGCTTCTTCCATTCCGCCCCGTCCCGCGTCTTCTTACCCACCACGTTTCCGCAACCCATCTCAATGGCGCACTGCTGACGACAAGCCCATTTGTTTCTACTGCCATCGAATCGGGCACATTTCTCGGCACTGTCGCAGTCGCTGGAGTTCCCCAATCCGGTCTACTTACAGTGCCTACTCTAGCTCCCCAGGTGGCCCTTCTCGTCCCTATGCCGCACGCTCCGATAATGCCACCACTGATTCTCCTGCAACGAACCGCCCCTATTCTCGTTCGGCTTCGCCCCAACGACGACAATCTCGCTCTCACCAGCCCCGTCGCTCCTATTCGCTGACTCCCTTCGTACGCCGCTCCCAGCCGGAAAACTAGACGATGCAGCGCCTCGAGGTGCCGCTGCATTGCTCCCTACGCCGCCAAATCCTCTCCTGCCGTTGCCCACTCATCTGAACCTTCTTGACGTGCAAGTCGACGGTGTTTCTGTGTCTGCACTCATAGACACTGGGGCGCATTTGTCCATAATGAGCGCTGACCTTCGTAACCGGCTCAAGAAACTTATCACGCCCGCCACGACGCCTGTTGTCCGTGTCGCCGACGGCGGAACAGCCCCCGTTATTGGTATGTGTCCCGCCCGCGTCTCCTTCGCCGATCGCTCAACAATCGTGCTATTCACAGTCATCGCCCACTGTCCCCACGACATCATCCTCAGCTTAGACTTCCTCTCCGCACATTCTGCTCTCATCGATTGTTCCGCCAGTACTCTCCGCCTTGACCTGCCTGTTCTCGATCCTGCTGAACCTCAACCCAGTCGCCTCAGTTCCGCCGACTTCGTTCGCTTGCCACCTTCGGCACTGACCTACGTTGACCTAGTGTCATCCCCACCAGTCCCCGACGGTCACTACATCGCGGCTCCTATGCAAGACGTCCTCCTTACACACGGGATCACAGTACCTCATACAGTTTTATCTGTTACGGAGAATTGCGTCTGCCTGCCAGTGGTCAACTTTGGCTTGACGACACAAGTGCTGCCACGTGGGATGTCTCTGGCCCACCTTTGCTCCTTCGAAGATCACTCAGTAGCATCCATTGCAGTTGACGACACTTCATCCGATACTCCTCTACCATCGCAGTCGGCAAATTGTACCATCGCCGACTTCCAGAAAATGATTGCCCCCGACTTGCCGTCCGAGCACGCTCGTGAACTCTACCGCGTTCTGTTTTCCTACCACGATATTTTTGACTTTAACGATCGTCCTTTGGCCCAAACTACAGCTGTCAAACATCGCATTAATACCGGCGATGCCCCTCCTATTCATCGCCGCCCGTATCGAGTGTCACCAGCTGAGCGTCAAGTCATTCACGCAGAAGTTCGCAAAATGCTTGCCAAGAACATTATTGAACCATCATATAGTCCATGGGCGTCACCTGTAGTACTGGTCAAAAAGAAGGATGGCTCATGGCGCTTTTGCGTGGATTATCGGCACCTTAATAGGGTTACCAAAAAGGACGTGTATCCCCTCCCTCGGATTGATGACGCCCTTGACTGCCTCCACGGTGCTCGCTATTTCTCCTCTATTGACCTTCGCTCCGGCTACTGGCAGATTGCCGTGGACGATCTCGACCGCGAGAAGACTGCTTTTGTCACACCCGACGGTCTTTATCAATTCAAAGTGATGCCGTTCGGTCTATGTAACGCCCCTGCCACTTTTGAACGCATGATGGACTCCCTTCTTCACGGATTCAAATGGTCCACGTGCCTGTGCTACCTAGACGACGTTATCGTGTTCTCCCCCACGTTCGCTACGCACCTCGAGCGCCTCTCAGCAGTCCTGGACGTTTTTCGTCGAGCCGGTCTGCAACTCAACGCATCCAAGTGCCAATTCGGCCGTCGCCAGATTACCGTCCTTGGACATCTCGTTGACGCGAACGGAGTGCAACCGGACCCAGGCAAGATCCATGCTGTTGCGCACTTCCCTGTTCCGAAGTGTGTCAAGGATGTGCGCAGCTTCATCGGCCTTTGTTCGTACTTCCGCCGTTTCGTGAGAAATTTCGCCGCCATAGCACGACCACTAACCGAGCTTTTGAAAAAGGACGCCCCTTTCCAGTGGGGCGATAACGAGGCCTCTGCATTCTCACATCTAATCGACATTCTCAGAACGCCTCCGGTTCTGGCCCATTTCGATCCTTCTGCGCCTACCGAAGTCCGTACTGATGCCAGCGGTCACGGAATTGGCGCGGTACTGGCACAACGCCAGCGTGGCCACGACCGGGTTATCGCTTACGCCAGCAGGCTCCTCTCACCCGCGGAGCGCAACTATTCCATCACTGAGCGTGAGTGTCTGGCCCTAGTTTGGGCGGTTGCGAAATTACGCCCATACTTATATGGCCGATCCTTTTCTGTTGTCACAGACCATCACGCGCTTTGCTGGTTATGCTCACTGAAAGATCCTACAGGAAGACTTGGTCGCTGGGCCTTACGCCTCCAAGAATATTCGTATACTGTCACCTATAAATCTGGCCGACTACACAAGGACGCTGACTGCCTGTCTCGCTACCCGGTCGACGAGCCTGACGACGCCGACAGTAGTAGCGCCAACGGCATTTTCTCTGTGTCTGCCTTCGCTCACATCGCCGATGAGCAGTACCGAGACCTCTCGCTGCGAGCACTTATCAAGCGTCTGCGCTCTACACCTACCGACGCATCCGTTCGCCGATATGTCCTCCAGGGCGGCATTCTGTATCGAAGGAACTTCCTCCCTGACGGCTCTGACCTTCTTGTCGTGCCAAAACAGCTACGACAGACTGTGCTCTTTGAGATGCATGACGCACCCACTGCAGGACATCTTGGGGTAACCCGCACGTACGACCGCGTCCGCCGCCGCTTCTATTGGCCTGGTCTCGCTCGCTCCGTTCGACGCTATGTTGCTGCCTGTGATCCCTGCCAGCGTCGGAAAACACCTCAGGTGCTACCTGCCGGTCATCTCCAGCCGATCACCGTCCCCGTGGAACCGTTCTTTCGTGTTGGATTAGACCTCCTCGGTCCCTTTCCCACGTCATCCTCTGGGAACAAATGGGTAGCCGTCGCGACTGATTACGCCACCCGATACGCTATCACTCGGGCTCTCCCTACCAGTTGCGCCACTGACGTCGCGGACTTTCTCTTGCGTGACATTATCTTGCTTCATGGCGCCCCGCGACAGCTCCTTACTGACCGTGGTCGAAACTTTCTCTCGAACGTTATCGCTGACATTGTGCGTTCCTGCTCCATTCAACACAAACTGACTACCTCATACCATCCTCAAACCAATGGCCTGACAGAGCGGTTAAACCGTACTCTTACCGATATGCTGGCCAAGTACGTTTCCACGGACCACCACGACTGGGACATTGCCCTTCCTTACGTAACATTTGCGTACAATTCTTCCCGGCACGACACCGCTGGATTTTCTCCCTTTTATCTACTGTACGGTCGCGAACCTACCTTGCCCTTAGACACGGCACTTCCTCCTGCTGCGGTCTCAACAAGCGAGTATGCGCGCGACGCCATCGCCCTCGCCGACCATGCACGCCAGCTTGCCCGTGCTCGACTGACGGCCTCACAAACCACTCAGCAGCGTCACTACAACGCCCGCCATCGTGACGTACAGTTTTCGCCTGGGGCGCTCGTGCTTCTGTGGTCGCCCACTCGTCACGTCGGACTTTCCGAGAAGCTCCTTTCGCGATACACAGGGCCCTACCGCGTGCTGCGCCAGGTGACGCCTGTGACTTACGAAATTGCTCCTGTGGGTTCAACCTCGTCCTCTCCTCTGGCATCTAGTGATGCCGTCCACGTCAGTAGGCTCAAGGCCTACTACACTGCTTCCGAGTCCGATCTTTAGTCGCTCCGGGACGGCGCTTTTGCCGCCGGGGGTAGTGCTACGGCACAATATGTGCGATCACGAAAGGCGAGCAGTGTGAAGACGACGACGACGATTAGAAGCTAGCGCGGGCTGTTGCCTCTTGGCCAAGCGCAGCGTATTGCCTTGTAGCCTTGTAAATATACTTGTAAATAGCTTTTCGTCGGTGTCTTCCTACGTAACAATATCCTAAAATCATAATGATATATGCAGTAGTTCATCCCTTAAGTGTACTGAATGGCTATACTCCCATGTTGTAAAGCGATTTGGACGAACTCAGCACATTCATCTAGTTCTTCTGCTTTAAAGATGGCTACAGTGCTAGCGTTTAAATTATGTGGTTACTTCACTCATTATTTAAATTACTATATAGATTTCAGCATATTATGAGTGGTTCCAAGGCTGTGTTGATTCAGTCTTTTGTGTTCTACAACACAGAAGGCAGCCATCTTGCCTATGCTGGAGGGGTGCATTTATTGCAGTTTTTGTTTTGTACTGCATAGATAGCAGCACTCAGTCTGTGTTCAAAGACTGCCTTCTTGAAATTCCCTGCTTTTTGCACTTTTTGGCAGCTTTGGAACGATGGCGTTCATTAACTGAGAGTTTGCAGGCGAGTCACGTGTGCAAGAGAAAGCTGCTGCCCAACTGACAGAGAAAGTGCGATAAAAGTGACGCACTAGAATTTTGTCCTTTGAACGAAGAGGACGATGATAGTTTTCTCATCATTACTGCCAAAGTGATGATCTGGAAAATGAAGATGATACTGACTTGGCCCGAGAGTTGTACATTTCCACGCCTGAAACATGAAGCGAATTGGTTAAAAAAACTTTTAAATTAAAAGTTTTCGATGGAGTAAAGTTTGAAAATAAGCTATACAAAAATAAGGAAAGAAAGAAAAAAGCAAGGCAAGGTCAGTTTTGGTCGAAATAATAAAACACTTAAAGGGTTAAGTAATGAAATTTAAAACAAAAATCAATTTCTTGGTTTTGTGAGGCATTTGAAGTGATTTAACTTGAGAATTTGAAAATTGCCACACACTATTAACTATGCAGTAAGGGGTCATTTAGCTCTTTCTGTGTGGCACCCATTGGGCATGGTTAGCCTGCTGACGATGGTTTGAAACGCTGCTTTGGACACCTTCCGTGCCGCTCACAGACACACAACGCTATCGGACGTGAGGGAGGGGAACTATATTTTTATTTTCTAAGCAGTTTGCTTTTTTCCCCACCAGGGTTTGGTTTTTGAACGCGCTTTGAAGTTTCGCAATCGTCAAAGTAGAAAGCAAAATTGACCACTCTCTATCAGTGGTTTGAAACGCCGCTTTCGAGACCTTCCGCACTGCCCACGGACACACTGTACCATCATAGGTAAAGGATGAGAACTATATTTTTGTTTTCAAAGCAGTTAAGATTTCTTTTTTTCTCGCCAGGCAGTAATTTTTGAATGCACTCCTAAAGATAGCAGATCTCATGACTCTGCTGCGTCTGCGGCTGATTTTATCAATGGATTGAGCAGCAATCAATCTGAGGATGCTGCCTTTTTGTTGGAGTTTTGACTGTGTGAGTGACGATGACACAAACTAGCTCAGAAAATCTGTGGTTGCATCCCAGCATACCGAACTGCAGTGCTTGCAGTTGAAGAAGTGGAATATTTGGAATTTTTGAAGTCGAATACCAGTTCAATAAAAAATTGATTTTATTGGAGACGGTGCCTATTAGATGGCATTACATTCTGAATATCAAAATATTTGTTACATACTTTTTCTTAGTAGACACAAACGTGTCTTTTCAAACCTTGTTTAATTTTATTCCACAATCTCGATTCTGGTAATTTAAATCTTTTTATGCCATACATCTCCTTAATAAACCTTTTATGAGTGAAAAGTGCATTCATTTTGCTTTTTATTTATGTATTACATAAAATATCGAGCGCAGTAGCTCCTTCAGAAAAAAAGAAAGTCTGGCGTATGCTGCAAAAAACACATTTTCTCACCATTCTTCTCACTTAGTTTGGTCTGCCTATGCTATTAATGTGACCATTTGTGCTTTTAATGGACCCTGCTCTAATGGACTACCAGCCACAATGAACAACTTTTCGAGCAAATTTTGTCTAGCCGGTATTAGTACAACCTACACTCGAACCTTGTTATAATGAAATGGGATATAACAAAATAATGAATATAATAAAGCAAATGAAATTCCCCTTGAGATCCCCTAGAGATCCCCGTATTTAAAACCTCGTATTAATGAAGTGAAATTGTCGTGCCAATGAATATAAAGAACTAGATTCGCCTCCGAAATAAAAAACATGCCCAACCATTGCGCGCTGATTACATTGCTTCCCGCAGGGCTGAGCACTCATTTGCCGTGGTAGTTCAAAATTCCTGCATCCTCGGACCAAATGTGTCGTTGAGCACTGGTCTTTTTCATCACCGGGTGTAACTGTACACAAGCAGCAGCTCGCTATCGCACTTTTTTACTGGCCTCTCTCTTGCGCATGCCTGGCTGCGCGAGCCACGCGGTTACGTGATGCAGTGTGAAAGATTAGTGCATTCACTTCTGCGTGGCATGGCGCGCAGGCAAGTCCAGCTGGGGCTGGCCTCGGAGATCTCAGCGGGACTACCACGGAGGTCACGCGCAAGCCTGTGAGAATTGTGCCATGCTGCAGAGCTACGCGACATGGTGTGAAAGATTAGTGCATTCACTTCTCTCTTTCTCTACTGGGCCTGGCCTCAGCGATCTCCCTGGCGCAATCTCAGAGGTCATACACACGCCGTCCATTCACTGCTCCCTCTCACAGTGATGTGCCGCATGAGCTCGCAGTCAGCTGGGCAAGGCCTCTGGGATCACATTGGCATCAGTGTAATCTCGAAGGCCAGGAGCCGGCCGAGCCAAGCTGGCACGGTGAAGTTCGCTCACCTCCGTGATCACACAGTGAAGCACTGTGTTGTGTGCCACATGCTGCAAGACCGCGACGAGCTTAGCAGAAAGTGGACGCGAAAGGCTATCAAAACCGAAAAATAACGGATAGAACGAAGCAACGCATATATAGCAAAGTAATTTCGGCTCCCCCTTCAACTTCCTTATAATGAGGTTCAAGTATACTTTCTGCAATGGCGTGCCACATGACGTCCTGCTGGCTGTTAATTTTGGTGTATATGCCGACGAGCGCAGGTCAGAGTCACTGTGCTACTGATGTCAAACGAAATTCCAGAGTCAATGTGGACCTTTGGATGCTGACAGTGATGGCCTATTGGTAGGGTTCGGCCTGAGAACAAAACAATGTAGGGCTTCCCAGAACTTCAGTGAAAGACACCAGCACCAGAAGAGGCATCACCTTCTGGCAAGCTTCAATGATTGACCTCTCCCTGGTTGTCAATGAAAGACTGTTTGGTGTGCTCTCTTCCCCCTTTCCAGAATCATTTCGGGGGCGGTGCATGTGCTTTGTGTCAATGTTTTCATCCTCAGAGTGGCTGCGTTGCGGCAATATGAACCACCAGACTGGTTGATTGGGACATTACCTGTTTCCCTAGCAAGTGATCTAGAGAAGAGGGAGAGTTTTTAAGAGACTTTCTCAGTGTGTGCTCTCCTAGATCGACGTACTGCGCTCCATGCTCTTGGCAGCATGAGTGTAATTGGCTGTAAATAAGTTTGTCATATTTCTCCCATGTGAACAAACCCCCTGTTCTCTTCCTCCAACCTCCCGACCATATACTCAACAAGTAAGCAACTGTACAGTAGACTCGCGATAATTCAAACTCTGATAATTTGTACTTTCGGTTAATTCAAACAAAAATCAAATTTTTGGTTGGTTCGCCATGTTTTCAATGTATTTTAAGGCCGCTTAATTCAAACACCGCAATTCGGTCAATTCGTACTTTTTCCTTGTCCATACCGGAAAATTATCGGCTATCGTTGCCACCACTGGTGAAAAATCTGACTTCTTATATCACCACAACAGCGGAAAATGTTAAAATAAGCGCACTATGGCCTAAAAAAATTAAGCGAACAAGAGCCTAACAAACAAACGTTCGAAACAAAAACCTCCCGAAGGGCACATTGTTGCTCAACTTTCCGTGGCTTGCTAGCATGCTTGCTAGCCAGTTCAAAGCAGGAAGTTCGAAATAACCCTCAAAACTTGTGGAAATGACGACTGTCCACCTGCGTTTGTCAAAACGCTCAAAACTCACGTAAAACCTGACGTAAGAACAAAGAGCACGAAAAAAGGAAAAAAAAAAAAAAGGTGCGAAAGTGACGCGAGTAGCATCGGCCAATTCCGAATCACGTGACCACTCGCGCTTTTCTTTCCCTGGTCGGTCGCCTGCGTCGGTAGCATCATGTCTCCGCGGGGGAAGTACCGAACCCTTTCTGTGAAAGAAAAATTGGCAGCCATAGAAGAAGTTGAGGCTGGAGCGAAGAAGACTTCTGTGGCATTGAAGTATGGAATCACAAAAAGTACGCTGACAACGATTGTGGAAGCGAAAGACAAGCTGCGAAACAACGCAGGCCATTTCGCTCCCGACAGAAAAAGGCTTAGGGAGGCGGCGCATCCGGAGCTTGAGAAGGCAGTTTTTCTTTGGCTGAAGCGCGCTCGGAGCTGCAGTCTACCAGTAAGTGGACCAATCCTGCGAGAGAAGGCCGAACAACTGTCTTTGCGCTTTGGAATTGAAGACTTCAAGTGTAGTGATGGATGGGTGTCGCGATTCAAGGAGCGACATGGCCTCACTTTCAAAACAGTAAGTGGAGAAGTGGCAGCGGTCGATGAGGCGGTTACTACCGACTGGCAGCAGACGCGTCTTCAGAGCCTACTGCTTGAATACTCCCCGGCTGACATTTATAATGCTGACGAAATGGGACTGTTCTTCAAGTGCCTTCCTCAGCAAACATTGTGTCGCAAGGGGGAACGTTGCACCGGCGGAAAGCTGAGCAAGGAGCGGCTCACAGTCATGGTTTGTGCCAATATGGATGGTAGTCACAAGCCCGAACTTTTCGTTGTTGGCAAATCGAAGCGTCCGAGATGCTTTAAAGGCGTCCGAACTCTTCCCGTTTCTTATGCAGCAAATACACGTGCATGGATGACGCAATCTTTGTTTGAGGATTGGCTGCGGAAACTTGACGTGCAGTTTAAGCGCGATAAAAGAAAAGTGCTGATGATAGTGGATAAGTGTCCCGCTCACGGTGACGTGGTGGGGCTGCAGGCAATTCGTCTTGAATTCCTCCCTCCAAACACAACAGCTGTCCTCCAGCCTCTGGATCAGGGGGTAATCAAATGTCTGAAGATAAACTACAGAAAGCTACTCCTTAAGAGGATGCTAATATGCATGGATAATTCCACGTCGTACAGCGTAACACTGCTGTCGTCTGTGGGAATGCTAGCTGACGCATGGAGTGCAGTAACATCGGCAACGATACGGAACTGCTTCCAGCATGCCTTCCGCATACCAGGCCACACCAGTGATACCTTGCCTGACTGCGCTCGAAATGAAGGTGAAGACTGCCTCCAAATGGAGAGCGATGAAGCAAGGCTAGTGCTTCCTGCACTCCAAGCACACAACATAGCTGCTGACCTCAGTGAATTTGCGGCTGCCGATGATAACCTCTGCGTGTGCAGGGAGACCCCCTGGACGACTTGGTGGCTGAGGTGCTGCCCGCACAGTACAGCAGCGAAAGTGAAGAGGAATCAGAAGAGCAATCCTCTGTGACAGCAGCACAGGCCTTCCACTACCTTGCCGAGGTCCGCAAATTTCTGACTGTAGAAGAAAATTCTCAAGAACAACTGGCTGCTCTTAATGGAATAGAGAACTTTGTTCTTAATGCACATGTAAAGAAAAAACAATCAACAATTCATGATTTCTTCAAATGGTCTAGTCAGCCATAGATTTCCATTAAACTTGTTCTGGATCCTTCACCTCTGCTCTGTTTTTACTGTGTAATTAAAGAGTGAAATGTTTAAAATATGATTTAAGTGGATAATTAATTGTAATGTGCGCTGTAATCTTGCTCAGAGTCATATATGCGAGAACTTCCGATAATTCAAACTTCCTGATAATTCAAACAAAATCCTGGGGTCCCTTCGAGTTTGAATTAACGAGAGTCTACTGTAGTCGTGAAAAGTACAGACGACGGCGTGGGCCCGCTAATCCTCCATGTGACACCCTGCTGGCGTAGGTCAGCTATCTTTTTGAGACACATCGGCGGTGAAGGCTAGAGCGCCACACTCAGTGCGATGCCAGACTGTGTGACCATGACTCCCAAATCCAACAACTGGTGGCTGCAGCGGTGGGATTGACCTCACAGACCTTCCCATGTGGCAACGGACAATTTCTCCAATCAAGCGGAGGCTACTTGGGAATGACTACTGCTTGCAACTGAATAGATATGGTGGAAGACTTGGTGTCATGATGCTGCTTCTATGGTTAAGCATTTGGCTCTGGTGGTATGATTTATCAAGCTTCAATTTCTCTGGGTTGTTGGAGCTGAACCACCGGGAATTTTTCAATTGTGTTCTGTTTTGCGTGGGCATTGATTGAAACAAGTATTGTGTGACAGCAGAGCCAAAACTTCAAGTAGTGACCATGGCCCTATTGAGTAATGAGAGCGAACTGCCGTGCCTGCTCTTGCACTAATGGGCCCAACAGGGCACATTCTGGGCTCCTGTCTTTAAACCGAGTTAGCACCACTGTGTCAATATCGTTACGCGAGCAATCGATTAAACACTAAAGGCTATTTACAATGTATATTAACAAAAATAACTTTTTTTAGTTTAGCTGACATCCCAAGATCCCAAATCCCTGACATCCCAAATAAGTTTAGCTGACAGCCCAAGACTTGGGAGCAGTTTGTCTTCTTCATCAGTTGCCCGTGCGCATTGTCCAAAGAAACATACAATATGTATGTAACATTATCCTCGGCAGAAGCACCATCTCGTGCACCTACATATCGGTGTTGACAGGAGAGTAATAGAGTTTGAGGCATGCAACATGCACATCAGTGGTATGCGATGCAGAAGAGGCACTGGCACTGACTGGGGCGATTTCATATGCAACTGGTGTCGCGGCATGCAGCACTCGGTGTGGGCCTGTGTATCGAGACAAGCATTCTCTCCTGACAGCACAATGTGACGGGTCAGGGATCACAGCAGTACCAGAGATCTAGGTGAGAAGTGTACACCTGTGTGTTGATTGTACAAGCGCCATTGGTTCCCCTGGGAAGTCAGAAGGTAAGCATGGGCAATTTGGTGTGCTTGCACAGCCCTGGTGAAGGCGTAAGAGCATATTCGCTGGCCTCTGCTGCAGCGGATTGATTAGATGTGTTTAGTGGCAATGTTGGTTCTCAGCTGAACAGAAAAAACAGGGAATAACCGGCAGTGTTGTGGCGCAAAGAATTATATGCAAATGTGACAGGGTAAAGCGAGAGTCCCAATCAGTATGGTCAGACGGGACATACTTTGCAAGCATGTCTGCCAGTGTTCAATTCAAATGCTCCGTGAGACTATTAGTTTGCGTATAGTATGATGTGGTCAGCTTGTGCCTGGTTGAGCAGGATTGCAGGATGTCGGTGATGATTTTTGAAAGCAATGTCCGGCCATGGTCAGTGAGCAGTTGGCAGGGAGCTCCATGTTGTAAAATCACATCATGTAAGAGAAGATCGGCAACATCTGTAGCATATGTTTATGTAGCGCATGGTGTAATCTTCGCCACAGCCACCTACTTGTCAGACGCTGATAGAGGGAAAAGGCCAAGTAAATCCTAACCAACTCGCAAGAATGCCTCCAACGGGACGTCGAGCAGTTGAAGGCACCCCACAGAGAATGTCGATAGAGTTTTTCGGCACTGGCATTTCTTATATGCCGCAACATATTTTGGGATAGAGCAGCCAAGGCCTGGCACGAAGAAGCGCTGGCAAACCCGGTTGTAAGTGCGGGAGGCGCCAACGTAACTGGCGGTTGGTAAGTCGTGAAGTTCATGAACCGCTGACTGAAGGCGTTTAGGAATGACAAGGAGTAGGGCAGGACCATCGGGGCAAATGTTGCGGCACTATAATACACCATCCTGGAGGATAAACATGTCAAGTGATGTCAATGATGGTGCGGAAGGTGGCATGGCCAGTACAGGTGGCGTGGTGAGAATGGTGACGAGATGGGCAAAAGCGACAGCTTAAGTGGGACCCCACGTAAACGGCACATCCCGCGTCAGATCAGTAAGTGAACGGGCAATTGCTGCAAAATTGTTCACAAATTGTCACAAGTAGAAGAATAGTCCTACAAAGCTTTGGATATCTTTGATACTCAGGTATAGGAAAAGACGTGACAGCACGAATTTTCTCTGGGTCTGGTTGAATACTGGAAGTGTTAATGAGGTGGCCCAGTGCTGTAATCTGCTGGCAACTGAAGTGACACTTCGATGAATTCAATTGGAGCCCAGCCTTTCAGAATACTTGAAGAATAGCTCATAAGAACTCAAGGTGTTTCTCAAATGTAGGGGAAAATACGAGAAGGTTGTCTGGGTAGCAAAGGCATGTTGACCATTTGAATCCTTGAAGAGTCCATTATACACTCAAACGTTGCTGGGGTGTTGTGTAGAACAAATGGCATAACTTGAATTGATAGAGACCATCAGGGGTGACGAACACAGTCTTCTCTTGGCTCCTTTTTATTCACAGAAATCTACTAAGAACCATACTGAATTGATGAAAAGTAATTGGACCCATGGAGACAGTAAAGGGCGTTGTCAATGAGCTGCAAGGGGTAGACAACCTCTTTGGTAATGCGGCTGAGGTGACAGTAATTTGCGCAAGAACGCCATGTGTCATTTTTCTTTGTAACAAGCACAACAGGCAACAGCTGAGGGCTAGATGAGGGTTGAACAATGCCTTTGGCAAGCATCTTGTTCACTTCATCTTAAATAACTTTACGCTCTGATGCAGAAACTCGATATAGTCAGCAATGAATGGGGCTAGCATCACCAGTATTTATGTGATGATTAACAAGTGAAATCTGACTTGACTGTCAATTGTTGAGGTCGAAGATGTTGCGGTAGGAAGCCAAAAGGTGGCATAGAGCTGCTGCTTCTTCAGGCAATAGGTCTGCAGCAAGCACGGGACTAAATATGGCATAGAAGCAAATTGCATCCTGTGGACATGCCGTAGAATCGGAGCAGACGTCTACTGAAAAAGCCATGACGTGATTGTTTTACTATAGCATGCTGCGTTGCAACCGATATGCCTTGGGGCAGAACTTGCTATGTGAGTTCAAATTTTACGACAGGGAGGCCTGTCCAATTATCAGAAATGGTTATGAAGGGATGGGGCACAATGATATTGCGCTTCAAAAGCACATCAGGAACAGGTGTGACAAAGTAATCCCCATTGGGCACAGAGAAATATGATCGCAAATCGCCAAAAGTCAAGACTTTAGGCAGCAGGCGGACAAAGGCGGCCGTACTAAAGTTGTTGTGGAGTTTGGCACGAACATGTGGGAGAAGAGGAAGTTTGAGGCAAAGGGTACCGGCAGAACAGTCTATTAGTGCAGAATGCGGCGTAAAAAAGTCTTGTTCGAGGATAAAGTCGTGGGGACAATCGGTCAGCACTGTAAAAAATTCACCAGCGATTAATATAATCGCTGATGTGTAAATTAAGCACAGTTCTATACGTTTTCTTTTCGTGACATACTGAGGCAAAGAAATTGAGAGGGACATGTAGAAGAGTCGGCAATTATTTAGAGAGAAAATTGGACATCCACCCGTTCGTAGCAATTGCTAAAAAGGAAACACATACGGATTCCTCGAAAGAAAAGCCTCAGAGTTGAAGAAGAATTCGTCCTGGTCTGGGACTTGAACCCAGGACCACCGCCTTTCCGGGGCAGCCGGCAATTGTGGATAATCTGATCTGCAGGTCAAGCGCATCAGCTTTTATCTGCGACTCCTTGAAGGTTCCAGTGTAATTGCTAGTGCTGCTTGGCTTCCATGAAGTACTACATGTAGCAAGCATATGACGTCCCTCGGACATAATCTTAGTTCACCTGCCAGGCTCTGTGGCCTGCTAAAGCTCGGCATACAACACTGGTCACCGCACCACAATAAACACCGATGAGCACGGCTGCTCGCCGGTCAGTGATCGTTCAGCACCACCACGCTGCGGAGCGTCCGTCTAACGGAGGGTGCCTCGAGCCTTCCCTTGTTCATGAACCCGAGTGGATGGTGACACTGGCGACGAGGATGGGATCCTCGTGACACTGGGGACGAGTACCCACGAATCGTCCCACACCGCCGCGAGTGGCGAAACACCGCCCCCTGTTGCTGTCGCCATGCCGCTGTACGGAAGGCTCGAGCCGTTCGAGGGAGATGGGTCCGCCTGCAAATTTACGAGGAGCAAGTCCACGTGTTCTTCCGGGCAAATGACACACCCGAGGCCAAACAGCCGTACATTTTCCTGGCCAGCTGCAGGACCCGCGTCTTCAGCCTCTTGCTCGACCTTCTCGAGCCAGCCACCCCGCACATTAAGACGCTGGGTGAGCTGCTTGCCATACTGCGCTCGCATTTTAACCCAGCACCGTCCACACTAATGGAGCGTTTCCGCTTCAACAACGGGAGCCGCTGGGAAGGAGCGACCCTCGGTCAATTCGTTGGTGCGCTACGAGGGTTAGCGAGTGCCTGCGCCTTCGGGGACCAAATGGACTCGCTGCTCCAGGACCGTTTCGTCTGCGGAATCAACAACCCTGCCATGCAGACTCGACTCCTGGAGCTTCCAGACCCATCGCTGGACGACGCCGTGAAGGCAGTGCTGGCAATAGAAGCTGCCGCCAAGGACGCCGGCGAGATCGCCCGTGCGACTGGCTCACCGTCGGCGGAAGCAGCGATCAACGAATTGGCGACAAAGGGCAGTACCTGCTGTTGCTGTGGTGGTGCCCACTCCCCCTCACAGTACCAGTTCTCTCAAGCACAATGCTTTACGTGCGGGAAAACTGGGCACCTGGCACCTGTATGCCAAAGGGGGAGGACGTAACAGCAAGCAGCAGCCCGATTCAAGCCCATGTACCACACAAGCCGGCGGCCAGGGTAGCCGTCGCAAGCGTACGCGGTGAGGGCGTGCGGCAGCAGGCTTAAGTTCTTCTGCGGCCAGGCTCTACGTCGTGGCCGAGGACCCGCTGATTTTCGACATGTGGCACACAGGTTTTGTACCGTCGTCTGTGCCGCCGTACATGCTGACCGTCGAAATCTGCGGGCAACCCATTTTCACGGAGCTGGACACAGGGGCCAGTGTGTCAGTAATGGCCGGGAAACTCTTCAAGCGTACTTTCCCCGGCATGTCCGTCGAGCCTTCGGGCGTGATGCTGCGCAGCTACTCCGGGCAACTCTCACAGGTCCAGAGTCAGGCACAAGTCAGCGTTCGCTTTGGCGACAGGGAGGCAAGCCTTCCCCTTTACTTAACGAAGGGGTCGTCGCCGACGCTGCTGGGCTGAAACTGGATTCATGCACTGGGCGTTCGTCTGCCAGAGTACCAGGAAGCCAGCCTGCATGTGGTGCAAGACGTCCCCAGCCTCCTGACCGAGTTCAAGTCCCTGTTCCAGCCAGGGGTGGGCACATTCGCCGGCACAACGGCAGGCAGCTGTGTACCTGAGGGAGCCCGGCCACGTTTTTTCAAGCCTCGCCCACTGCCGTTCGCCCTGAAGGACGGGGTCACCTAGGAGCTGCAACGGTTACAGCGAGAGGGCATCCTGGTACCTGTCAAGACATCTGAATGGGCCACTCCCATCGTGCCAGTCCTCAAGCGAGATGGCAGTGTCAGGATCTGCGGGGATTTCAAAGTTACCATCAACCCCGTCGCTACCGTCGAGAAGTACCCGCTGCCCGGATTGAAGATCTCTGGTCAGCATTGTCCGGTGGATGGAAGTTTACCAAGCTCGACCTCAGAGATGCTTACCAGCAGCTCGTGCTCCAGGATGCCTCCCGAAAGTATGTCACTATATAGACAACTCTGGGACTCTTTCAGTACACGCGCTTACCATTTGGCGTGGCCTCGGCCCCAGCCATATTCCAGAGGGAGATGGACAACCTCTTCAGGGGCATGAGGCACGTGGCAGTGTACTTGGACGACATCCTGGTTACTGGCAGTGATGACGGGGACTACCCGCAGTACCTGCACAATGTCTTGGCATGAATAGAGGACGCCGGCCTCAAGCTCAAGCTCGAAAAGTGTGTTCCTAGCCCCCAGCGTTGAGTACTTGGGACATGTCATTTCCCAGGCAGGCCTAGCCCCGGCTCCCCGCAAAGTTGATGTGGTGCTCAAAGCACCTACGCCCCAGAATAAGAAGGAGCTTCAGAGCTACCTGGGTCTCATCAACTTCTACAGGAGTTTTCTGCCGAACCTCTCGCAGCATCTACAGCCGCTCCATCTGCTTCGAGATGGTCAGCAATGGGTCTGGAAGAAGGAGCAGGACCGGGCCTTCCAGCGCAGCAAGGACCTAATCACCAACGCTCCAGCGCTGGTGCACTTCGATCCTGCCAAGCCTGCCGTTTCTACTGTAGATGCGTCGCCGGTATGGTGTGGGAGCCCTCCTGGCACACCGGGACAAAGATGGCCAGGAATGCCCTGTGTCGTTTGCTTCTCAATGGCTTCATGCTGCAGAGCAACGTTACAGCCAGCTGGACAAGGAAGGTTTGGCCCTCACGTTCAGTGTCGAACGCTTCCACCAGTACCTGTGGGGATGGAAGTTCGGGGCGGTCACGAACTACAAGCCGCTGTTGGGGCTGCTGGGCCTGACAAGGCAGTTCCTGTGCAGGCATGACCTCAAGTGGTACTCTGGGCCTTGAGGCTGGCAGCTTACAGTTACCAGCTGGTTTAATGTCCGGGAAAGGACCTGGGACCTGCTGATGCCCTGAGCCACCTGCCCCTGCCAGAGGTGCCTGATGCTGTTCCAGAACCTGCTGAAGTGTTCATGCTGGAACACGCATACCCGGGAGGTGCTCTCCAGATCTGGGGTATCTCAAGCGACCAGCCGGGACCCAGTCCTGTCTCAGGTGGTCAAGGTGGTGTCCCGTGGAGAGGAAGTGGTGCAGCAGGCCTATAGCCACAAGGCCGCTGAGCTGAGCTTGCAGCAGGGCTGCCTACTGTGGGGTTCGAGGGTGGTGATCCCACAGAGTCTCCGGTCCAGGGTTCTGCAGTTGCTGCACGTGGGTCATCCTGGCATAGAAAAGACCAAGATGGTGGCCCGGTCCCATGTTTGGTGGCCTGGCCTGGACCAAGACATCGCTCACTTGGTGCAGAGCTGCCAAATCTGCCAGGAGCATCAGCGAGCCTCGCGTCATGTGGAAATCACCCCCTGGCCGTTCCTACAGAGACCCTGGTCCCGCCTACATGTGGATTTTGGGGGACCCCTTAAGGGCCATTACTTCCTGGCGGTGGTGGACGCCTTTTCAATGTGGGTGGAGGTTCTACCTGTCACCACTCTATCAGCAGGCGCGACCATTGCAGCGCTACGACAGGTCTTCGCCGCTCAGGGGTTGCCGGATGTCATCGTGTCCGACAATGGTCCTGCTTTCACCAGCACAGAGTACCTGGCCTGGCTGACGAAGAATGGAATCCGCCGGATGATGGTTCCACCGTACCACCCTGCTTCAAATGGTGCATCCGAGCGGGTGGTGCAAACCACCAAACACAAGCTCAAGAAGAGCCAGACTGGGGATTTCCAGACGCAGATTGCCCTGATACTGTTCCAGTACCGGACCACACCCCACGATGTTACTGGCCATGCCCCCTGTGAGCTCCTGCTGGGTCGGATGGTCAAGACACCCTTGGACGTCTTGCATCCGGACCTCTGATCCACAGTGCTCTTGAAGCAGCTGAAGCAGAAGCTGGCTGCTGACCAAGGATGCTGTCCCGGGCCTTTGCCAGAGTCAGGAGCTCCAGTTTTCGCCAGGAACTTCCGTCCTGCCCCACCCTGGTCTGCCGGACAGGTGGTGTCTCCTGCCAGCGCCTCATCGCTGCTCGTGTGCATGCCATATGGGACCATTTGGCACAGACACGCCGACCATGTCGGGCCTCACCTCAGGACCTGGCCAGCACCCTCAACTGCCACTGAGTTCCAGCCGGCAGGAGGACTAGCGGCAACACCAGTCACTTCCAGCGGAGCACCACCCACCTCAAAGGCGGCAACCGTAGCCAGTGGTGCGGCCCCAGTTGGACTGGTGAGGCCGACCACTAAGGACCCTCCGGTTGGAGCGAGGCTGGCTCAGGCAGCACCTGGCGTTGCCACACCCGACCCATCAACACCGGTGCTCAGGTGGAGTACTCGACCGCGGAGGCCACCGGACCGTTACTCGCCTGGATAGCAGGCTGCGTCCACCCAGCTAGGATGGAGGCAAGGCCTCGTACTTAAAACATGGACGTTTGTTTTTTCTTTAACGGACAAGCTGGGGGTAAGGGGGTGTAGCAAGCATGTGACGCCCCCCAGGCATAATGTTCGTTCGCTGCCAGGCTCGGTGGCCTGCTGAAGCTCGGCAGGCAACATTGGTCACCACACCGCAATGAACACCGACGAGCACGGCTGCTCGCCGGTCAGTGATCGTTCAGCACCACCACGCTGCGGAGCGTCCGTCTAAGGGAAGGTGCCTCGAGCCCTCCCTTGCTCACGAACCCGGGTGGATCGTGGCACTACACAGTTCCCGTCGTGCATACAATCAAATTACAAGACAAACACAAACCATGACAATCGAAACAAGAATGAACGAGACCAAACCAAACAAGTGCGAGCGAGAGCTGACGCAAGCAGACAATACATGTAGTATGAAGTGAGTGGTTTGGCTGAGACAAGATACGAACACGCATCGAGCAGTTGGGCGGGTTTACCTAAAGCCCCTCAATTTTTCAAAAGTAGCGGCGTTCTTAGATCTTTCCGCCACCTCGTTCACCCTGGCGCTTCCACCTCCACGCCTCTAACACGCCTCCTGGCACCCCTGTAAGAGTTGTCGGCCGATCTCGCTGCTGCCAGCTGTTGAAGGGGTTTTAGGTCGTAGGGAGGAACTTGGGGGGACAGGGCATACAGGGTTTACTTACAGTATTTACATTTTAAAGAAAAGATACATTCGACAGTCTAGCGTGGTTCCCAAATGGAGCACGGAAGACGAGCATACAGCACACAGCTTACGAGCACGGTGACGAGTATATTGACGAGCACACAGCTCACGAGTACGCTGACAGAGCACGAGCACACACAAGCAGCGACAAACAGCTGCTTATAAACACTTCCGTGTTCCCTAGATCCCTAGGTGAGGCAAAAATGTTTGATGTCATCGCAGCCTTTGAGCGGGAGGGCTTACACACACACACGTATGCACACCTTTCACTGTCCCCACCGAGGCCAGACGGGCTTCGCAGAACTGGGGGCTTACTCCTTGACTAAAGGAGGCGCCTCTTATTCACCAAGCTGAACCCCGCCGCATGGCCCCCGGTTCTCCATTGTCTTGCGTCTTGAAAGGCGCGTGCGATGTTGCCGCCAGATACATTCCTTCGGGAACTCCCTTGCTCATAGCAGACCAGGTTGGCAGTGGCAGGTTCAGCAACAATAGTTGGTCCGTCGATCGTGTTTGAGTCTGAGTCACCATGAGTCACTGAGTCACCACAGCAATTGTGGTAGGCTTCCATGGTTCTCTTCGGGGAAGCTCGCAACGCTTGCAGCTGCAGCTGGCTGAGAAAACTTGCATGTTGCCACCTCGGCAGGCCATTCCTAAGAACCCAGCCTCCTCCGCTCCCCCATTGGCCAATTTATGTCACGTGGAAGCAGGCGCCACGCTTTTGTATATTTTTTCTTTCCAGCGCGGAGCAGGCACCGCGCTTTTGTATATTGTTTCTTTCCAGTGTGCTCTGACCTCCACTGTTGGGCCTGCGCGACGAAAGTACGGCAGCGGACTAACGGAGTGCGTTAGCGCAATAGAATGTGTTAGGGCAGAGAACTTAATTGAGATGCTGTGCTGCTGCACTTTCGGTTGCCGAAACAGACACAACGATGGCAAAAAGCTTTTTGCTTTGCCGTCCGGCGGGCGCAACGCAAAAGGAGAAAAAGTGTGGATTCACAGGATCGGGCGGGTTGACTTCGAGGAAGTGGCAAGGAATGCACGGCTTTGTGAAGTAAGTGCCACGGCTCCTCACAACCTCTTCTTTTGAGCCTGTTCAAGCCTTCCGCTTCGAAAAAGTGTATGCGTTCATGCACTGCGTGGTTTTTAGCACATTGAAGTTGACTTTTTTCTGAATGTGCTCTCTTTGCTTCATGTAGTTTCGTCTTGCGATGAAAGTGCACGCATCTGCAGCTGGTCTGTGACATAGAAGCAACTTCATTCAGGGTGTGTTTTGAGCTCCACCAGAAGTTAGCACATTCTCGACGCTTTTGCAAGGCTCACTGTGACTTATGGATGCAGTATTTAGCTTTGAATGTACACCCGCATGTATTGATTTAATTTGTGGTGATTAATGTTTTTAACGTCCCGAAGCAACTAAAGCTATAATGGAGGTCATAGTGGATGGCTCCGGATAACTTTATCTAGGTCGCCAGGGGATGTTTAACGTGCACTTTGATCGTAGAGTCATACGTGGGCCGGTAAATTCTTTGTTGGCGTTTCATAATAGTCGCGCGGGCACGCTAGGGCTGCTTTAGAAGCTGGCGCCTCGGCGCGATTGTATTTCTTTAATAGATTTTATTTACTAGTTGTAACAACATGTCATTATTTCATATTATTGACGGCGCCTCCAGGGCACTAAAGCTGCAATGGGAACACCAAAGCTAGAACCAGGACTGGATGGGGCTTGCTGAAGCCTGTGCATGCCAAGGGTGTATAAGATTGGCTGTCCACGATAGCAGACAGCCAATTTTGTATGCGCACGCTCCCTGCGCTGCCTGCTTTATTGTAATGTTGCGTGCTCTTCAGAGGCCTCTGTTAGCCGTTACATGTGCCCTCCTGGAGCAGTACTTGTAAAAACAAAAAACAATCTATTGTCACGATTACCAAAGCACCCCGCAATGAAAAAAGCGGCCCTGTTGCCAGGCATTGTTGACCGCAGACAGTCGGAATCTCTCACGCGCCGGCCGAACAAAAGCATCCTGCAGGTACATAAATGAACCTAGGAAACCACACACACATAATTTCACGCTGTCAAAACCTGAAACTTCGGTAATTACGCGTGTATTTGAGCGCATCGCGTGCTTGCGTCGTGTTTCGGCAACACGAACTCTCAACGTGCGCGCACTTTACGCCTTAAATACGCCTTGAATAATGGTCCTTTTCTCTATTTCTTCCGCAATTCCAACACTACATTTTTAATGCCAGTTATAGACTGATGAAGCAATATCTCGATTGAAAAAACTGCTCCGCAGGGCTTGAACGAACTTTTCCGCGGATTTCCTCCCGTAGTGTGTTAGCCGTCGTCTGCTACGGCAGGCCCAGCACTGGCGGCGCCACTGTCGAGGCCACGCTGAGCGGAGGAGGAGGGAAGTGGTTGGCGCTACTTTGGGAGATTGAGGGGCTTTAGGTTTACCGTGCGCACAACACTGAAGTGACTGCTCTCACTGGTCTCCGCCATTTTCATCTTGCGTTTTTTATTTGCAGTTCTGTGTTTGCTCTTTCATCTTTCGCTGTTGTGCTCATTTGCCCGGTTACTCCATAGCCTCCGCTTGCCGCTGGAATGGGCCATTAAGAGCTGCACTCTAAAGAAGTGTAACGTGGCAGCCAGTGATGCTTGCACGGGCAGTACATATTCCAGTAATTGGAACAGTGCTGCCCTCGGTGACGTGTACAGCTTGTGTAGTCGACGATGCAGGTTAGCGACAGAGTTTTCAGTTAGCAATCATTACGGACACCTGGGCTCGAGTATCAATTAATGCCATCGTAGGGACACCATCAACGTGAAGATCAAGTTAGTCTTGATAAGTTGAGAGCGTGAATGGAAGCTTCGACATGATGAATGCAGCCCTACCCCCAGGAGCTGCACGGTCTAGTTTTCTGCCTGGGAGGGTCCATAATTGGTCGGTGATGAACAGTAGCGTGGCTAGGGCAATGGGAACCAACAGCGCTGAGGTAACAGTGAGCGAGCAGGACGAGTGTCATCTACAGGAACGTTACAGGTAGGAGAATATACGGAGAGGCAAGTAGCGCCGAGGATCAGCATATGGTCGAGAAGACGGGGAAAATTAGCTCTAATCCGGGGATGTCCAGGAGGTGCAGCAGTGGCGAGCTACATGGCCAGTTTGGTGGCAATGGAAACAGATTGATTTGTCGTGCGGAGTTCCTCACTGAGTAGGGCTGAGAGATCTGGGAGAAAAATACAGGTCGCTGTGAGGCACAGCTGGCAGCACAGGTCTGGCGTCAGGATGGGAGACAGAGCAGGCAGCAGGAAAACAGGGGTTGGAAATTTTTTGCTGCAGAACTGCTTGAATGAGGGAGATCACTGGTGCTGATTGGTCAGTGGTGTGGTCAAGTGGCCGTGGATAGAACAGGGCTGGACTTGCAGCATCGAGCTGACAGCGAATGATACAAGTCGGATTTACTTTGAAGGGAGGAGTGCAGTGGTAAGGATGACGTCGCAGTCGTGTTCAGGAGATGGGAGAACTGTAGAATGACGTGGTAGCTTTTGGCAAGTTAGAAGCGGCGGCACTCCTTGACAATGGTGTCGATGGTGGAAACACTGTAGTAGATCAACAAGTTGAACACGTCCGCGATCCCTTTGAGGATGTGGCCTACTTTGTCAACCTCGGCCATTTGCTCAACTTTCCAACAAAGAGCGAGCATGTCTTGTATGTGTGAGACATATGATTCAGTGGAAGACTGTGCTCAGATAGCAAGCTCTTTTCTTGCAGCCAGTTGGCGACCAGTCAGGTTTCCAAAGAGGCTGTGGAGCTTGTCCTCGAAGGCATCCAAGCGAGACAGCTCGTCCTTGTGAGTCTGGAACCAGACGTGTGGTGTTCCGCTCAAGGAAAATATTACATTTGCTAGCATTACAATAGGGCCCCAGCGGTTGTTCTGGCTAACATGCTCATACACGCTGAGCCAGTCCTCAACGTTGACATTATCAAGTTTGGAGAATATGTCAAGGTTGCAGGGATTGGTAACCATGACGTACATTGTTGAGTCGCAGGTGTAGATGCAGATGAGGTGTCATCACATGGAGCCATGGTGGGAAAGCTGGACGGTGCGGTCGCTGTGGAGCTGCTTGGTGAGGACGAGGAACACCAACCTCCACCAAAATATTATATGGATGATGGATTAAATACAAAAGATTATTTACAATGTATATTCACAAAAACAACTGCTCCACCAAAATGTTGCGCGAATGATGGATTAAATACAAGACTAGCTACAATGTATATTTACAAAAACAACTGCAGTGTAGGCCAGTTCAGCTGACAGCTCAAAACTCTGGAGCAGTTCGTCTTCGTCGGGGCACCTGTGCACATTGTCCAAAAGAAACACACAATATGTATGTGCAGTGAAACCTCTTAAATTCAGATTTCATGGGTTCCAAAAAAAGAATGGAAATATTAATAGAATGTCGAATTATTGAGGTTATCAAGAAAATAATAAATAAATGCTTACTATGTCAACACACTTTTATTGACTGAATGAATCAGCAAATCCTGCTGTTTTGCACAAAAGCAGTGCGGATGCTGCAATTTGTCATCTCAGGATTGATTAGCGCTCGATGCAGTGAAGGCCTCGTGACTTCCTTCACAGCACGGCCGCAGCATATGTTCATGCGAGATGCTTTTCACTACCATGTGCACATCCAGATTATTTTTTTGCCAGTGTTGCCAGGTTGCTGCCCATCGCAGTGTAGATGGTGCTCTTCATCCTGGACAACACTGCACCGAGTCAAAATGAAACTACTATTTGCTGTAACGGCTGTGGACGAAACCCCAGCTGCTCTGGATGCAATCATGCATGCCAATATGCAGTTAAAAAGTAAACCAAAAGATAAACAAGACGGAGATGTCTGGTACAGTTGACAGCATTTGAACCGAGAAAACAAGCAAGAAAACTATGTGTCGTCACCTCTGTAAGAAAGAAAAAAAGGGCAACAGAAAAGGTCCCACTTCTGCATTTGTTGTTCTGCTCCCGCATTATCTCAGGCATACCTGCCAACCTGAAGATCTGGAAATTCATAAAGCTATTGTGGCGAGGGGGGGGATGGGAAGGGGGGGGTCCACGGCAGCACTGTTTCTTTAAGGAATTTACCTTTTGCGATAAGCTTGCTCATGTTTTCACAAATGCAAGTGAAATCCGTGTCTTGGAGAGCAAAGAGTGAACACTCCCCTGGGGCACAATTTATTTTTGCAATGATTTTGCTGTTGCTGACGTTGCTTGCTTCAGAAACTCCTCCGTGTAGGTTTGCCCAAAGCAAGTACCACTTTGGTGCCCTTTGACCATCAGCAGACTTTCGAGTGTTTTCTCACACAGAGATGACAAAAACTTCAGAGTTTTGTTCACAGTGCTGAATATTCTCTCACATTCAGCATTGCTGTGGGGAACGGAGAGAATACCTAGCATAACCATTTAACATAAAAATTGTTACAGCGCAAACATGCAACCACAAAGTATGAAGGACGGGACACAAGCGCTGACTGTCAACTAAATTTTATTGACGGAAGACGGATACCTTATATAAGGGGAAAGGCAGATGTGAAGGGGGAAGGGAGTGATACAATCGGGGAAAATGACAATACGCATCGATGAACGAACGTGCCAGCAGTCAACGGAATCAGGTGCAGAAAAAACAAGGAAACGAAAAAACAAGAAAAACACTAGCAAAAGGCGAGGGATACTACCATACAATGAAATCAGTAAGCAGTCACTTCCAAGAAATGAAGCTCTGCCGCAAAAAGCGTTACAGAAGGGGTGCCTACGCACTTGCTGCCATATTTGTGTATGTGGAATGCTTCCAAACTGACGCGCGCCGTCGCGTCGGCACTCTTGCCGAGAATCTTCGTCTCTCCCAAACGAGCCTCGCATCCTGTGCATTAAATTACGTGTGCGACCAAATGTGCGTACTTGTCCTTTAAGTTGCTTAAATTTCGGACATGTTCCCCCAAGCGTTCATTAATGCAGCGGCCGGTTTGGCCGACATAATCCTTTCCACACTTCAAGGGAATGGTGTAGACCACTCCTGTGGAACACTTGATGAACGGCTTCTCATGTTTTAGCTGACAACCTCTTTTTTTAGAGTTGCAGATGCGTGGGCATAACTGTGCCAGCTTGTTGGGTACCGAAAAAACAACGGAAACCCTATGCCTGTTGGCTACCTTCTTGAGACTGTGTGAAGTCTTGTGCAGGTACGGCACAACCAAAGGCTTGTCGGTCTTCTGACGGTCATCTTTTCCTCGTGTTCCCAGTTTTAGCTTCTGAAGGAGGGTCTAGGACACCGCAATCAAGACCGAATGGGGGAACCCCGCCGCAACACGTCGGCTGGCCTGATTCTCAAAAGCTTTCTGCATCAGGTGCAGGCACGATTTCTGAAGAGACGATTCCAAACAGTGCGACGCTATAGCTCTTTTTACTGTTTTGGAATGCGCTGAATCATATGGTAGCAAGTCCTTTTTTGCGCGAGGGAAGTAGCCCCAGCAAACGTGCTTTTCATGAAAGGTTAGTCTCGGGTCTAAGAACTGTAAGACATCTGCGTCAGGTAGTTCGTGGGTAAAATTTAGCCCAAGTGCATGCTTGTCAAATGCGTTTAAAACTTCACCTACTGTAGAGAGGTAGGTGAAGGCCGTCTGCTTTATTAAAAGCACTAAAAAGTCATCTATGTACCTAAAAACCTTTAAAACAAACCCCCCCAAGAAAGGCTTATCTAAAAGTTTATCTACTTTTGCTAAAAAAATATCGCAAAGAATTGGAGCCACGCAGGACCCAATGCAGATACCGTTGCGCTGCAAAAAAGGCAGGTTGTCATAAACAATAAAAGTAGATTTCAGGTAAAACTGCAATAACGATATAAAGTTATCTACTGACAAGCCTGTTGAATTCCGGAATGACACTTCGCCGTTTGCTTCTACGCATTCTCTAACAGCCAACAAAAGCTGATCTTGAGGCACAGAATAAAACAAGTGTTGTTTTAGCTTAGATCAGCTTTTGTTGGCTAAAGTTTTTCCCTGCTGGGTGTTAATTTTTAAATGCACTCTGAAATTTCACAAACTGCTTAAGAAACAAAAATATAGTTCTGCTTCACATCCAATGGTGCAGAGTGTTCATAAGCAGATCGGAAGGTCTCGAAAGCGGCACTTCAAACCATCGATAGAGGGCGGCTATTTTTGCTTTCTATGACCATTGAAAAAACTTCGCAGTGCGTTCAAAAATCCCCGACTGGGGGGAAAAGACGAACTGCTTAAAAAACAAAAACATAGTTCTCCTCCTTCAAGTCTGATCACACAGTGTGTCCGTGAGCAGCGCTGAAGGTCTCGAAAGTGGAGTTTCAAACCATTGTTAACGGGCTAATGATGCCCATTTGGGCACGGTACGAAAGGAATGAAGGGGGGACAGGGGTCTTACAGATAGAAAAATCAGGGAAAAATCACTTTTTTGAGTACATTATTTTTGGATTCTACAGTGTCTGATGCATCTTGGACCAATATATTGGTCATAATGAGGACAGCAGCGACATGTATTTTTACGGACGAATGCACAAAAAAGGGCATTTCTCCGTGACGTGCACTTGCTGTTCTAAGTTTTCAATCGCAGCCATCTTGGTGATGTTTGAAAAAGAGCCGCCCTTCAATTTAGTTCTTGCGCCACCACTACTCTGTGCGCTGAATGGTAGGAAGAAAAGGACCGTGAAAAAGTAGACACCATGCGCAATTCCATTCGTCGACTGAGGCACGAGACCATAAGCATGCCATGCCATTGTTGGATTTTCGCTGTCGTCTGCTCGGGCGTGCAAAACTCGGCACGAGACGGTGTCGAATTCAGTTTGCTACAAGCCATAAATTCGGTGAACAGAAGAGGGGTTTTAGACTTTCGTAAGTGCGCAGTAGCTTTGGAAGATGCCGGCAACAGTTTGCTACCTATGCCGAGCGCCGCCTGAGCCTTCACCCGTGACTGCGGAATAGGCTTAGCAGTTGAAAGCAGCTCTTGGAGCGGCCGGTGTTCATGCAGCATTCCAGCACAACTACTGCAGCCCAATGATTTGAAGGAAGTGAAGAAGGCTAAAAAAAACTGCAAGAGTTTGCTTCAACACCGGCTGCCAAACGAAAATCGGGTTTTCTCACTTACACTGATGCAGCAGTGACTGGCTCAGATGCGATGTAGACAAGCTTCATTATCGTAAGCCGCAATTCTATAAATGCTCGGCTGTGTAAAACGTAAGTTGCATTGCAGCAGTGGCCAAAGGTGAATGTGACTGCGGTCTCACCATTGAGATAGTCACCTTGTGTGCAATCCGCGGCGCGGAGTTCGCTGCATTTGAGAGGTGGCCAAACGTGCACCCCGTTCCTTGTGAACAATCTCGCTGTGCACGAAATGTGGAGCCCCAGTAATTGGGAAACGGCATTAAATTATTTTTTTTTGCCAGTTAAAGATATTTATCTCATGTGCGATCTGTGGTGATGACGCATCAACAAAACATGCAACCCATACCTTGTGAAAAATTTTGGCGAAACGCGGAGCACCGGTAATCAGCAAATGATAAGATTTTCTTTTTGATAACAAACGTTTCACACCAGGGCATATATGCTGGGGCATGCACTAGGGGCATACTTGCCTGTTACAACTGGCAACATGTAAATACTTCATTATATTCCTGAATAAATTGAGTTGTCTGTTTTTCTCAAAACACTTTTTGCACAGCCTGCCTGTTTATTGCTACAATAGGACTACTACAGCTGCAATTTTTTTTTCTTGTATATGGAGCTAAATGCACTCAGCTTGAAGTGCTGCAAGCAGATTACTACGGGGGGTTACTAATCAATTGTGAATGTAAATAGCTTTTACTGTACAACACTGATTAAAGTTTTCTTTTTTCTCAAAATAGTTTTTAGTCACTTTGCTTGTTTGCTGTATCAACATCTTCGATCTAGGGCAGCTAGAGCTATACACTTCTTTTGGCAGCACAAAGCTAAACGTATTGAGAAGGCAACACTGAGAGCAGATATTTTCATTTTAAGCTCCAAATTTTTTTATTTACATTTACTCTTACGTTGATCCTGTGGACACAGAACTTCAATGGAATGTAAAGTCACAAATAATTGTTCAATTTTGAATTTGCTTGCAACATTGCTATCCTTGTGCACTGTAGTATCCAACTATATGTTATCTTCAACTTTCCATTTAACTGGTAAATTGAAATTGCTTCAACAAACAATATAAGGTAATTATTAATTATCTTGGAAACTACTATGTATATGCAAAATATATTGGCTATTGAAAATAAACACAAAGCACTGAGTGAGCATGAGTAGTTTTATCAGATTTGATTAAGAAATAAATTTATCTCAACAACCTATGCTCCACTCTTAAATCTGGTGCCTTGGTGCAAACCATCTGCTGCACGTGCAATTGACATAGTCCCGATTGCCCTTAGAGTAAGAAAATACGCCAATGCTACATAGTATTGGAATTGAGAGTTATGCAAAGCATTTTGCAGGCAGCCAACTTTAACGTCAACCCTGCCACAGCGCCCCTCGACCAGCTCTTTCATTCTCTCGACAAATTCGAGCAGGTGCTTCTTGTGGCGCTTGGACATGTTGAGGGCCAGGAAGAGTGTGGGCTTGTCTAGCTGATCCATCATTGCAAGCGTGTTTCTTTACCTCTGTGCCCAGTAGTACCTCAGTTGTACACCTCGAGCTGTTCAAGTAAACCCCTGAGGAACACAAAGTCCAAGTTGATGCACCTTTGGGCGAAGCTGCGATTTTCCAAGACCTTCTTTGTGAGCGTTGGGAGACTGTTGGTGTGCACAGGCCGTCGGTCAGTCTGAGTCAATGTGATCCTGCTGCCAGGCTGAAGTTCAATGCAGCATTGTCGTTACTCGGACTACATGTGCAGCGCAAAAGAGCAGGCCTTAATGATTGATTAAGCGGCCTGGTATGATGCGAAGGGCCAAGAAAGTTTGGTGCAAGTGTGGGGAGAGAAACGCAGAAGTACAGTGCAAATCAATCGGTCGCATTCACAGGCTCGGCCGACAAGGCAGTAAACGACCGGTCATCATCTATCTGCAAGATTTTAACGAAAAGAAACTTATATTTGAAAACTGCAGCAAGCTAAAAAATTCAGGCATGTCTGTACAAAATGATTACTCGCAAGCAACGCTAAAGAAACGGAAGCTTCTGTGGGAAAGCGCGAAAGATGAGAAACTGCAGGGTAAAAAAGTACGCCTACTTCATGATAAACTTAGGGTCAATAAAGATTTGTTCTTTTGGGATGAGTTGGGATGAGGCAAAAAACATGTGCGTCAAGATAAACAATCAACGCTCTCAGCAGCCCGAGCCTTGACGCCTTTCCAAAGAATGTGACAAGCACTTGCGCATAATCACCCTAAATGCTCGTAGTGTAGTAAACAAAACGGAACCCCTTGAGGTTTCTTTACTAGAACATGACCCACATATTGCCGTCATAACTGAGACGTGGCTACGGACTGAAATAGCCGACGAGGATGTCTCCCCTAATTGTTACCAAGTTTTTCGTAGGGATCGGCCTTTCAGGGGGGGCGGCATTGCAGTTCTAATTAAAGACCACATACAGGCTGTTTTCTTGGAAGAAATTCCCGGCCTTGAATGTTTGTGCATAAAGATCTCATGCTGGGGCCATACCTTCATTCTGTTTGCCATTTACAGACCTCCTGATGCATCAGCTGATTATCTGTTAAAACTGGAAGAGCACGTCTCGGTTCCAGAGAAACATATTACTACTTATTGGTGACCTAAACCTGGCAGGCGTTAATTGGGGGCGTTTTGAATCCCTTCCTCAAAACAGCAATTTAAACAGTGTACTTAATGTTATGTTAACACATGACCTAATTCAAATAGTTCAGGAACCAACATGTGTACAAGGAACTAGCAAATCTGTACTGGATTTGATATTTTTGCCAAGAGGATTACCTGATTACACTGTTGAAGTTGTGGAAGGCATCTCTGAACACCTGCTTGTCAGTGTTCACTTACTCATTGTCGCTTGTACTCTATCTAATAACACTGTGAAACATTGTTCTTTCAAAGATTACTCACGTGCAGATGACGCATCCACTATAGAACATTTGGAAACATGCCTTATCAATTTTAATGATACTGATTTGAACACACTTTGGCGCCGTTTTAAAGATATGTGCCACTACAGTATAGATAAGTTTCTGCCGAACAAACGTAAATTTGTTCGTAGACAAACACCGTGGATGACGCGTGAAATAATCCACTTAAAGCGAAAGATAAAAAGGTTAAAGAAACAGCGCTTGCATTTAGGTCATTTAAAGGATTTAAAAGAAGGTCTTGCACGTGCAGTACACTCCTCGAAAGAACATTATTTTAATACAGTGCTGCCAAATTTCATTATAGCGGAACCAAAAAAGTTTTGGAATTATACAAGTGAAAAAAGGAAACCGGTGTCGCAAACTTTGGTTGATGGTTCTGTGGTTGCCGATCATGGGGATATTGCGCACCACTTAAATGACTACTTTCACAGTGTGTTTTCTAAATCCAGTGCTTGCCCATCCAATGACGCAGTGTTTCACCCCTGTGATGTAAATGTTATTTCATACCCTGGCGTAGTTTCTATGTTACTAAATTTAAAAACTAAATCATCACGTGGTCCCGACAACCTTTCTAACGTGTTTCTGAAGAGATATGCAGAATCTGTTGCAAAGTTTCTAGTTATTTTATTTTGTATTTCCTTACTTCATGGACAATTACCAAGCAACTGGAAGATAGCCAGGGTTGTGCCAATACACAAGAAAGGTGACCGCACATTATTACAAAATTATCGTCCAATATCACTTACATCATTATGTTGTAAACTAATCGAACATATTATTGCCAACCAGATTAATGAATTTTGCACACGCCGTCCTCTCTAATTTTCAGCACGGGTTTAGAAAAGAATATTCAACAATTACACAATTAGTGACAGTAATACATTCACTCGCTTCACGTCTTGATAAGAACGGGCAGATTGATGCAATATTTCTTGACTTCAGTAAAGCTTTCGATAGAGTTCCCCATGACAAACTAATTTTAAAACTCAGACGCATTGGCCTCCCAGAAATTTTAATCATATGGATATCAAACTATTTAACCAGTCGCTACCAATTTGTAGCAGTTAATGAGCAGCAATCAGGTTGCCTTCCGGTTGGCTCTGGCGTGCCCCAAGGAAGTGTGCTGGGGCCATTATTGTTTTTATTATATATTAATGACATTACTGCTGAACTTGATCCGAATGTCCAAACCAGGTTGTTTGTGGATGATTGTGTGCTTTTCAAGAAATAACTTCAATTAACGACCAAATCCATCTTAACTCCTCTCTTGCTAAGATATTTGAATGGTGTGAAACGTGGGACATGAAACTTAACACTGATAAGACTGTCTTTCTTCGCTTCTCTCGCAAAAAAGCTCTGCCGTCTTTTAACTACAGGCTAGGTTCGTCACCTTTGCTGGAAGAGACTAAATATAAGTATTTGGGTGTCACACTAATACTTTATCATGGAATTTACATATAGATAACATCTGTTCTTCTGCATTCCGTAAACTGTACTTTTTAAGACATAAGCTTATAAATTCTCCCCCTAGCGTAAAATTACTTGCTTACAATTCACTAATTAGACCAAAACTTGAATATGCATGCGTTGTCTGGGACCCATTTAATAAAACACAATATCACCTGCCTAGAAAAGGTACAGAGAAAAGCTGTAAGGTTTATTTACTCTAAATTTTCCCCGTATGACTCACCCTCTGAATTAATGTAGATTAATGGTATCCAATGTCTTGAACAACGAAGAAAAAATTTACGTTTGCAATTTTTTTTCTTGCTTTGGAATCAAGATCTAGCTATTTACCCTTCTCCATATCTGTCACTTTCAACGTCAAGGCATTCACGCCACCATCATCCTAATTCCCTGACGGCGTATTTTGCGCGAACAGACTGACAGACTCGCACTGTAACTGACTGGAATGATTCCTTATTGCCTTTCGCCACACTTTGATGTTTTTTTTAACTTTTTTATTATTGTTTATTGTTTTGTTGCCATTTAACCCACCCTGCTTGGACTTGTACAAGGTTTGCAGTATTGAATAAAGAAAAAAAGAAAAATTATTAGAAAGTTTTAGTTTAGGGGATGCAAGTGGCTTGCGAATGCAAGAACTAGGGGCGACAGTACTGCGCATGCGCAGACCGCTACGTCTACTAGCGTCCTTGGGTTGCTGGGGCGGCCGAAAACATCACTGCCTCTAAGAGGTCATGTTACCCACGTGACTCTCGTGGTGTACGAGAACTCTCGCAGTGTACGAGAAGTGAGACCTGCCAAGACAAGCCGCCCTTCCCGCCACACCGCGCCACACAGACGGAGAGCATGCCTGTGCCGGTGAGGATATGTGCACATGTGCATTTCACGGCCAACATGGTAAAGAAGCTAGTCGCAGAGTGCACAGGCACGCTGTTGCCGCAACGGCGACATGAGAAAATTTGCAAGAGGCTTTAAATAAGCAGAACAAAGACCACAACGGATTATGCTGCACGAGACGCCTAAGTACAGTTTATCAAACATATGTTTGGATTGCTTTGGCTCGGCCTTAGTCGTAACCTAGGCGCGAGGATAACCTTATAAATCTTTTGCCTAGTGCCGACAGACAGTTTCTTTATTTATATATATATATATATTGAGGGTCAATGACAAATATACGGTGCCGTGAACAAGTCTAAAAATGGTTGCTGCTGTATATTTACGGCGCCATCTCCACGTTTAAAAAGCGTATCAATTTCCCAACTTTTTCTTTTCTGTCATGTGCTGCCACTATGTGGGAATACAAGGAATTTTTTTCACGCGCCTTCCTTCCTCGGTTTTTGTTGCATGGTTTGTTTTAGAGCTAGTTTGCTCCCACGCGTCTATCTACTGCCGCTCGCGCATTGGCGTGCGCGCAGGCGGGCGGGGGTTTAGGTTTTGTTCTGCAGGCGGTTTCGGCTTCTTGCACTTGCAAAACTGATGGCTATTTCGTTACTAATCGCTCAAAGGGCGACCACTTGTTTCTCGCTCGTTTAGTGTTCACAGGGGTGCGCATAGGAAGGATGCCGCCGTGCATGCGTTTCCGTTGCTTTTCTTTCTTTTTTGACACTTGCAAAAACTAATTCCCTCTGGTTGGCGATAAGATGAAGATTAGCGGAAGGTTGTCACACATTTTGCTTTTTTAACGGGGACACAACCACAGTTTTCTTGAGTGCACGCACCTACGCAGTTCGACTACACTATGGACGTACATATTAGTGTAAGAGCCGGAACATTCGAGTCTTGCGAAATATTCTCGTGTGCGCATTTTCAAAGCCTTTAACTATGTGTATAACAATGCATTAAATTTTTAATTTTTATATGTATATTTCCTATTTTATTGTTGTTATTCATGAATGAAGAGTACCTATATACCAACGCAAAATATTTTTCTCACTTTACGGCCACCCTAGAAAAATTACGGTCCTTTTTTTTTTAAATAAGTCCCTAAGAAGAATTGGAATCTGCAATAAAAAAATCGACCCTGGGCGGTCGCATATCGCGAAAAAAAGAAGAAAAAATCGACCCTCAAAGCGTTAATAAAAGCAGTTTAATGTACTTTACTTCCAAGCTTGATTTGATATTAAAAAAAAAAGAAAATGATAACGCAACAACGATCAGACGCTGATGGCGCTGCGAGCGCATGCGACCTCAGTGCGGCCTGCATTTGGCGCCGCTAACAAAAAACGTGTTTCCGCTTGCTTACGCAAACGCACCGAAGCGCTAAGGGTCCTAACGCTTTGCGTCCCCTAAACTAAAGCTCTCTATTTTTAAAGAACAGAGTTAATTTTTGGACACGGTGTGACTGATTCAAGAGAGCTTGGTAGGTCAACTGCCCCGTTGGCAGAATTCACAGAACTGTACGCCATATGCTACTAAAAGCACATTGGCATCCGATGGCATGAGTATGAAGATTAATAGGTCATGAGTTTGCGAAACTATACTGGATATGGTCTATCACACATGAATGGAATAAGGAGGCCATGGATGGTCGCAGTTGGTGTTTTGGAGCAGTGCAGGCAAAACACACAGTCCTATCTCCGTAATAAATAAATATCTGATTACTGTTTATATGCTGTGCAAAGTACCTCATGGAGCACAAGTGTTTTGCTGAATGCAATGAATGAAGGATATTAGATTTGCAAATTGAGCTACCCCCTAAAAATTAATTTTCCTGCAAAAAGACAGATGTCGTCACATATGTCGTCACGCATACTTACCCTTGAATTAGAGTAAAGAGGATGTCTGGCTTCGTACAAATGTAGTCTACTGTCGGTGACCGTGTGCCTATTTGCCGTCGCAGGATGTTGTTGAAGATCTGGGCGACATCTTTCTTGCCCTAAGAAGCAATAAAGCAGCGACAAACATGAGATTTTTCAATGCAATCAGTGACCTGCATGGTAAGTGTGAATGTCAAGAAACTATGCTGATTAGCAGCTGACAGACAATGCCGTGGAAGTGGCACTTGGTCTTTGGGACAAGCTTTTGGAGCACAAACATTTGCTGTATGGAGCAACAACTTACTACTCTGGTGCAAAAAGGAAGCTCTGTGTAATACCCCTGTCACACGACAAATCTAATGTCATTTACAACGAATGACATTCACTCATAATGCTATTTGCTCGCTGTCACACGGTAAAACATAATGACATTCGCTGAAGCTTGCATTTCCAAACGAATGAGTTCGCCAAACTCATTTGCATTTGTTTGGCACCAAATGTGTATCCTCGACACCTGGAGCCTGCCGATCGGTCTCTCAAGCAGTACATGCTTCTTTGCTGTTAAAGAAAAAATAACTTATTCTGTTGATTTTATTACCTAATTATTACTTTTAATGACATTAAGTGCATCACAGCGCATAACTACAGAACGCTGTCCTCAATCCAGTGACTAGACGACCGCCTATGGCTTTGGCTGTGCAGTCGCATTTGTCCTCACTGGACGGCTGCAGCCACTTTGACTGACTTGACGTAAATGAATAAGAATAGTGATGTGGGCGAGTTGCCTTAAGTCCATGGTGTAAATTTCTTCAGCGTGAAGTACTGAAGTGTGGAAAGAAAAGTAAAAGAAAGGACAAAGGAAAAAGGATTGCAAGAGGACAAACATAAGCTTCTCGCTGCTTTAGCGCATCACGCTGCAGAAATTTACCCACTCACATAAATGCAAGCAAATTTTCTAATGGCATGCGCCGACGATGATGATATTAGGAGCTCGCATGTACATCAGAATGACGATCACAAGCAACTGCCTTTCTCGATCCTCTTCAGCAGAGGTAGCAGACGTGCCTCTTGTGCTTTCCACCATGTTGCTTGTCTGATCTTCGGCTTGGCTTGACACAACTTGGTTGGCAGTGTCAACAAGGTAGTGATCCAAAAGGATAGCGTGAAAGGTAGGATCACGTATTCCAATGGGATTTACCATACTAGGAAAATGATTCTTAATAATAGAGTTGGTTTGACGCTATTCTTGCTCGTCTTTTTTTTACTATCATCGTCATAATTTTCAAATTACATTAGTTTTCGCCATGTGTCAGCGTGCAGTGATAATGACATTAACCGCAAGAAATGTCATTCGTTGGAAATGGCATTAGATTTACTGTGTGACACGGGTATAAGTTAGTACTTTCTGAAACATTGCATTCAATCTGTATTATACCAAGATGAAAGTATTTTTCTTCAACTTATTGTTCCATTTTATTATTATTAATGATGCTACGAAACAGCCACCACAGTGTGGCTGCACTGAAGAGGAGGAAGACGACGTGGAACCGCTTGATATAGTGTCGCCATTGCGGCCTTCCGCTAGCTTCCTCTTTATTATTATTCTTATTATTATTATTATGCAAGAAGATGAAGACAAATGCAGATTTAACCCCAATTTGCAGTTAATTCTGCATTTTAATAAAGGGGTAATTCCCGCCAAGCTGTCCTTAGCTTCGTTACTCATTTCATCTCCTCAATAAGATGAATACATACAGCTGGCCAATTTTTTAAAGGGCCTCCAAAATGATTTTGAACAAACGTACTGAGTTGTAAGGGTAGGTCCTTTTGATCATTAATTGATGCATCGAAGTGCTCTGCGTGAAGCATATAATTTATTATAAGGTTTTAAAAGTGTACACTGCTATCGATTGCAGCACGCCATTTGGCTGAGTTCTATGCTGCTTCTGACCAGGTGACGTGAGGTGACCATATGACACCAGAAGGGTGAGCTATCCCAACTGGCTGCCCAGAGAGCATCAATGTTTCCAGCTTTATGGCTTACAAATGTTGTTCATAATAGTTGGAATGTTAGTTGATTTGTTTCTATAAAAAAGAAAGTGACAGAAAGAGAATACACAAGGACAACATATCACTATACTCAAGACTTCCGGTACACAGCAAGTGTCGTCTGCTTGTGTTACAACGTGCTCCCTGTTGGTCTCAATCTTTCTTTTCGCAACCACCCTAGTGAACCCTTGTTACATTGTGGGCTGCAAATGTAGTGACTGGCAATATGCCAAGCTGCGACATCGTGTCCCTCTGCAAGGCAGCAGACAAACGGAGTGGCTGCAGCACATCGGACTGTCGGTATTCGATTGGTGCCAGGATTTGCACGCTTGTGGCCATCACTTTACGCCAGAGGATTACTACCACAATAGTGTTTTGAGTGTCCGATATTCGAGTAAATGCACCTGCTTGTGGACTGGGCCTGGGCGTTTCATGGGATGAGCAGAGGCACAAACGTGACCGGTCTGCACGGTGCAGCTACCTGGTAGCACAGGGCTCGACCAAACACAGAACTAATATAGCAGTAACGAAGTGTACTCTACCTTACTGCTAGTGTAAATGTTTGGCAGAAGCGTAATCTTGAACACGTTTTTCTAAACATTTAAAACGTTTTACACTTGGTTAGAGCAATACAGTTGCCGACCGTTTATTCAGACCGCACAGGGACTGCGGAAATGTCCAAATAAACAGGTGTCCGAAAAAGCAGATTAAAAAAGAACATTCTTTATTTCCCCGTGCTTATTCGGGCTTGACAGTACGCTTGAAGAAATCGTGAATGCGCCATGGCACGCTGTTCCGTTTACGCGCAATCAGATAAGCCTGAATCTCGGACAGGGGCGCACGGTCACTATAGGCAGCTGAAAGCAGTCACTGCTTATACACGCTCTGCATGCAACGGCAGCGTAGCATTTGGTGCATCATCTTCCGACTCGGAGTCATTGGCCGGAGCTGCAGCAGCAACCTGACAAATGATCTCGCTGTCGTGGAGTTCTGCGTATGTCAGTACAGCAGTGTCACTACCTGTGAAACTGTCAAATGAGATGGTGTTCGGAATTGCAATGCAACCACTGCGCAGTTCTCGGCAGAACATTTTCGGCCTCAGTAGGGAGCACATCGGAAGGCAAAGAATCCTAGGCCTCCTGGCACCTGCTTGCCGGCATTCCCCAGCACAGTCTGCGTGGGCACTGTCAGCGCCATTAGACACTTGACGCGATGTTTCCATATGCCGCGTTGGATCACCGCAACCTCGACACAGCACACAAAGCAAACACCACCATGCCGTCACGCCGGCACCAGTCACACAAACGAAAAACGTGGCCTACTCGCAGCGTCGTGCACGAATCGAGCATGTCCGAATTTTTGGAGTCCGAAAAATCAGTCGGCGACTGTATTAGCTCTGTGTTTGGCTGTTTAAGCTTTGTGCCAGAAGGTGGCTGGACCGTACAGACCCCCTCAATTTGAACTTATGGTTTATTCGAACTGCCGCCGTGGTCCCGTCAAAGTTATGTGTATTCCATGGGCAAAAATGCCCGGTAATTTGAACGCCCAAGCATTTGCAACAGTTAATTCAATTGTATCGCAATCCGACAATGCTCTCTGCAGCGCGCCAAATCACGTGGTGGCGCCTCCAACCAGCATTGTTCTGACCCCGTCATAGAGAACAGGCTTAGGAGAAGCCCATCAACGCCACGTGCGAGGAAAAAGAAGAAGAAAAAAAAATGTGGCGGAAATTTTATCCTTTCTCAAATGGCAAGGTAGCAGTTTCAGCGTCACGCCGTAGTGCCCCAGCCACACTGAGGGCAAAACGTGTGCCACGGGAGGGACCAGCCCTGGGCAGATTTTTCACGGCTTGCTGCGGCGGCAACGAGCCGCGAGTTGAGGGGACCATAAGACTAGCCCCTACAATAATGCATGTGCGGGAAACTGGTATCATGTGGACCCACCCAATCGCTCTATTCGTATTCATGTTTGGTTCAACTGGACTGCTTGTTTTTGGGTGAGAAAGTTCGATCCTGGTGGCCTTCATAATTTTTTTTTCATAATTTATTTATTTATTAGTAAAAATACAGATAATTGCATGTGCGTAGTACACATAAGGAGGTCCCATAGTCAAAGACTGTATTGGGACCTCGGCTCTGGACACTGTTGCGAAAGTGTGGCTTGTGCCAGAAGTATCTCGCCCACTACGTCGGCCCCTACGTTATTCTGGAGCGCCTCAGCGAAGTGAACTATCGCATTGTGCGTCTCACGAGCAGTGGACGACGCTCGGCTAAGGCTGAAGTGACACACGTTGCGCGTCTGAGGCGTTACAATCCACGAGATGACTGACTCGCCCGGCGGGCTTCGTCTACCAGCGGAGAAATGTCACGAGCTCTGTCATGAACCATGGCTGCCGTGCAAACAACCAGGTGGAAGAAAAGAGAATGACGTTAGCCAAGCTGCCTCGGAACCGCTCTCAAAAACGCACCTATCAACCAGATTCATCTGGTTCTGCATTAAACACCTCGTGTGTAACAATATTGTTGTCCTTGCAAGTATAAATGGAATAGCATCTGTATTGTGTGGCTTGTGTCTACTTTCTTGTCCTATTTTCGAATTTTGTTTCCATGTCCGGACTGTCTAGCCATAATAAAATTTGCCTTATGCACTTGTCGATATACCACTAAGCGATCGCAACAAAGGTGCATCGAGCAGCTGTGCCCTTACAATCATGCCTCACAATAATTAAATAACAATTATTATTGCAATAGCAATTATATGGACCCTTCAAGCGAATTTCTGCCATTGCTGTCAGCGTCGCAGTGTGGTTCCGTATAATGTTCAAGAGCAATAAGATCGTGCCGCGCGCTGTGTGCAGTAGTTGTGTGGGAAACCATGTGTGGTTTGAAGCGTAGCACCTTCTCAGACATGCAAGTTATTCCCCATTATTTGGATATTTGGAGCAGGTGCATGTCGATGAAGGCCTGATGCAATATCTGTGATAAATGACAATTTGGAACAGCATGCAGCAGGATTTCCTCTATGGTGCAGTTTGGCCCAATTGAAGCAGCACTTCGATCACTGGACAATGTACACCATCTGAGGTGTGCTTGCAAAAGTGTTTCATTGTTAATGCATGCACTGCAAGCTTTGGTTTATACACTGACAAACGTACATGCTCAATTGAGTGAAACTATTCATTTGGCTTGATGTCAAATATGCAGACACGTTAACGCAAGTGTGGTTGCGGACTGATTAACCTCCTCCTTTGCAAAAGCTAATAGCAAAACATAATTTTTGACATAAGCACTAAACAAGGGCACATTTGCATGCCACTAAGAGCAATATTGTTTCATAACCTTTATATTAAAGAATGAATGGAACACTATTTAAAAAAGAAAAGGATTTATAAAAGTTAGAAAACATGAGTGCAGACTAACAACATTTATTTGAAACAATCGTTAAAGGGACAGTAAAGGTTAATAATCGAGGAGTGGTGACGTCATGGTTTGATAGTGACGTTGCGTCGGTGGCGAGTAAAACGGCGCCTGTAGACGGCGCTACGGCTTTTCTGCGCAAAACGCAAACGCGCGGCCAGAAACAGAGCTAAGACAGAGCCAACAGCAGCACGAAAGCGCAACTATGGTGGCTAACGGAAGGGAAAGTGTGCAACGATGAGCTGGTTCTTTATTTTTACGACGCCAACTTTGATGCTCGTTGCAATGGACGACCCTGACGACGACACATAGGCTTGCAATGCTGGGCTCGACTTAAGCGATTAAAGCACTGATGAATGTGACCTGCTGCTGAGAGCTTGCGCTGCCGGCGTCATTCCGTACTACTAGGACGGCAACTGTATGTCATGGCTGTACATATTCACACATTTGTAGCTTTTCCTTCGTGAAAACCAAATGCCGCACTCACCGCCCCGTCTTCGACCTGCAATTGTTCTTGTGCTTCGGAGAATGCAGGCAAGACCGACGGAACAGCGCCACGAGAAAGCATTGCTTTGAAAGGCACTCTACATGACTTCAGTAAGTCGGCGTTGAACTCGTAATCCGCCAGACGAAAGTACAGCGAGCACACTATGCGATTTTTCGGCTCTTTGCCAACGCGCTGTGGCTGAGGTACGGCACTTAACCACTTCGAACGGAGAGGTTCACTCGTTGGCAGACAGTGATAAGTAATGTTGGATTCGCCGCTGCAACTGCCCTTCGCCAAGTTCCGCGGACAGTTCGCGCATCTGACATCACATGGACGTGGCATTCTTGCTGCTTGTTCCAAATGCAAGTTTCGCGAGCCAGCAGAACCAGCGCAGCACGACGTGATAATGAAACAACTGAAATTCCAAAAAGCGCGCGGCGCAGTCGAGTAAAAACGAAACCTTACGCCCAACCATATACAGTCAACGACTGAATTTTTGGACGCCCAAATTTTCGGACATGCCTGATATTTCAGAAGTCTCCACGAGCCCCATAGAATCAATGTATAAGGACATCTGAAGTTTCGGACGCTCGAACCCCCCGCCATCCAATTTTCCGGACTTTTTGACGCGACGGAAGGTCCTTTGGCTCCCTGCGCAGCGCCCTTGCGAAGGAAATCGACTTGCAGCTGAAGCATATCAGCGCTTTGAACCACAACTAGCTGAATCTAGCCATCACACACCGATTTGGTCTGGCCACGCTGGCTATGTTCACTGCCGCACTTCCGTTTTCGGCGGAGTTTCCGGAGCGCCGCCATTTCGTTTGTTTGCGCCGGCCACGTTTTGGCTAGCGTGGTGTGTGGTTGTGCTGTTGTGTCAAGTGTGCTCTGCGAGCTAGGCCTAGGTGCTTCGACGCTTGTCAGTGAACTCCACAGTTCGCAACTTGAGGATTTCGCTTGCCTTCGATGGCCCTCACTCCGTCTTCATTGTCCAGGCCGATGGCATCGAAGCGCGGAAAGCAGTACCGTCGGTTAACGATGGAGAAGAAAGCTGCCATTATTAAGCAAGTCGTGAGCGGCCGATCGCAGGCTGGCGTAAGCAAGGAGTTTGGCACCCATGGACGACGTGATCAACGACCTCCGCTCTGCTGGGGTTTCCATACCCATCGAAATAACTTTTGAACAGTTTGTTGACGCTGACAACGAGCTCGACTTCTGCGCAGAACTGATTGACGAGGCAATAGTCGGTCAGGTTGTGGCGGATTCAAAAGACTCTGATTTGAAAATGAGGAGCCAATGCCTGCGCCGCCTACAAGCGCCGAATTGACGCGAGCACTGTTGACTCTTTTATCGGTGTACAGTGCTGACATGACCCATGCTCAGATCGAGGCGAATATGATTGCATGCAACTGGAACGCCGTCCAAACAACAATCAACAAGTTCTTCAAGCCACTGCAGCAATAACACCGGATGCCCGACGATGCACATGTACATAATAAACCGGCAGTCGGCTGCATACAGAGTTTTTGAACGCCTCTTTTTATAGCCACTTCACTGATGCTTTGGCAGGGTTTTGGAAGCCTGGTACTTCACCCTTTACCTCTAGATACGATAATAAAAGGAGAAAGTTGCGTTTTTTTGCGTGCATTCGTTTTTTCGGACTGCCTGAATTTTCTGAGGTTTTTACATTCCCTAGAGGGTCCGAAAAATCGGTCGTTGACTGTACTACTGAAGGGTAACACCAAAATGTTTTTTCTTGGAATCAAACAGAAGTAGACAAGTAGCATTTTCTTTCATCTTATAACTTAATGAAATAATCTTTTTAATCAAGTAGTTGAGTACTAGTGACATAAATTATGATGAGGAGTGGCTTCGTCATCGGGCTAGTACCGGTATGTCGCTGGAGGGTCTCAAATCGTGTCATGCATTTACCTCAATTTCTAGCTCTGTTCGCAACTATATTGATGCCTTAGATGTTCTAGATCATTGCTTTATCACTTTAACTTGACTTCATAGTAACCTTTAGTGTCCCTTTAAATAGTCGAACTCACTTATAACAATATAAGTGGCAAGAAAATTCCATTCCAATTCCATAATTGTTACAGTCGAACCCGACTATATCGAACCCGTTTACATCGAATTATTCTATATATCGAACAATTTCTGGGCACGATATAGTTACAATGAGTATATATCGCAAAAATTACGCTTACATCAAACAAAAATAGCAGCGACACCCGATATATCGAACGTCAAGCGGCGGAAAGTGCCCCCGGAAGTTGGCTTTCCCTCGCGGTGGCGGAGAAAAACCGGCTGCGCGGCTCCATCCAACCGCTCTCCCTACCGTGACCGACCGCGCTGCCTCGGACGAGCCCATCGGCAACCCCCCCCCCCCCCCCTGCAAAATATGATCCTGGCCCGCCCACAGCGCTTACTCAGACAGCCAATCAGATGCTCTGGTGCCCTCGTCATGCAAGATGGCGAAAGTGCGACTTGTCTCGCTGTCGTTGTGTGCGCCTTGTAGGCCTTCCCTCGCAGTGTTGCCGTGATGAAGCGGAAGAATTTGCCTTTCGTCGTCAAGCTCGCAATCATAAATCGTGTCGAACGCGGTGAGAAGTCGGATGTCCCCGCAGAGCACAAGATTCCGAGGAGCACTCTCGGCACGATCTTGAAGAATAAGAGGGAGATTAGGGCTAAAGCGTCCAATCTCGCGACCCGGTGCCCGTGGCGCCCGACCCGTACGCACGGCCGCGTACGAGTGGTTAATCTGAAATTGCTTCAGCCGTGCCGACTTCCGCGTGCTCGGTGATGACCGTAAATTCTGATGAATGCGACGAAGCCGTCGCCAGTGTTGCCAAAGTTTGGAGCGAACTGTCAGAATTTTCCGAAGCTGTTGACGAATCAACGGTGGATGAGTTTGTGAGCGCAAATGATGTGTCGCGACCGCGGGAGAGCCCGAAAACGAAGACTACATTGCCAACATCGTACCGAGCACAAGTGAAAGTGGGCACAATGAGGAAAGCAACGACGGTCCTTGGCCCACATCCTCCGAAGTGATTGGTGCGCTCGCACTAGCCCGGTGCTTCTGCGCGAATGCGGAAAGTTGCGGCCTCAGCTGCTCCGACTCCTTAATGTGGAAAAGTGTGTGCGTCGCAGGCAGCGAAATTGCCAAAGCAGAAGAAAATGCAGGACTGTTTCGTGCGAAACTAAGCTAGTTTAATCAAAGTGATTTTATAAATGGTATGTGCTTTTATGACATCCAATTATTTAGCAGGCTTATATCGAATTATGCTCTATATCGAACTGATAGGCGTTTTTTTGCGAGTTCGATATAGCCGGGTTCGACTGTATAACAGGGTTGCTTGCGCTATTCTTTTTCAGGATTTTGTCGTATTTTGTCTTTTTACACAGACACCGAATAGCCATATTTGTTATAACCGATGATGTGGCATGGGAACATTGTAGTAGGCAGTTTATTTTACCACAGAACACACAAAAGTTCATAGGGTTGCAGCTACTCATCGTTATCTCCGATATATTGTTAGAATCAGTATCCTTATAAGTGGGCTGAACTGTTTGTTTATGTTTGTTTAATTTGTTTATGAGTCGATAAGCATTACTCAAGTAAAAGTTTTTAGTCTGTGCTTGTGTTGTCTAATCCTCTCCAGATTTTTTTGTACTGTCCCCATAATACGTACGAACAAGCTACAATTTATTTCTTGTACCTCCGAACCCCATTTTTTCTTCATATTTCACCCTGACTCATCACTTCTTGCCGTAGAGTCCTCCTGGTAAAACCTGCATTGCTATTCTTCATGCTGCGAGGGTGTTGTCTCACCAGCGACAGAAGCTAGACCTTGTTCAGGGGTGGGTGTCGAGCTGAACACTTTCCTTCAAGATGCACATGCGAACTGCACATGTGAACTAGCTGGCCACATCTGGCCAGCTACCAGGTGTGGGTCTTCTCGTGGGGCCAGAGCTCGAGGACTCTATGCTCACAAGCAAGGAGGCAGGCCAAGTTCTTCAAAGACTGCCTTCGTTTGGAATGCTTGAAAGACCATGCCACAACAGCGTTCTTGCAAACTCATCTCATTAAACATGCTGCATTCGCTTCCTAGAACGGCTCAGAATGCATCAACCAATCAAGCTGTTCACATGAGCAGCTTGAAGGAAAGCGTTCAGCCCGAGACCCACCCTTGAACAAGGTTGAGTTCCTGTCGCGGCTGAGACAGACACTCACAGCATGCAGAGTGACCACGCAGATCTTACCAGAAGGGATCCACGGCAATGTAACTTCAACCTATTTGGTTACCTGTCCGCTCACGTCTACAAACCACCTTTCCCCCGCAGCACTTACACGTGCCTTCGAAACTGAAGCCACCACCACTGCCACTTGTGCAGCTCTTGATAACTGCATTCTAGAGTCTTCCCGAGATGCTACTGTTCCCACTTATGCAGCTCTCCAGAAAGCAACACAACAGTGCAGCAAGCAGTCATCAGCTACAACTCAGGTGTGCTGCAAGCACTTTTGTGAGGAAGATTCCTGATCCGGCGTCGGAGCTGCAATGTTCGGTGAGTAGCAGAAAGCATGCTCTGAGACGCTTGCCGACCCCTGCTGCCCGGCTAATGTGGTGAAGCTTTGGTCTATGAACTTGTTGATGCTTCTTATTGGCAAGTTCACTGGAATGAAAGGGAACTGTAAAAAGCACATTAAAAAAGGCATGGCATATGCCCATGCTTGTGTAGCACCAGACAATGAAATGTACTGGATTAAGAAAAAGAAGCAGTAGGTAATTGCTTGCTGAGAGAAGACAGATACAGTGCGACGAAACTTCAGAAATTAATGATATTGAAACATTCAAGACTTTATAAGAAAACAAAAGAAAAGGTTGAATCGGTGTGACGGGACATGCAGAAGTCGTTGTCATAGACGTTGAAGTCCCTAAAGTGATAACAAAATTATTTTTGATCATCTCTGATAGTGTCCACACAACAGTAGTTCCTTATGTACTGTCAAATGCTCATATGCTGCGGCCTAAAGCTCACGGCACAGTGCGAGAACTCGCTCACAACGAAAGCGAAACATTGCGTGCGGACATGCATGCAGACATGCAGTAGGTCACCGTGAACCCGTGTGATTGCTGCATTGAGGCTTCATTCTGTTATGCTCCATTTGGTTATACATACAGCCCACTATAAGAACATATTTCACATAGTTCGCTCTCAGTGATGGTACACTTTTCATGCAAGAAGCCGGTTCAAGCAAATCCATCGCGGCGACTGCACACAGTGGGTGTTCACTGTACTTATTCAGTAAAGTTATATACAGTCGAGCCCACTTATAACGGCCCCACTTAAGACGAACATTCGCTTATCACGAACAAGTGCGGCGTGACCGTCAAAATATACATTTTGCAAATATACAAATATACATGGTGCTCGGCCTCAGCTACAACGAACGCCCGCGAGCCTAGCCGATCGGCTACAGCGAACGCCTTGGTGTCGCGGACCACTTTCCACATGGTTAGAGCCGCCGACCCTGTGCTGTGCATGCTCCGAGGATTGGCTTTCCTGCGGCGTCTCACCAGAGGCACGGCAATGCAGCAAGGGGATCGCCGCGATAACGAGGGGAAAAAAAAACAAACAATGCTGGCCCAGCACGCATGAGCCACGCGAACATGCAAGTCGAAGGGAAGCCTGAAAGTGAAAGCTCATTTGCCATGGGATTCCACTCGCCATCGGCGACATCAGGGCAGCGGCAAAGTTTTTCACCAATTGACAACGTAGCAAGTGATCACGTGCTTTCGTAACCCCCTCTTCTCCCCCCCCCCCCCTTCCTCCTTAACACCTCGCCTCATATGACTGCGCGACTGCCTTTTGTCTTGCTTGTGGTTGTGCTGGTTGTGTTAGCGTTGTCAGCATTGTTTCCTACTGGTGTGCTCCCGTGCCTATCCGAGATGGCGGATTCGCCAACGTCTACTTCGTCAGTGAAGCGAAAAGCTTTGGACTTGGCCATGAAACTGTTGATTTTGGAAGACCTTTCCCAAGGCACGAAAAACCACGAACTGGTGAAAAAGTATGGTTTGTCGAAATGGACAATATCCACGATACTGAAAGAGAAGGACAAAATCTACAAGAGTGCCGCCACGGACTCCACGACAAGGAAGCGCCTACGGAAAGCCACATATGCAGACGTTGAAGACGCGCTTCTAAAGTGGTTCCTTGATACTCGAGCACGCAATGTTCCCATCAGCGGGCCGCTGATGTTGTCCAAAGCAAAGGACTTAGCGCTCCTCCTGGACTTCCCAGCTTTTCCCCCTGGCAATGGCTGGCTCTATCGCTTCAAGCTCCACCACGGAATTTTTTTCAAGACCATCAACGACGAATCGGCATCGGTAAGTGACGAAGACATCAACACGTGGATGTCTAAAAACTTGGCCCGTGTATCAAGTTATGCTGAAAGGGATGTGTATAACACCGATGAAACGGCCCTATTCTATCAAATGCTGCCTGGCAAAACGCACGCTATGAAGGGTGACAAATGTGCTGGCGGCAAGCACAGCAAAGTTCGCATAACTGTGCTTTTGTGCACCAACATGGATGGAAGCGATCGATGCTTGCCACTTGTCATTGGCAAATCAAAGAGGCCGCATTGCTTCCGCACATATGTACCAGTGCGTTACAGGCATAACCCGAAGTCGTGTATGACACGCAAGTTGTTCGCAGAATGGCTAATTGATTTTGACAGCAGCATGGCGAAGAAAGGGCGCAAAGTTCTGATTCTCGACAACTGTACCGCCCACCATGTCCAAGCTGTCTTAACGGCAGCTGAGCTGCTTTTTCTGCCGCCAAATGTAACGTCAAAAGCGCAACCACTGGACATGGGCGTGATACGGTCACTTAAAGCGGCCTATAGGCACCGTGTTGTGCAGCGGATGCTGATTGCAGTTGATCACCCCGCTGCCAATGTGCCTCTGCAAGTCTCGCTGTAGTCGGCGGTAGAAATGATCAAAGTGGCGTGGATGGAAGTGACATCAGAATGCATCCAGAATTGTTTTCGCAAGGCCGGCTTCGCCCATGCACCTGAAGTGGGCATTGAAGACACTCAACAAAGCCAGCTTGACGACTTGTGGCGGCACGTTGTTGACGCTAACCTGGCCAGCTGCGATCTTGACTGGCAAGATTTTGTTGATGTAGACGATGCTGCTGAAGTTGTGGAGTCATTCTGCGACGAGACCGCCATCCAGGAAGTGCGGGCATCAAGCGACACCGAAGCATCAGACGACGACAACGATCCATCGGAGCCAGCACCCATAAGCGCGACCACAGCAGTGAGCCATATTGAGGCGCTTAGAAATCTTGTTTATTTTAAGGCCTTGGGTGGTGAACACATCGCAGCTTTGAACAAGCTTGAAACCGCCGTCATTGGATGTGCTCTGAAGAGGCAGACAGCGATCACAGATTTTTTTTTTCTCTATAAGTTTGTTTTGATTGATGTCAATTTTTGTGTGTGGCCCACATATCACGAACTTCTGGATAGAACAAATGAATTCCACGTGACGCTCGGGTTCGTTATAAGCGGGCTCAACTGTAGAAATATTGCCTGTAAACCATTCTGTGCTTTCTGTTTGCCCAAGATTATTATTTTGATAGTTGAAAAGTTCCTTCATTTCAAGAGTACCCACAGAAAGGAGGGCTCCCGCATGGTGTTTTTATTGAGCCCCGACAGCCAAACCTATGAGGAGCGTGCTACATTATCTCTCACCTACGCAAGCGAGGTCCGACAGATGGCAACTCTGCAAGTCCTTGACAATAATATTGACAATAAATATTGACAAGAGTACTTGCTTATCTTTATCCGATCACGAGACAACAAATGTTAAACATTACTGCCCAGTGCAAGATGCGTCTGCATGTATCAGAACATTCTCAATTGTTACAGCCAAACCTTGTGTAATTAGATTGCATGCGCAACACAAATAATGTTGTACCTTCTGGAAGGCATGCGAGCACCAGCGATTACGCTGGAATCTTTGACAAGCCGAGTACGAAAAGCCAAAATGCTTGAACCACATACAAGATTTTTGACGATAAATGCATATGCTCGTCACTATCGTTCTGCCCAAGCGCAAGTTATTGGGCCCAAGTTCGCACAGTATATAGTTTCATGACTCAGCGATACCATGGTAAGATTCATCACCATCACAAAAACGTGACTTTACGAACTCTGCCTACATCATTGTCAAATATTGCCCTGCCAGAAATCATGGCAGTCTCGTGCAACAGGATGCCATGTTGTGCACCCGCCATCCAGAAACTACGAGGAAAGTTTCGAAATTGTGAAGCACAGATATTTCTTTTAATTGTTTGCCACGCACTTACCATCAGTCCTGCCATCAAGATATACAGCATACATTGTCTGAAAATTAATGCAAGCAAGTTCTGCATCTTGCGAGGTTAGAAATGTCTTCAACAAATGCAATCAGATTATCCAATGTGGCAGCAAACAAATGACATTTTTAACTAATACAATCCACTAGAATAACTTGAATTATTTGGACATTCTTTCCAGCCCTGAGAAGTCCAGTTTAATAACCTTTGTACTGCTACGGAAAAGTTCCACAATTAAATCCTTGCTCTTAAGGCCCCCTGCAGCTGAGAGTACAACATTTTCTGTACCTCAAAGTCAATCTTGGAAAGGTTCTGCACCAGCAATAGCAGCAGGTTGGTGTTGTATAGCTCCTGTGCCAGCTGGGCCACCACAATGTCTGTCTGGGGCTCTGTGTCACACGTGCCATACAGCATGTTCTTCATCATCACCAGGTGCTTGGAGACATCTTCCTGGGCCTGCATGCAATGCACCCACCTTTAAAGCTAGTCTCAAATTGCGAGACCTCACCAGTGTGCAAACTGCATGGTAAAACCTCTCTATAAGGAAGTTCAAGGGGCAAATGAAATTCGTTATAAGATGTCTTCGCAGCTGATACACCCTGTAGAATTTGGGTGTGTTGCAGTGAGATTTTGGTGAGTGCAGAGAAGCTGGTAGGAAAGCCTGCGTCACACAACCGCAGAGCACCTAGAGATATATTGCTAAATTTTTATCAGTGACATGACTGCGTTCTCTAGCACAGCTGTCAATGCCAATCCATCTTTGGTACCATATGCACAGAAAGTAGCCCTGATCAAGCCTTAAGGCTGGGCTGAAGAAAAAAACGTACTGGGTGCCACACTACAGCAACTAGAGCTTCGAGTGAAGTAACTGGCATACTGCATAGATGCACACATTAAAAACAGACAAAGTCATCTAATGTACAAACAACATTAACACTACTCAGCAAATTGGCCACCACAATTTATTCAGTCATGCCCTGAAGCAATCATTTACGGTACCTGTGCTACTGTATTTGTCAGAGCTGGGTTCTGTGTACAGAGTTTGTATGGAACATTTAACTGAAAATTCAAGGACAATTCCAGTATTTCAAGTATGCCAAAAGCCCAAATTCAAGGAGGGAAAAACAAACCTTATTCATACACATACAATGAAAAATTGTGATATCTCCTTTTCCTTAGCTGCAATTTCTTGCAGCTAAGCAGCAGCCGAGTTGGACACACACTTCAAGCATTTCAGGTCGCCTTTATAAGTCGATTTTCCCATTGTAGTGATGTCAATTGCATTTTTTTTTCTTTATTCTTTATTCAGTGAGTGCCCCGCTTTGCCAGTAAGGCGTTACAGCAGGGGGGGTTACAGACTTAAATAGAACACTTCTTCATCTATACAGCACACTTGCGTCTCTTGCAGCCGGTTCCAATCTCTGATGGTCATCACAAAGAAGGAATTGTAATACATAGTTGTTCTTGCACGGTACTCTTTCACTTTGTGTCGGTGATCATTTCTACTGGATATGTAATTGGGTTGATACAAGTAGTTATTATAAGCAATTCCAGTGTTACCATGAAAAATACGAAAGAAAAACTTCAACCGCAGTTTTTTTTCTGCGTAAAGAAAGCGATTCCCAACCCAATTCCGTTTTCATAGCGGTACAGCTATCTGTCCGCTTGTACCGCCCTAAAACAAACCGCGCAGCTCTATTCTGAATTTTTTCAAGTTTATCTATAGACCTGGCCTGCATCGGGTCCCATACAGGGCATGCATACTCTAAAATCGGCCTAATACAGGTGAGGTAGGCTGTGTTCTTTAAATTCTGGGGTGCCCATCTTAGGTTCCGTTGGATAAAGTTAAGAGCCCTTGCTGCTTTGGAGGTGGTTAGGAGCCTTGCTCCTAACCACCTCAAGTTAAGAGCCCTTGCTGCATTCTGGTATGATGGTTAGTAGTGTCCGACTTCAGCCAAGTATGGTTGTGTTAATGCCATATGGCTTAAACTTACTTTCTGCTAGTCATGTTTAGAGCCTAAGGCTCGAAAATGGAGCCACGTTGGCTGCAATGTGAAATAACTAGCAAAACAACAAAATAGTGGCACAGCTTGGTCACTCAATTTGGCTTTGTCTAGCTTCACAATGGCAACGGTCATTTAAACAAGCTAGTTGGTGGCCGTGGACACTGACACTCTCGAAAGAAAATACAGTTTAGCTCCATTAATTCAACCCTAATGGGACCGACGAAATTTAATAAAAGGCAGAAAAAAAACCAGAGACACTACTGATGGCAATGACAATGAGACTGGTTAGGCTGGCTCTGGTGTTAGGCTGTTGCGAATGCTATGAAGGCAATTTCGGTTTTGGTTTCGTATCGGATGGCACTACCCAAGCAATTTTAAAGGGATTTTCTTGGGGGGAAAAAAAAAAAAGGTGCGCATTAGAATCGGGTAAATACTGTAATATTCCATTGTAGGCTACCATTTTCACTTTCATGTCTTCCTGGGGCAGGCTGAAAATGGCCGTTTTCGGCAGATGACGTGTGTTTGGAGCACTCACGCTTCTCTAAGCACCATCAAGACGGTTAACTGTCGCTGTTGAGTCACCACTGCGGTCTCCGTTGGAGCCATGTGTGTGATGACCAGCCAAATTCAAATGAACCGGCAAAGGCTAATTTCAAGATTGAAATAAAAGCTTGGTCCCATAGAAATGTATGGGCGTCATCCAAGACCTTCGCTTAGAATTGAAAAATTAATGTAACCAAAGTTGAATTAACATAAGTCTACTATATCTAGGATTGTTTCCCGATAGACAGCGTCCGTGGCATAGTCCCTATGTGGAGCTTGTTACTTTGAATGTTGGGATGTCGCCCACCAACCGCAACTTAAGGAATTCAAGGAGCAAATTTATTTTCAAGCAATCTTAAGGGCCCTTGGATTTCTTTTTCCAAATTCGAAGGTTTTCAAGGATTTCAAGGAGGTGCATCAACCCTGCATGCATATTTGCTTGGAATGACAGCAGAAAAACATCTTAAGCTGAAATTCGAAAAAAGGTGTTGCAAACATAATTGAACATGATTTACACCTGTCAAATCTGTGAGAAAGATGTTACCTTGCGGTGGACTTCAGTGTAATAGTATAGTCCTTGCTTCTCATGAGAAAAGTGTGAATTTAATTTCCTTCCCCTGTAATAACCCCTCGCTCCTCTTCCCTTCACTGCTAGAGTGGACAAACGTTAACAGCATTTTTCATCCCATTCTTTCAAACTAGGTGTGTTAGCTGTAGAGGTGGCATAACTTTTTTTTTTCATCTAGCAGCTTCATGCAATACTGTTGAGAACGCGATATGTACAGAGACAACCTTAAACAAGCACACATACATGGTAGATATTTATGTTATCTGGCTTATTATCAAATCCAAATAATATATTACAAACAGCTACTTTGTAATTGAATAACTCCTAAGATCACACTTGCAGGTGACACTCGCAGCAAAGTCTAACGGTGCCAGCCTCTTTTTTCACTCCGTGTAACGCAAGCCACTGAACATTGTGTCATGCCAGTGTGACTTTACCAGCCACGCAAATTTCCAAGTGCAAGTTCACTCCATGCTGCCTAGGCCTTAATATGTTTTGCAAGCATGCTGGCAGACTGTTACAAGCCTTGGGTGCTGTAGAAGGCTTGCTGCTGGACACAACTGGATGCATCAAAATAACATAAAAATAAAATTAATTTCTTTAAGCTGGCGGCCAGTGCTTCACAAGCTCATAGGCTTGCAGGCACTCTACCGGCACACTCACGAACCGCTGATAAGCCCAGTGATCACCATGAACAGGGGACGAGAGATTGAATTTTGTAATGATCTATTCATTTCTTTATTATAATCCTTTGTCATGCTTATGAAAGACTGATCCAAGTGACAGCTGCGCTGTTGATGAAGGAAACACAAAAAGAGAAAACACGATGGATGATGGATTGTTACACAACGTGGTCCGAGGCCTGCTGGTGTGCATCCTTCCTTCCATGGTGTTTCCACCAGCATAAAGACCTTCAACCAAGGAGCAGACCATTGTGTTCACAGAATATGCATGGCAGCAGTGGAAACTTGGCCGTGCAGCCAGACAACCGACAGCTCGCAGGAGCTTTCAACAGCTGCATCACACGAGTTTACTAGCAACATGACATGCTGCCAGATTGTGGCGTAATTGGCCTCCAAAGGTAAGACATTATGAACAAGACTTGACACTCAGCTGCCCCACAGTCCGGTCCCTTCATTCTCAACCCTTAGCTACCGGCGACTGTGTTGGTGTATGCCACCACTAAGTGCATTTCAGCTTGCAGAGCACCCGCGACATTACCACTCGTATGTAACCCTGCGAGCAAGAACGAATTAAGCATGTTTAGCGTGGATTGTGGGTCTAGAAGGCACACGCGGTGGTCTTTTCACAAATGCGCATGAGGCTTGTGGTGGTTTTGTTAAGTACAAACAGTAATGTAAAAATCTGTCCAAGTGGGTTCACATTTGTTTGTCCAAGTGGGTTCACAAGTGGGTTGGGGCCACATTTGTTTCTCGTGGAACCATAAAATCATGTTCGTGGAAAGCCCTTGTGAAAGAAGTCCATGAATACATGCAAAGTGCCTTGAGCAGCCAGTCGCATGGCAATGTTGCGCGTATTCGCAGGCTTCTTTCATGCTTGGAAACACCTATGTAGCACAGATTGAGCAACAGAAAGCAGTATCGGGAGTTTTTCATACTGCTCTAAATTTTCTCATTGACTTTTCATCCAATTGAGAAGCTGATTAATTAAATAAGACTAATTACATAATTACGCAGAACACAAAAATAATCTGAGTATCTCCGAGCGACGGCAAACAAAAATACTTTGGTTCGGTCCACCTATGTGGCATTTGCATATTTTTAAAGTTTGGCTCAAGCTACATGAAACCCTGGTATATCCATGAATGTGGCCGCTCCGTTGACTTGCACAATAATGATAACGATAATGATGCTTTAGGTTTTGCTTTCAGTTTTACTAACAAAGCAGCTGCAATGGACGAAGGCTTGCATTCTTTTGCTTCATCTGGCACAAAGGACTCTTCACACAATGGGTGCAGTTGTTCCACCACTGTTGACAATAGCTGCCAAAAACAGCGCAATTGCGAATTCATTGGCATAAAATATTTCCAATGCCACAAGAAGTGACTGCGTCCCCATCAGGAGAGATGCACTTGTAGTGTTCAATACAGCCGAACCTGCTTCTACAAAACTCTATAGTTCCGTCAAAAGTGGTCGTTATATCAGTAGTTAGTTGTATGGACTCTCCCTCAAAACGCTTAAAGATTAACTACACTGAAGCTGGCTTCAGCAGTTACAATTCGGCAGCACTTTGCACCGTAAACCAGATTTCCGGTCTCATTTTTGTCCCCGGTGCATTCCCGCACCTAGCTGCAAGCTTCCCTTAGAAACATTCATCTAAAGAACGGAATGCGGTGTTGTGTAGCTCTTTCAAAACAGCACCTGGTTCCGATCACCTGTCAATTCGAAACTGCAATGCAGCCGCCGTTTTTTATTCCAGAGATTGTGATATATTTTATTACTAGGAGGACATGACTGCATTCTGCACAAGAGAGAAGCGTTCTAGTTGGCCGGAAACGTAAACTTCGGAAACTACTGCCGGCATTCCGCTATTCTGCGAAGGTCTCAAACACTGGCGCATGCCCCACGCCATGCTGTTTATGCAGTAAGTGGCACGCATGCCTTAACAACACGCCACCCCTCGTGACCTTCTCAGCGGCTTCCGAAACCACCGCGAGACAGTCGCTTGCTCTCGAAGACAAGTGTATTCTGCATACGATACTGAAGCATTTCAGTTACCGTATTTACACGATTGTAAGTCGTCCCCTTTTTTTAAATTTGGAAGTATGATGTTGGGGGGTCGACTTACAATCGAAACCAAAACATGGCCCCGCCAAAAAAAAAAGCGATACCAACGGGAGCTACAACGTGGGTACAATTTTATGTTTGCTCTATGGCCCTACCCGTATCTTTTTGCTATCCCGCGTGTTTGTTCGCTTTTCGGAAGGGTTTTTCAACATTTTTGAGAGTCTTACAGTGCATGCAACACTCAGAGGGGGGGGGGGGGGTGTCAATAGTTGATGGAAGCGCTGCTGCTCTCATTTGCGGCGGCACTCTCATAACGGCGGTGCTTGCGGGGAGTACCGGTAGTTCATGGAACAGCAGACACCGCTTGCAGGTTTCCCTTTCTCTGTTTAAAGGCATTGGCTTTCTCTATGGCATTGGTATTGGTTTGATGCATTCCACTTGACTGCCGGCTATGTGCTACTTCTATGCTTCCCCAGTCGTCATGAGTGCTCCAGGCCCACTAATCGTTCGGCACTCGTTCACAGCAGCGTTCAAGAGGGCTGCCATCCTTTACGCCGAAGAAACAAATCGCTGCGCAGCGGGCCGCAATTTCGATGTTTCTAAACGGGTGGTGCGAGTGGCGACTGCAGCGAAGCGAAATTTTCACCTGTGTGACGGCAAGTGAGAAATTTCCCACGTGCCGAAGTCTGGACGCTTTCCGGAGCTGTAGGCTAAGCTTGCGGCGTACGTCGCTGAAATGCGTGATCGATCCCTGCCAGTGAAGTGTGACGTGGTCATGAAACAAGCCTGGACCTTCGCCTTAATTTTAAGGTTCTGCTCCGCCGTGAGTACAGCGAATGGCTGGCGGCAGAAGACTGCGAAATTACGCCAACCGGACCTGTCAAAAGAGCCTCCCTGATGGCCGCGTGTGGTTGGGTGCATTTGGCGTGGGCTGCTGTTTTGCAAGATGTCCTGGTCTTTCGCTGGACCATGACGCGCTGTGGGACCACAGCAACGATGGCGATGGCAGCACTAGTGAAGACGAGTAGTCCAGTGACCATGTCAGCTACTAATAAATTTTCGTTATCGAATGCGCCCTCGGGTATGCTCTATTTTTTTTTTCCGGTCAAGCGATATGGGGGGGTCAACTTACATTAGAGTCGACTTACAATCGTCTAAATACGGTAGCTGGTAGCGTAAGCTACTGCGGCATGCTGGTATTTTGATGATGATGATGTGTAGTGTTTTATGGCGCAAGGGCCAGGTATGGCCAAAGAGCGCCATGACAAATGGTAGTGTTAACGATGTATTATGGAAGATGTGACTTGGCTGTAAAGTGGCCTAAAAATAGTCGCTGTAAAGTGCGTAAAATCTACGTGCTATAAAATTATGGCGATGTATAATGACGAAGACTGTGAAGATTAAAATCCATCGTAAAAGAATGATGCATTGTTTAAAATATGCGAGACGTTAAATTGCTTACAGCACTACAGCCTCGCCAGAGCCCTTGAACCACAAGGGCCTAGAGGCATGTGCTTATTCAAAATAATTATCGCAGTGACATCCTCAGAAGAGAGGAAGCGCTACGAACGTGTGGGGCTAATAACATGCAACACAACATCTTTCAAAAAACCTAAGACGGCATTGGTGTCAAAGAGTGGTTCTGGACCAAGTAACATAACAGGATGAAGGGGGATGTGTTGCCTGTATGCTAAGAGAAAATGTTTTTTTCTTTCGGGTTCGGCTTCCCGACACTCCAGTAGGACGTGGAGGACGGTCAGCCTCTCCCCGCATCTACCACAGGTTGGAGGCTCGTTTCCCGTGAGTAAGAAGTTATGTGTGCCAAAAGTGTGTCCTATTCTTAGACGGCAGAATAGGACATCTGTCTGGCGGGATTTTGTTACAGGAGGCCAGAAACCTAATTGTGGCTTTATTACATGCAGTTTATTATGTATTTCTTCGTCCCACATGCGTTGCCAGTGGCTTCGTAGTTTCCTTCTTAAGAAAGGCTTCAGGTTTGTGACAGGGACCGAAGCAGTAGGATTAACTGCATGCAATAAGATTGATGTGGCCATCTTGTCGGCTAGAACGTTTCCCTCGATGCCCCTATGCCCAGGCACCCAGCATATGATCACATGTCGGTTAGATATATATGCTTTGCACAGTGCGAAGTAGAGCTCATTAAATACTGGATTTTTGTGATTACAGAAAGACATCAAGGCCTTCACAACACTGAGGGAGTCCGTATATATAATTGATTTCTGGAGTTGTGATTTATTTATATGCTTTACGGCCGACAGCAGTGCGTAGGCCTCAGCCGTAAAGATACTAGTTTCCGGGTGCAGTACGTCGGATTCCGAGAAGGATGGACCGACGGCTGCATAGGATACCCCGTCGTGTGACTTTGATGCGTCTGTGTAGAACTCCGTGCAGGAGTATTTGTGCTGGAGTTCCCGGAAATGCATCTTGATTTCAATCTCTGGGGCATGCTTTGTGACTTCCACGAACGATATATCACATTGTATGAGCTGCCACTCCCAAGGAGGTAGCAGCTTGGCTGGATGCATTAGGTGAAGCTCGAGGAGTGGAACGTGCATTTCTTCGCTAAGCTCCCTCACACGCAGCGAGAAAGGCCGTCTTACGGACGGACGATTGCGAAAGAGTGTAGCACATGTCATGTCATTAATGGTACTAAAACAGGGATGTTGGGGGTTTGAGTGGACTTTCAGAAAATATGTATGGCTGATGTATGTTCTCTGCAGATGAAGTGACCACTCATTTGATTCTACATATAAACTTTGTATGGGACTCGTTCTGAAAGCGCCAGTGGCCAGTCGGATTCCTAGATGGTGGACTGGGTCTAGCATCCTTAGTGCGCTCGGGGCGGCAGAGTGGTAAATCACGGCGCCATAGTCTAGTCGTGATCGAATGAGGCTTTTATAGAGATTCATTAAGCACTTCCTGTCACTACCCCACGTAGTCTGGGATAGAAGTTTGATTATGTTCATTGTTTTTAGACACTTTTCTTTGAGATGTTTAATGTGGGGGACGAAGGTGAGTCTGTAGTCAAGTATGACACCTAGAAATTTGTGTTCTTTGTTTACAGGTATCTGTTGTCCACGCAGTTCTATGCAAGGATCCGGGATAAGTCCTCTCTTTCTTGTAAAAAGAACACAAGAGCTTTTGTTAGGATTGATCTTAAACCCATTCTTGTCTGCCCACATTGACACTTTGTTCAGGCCATGCTGTACCTGTCTCTCGCAAACTGCGAGGTTACAAGATTTGAAAGCTATTTGAATGTCGTCCACGTAGACAGAGTAAAAGATGGCGGGTGGTAGTGAAGCACGAAGCGTGTTCATCTTCACGATAAATAGCATGCAGCTGAGCACGCCTCCTTGGGGTACACCCGTTTCTTGCGTAAAAGGACGTGAGAGTGCATTGCCGACTTTTACCCGGAAGGTACGATTTGACAGATAGCTTTTTATTATATTAAACATATTACCGTGGATGCCCATTTCTGACAGGTCTCTTAAGATTCCGTAACGCCACGTTGTGTCATACGCCTTTTCCATATCGAGAAATATCGATAGGAAGAACTGTTTATGTATAAATGCGTCCCGGATATTCCCTTCAACACGCACGAGATGATCGGTTGTGGAGCGCCCTTCTCGGAAGCCGCATTGATAAGGATCAAGCATTTTGCTCTGTTCAAGGAAATGAATGAGTCGCCGATTTATCATTTTTTCGAACACTTTACAAATGCAACTTGTGAGGGCTATCGGGCGGTAACTTGCCACTGAGGAAGGGTCTTTGCCTTGTTTCAAAACAGGGACTACAATGGCTTCCTTCCAAGCGGTTGGAAGGTACCCTGCATCCCAGATGGTGTTGAAAAGTGTGAGTAGTGTAAGTTGCGTGTCATTGTGTAAGTTTTTGAGCATTTCATACATGATTCTATCAGATCCTGGTGCGGAACTCTTGCATGCGCTCAAGGCAGCTTTCAACTCGGCAGCACTAAAAGGGCAATTGTACGGTTCATTCTGTCGGCATTTATTGATGAGTGGCTTGCATTCTTCTATTTGTTTATATTTTAGGAAGGATTGCGAATAATGATTTGAGCTTGATACACTCTCAAAGTGCTCCCCAAGTGAGTTGGCCTGGTCTTGCAGTGTATCGCCCTGTGTGTTTACCAGGGGGCTGAGTATGTTTGCCTACCTCTAATCCTATGAACTCTGTTCCAGGCTTTGGCCTCATCCCTAAACGAGTTAATACTCGATAGATACTTTTGCCAGCTTTCTCTTCTGGCCTGTCAGCGGGTTCTCCTACCTTGGGATTTTACTTTTTTAAAGTTGACAAGATTTTCTGCAGTGGGCGAAGCGCGTAGCATCTCCCACGCTTTGTTCTGATTCCTACGTGCGATTCTGCATTCATTGTTCCACCACGGGACATGCCGTTTGCATGCCGAGCCGCTTAATTCACGTATGCATTTAGATGCGGCATCTATTATAAAGGCTGTGAAGTACTCCACAGCAGCATCGATTTCTAAAGAAGACATGTCGTCCCATGATATACTAGTTAAGTTTCGGAACCTCTCCCAATCTGCTGTGTCAATATTCCACCTAGGAGCGTGTGGTGGATATTCATTTTCTTTAGGTGATCTTAGCAGTATAGGCAAGTGGTCGCTGCCGTAAGGGTTGTCGGCAACTTCCTATTCAAGTTCAGGCAGTACAGACGGGGAGACTATGCTAAGATCTATGGAAGAATAGGTTCTGTTTGCTAGAGAGTAATATGTGTGTTGCTTCTTATTCAACAGACACGCACCAGAAGAAAAAAGGAATTGTTCGACAAGACGTCCTCGCGCATCTATATGAGGGTCGCCCCACAGGTAGTTATGCGCATTGAAATCGCCAAGAACAACATAGGGTTCTGGCAATTCATCTATAAAGGACTGAAATTCATGTTTGCTTAGTTTATAATGTGGGGGAATATAAAGCGAGGAAATAGTCATAAGTTTCTTCAGCAGAATAGCCCGAACCGCCACTGCCTCAAGGGCCGTTCGTAGCTGTACACGTTGACAGGCTATGCTTTTTTTAATTATAATTGCAACACCACCCGATGATGCGACAGCATCATCGTGATCTTTGCGAAATGTGACATACTGTTGAAGAAAGTTTGTGTATTTTGATTTCAAGTGTGTTTCCTGTAAACACAGCACTTTTGGATTGTGTTTATGGATGAGTTCTTGAACATCATCAAGATTCCTAAGTAGACCTCTGACATTCCATTGAATGATTTGTGTATCCATATTTTAAATTAAATTAGTGCTGTGTTTACGGAAAGGGAAGGGATGTCTTAGATTACAGAACCCTTTCGAGGCTCTGTAATAGGGGTTTTACTCTTTCTGAAGCGTTCGAGCGAACCTCGGCGCTCCTTAGGCGTTTGGTGCGCCTTGAGGACAGGTGTAGTGTCCATTGCCTCCTGTGAGACGCCGGACAAGCGCTCTTGCGAGCGAGATGTTTTCTGCGAGAGTCCTGCCCCGGAAGGCAAAACCCCTGCACCCCCCAGCCCGGAGGTCGATGGGGCTCCCTGAGGGATTTGGCTGCGCCGGCCGTTGCCAGCGCTGGAGGGGGCCTCGGAGGTTGGGGCAGCTTCGGCTGCGCCCACCTTCGGGTTCGATGGCCCCGTCTGCTGGGTTGGCGGAGCAGCGCTAGCTGCAACCACTGCGGGGGCAGATGGCGTAACTGCCGACTCACTGTTTGTGGGTCGGACTGCCGCCGGAGGCCGTTGTGACGCTGCCCCCTGACGCGCCACTTCGGCAAAGGTTTTCTTTGGCAGGTATGCTACCCGCCTTCGTGCCTCTTTGAACGATATATTCTCTTTCACTTTGATCGTTACTATTTCTTTTTCCTTCTTCCAGGAGGGGCACGACCGCGAGTACGCGGCGTGCTCCCCATCACAGTTTATACAGTGGAGAGCGTTCTCACACGTTTCAGTGGTGTGTTCTTGGGCACTACATTTAGCACAAGTTTGGCGGCCTCGGCAACTCTGCGAACTGTGGCCGAAGCGCTGGCACTTGAAACAGCGGAGTGGGTTGGGCACGTACGGCCTAACGCGGAGCTTGATGTACCCGGCCTCGACTGACTCGGGCAGGACACTTGAACCAAAGGTGATTATTAAGTGCTTCGTTTGAATCTCTTTCCCATCTCGCCTTATCTTTATTCTTCTAACATTGATAACATTTTGCTCACTGAAGCCCTCCAGGAGCTCCGCCTCAGTCAGCTCAAGCAGATCATCATCGGAAACAACACCGCGGGTGGTGTTCATTGTACGGTGTGGCGTTACTGTTATGTGGGTCTCCCCGAATGACACTAGTTTCTGTAGTTGCTCATATTGCTTCTGGTCGCGGAGCTCCAAGAGGAGGTCACCGCTTGCCATCCTGGACACCTTGTAACCTGGTCCAAAAACATCAGTCAAGGACTTTGAGACAAGGAATGGTGATATGTTTCGCACTGCTTTGTTTGGCTTTTCAGAGTGAATGACGTGGAACCGGGGAAAATTCTGGATTTGGTGTCCGAAAAACTGAAAAACATCTTCGGTGCGCCCTCGTTTCGGAGGGCGATCAGGAAGTTTGGGGAAGGGAGTTTCCATGAGAATATATAAGATTCGGCAACAGCGCCGACCGCCCACCACGGAGCCCAACGAGGGGACGCGGCAGAGCTTGTGTACAAGCCTGCACGACGCCAGCCGTACGCCATCCCTATAACCCAATATGGTGTACCCAAGGTAGGATATCCACACAAGGTTAACCCTTGCCGCCGTGGAGAAAGGAAGTAAATGGTAGAGAGAAGAAGACAGGAAAGATGTAAAGTGAGAAATAAAGACGAAGGTTTGAGAAGAGAGAGACAGGAAAAGGCGACTACCGATTTCCCCCGGGTGGGTCAGTCCGGGGGTGCCGTCTACGTGAAGCAGAGGCCAAAGAGGCGTGTTGCCTCCGCCGGGGGGCCTTAAAGGTCCGAACACCCGGCATCGGCTCAACCCCCAGGATCCCCCTTTCCCCGGACACGGCTAAGCCACGCACGGCTACACGCGGGAGGGTCCAACCCTCGTGTGCTCGGGTCCGTGGTGTTGCTGGTATTTTGCAGAGGTCTTGCCAATATGACTGCAACAGCATCAGCCACACACGCGGGCCGAAAGCTGCGAAGTTACGTTCTCCAAGCCACTTTAACCAAAAAAGTATGAAGCTCAAAAGGTAGAATGCCTTTGCGAACCGTGATCTCGCGATAATGGCATAGTAACTGCCGCCTATTTGCAGCTTTGCATGGCAGCAGCGTGTCGCGTTGTGTTCACGCTCGCATGAATATCGACAGTAACGCTAAGATAGCAACACACGAGTGGCAGTTGATCCAAATTGTCCACACCGCACAAAACCAGCCAGGAAACTGCGCAACGAGAGGGTCGGTGTGCAGACCTCACAGATTGCAGTCTATTTCAGAGGCCACCGTACTGCCTTGCACTGAAGCCCGCTGGAGACATGCCTTGAAAGCGTGGTTACCCTAGCGTGGTTGAAATGATATTCGTCGCGATTTCTAAAATGTGCACGTAGCACTCATTTCACTGGTCTTAGCTTAATCGTGATTAGTCTGGAGCGGGGGGCGCGCTGCCGTGCGCCCAGTTCAATCGCGCTTCCGTGCATTGTAACTTAGGGTGCATCGTCCTTTCACCGTGACCGGTGTTTGAAGGGTTAGTTGTAACAGCACTGCGCTTTTGAAAATGTTCATTGTATCTTGACGCAGTTTCTATAGGCAGGGTCGGAAAATCGCAAGTGCAGTGAAATGTGGTCATTATAACCAATAATTCGTAATATCTCAGATCGTTATAAATCTATTCGACTGTATTCAATATTGTTAATAATTTGATATATACAGGATCCATTATGAAAGTAATGCGCACAATTTTATTATGCTGCAACTATCTAAGGCAGTGCGGTAAAACCGGTCAGGAAATGTGGCGATGGTTCTGCCCTGTCAACGCAGCCAGTCGCCAGTTTACTCCGAGTGACCGTTAGTGACCGAGGATCTGCAAATGTGCAAGGTCTGCACGAAGCTTGTGCCGAAAGTGTTGACGGAAGATTAGAAAGAACTTCGAATTTTGCGCTGTCAAGAATTGTTGGATTAGATTCAAAATGAGGCGGACTTTCTTAACTCTGTCGTAACCGGACACGAATTCTGGATGTTCGAGTACGACCCAGAATCGAAAAGGCAGGGCAGCACAAGAAAGTGCAAATGAGCAAGTCTCGCATCAAAACGGTGCTCATTGTTTTCTTTGACACCCGAGGAATCGTCCATTTTGAATTTGTACCGCAGGGAGAAACTGTCAACTCAGCCTTTTACCTGGAGGTGCTTAAGTGATTAACTGCCGGTATCAGGGTGTCTACCAAGTTGACATTTCCAAATTCCCTGAGTTTTCCAGGTTTTCCCTGATTGCCTTTCCAAATTTCCCTGAGTGATGCAGAACTATGTCTTATGTCAAGACGGGCTTAAACCATATTGCCTGATGCTGTCACTCTCTAGTAAGCACATGAAATATAAAAAAGCGACTTAATCCAATTTGAATACTAAGGAGTAGCGTCTATGTTATTCAAAAAGAGAATAGAAGGCAGGGATTAGTAAAATGCACAGCAAATAAAGTGTCTTCAAAAAAAATTGCAAATGGAGTCTGACATTCTCAAATACGAATTAAAAGGAGATGCATACAGAAGCAAATATTTTCGAATATGAGCTATTTCTATCAACTGATAGCAAGCTCAGTGGTATGAGGCCCAAACTCTGTCACAATTGAGATTCCCTCTCAAGAGCTCGTAAGTCAACCTCAACTGTCTTGACATACTCTCAGCCCGCGCACGACGCCTGCGTGTTGTGTTTCACTGCTTTAGAGTTTATTTTGGTCCGGATGAGGGACACCCGCATCTCGGCATCAGCCAAAACGTAGTTTTTTGAGCTCAAGCTCCTTCAAAACGGCAGCAGCAAGCTTCCTTTCCCGTTTATTCCTCAATGCGTAGATCATTTCTGTTCTTGTCCTCCTTCCGCCATTTGTTCGCCCCAAGGACCATTTGAAGCATCTTGGTCAGTTGCAGAGTCCACGACCGATTTTTGAACTCCCTAGGGGCCGCGAAAACGTCAGAAAAATCGGCCAGTTGGAAAAAAATAAATGCGTGTCATTTACTGCCCTTAGGGGCTCAAACCGCCACAGGCACGTTCGACAACACTCTGAAGGCCTGTCGTTATACATATTAGGCATATCGGCGCTCGTACTGTGACAGGAAATACTGGGTGCACGTGTGCATAATTAAGGAATACATACTGTGTTCCGTGGCAATAGCCCCTTCCCACGCTTGTTATGCTTCGCTGCAATACTTTTGCGTATGCTTCACCAAGTAACATTTCTGTACAGAGGCGAAGCTGACTTTCAGGAACCGGCATTATGCAACGCACAGTGTTTTCTAAGTTTCTAAACCAATCGCAAGGCTCACAAAGGCGGAGTCCGTGCCATTGTTGACAGCAGCTAATTCTTTCAATAAAAAAACTCTGCACCCAACGGCAAGAAGCTTCATAGCGAACATCGAAGCAGCTAGGCCTAGCGTTGCCGCAGTGGTGGCAACGGCTGCCAGCAGATCTGCATGCTAGAGTGCCGGTTCAAGGTGGCGAAGTAACCAAAATGGCAGCGGTGGTGCCTTTGATCATTGCCGTTTTGGACCTGCGGTCACGGCAAAACGTGCGAAAAATCAGACGGCGCAGAGTTCTTGCGTCCGAAATTTCACACGTTCTGATATGTTGACTCTATGGGGTACGTGGCAGTGCCGCGAAGCCGTCCAAATTATCGGGAATCCGGAAAGTCGGTCGTTGACTGTACACTGGCAACTCCTCCAGCCAACGACAAGGCGTCGAAGACGATTTATTACGATTCCTGTCTGTTGCTCGATCTAGCATTACCGCGACTTTCGACCCTTTCAATAAAATTGCCGCTAATTTTCCCTGATAGAATCCCAACTTCCCTGAGTTTTCCCCGAGTTTTCCCTGACTTTTTCCACACTACTCAAAATCCCTGAGAATTCCCGGTTTTCCCGGTTGGTAGACACCCTGGGTATGCATGTCACTTCTGGTATTCTATGAGAGAGGGAAGAACTTCACTTTGGCCTAGTTGGTATTTACTGCATATCATATTGACCGCAAAAAAGACGGGGACAGAGAGAGAGAACACAAGCATTTGCCATTTGCCTATATATATGCCCACGGGCTGCCGTGAATAAAACAGTTGAAAGTTACCACCCGTGCTGTTTATGTGTTCTCTCCCTCTGTCCCAGTCTTTTTTGCGGTCAATATGATATGCAGTATGAGAGAGGGCCTGCAAACAAATTATGCAGAAATGGGAGCAAAGAAATTAGAGGCACCGATGCATCGAGGAAGCACTAAGAGCATGGGAATAGGAGAGAGAGAGAGGGAGCCAAAATGGAAAGGAGTGCCAAACACTTTCCTAAAGTGTAACAACTTTGTTAATGAAATTAGGCACAATCTAGCAGGTGGTTTAAATTCAGTTGTAACCGTATTGGTCAGGGGAATGTTGAGGCGGGTCAGCAGTTGTCACCTCCGCTTTTTATTGTTTACTGAAGTGGATTTGAAGACTTTCTGGAAGCCATTCCTTTCAGTCAAGGCTGTAATCACAAAACTGATAGATCAGCAAGACTCCATATGATCCAACGCTAATCTGGGCTGTAACCACTTCAGTCGAACAGTGAGACTCGGTTGGCCATATGTAGGGACAGTTGTCCTAGGCTCTAAGGAAAAGTAGAAGAGTAAGGCGCTGTTTACTTATGTGTTTCTTAATCAGCATTCTTCTGCAAACTCTGCATTTGATTGCGTAAATATTTCACTGCAATATATCTCCAAGTTTTATTACCTCCACCTTGCCTCTTGCTTCATCAACGTCAATCATCACCTTCAAATGACTTGATAAACTTAAAGGAAAATGAATAAAGTTTACTCCGTCCAAGATATGTAAAGCTGGAAGCAAGTCGCAGCATGCCAATCTCAAGAGGCCACAACTGCAAACTCAAGAATTATCCAGATTGATGTAGGTAGGTTTTTCAAGTTAGCCAGTATTGCATTACAACTTACGAACTGCCTAAATTATATGAATTAACCAAATTTTTAAATATACTGAGATCAAATTACTGCGATTTTGCTGCATATCCAGGATTGACCAGTTTCACACGTCTCTTCCTTTTAGATAACTGAGGTTTTTAGTGCATGAAAAGGGACGAGAGACAGAGGCAAGACGCCTCTGTCTGAGTTTCCCTGAGTTTTCCCTGAGTGTCCCTGAATTCCCTGAGTTTTCCAGGTTTTCCCCGAGTGACAGAACTTTATTTTATGTCAATACAGGCTGACACCACGTCACCTGATAATGTCACTCTCAAGTAAGCATTTTTTTAAAAATTAGAAAAAACTTAATCCAGTTTGAATGGTAAGGAGTAGTGTTTATTTTATTCAAAATATAACGCTGAAGTGAGGGGACAGTGAAATACACAGCGAATATCTTCGAAAAAATATTATAAAGCCCATTGCAAATCGAGTCGAACATCTTCAAATAAGAATAAAAAGGAGATGCATACAGAAACAAATATTTCCGAAACTGAGCTATTTATATCAAGTGATAGCAAGATCATTGGTATTAGGCTCGAACTTTGTCACAAGTGACCTTTTCTCAGCAACTGGAAAGTCAACATGAACTGTCCTCACATACTCTCAGCGCGCGCACAAGGCCTCAGTGTTGCCTTTCATTGCTTTAAAGAGTATATTTTGGTTTGGCTGAGGGACACCTTCATCTTGGCGTCAGTCAACACTGCTTCTTTAGCTCAAGAGAGAGAGAGAGAGAGAGAGAGAGACAGCAAAGGGAGGAAAGGCAGGGAGGTCAACCAGACGAGCGTCCTGTTTGCTAACAAGCTCCTTCAAAGAAGAGGCGGCACGGTTTCTTTCTTGATCATTCCTCAATGCAACGGTCATTTCAATGCTTGTCCTTGGTCCGGCGCGCGTTTGCTCCATGGACCACTTGAAGCATCCTCTTGGTCCCTTGTACAGTCAACGTCCGATTTTTCGGACTTCCTAGGGGCCACGAAAACGTCCACAATATCAAATCGGGCAGTCCGAAAAAATGAATGCATGTCTTTTACTGCCCTTAAGGGCTTAGATCGTCTCAGGCACACCCGAAAAAGCTCTGAAGGCATGCCAGTACACTTATTAGGCATATCGGTGCTCGTACTGTGACAGGAGACAGCAGGTGCACACGTGTATAATTATGGAACGTGTACTGTGTCCCGTGACAATTGCCCCTTCTCATGCTTGTGAAGCTTCACCGCAATACTTTACGTACACTTCACTGCGTAACATCTATGCATTGAGGCGAAGGCAACTTTTGGGAACCGGCTTTACGCAACGCGCCATGCTTTCTAAGCTTCGAAGTCAATAGCGAGGATTACAGAGGCAGAGTAGGTGCCATTACTGAGAGCAGCGAATTCTTTCAATGAGACATGGCACCGAACGGCAAGAACCTTAACAGCGAACATCGAAGCAACTAGACCTCGCGTTGCCACGGTGGTGGCTACGGCTGTTAGCGGATCTGCGTGCAAGAGCGCCGGTTCGAGGTGGGATAATCAAAAAGGCGGTGTTGGCTTTGATTAATGCCGTTTCCAACCTGCGGTCACGGCAAAAAGTCCAGAAAATCGGACGGCGAAGGCTTGTTGCGTCTGAAATTACAGACATTCTTATACACTGACTTTATGGGGCACGCAGTGGTGCCGCGAAGCCGTCCGCATTATTGTGCATTTTCCAAAAATCTGGCGTCCGGCAAATCGGTCGTTGACTGTATACTGGCGACTTCTCCAGCCGACGACAAGGCATCAAACCGAATTAGTTACGATTCCTCTCTTTTACTCGAGCCAGCAGTAGGGTGACTTTCGTTTCCATTCAATAAAATGACAGCCAATTTTCCTTGATTGCAGCAAAAATTCCCTGAGTTTTCCCTGAGTATTTCCAGACTATTCAAAATCCCCGAGAATTCCTGGTTTTCCCGGTTGGTAGACACACTGCAGATTCTGCTTTCAATGATGAAATGCTGATATCGTACGAATATGAAGAGTGTACAAACCTAGTAGCACGATTTTGTACCGACTTGAGTGCATTTATGATACAAGTTTGATGCATGTTTCTCATGGGAGATGCATACTCAAATTTGTATCCTAAAAATGATTGATTGGCGAACACTTTTACTTGTGGAGTATGACGTAGATGTCTTCTAGGAAATCCCAGTGATTCATTAGCAGCCGAGATGATGACAGTAGTGTGCAAGCACCAGGACAGATCACAAGATAGAGTGACACCGTGGTATTTGAATGACTGGACTGATTCTACTGGAACATTAGTGACAGAATAAGTAAATCTAAGGGGGTACAGCAGTGAGTGAAAGACACATGCTAATATTTGTTAGTATTTAGGTTCATTAGCCAGCGATTAAACTGTTCTCGTACATTATTAAGGTCATTCTGGATGAATGTGTGGTCAAATGTGTTGGTAACTTGGCGGTAGATTACACAATCATTTGCAAACACACGAATGTTAATGACAGATGCATTGGTAGATTGTTAATATAAATTTAAAAAGAAACAGCCCTGTGTCGGATTCCTGAAGGATGCCCGAAGTTACGAGGAGTCTGCTGGGGTAATAGTTATTAACGAAAACAAACACAGCGGGTAGTCAAGAATGCTTCAATCCACTTTACTATGTTGGGGTGTAAATTTAGCTGAAATGATTTTAGTAGCAAATGTTTATAAGGAATTGTGTAAAATGCTTTTGCAAAATCCAGGAATATGGCATCAGTCTGAAGGTTACTGTAAAGGTTAACATGCAAGCCATGAAGGAAGTGCAACGATTCTGGAAGGACTCGAAAATTTTTTACAGGAGGAGATTCGCGAGGCGACGTCCTTTGGTAGTGAGACTCTTCTACGATTATTTATAAAAGTGTTCCACAGCCCCTTTTCAATATTTTCTAGCAAAACGTTATTTTAACGTGTTATACAGAAGTAGAGTTGTCAGGAATCAACGATTGCCCTTCATTCCCTTTACGGTGCTCCTTCAGCGGCGGAGGCTATGGCATTCTTAATGCTCCACCCACTGCAGGTCACCATAGCGAGCAGTTTAATTTTCACTTTCGACGTTCATGTGAACATCACTGCTTCTGGTTTTGGTGTGTGTGACTCGCAAAATTCATACACTGTCCCTCCAGTTACAGTTGAGTTTATGTCATTGCTCTAGGTGTGTGTATGTGCTCAAAGAAACTGCGTAGGCCTTTTTCTGTGGTTTGCTTATGCACTGTGTCCCGCCAGTGGCTGCATGGGCTTGGTCTTGGTTTTGTGACGACGAGCTCTGCTTTGAGATGCCTGCTAGAGAGCTTTATGGATGGCAAGGGTTTCAACTTGTACGTCAATGCACCATTTTGCGGAGCAACACTCCAGTCACCACCACCACCAGAAAGCTCTTTCTCTGCTGGGATGTTAGTAGTCCGACACACTCTACACAGGCCTATCGAAGCTGTGCATCTTGGGCTAACTAATGCAGTGCATTTATATCACTGTACCCCTCTTACAGCCAACTGCCAATTGGTGCCAGTTTCCTTTTCATTTTGAGTAACGTGGTTTGTGAAGCTCTTCCACGCAACTTTAAAAGGAATTGTGAACATTAGGAATGCAGCGCTGGTGCTACGCGTGTTGTAATGACAGAAGTTCAAGAATAATGACAGTTGTGCTTGCATCAAGATGGCAAGTTGGGCCAATTGGTTAGAATTCATTGTAAGGTCCGTAACAAAGCAACACAAAACAGGGACAAAAGGAAGGTAAAAATGACGACACAGTGCCATGTCATAGTTTTTACCTTCCTTTTGTCCGTGTCTTGTGTTGCACTGTTACAAACCTTGCAATGATTTCTGATTTTGTTATGCACAAAGTCACACACTGCGATAGAGGTCAGCTAAACTTGAGCCACGACATGATCTTGCAGTGTGGAGGAGCCAGCATAACTCAAGCAAATGATGGCCACTGAATATCAGAAGGATGATACAGAATTCTAATCTCAAGATTTGGATGCAGTAGAATTTCGAAACGCTTAAGTATGCATGGTAATATGAACAGTGTTAGCATTGGAGACACTTATCTGGCCTTTCATAAAGACATGGCTGATCGTGAGGTTTTTAAAATCCAGCCACTCAGCATAAGAGGGCACCATTGTGTCATGTGCATATTAGAAGGTGGGGGCATTACAAAGCTGCAGAAAATTCAAAGCAATGTTATACACTCCCTGCTATGAGCAAGTAATATTTGCTTGGAGTGTTCATGGCAGCATTATCTTGTGTATGATATTATTTACTTACCATGTTCAAAAAGCATTGCACGGACCTTATTTTAAACCTGTATAGTCCTCAGACTAGTCTAAAAGTAGATTTAGACAAAGACGGCAGCCATGGATCTTGTGATGACCACTGCAGGCATACTCACACGCAGCGCCTTTCCCAAAGTTGTGGGCAGCTTGCATAGAAGCAGAGGAAAAGCATGTTATCATTAGAGGGGCAGGGGGGGGGGGTGAGGGGTGGCAGCACCACACAACAGTGGCGACATACCTTCTCGGCCTTCTTGTCCCCCCGCTCCAATGCCAGCACGGCCTCCCGCAGGACCTTGACCAGCTCGTAGGGGCTCTTCTGGGACTTTCCAAACAGCGGCATGGCAGCAGCGGGCACCGCACGTGCCTGCTCTGCCCACCTGCACCAAGGCCTGTATTGCTTGATTCTGTGCCACATGATGAATGAGTGGTGGCAATGACCTAGATTAGGCAGCTGCCTCCATTTTTTTTAACAATATAGCCCCAAAAAAAGAAGCCTGAACTTAGTGTGGTAATTACAAATATTTCCACAGAAAGGGCAATCATAAACTGCATAACAAAACTAAATGCTGACTTGCATGAATAAATACTTCATGAGCAGAAAACAGTCACATGCTAAAACAAACAAGACGCAACAAACACAAACTATTCTCTCTAGCACACTGACTTTAATGCAACAGCATGGCTCCCTTACACTGCTAGAAAAACCATAATTTCAACACAGAACTGATAATACAAAAAAAGAATGGTTAGCACACAAATATCTTGCTCTCATAGCAAAACTGTCATTAAAAACTGTGCCTTTCATATAAAAAGCAGTATGCTACAATATTCAGCACTGCACCTAGCAGAAGGAGCAAGGAAAACTGAGTTGAATGTATAATTACTGCGTCAGCAATGGGCCAAATGTATTACTCATTTAGATGTAGGAAAGAAGCAAGGCTAAAGGAATCCGCAATACAGAATAAAAGAATAACTAGCATGAACAGTGCCACAAGACTGCTACAGTCGAATCTTTGGGGCTTATCTTGTTTCCAAACAATAATCGTCAATATTGCATGCATTTCATTTCAAAATTATGCACTTGCTACTTTTCTGTCAAGATTACTATGTAATTTACCACCATATTCAGAAATGCACCCTAACTTGAAGCCCATGCTTGACTTGGTGAAGATAACGCATGACGTGAACATGCCCAAAGGAAGGGAATGGGCATCTTGACTACGTACATTCACGCCACACAACATCTTGACCAAGTCAAGCAGCTTCAAGTTAAGGCGCCTTTCTGAATATGGGGATTCATGTCATTCATGACCTTAAAAGTACCAGGCACACGGTGTTAAAGAAGGGAGGGACATGCAAGGTAGACAACAATTATTGTTTGAAAACAAGAAAAACTTCAAGGGGTGCAAACTTTACTTAGTGTGTATACATAAAATAGCCAACCAATTTTCAGGCACTGAGGGGACTAAAAATGTTCAAACAATTTGGAACTTAGAAAGTGAAGACCAAAAGCAACTCTGCTGTTTTTAACAAGGGTGATGCAAGGCAATCATTGACAACCTTTTCCCCACTTCAATATTCTGCTTGAAATTTCATGATAGTCAACGCTACCTGATGCATGTTCTCAGACACTGAACCCAAATGCAAACGTGGAACTGAAAGCAGCATTTTACACATATAAGCAGCAGTTTTCTGTCCTTTCATGACTGTGGCATGAAGGGAGTTCTCAGGTGGTGGTGGTGATAAACTATTGAAAGGGGGAGGTGGCTGAGGGATCGGGCTCAAGTAGTGCCCTGGGCCTGCTTGGCCTTCTCTGCCCAGTCTACCAGTACAAGCTGTGGGTCGACATCCCCGGCCCTGACCCAGGTGGTCCAGTCAGTCTCGCTGGTGACCGAAGGATGAGAAGACGGGAACAAGGTGTATTGCCACATTATGCGTGTGAGTGTCCCTGTTCGTGAACAGAGCCTACATAGGTCGCTTTCCTTGCCTCCGGTGATTTTGTTAATGTACTTTGGGTGTTGTTTGGAGTCGCCTAAATGCAAATATCAGGCAAATGCAGTTGAAGAAAGCATTCAGCACCTAATTTCCTGGAGGGTGCACTGCCACATCATTTAACATACTGCATTGGGGAACTACAGGCTTTTCTTGTATTTAAGTTGAAAAGGCGTTTTCAATGCTTCATCTTGTAAACCAGACGGAACCCGCTGCTATGACAAACTTCATTGTTAGTAATTTGTACGTATATATTGCAATAAGTTCTAACAATGATTAACCTTTCCGCTATTGTAAATTTTGACTACCTTCTTTTTTTATCAGTCAAGGCTGTTTTGGGGGGATAACAGAAGCTGAACAGTAAATAACACAAAAAGACTAACTGTCTCAAAATTTCATTATGCCATAAATGAAAGCTCTGACAAACTTGGATTTTTTGCAGAACTCCGAAAATGCAGAACCTACTTATATGTGGCACACAAAGTAAACCAAGGTCCAAAGGTGCATGGCAAGGAGGAGAAAGCTCATGAAAGATACGTTTGAGTTATACATGAAGCCATTTGCATTATGTGACATTATGAGCCAAATCGAAACTGAACACAGCAAACTGTTTAATAAAAGGCAAAGATGTACTAATTAAATGCCCACCATGTCATTTGCTTTTAGCACTATAGCTTGCATTGTGATGTGCACGACAGCAGTGTGTCCTAAATTTAATAATAATAATTAAATCTGTCCCGTATTGGTCAAAATCTTTTGCTTCAAGGTCTTCCAAGGGTGTCAGAAAAAAATTCAAAGCTTTTAGTGAGATACATAATCTTATCACTTCAATATAGGTGACTGGTGCACGGTAAGAAGGTGTTCAGCATTTCTTAACATGTTACAGAAACCTTATTCATAACTGCCAAAAATAGAACTGGATCGCCAAGAATAGACAAAGTCAAGCCCTCCCACAATGTGCACTGCTGCATTGGTGTGCAAAACTTCACCACCTATTACTTCTTTCGCTGTGCATCACGGAGGAAAAAATGAGGCCTACCTTGTAGTGGACAACTCGGTATTTGCAATGGACCATGCAGCACATGCGCTTACTCTGGTACTTTGCAACCAGCATGTGCTAAACGAGTAAACAACAGGGCACAGTACACGAGATGTTGGCACAGCGCAAGCTAGCCATACAAAGAAATGTGCTTTAGAACAGTAAGATGTTGGGCTAGTTGGTCTGACAATATATATCTGCATGATGGTGCCAATGCCCAAGCAGGATTTGCTGGCGGCAGTCCATAAGATTGCTAACAAATCACCCAGTGACAAAAGGGATCAATGTCTTTCCGAAAGCGTTAACATTTTACGATGCACTCCGCTAGGCACCTCGGATGGCCTTTCAGTTCTACGATGCATCGACGCTATTTTCAGGAAATCTGACCTCGAAATAATGCTTAGCGACAAGAAAGGGGGTTTCGTTGTTCACCCGAAGCATATGTTCAAGGAGAAGGCCACTGCAGCTATAAGAAAAAACTTCAAGGAAGTGGACATCACACCTGCGAAGGACAAGGCTAGGGCAACTACTCTTCTGAAAGACATGGAACTGGATGCACTGTGCAAGCAGGTCAAGTCATACAAAGGCGATGGCCTCAAGGTATAGTTTGCCAAAAAATCCAAGCCATAATAACAGAAAGAGATAGTCAGCAGTGCAATGTCATTGTTTTTCTTCAGCATCAACTCAAAATGCTCAAACCAAGGACCCTTTCGTGCTCAACCATTTGGACAACCTTGTGCAAACTTTGAGGATGGGAGTACCGGGGGCAAACTGTGCAATATCTGTGGACACTGAGGAACTATTTTATCCTGTACCGCATGATGATATCTTCGTAACTGTCTAGGGAGCAACCAATTCATACGGTGTATGCGACAAACATGTGAAGCCCCCATGGACATAATCTTCTTCGCCTGCCAGGCTCTGTGGGCTACATTTGGTCACTGCACCAAATAAACATTGACGAGCACAACCGCTTGCGGTCAGTCATTGTTCACCACCACCACGCTGCAAAGCATCACTCTGAAGGAGGGTGCCTTGAGTCCCCCTCATTCACTAACCTGGGCGGATCATGACACTGGAGATGAGTGCCCACGTATCGACCCAGGCCGCCGTGAGCAGCGACCCCCACCCCCCGTTCCTGCCACCATGTCGCTGTACAGAAGGCTCGAGCATGTTTGAGGAATATGGGTTCGTACAGCCAGTCTATGAGAAGCAAGCCCACAGGTTCTTCCGGGCAAGCGACACACCCGAGGCCAAACAGCGGGACGTTTTCCTGGCCAGCTACGGGACTCACGTCTTCAGTCTTCTGCTCGACCTCCTCAAGCTGGCCACACCACATGGAAAGACGCTGAGTGAGCTGCTCACCATACTATGCTCGCATTTCAACCCGGCACCGTCTACATTAATGGAACGGTTCCACTTCAACAACTGGAGCCGCCAGGAAGCAGAGACCCTCTCGCACTTCGTCGCTGCACTAAGAGGGTTAGCAACTGCTGCAACTTCAGGGAGCAGCTGGACTCTCTGCTCGGGGACTGTTTCGTCTGCAGTATAAAAACCCCGCCATGCAGACACGACTCCTGGAGCTTCCCGAGCCCTCGCTGGACAACACTGCGAGATTGCACGAGCGACAGGCTCACCATCGGAGGAAGCAACGGTCAAAAAGATGGTGACAAAGGGCAGTAGCTGCAGTCGCTGTAGTGGTGAACACTTTCCCTCACAGTGTTTCACGTGTGACAATACTGGGCACCTTGCATGGTATGCCAAGGGGGGAGGATGAAGAGCGGACAGCAGCAGCAGGAGTGTAGATCAAGTCCAGGTTCAAGCCCGAAGACAGGGTAGCAGTCGCAAGAGTGCGCGGCGGAGACATGCGGCAGCAGGCTCAAGTTCCCCCGCGAACAGGCTCCATGTTGTGGCTGAGGACCTGACAATTTTCGACATGTGGCACACAGGCCTTGTTCCGTCGTCTGTGCAGCTGTACATGCTGACTCGAAGTCTGTGGGCACCCCATTTCCATGTAGCTGGAACAGGGGCCAGCGTGTTGGTCATGGCCAGGAAACTGTTCAAGCGCACCTTCCCCGGCGTGTCCATTGAAGCTTTGGGTGCCATGCTGTGCAGCACCGCTTACAAAGGACGGCCTTGTTTGAGCATAACAATTTATTATAGAAAATTTCTGATCACAAGCAATTTGTGACAGAATAGGCACTTGAAATACAACGCGGGCTACCGCAATATGATAAATATGGTTCCAATGGTTCTAAATAGATTTAAAATGGGCTACACTTCTTCACTGTTCAGTCTGCTTGTGTGAACCAGCAAGTTCGTGCCTCGGATGTACAGTAACAGCCTCAGCCACAAAATTGCAAGTGGGGTTAAACGAGTTTAGAGGCCATGACCCTTCTAAGCTGCAGCTTTTCTCACAGAAAACTGTCAGGACGGCACTGCCTACTTTTAAAAGGACCTGGTAAGCCACCCACCCTTGCAGGACGACACCACTTGTAGTCAGCCATCTGCTCCACGAACTTAATTGGCTGTCGGTAAAGTCTCGGTAAAGTAATGCAGACGCACTTGGGGGTGTTGCAGCTCTAAGTGGCGTTTGGGCCAGGAATCCATCAAGCCCACCCACGAGTATCTCCGCTAGTAGGAATGAAGGAAAAGTAATGCAGATCCCACACATTGTGGGAATCGATGCAAGCGTAGCTTTCTGTGCTGTTTGCTCTGAATGACGATAATAAGCAGTGATGTTGACAACGAATGTTTCATTTTTTCAATGTTTGGTCGAACGTCCTGCTGAGTTCACAAACGTTACCTTGCGTGCATTCCTGCTCCTTGCCTGCGTAATACACAGAAAACACAGGGAGAGATGTTTGCTTGAGGCATTGTTGTACACCATATCTTATAGCCTCCGAGAGGGCTGAGTATTGTCCTTGCCTCACATGGTACAAGGGGTGTAGCCAGTGGGGGGTGGGGGGGGGGGGGGGGCTTATGGCGCTTCAGCAGCCCCCCACCCCCGAAATTTTTCTGTGCTGTCATTCACCGCCGACCAAAACAACCCCCAGCGCCGGAAATCATGCTGGATTTTGTCTAGAATGTCTTGTTCATGCTCGAAAAGACATTTCAGCATGACCATTACAAAATCTGGCTGGATTTCGCAGCAGGGCCCATGCACCGGAATTCACATAATGCAAGGAGCCCCATCTGACCAAAATTTCAAGGGTTTTTTGATGGCGAGCGGGTTCGTCGCGGTATCTTGCGGAGGCCGCGAAATCTACGGAGCACATGGGTTTCAACTGCGAAACTTTATGCGTATAAATACCTCAAACTTTTGATGCGAAAGGGGCACTGACATTTCTAAAGTCGTGCTTTATTTATATTTTCAATTCCGGAACTTTGTGGGTTTAATGTTGTTATAAACATTTAACGCCAAAGGTACACTGACTTGTTTATCGTACATTGGACCATACAACTAGACAAGCCATATGGACACACTATCAGACAAGTTGATAAAGCACACAGCAAGGTCCGATGAGACATGCGGTGGTTCATTTTTGTCGTCATGTCACAGAAAAGATTACGAACATCTTTATTTTTCACCTGCGCCAAAGCATCCGTGTCAAGACACTAAAGCCAGGAAAGGTAACTACATTCTTACTAATTTTCCTCTTTGACTTTTATTCGCGAGGACACATTGAGCCTTTTCAATTACTTTGTTCTCACTACCCGCAGACCGCCAGAGCACACGTGCTCTTCTCGTGTTGTCCCGACTACTGCGCAGTGCACTTCGATGCGCGTTCATTTTTCTCAGGCCGAGTGGGTTTTCGCCTGGCATTCGCCGCCATCACTGCGGCGAGTTGACAGGTTACAAAGCGTTCACTTGAGCGCAACCTCTCCGGAAAATGTCTCGTCAGTGTAGGATACGAGCAGTATGCGTATGGTTCTCTGTGGACCAAGCGTCTCACGTTTTCTTTGATATTTCTTCCGTAGCCACATTAGGTGCCCCAACTAGGCATTTGATTGTGGCCAACATGCTTTCCTTTGTGTGTTTATTTTTGTGCCCCCGCCTCACAAAAAAAGAAAGAAATTGCTGCGGTGCCACAAATTGTCGCATGGTGAAAGTTCGATTTTGTTACTTCTTTTGCGGGAAGTAATGGGCTACGGGTGGTGGGTGGCATGGGTGAGCCGACGATGGTGGCTCAGTTTTGTGTGCACAAGGGAGAAAGGCAGGGAGGGGATGCTGTGATCTGTGAATCTGTGGTTGTGCAACATGTTTATTTGCCTTGTTTGACACATTATATACGGTGACTTTTTCTTAGACACGTAGAATTATTGAAGACCTTTACGTATATTTAAATGCCTTGTTGCGAGTTTTTGTGTATACGTGAAGTTAACTTTGCTTACAGTGACACTCTGTTACCCTTTATCAAGCTGTATCTTAGCATTTGTATATTCCATTGTATCCTAGAATTTCTAATGTACGAGGGCGAGTCAAATGAAAATGAGCCAACCCACCCTGCGCAATAATGGTTCGGTTCATTATGTACGAAGCATGTGTGTAGAACACAGACATCTCTCATTTACAAAAGTCACATGCAAGAGTAAGGATAAAGGTCTTTATTGCTCTCATACACTGGGTTGAACATGGTTGTCTGACATAATGGACACCCCAAAAGTTGAACAGCGTGGAGTCGTGAGGCTTTTGACAGCTGAAGGTGTTTCCCAAAAAGAAATTAGCCGCCGCATGGCTGCCGTGTACGTTAAACATTGCATTTTATTGGCCACTGTGAAGCGGTGGAGCAAACAGTTTAAAGAAGGACGTGAAATTTGCAAAGATGATCCAAGACTGCAAAGATGATCCAAGACTGGGCCAAAGCCACCATGCAATCACCCCCAACACAATTGCAAAGGTTCATGAGCTGATTAGACAAGAACACAGGATAAGCATCGATGAATTGGCAGGTTGTGTGAGTATCAGTCACGGTTCGGGTCACACCATAATTCATGAACATCTCGGTTATTGGCTCTTGTGTGTGCAATGGCTGCCCAAGATTTTGGACCACGGCCAGAAGATGGCGAAATTAGGCGCTGCCTTGACTCATCTGATCCGGTATCACAATGAGGGTTGACGACTTCTGACCAGGTAAGAATCATGGTGCCACTACTACGAGCCTGAAACAAAACGGCAAAGCTTACAGTGGAAACATCCCAATTCACCACCCCCAAAGAAAGCAAAGGCCATCTTTTCTGCGGGAAAGGTGTTGACTTCTTTTTAGGTAGTCAAATTTACTAAACCTGAAGAGACTATCAATCGTTTCTGATATTTTGAAACGCCAGATGGGCTGCGTGTCGCAATAAAGAACAAACGACGTGCAAAATTGACAAGTGGGGTCATCTTGCTCCACGACAATGCCCGTGCCCACGCCGCTGATGTGGTTAATACAAAACTGGAAAAGTTCAAGTGGAAAACGCTGCAACATCCACCATAAAGCCCAGACCTGTAGCCTTGCAACTTCCTCACTTAGGGGCAATTGAAAAAAAAAAATAAGAAAGAAAAGCAGCAGCTCAAGGGAACTATATTTCTGTCGGATGATAACATGAAAGAGTCAGTTACGGACTTTTTAAAGCAGCCAACCTAAGGAGTTTTGTGAGACGGTAACCACGCAACTCGTTAGTCAGTGGGACAAACGTCTAAATGCTCATGGAGACTACTTTTAAATGAAGTACCCCGTTTGTCATATATTCACATTGGCTCACTTTCATTTGACTTGCCCCCATATATTTTGCAGAACTCCTGCTTTTTATATGTGCTCTCTGTTGTGACTTTAATTTCGGTGCAACTAACAATACACGATTGGTGACAGCTGCTCCTGTGCAATACACTGTAATAAAGGACAGTGTCATTGAGATTTTTCCTGGCCGTTGCAATGTACAGAAATGTAAAGAAATTTCTTGAATGACAAAGTTTCATCGAAATATTTGTCCTCAACTTGTTCCTTTCGTAGTCTTTAGATTTTTCATATCAGCAGCATGCACTGCTTTGCTGGTTTCGAACTGATATATAGTAGTTCTAAATTTCGTGTGATATTTTCTTTACTTATTAAATAGACAGAAAATATGGAAGCATTAATATCAGTTATTTTGGGCACAATTTTTGAGACATACGAGTACATTCTTTTATGAAAAAATACATATTTTCCTTGTCGTGAGAGTGCGCAGCGTTCAATAATGCGTTTCCAGCATTTTTGGTAATGGCGATGCAGTTATTCATGCATTTGATCCCATGACAAATTCTATGAGGAGGAGGCCAAGCTGCAACGTTAGCCCCCCCCCCGGACGCAATTTCTGTCCATGCCACTGCATGGTACATTGCATTGTGGCAGAAGTATTGAACTTTAATTGTCGGACTACACCTGCCAAAACCACAATCGGATTATGAGGCACGCCATAGTGGCAGACTCCGGATTAATTTTTGCACCGTGGTGTCCTTTAACGTGTCCCTAAATTTAAGTGCATAAGCGTTTTCCCCCCCTATCGAAATGTGGCTGCCGCAGCTGAGATCAGATCCGCGACCTCAAGCAATGAGCTGCCGTGGTGGGCACAGAAGTGTTGATTTGACGTGCGACCACTTCTGTTGTGTTGCCTAGAACCTGTGGTGCGCTTTAATTATTGCGGCTCTTTTTCTTCACGCCTTGCCTAAATTGACCGCTTGACATATTTGCATGATGTTTTATTTTTCAGAAATAGCAAAAACGTACCACACCGTACCTTGAAGTTAAATTTATCCCATTTCTCCGCAACTGCCATCGTGTCTATAGTAGTAGTGTTTCGTTGCCTTCTCATGTCACCTTTTCCATATCCCCCTCCTCCCTTCCCATTAAATGGGAACTGCGAGCGAAGAGTGGCAGGGCTGTTACCCACTCCTTTAGCGAATGCATCTGTTCTACCCTATCTCTGCTTCCTCTCCCCCTCCTCTCTACCATTCTACCTAGCTACCCTCTCGTCTTGCACATTAGTACAAAGGTAAGCAGTACAGCTTCTGCAAAGTTTTTGTGGAGGTCACGGATAATTAGTGCTGTCAAAAGGCTAATGTGGCCACGCCCACGGAGCTCCAGAGGGTATTGTGCACATTTGAAGCAGTGCAAAGATCCAAGTGAGTTTCTCGCGTCGTCATTCTTCTATGCCACGCTCCTGTCATGTATACATACGCTCTGAACCACCTCCCAACACGGTGTGCCAGACAGCAGCAGCAGCAGCACTGGGAGTCAAAGCAATAGGCAAGGAAAGCTTCACTTTAAAAGGATTTACATTATGTATGCTGGCTCCAGGTACGCATACCCACTCCATGTAGGAGCATATTAAACGTCTCACCTCATCAGGGCACATCAGTTTCTCTGAATAAAAGGTTTCCACTTTTTACCCGTCTTTCTTAGGCGACGACACTAGTGAATCTGATGACTCTAACGCAGCCAATCCCAAACGTTGAATCAGTTGCAATATCCCGGGCCTAGGATATTACGCAGTTCTGCCGAACTCTGCCTCTGATGGTATGAAATATGTGACCGTATAGCAACCTAGGAATCCAAGGTCGGCGCTGTTCTTCAGTAGTAGTCAACTTGGGCCCCTTTCCTCCATTAGTTCAGCTTGTCATTTTCAGGTACCAGAGGGTCTTTTCTTGACCCGTCAACAGTCGGCATCAAAGCTGCGTTGACTTCTCGACAGGAGGCTGATGAATGGGGCGGGCTGCCTCTGGTAAACGTCTAAGAAATGCTCTTCACTGTATTGAGACGTAAAAGAGTTTCAGTAGTGAGTGACGACAGCACTGCAGTTACGATCGTCGCTGGGGACACCATTTGCGATACGGCGCAGCCGTTCCGCTTGTTGCTTTACCCCTTCTAGCCTTCTAGTTCCCTGTAGCGGTGGCACCAACCACTTCAGTCAGTTCGTTTGCTTGCTTGCAAGCTGTGCTCATGTCGGGGGGAGGAAATGCCAACCCATCTTGCCACCGCAAGAGGCTCCAACGTGGTAGACGCCACAGGACCTTTAGGTTGCCTCAGGATGTCGCAGAAAAGGTCCCCTGCCGACTTTTTTTAGTGCAAACAAGCGGGCCAAGCAGTAATGCGTCCCCACGGAGCTTTCTGCTTCAACAATGAGACATTCAAAGTCGCTCCATGAACAAGAAAACCCTTTTAAGTGCACCATTTTGATTCTGCTTGAAGAGTCTATGTACAGCACCATTTCTGACGATGCTTGTCTGTGCTCGTCAGTGCAATTGGACAGTGAGTGCGACGAGCTTTCCAAGGGAAACTTCTTTGAGCTCTTGAACTTGTTTGGCAAATATGACGATATTGTCGGAAAAAAACTGAATGGTGGAAGGGGGAATGCGAAGTACATTCATCATTTGATCGATGAAACCAAGGACCTAAGCAAGAAGGAACAATTATCAGTTGTAGTAAGGTACTACATTAGTGGAACTGCCTTTGAGCGGTTTCTTGGATTCCATAACGGTGAGCACTTAATTGCAAGGTCACTCCTGGGCTACATAAGGGAAACGTTGAATAGCTGCGGCATTGATGCTCCGCTGTGCATTGCTCAAACATATGATGGTGCGAGTGTCATGAGCGGCACCTCAAGGGGCATCCAGGCACTGTTCAGGCCAGAAGTGCCACAGGCAGTGCACGTCAACTGTGTGAACCACCCCCTCAATCTAGTCATCGTGGGTGTCTGCAAAGTGATAAAACCGGTAAAAGATTCTTTTTTCTCTCTTTTAGAATATGCCTCTATGTTTTCCTGAGGGGATCTGCAATCCACTCTCTGTATGTAGATACGCAGAAAATGTTGTCTTTGCCAGTGTTAGAGCTGCAGTGTCTCAGCAATACATGATGGGCCTGCCAGATAACGGTTTGCACAGCGGCAATTAAAAGCTTTCGTGCTATCCTTGTATGTCTCACTGAAGTTATCGCTACAAACAGCAGGTGGGCAACAAAGCTATGGGTCTGCTTGAGCAAATGAACTTCTAGTTTCTCTTCCATTTAAGCCTTTTTACCAAGGTACTCAGCCACCTTAAGGTTCTTTTGGACCTATTGCAAAGTAAAGACTGCAATATTAGTCAGGCATGAACAGTCATTGAAGAGTTCTCCGAAATGAATTCGCAGAAAGCATTTGACACTGTCTGGGTGCAAACCTGCAGCATTTCTGGGAACGGGGTGTCCCAAAGAGAAAAGCATAGAATGACGTGCCTTCCGCTTCATTTAGAACAGTATGTATTGAGCGAAGGACGGCCAGTTGAAGAATAGTCGCTAGATTCAAAGGAAACATTCAGAGTCAAAGTTTTTCTACCCGTTTTGGATCACCCGATTGCGGAGCTGACTAGGCGGTTCGCGGAGAATAATGATGCACTCTGCAGAGTCAGCGCCCTCCACCCCAGGAGGGAGAATTTTATGGACATCTCCCTACTCAAGCCTTTTGCCTAGCACTATGCAGGTGACATCGAAAGCATTGAAGTTGAGTGAAAGGTGGTAACGAAACTTCTTCAGCGCACTGAAGCCGAAAGAAAGTGCAAGATGGGGACACTGCTGCAATTGGTGACCGTCTCGTCAATTGGTGACCGTCGGTCAATTGGTGACCGGTATAGCCATGACGATACCAACATCGTCATCACTTTGAGAGCACACATTTTCGTGCCTTTGAAGATTGAAGACTTTTCACAGCAACATGACGAATAACTGTCTGAGCGACCTAGCCGTACTTGTGGTCGAGCGATCTCTTGTCGATAAGATAGATCTTCAGCATGTTGTCGACAGGTTTGATGCTGCGCACAGCGATCGACATGTACGTCTGCACTAGTATGCCAGTACAATGATACCCCATTGATTCCCTGTGGCGCATTGACGGAAAAATTGTGCGGCACGGACATAGGACTGATACCTATACCAGTATTGAAACAGCTGCTTCACCATCAAATAAATCCCGGCAGTGTTTTGTCGTGTACTGTCTCAGCGCAGGCATTGGCATCTGTGGTTGTGATGAAACCTTCCTCCATACCTGGGAGGACTGGGAGATCTCATTGCACTCCATGGACCCTGCAAGGCAGAAGATCGCCGCCAGGTGGGCTGCCAGCGTCATGGACATGTTAAACATGAACGTTTGAGTGCAGTGGGGTCGTGCAGGGACCCAGGGGGCCTGGGAGGTCCCAAATTCCTTGGCAAAATAAAGTTTTTTTCTCCTCCTCCTCTGTCCCTGTCATTGCTTTGAAAGAGACTCTATATAGGGTGCTGTCCGAGGCCATGACGGTGGCCTAGCTTGTCAAACCTGCTGTACTGTGTGACCAAATGCAACACTGACTGTCTATTGCGTGGTCTATTTTTGCAGTTCTTTCCTTTCTTCTATTTGTTTTTTGTTATTATTTTCCCATATACTTATTTGTTATTTTTTTTCCCCATTTCTAACATTTAGAATCAACAGCCAGTGCCACAAGGGTGTATTTTTTTTTTTTTGTAATCTAGTGCATACTTATAAAAGTTGCAATTGATATTTAAATTTCTTAGTGGTGTTAGCTCTCCCCTGTTGTGAAACTACTCTTTTGAAGCTATACTGTGATCTGCTTAACTAATGCTATTTTGTTGCTGCTGGGTACCTGTTTTTTCTTTATTTAATACTGTTTTTATGTACGCGCTGCTTAGCAGAAGCACTGCTGTGTAAATATGCTAAAGTTTAATTTATATCTTACTGCGATATTGAAATAGCTTATTCGCACTGATGCGTTTAGAAGGCCTTCAGGCCAGTTAAACATAGTTAAAACACAATGCATAAGTCACTCCCCCCCCCCCCCCCCCGCCCCTGAAGGAACTCTCTTGTCGTGGGTGCCCACCTTCCCGCCCCTGAATATGATGTGTACTACACTCTAAAAAAAGTTTACATTGTTTGGGTTGAATTTTGTCCCCAAACAATTGTGATCTGTCTTGCCCACGTTTATTTTCTCTTAACACTGCGAGCCCAGTACTTTCTAGTCATGGACGGCTTGCGTGTTATCAGCTTGACACAGCATTCTCGACAGGAAAGTAGTGAGCGCCGAGTTTTCAAGAGAGGAAACGCAAGCAAGGCAGATGACGATTATTGTTTAGACACAAGATAAGCCCCAATGGGTGTAAACTTTTTTTAGAGTGCATTGCCTTTATGTTGCACGTTTTCAAATTGACCTGAAGAGGCACATGAGCATACTTGCATTTTGCCCCAATCGAAATGCGACTTGGAATTGAACGTACAACCTCGTACTCAACAGCAGAGTCCAACCAAAGCTGTGGAGTTGCAGCTACTATAATCTGTGGCACTGAAAAATCGAAATGTTCAAGCTTATAAAATGTTCACGTAAGGGTGGCTGAAATTCCTTCACTGTAATACGTTTCCATAGTGTGGGTGGTGGTGCAGCAGGTGCCAAATGCAAGGCAAAAAAAGAAAACATCTTAAAAATTTGGTACATGACTGTACTCATATTCCTTTTGAAATCAGCTTTGTTCGAAACTGGATGCAAACAAATCCCAAAATTATTGGTGTCCCTATAACAAATATAAAGATTGGTAGGTATGCACTACTGTTCACAACAATTGAAGTGTAGGGCCCCATTGTTTACCTTCACAACATATGTTGGCCACCTGTGAATTGGTACTCAGCCGTCTGCAAAGATGCAGTGTAGTTCAATGGCCTTGATCATTTCAAGCCAGACCCAAGAGATGTCACAATTATTAAAAAAACAGCTCACACAGTACTTGAGGTGATAGCAAAAAAAAATTAAACAAAGCGAATACTGATATAGCCCAGTCATGTGCACTGCACAGCTACCAAAGCTAGTTAAAGGGACACTAAAGTGAAAAATGATTTCTTCTGCATCAGTAAATTACCGTTCTACAACACCAAAAACACCACTCTTGCAATGATAAGACGTTTGGTAAGCCAGAAAAAGCGCAAGAACGAAATACGGGTGGCGACGCCTACTTAAGTTCCCGCACCTGGGGGCTGTGACGTCTTGGATTTTGATGGCATCTTCTAGGGCCTACTAATTATATATAACTGTACAGATTGACTACATTGTGTTCTAAAGGAACCAAATATTGAACATGGCAAGTTTCGGGAACCTTTATTCAACCAATACGGCCCAAATGCGAAAACATACTTTGGAATTCCTGACGTCACGCTGACGTACCGGCGCGAAATTCAAATACTGTGACTTGGACTTTCATTTTCTCATCTAATAATCAAACTATTTTTTTGAAATGACTGCCTGCAGGGTTCTCAAACAATGCTTCATTAGTCTAAACTGATTTATTGTTTCGCTTTAGTGTCCCTTTAAGTCATGGCTTTATACTTCGCAGCAAACTTCAGTACAACCTGCACCTACAAAACCACATTGTGCTCGGAACTCCAAAACACAACTCCCAAGAGAAGCCACAATTGAAGTCTGCCTCTGCTGTGACGACATGAAAATGAACGAACGTCAGTGGCATCTAAATAATTTCTCTCGAGATGGACAGCGGTGTGCCTGCTACTGAATCTTCAGGTTGCTACTCACTATAGGTGCCACGATGATGGCACATGCTAGCAGGGATCCATTCATTTTGTCCATGACTGTAAACCAGGGGACAATGCGTGCCTGAAGCATAAGGTACAGTGTACACACATATGGTTCTCACGCTGCTTTACCTAATGTGATAATGTTGCCTATACTATTGTGCGCGAGCTCCACCACTGGAAAAGCTGGTGCCACCGTCGGCGTGACGTGGCATGAGGGATCATGCGGGCACAGCAGCCGCGTCGGCTGCTTCAGAAGCGCCGAAGCAAGCTGAAAATGAAAGTCCCACCTGCGCTGCGGTTCTGATTAAGTGGTGAGGCTTTCCCGCCTTGAGTGTCTGCTTGACAACATTTGAAAGCACTATAATTGGTAGTGGCTGCCTTTCGAAGCGTGCAGCATGGTCGGCTACTATTCGGTGCCGCAGTGCCAAACGTACGCAACAGAGCCTGGTGTCAGCCTTATTCACACGTATCTGCAGGACAAGAAGCTCAGTGAAGCTTGGCTCGCGAAACTTAGAACCGGCAGACAGCCATCGGCTACAACTCGGGTATGCAGCAAGCACAGACGCGAGGAAGATTTCTGCTACGGCGCCCGGTCTGCGATGTTCTGAAAACGCGCACTGAGACGCTCGCCCGAGTCTGCTGCACGACTAATGTTTTGACGGTTTGGTCTATGAACTTGTTGATGCTAGATACTGGCAAGTTCAGTGGAATGGAAAGGTGCGGCAAGAAGCACATTAAAAGAAGCATGGCATGTAGTCATGTTTGTGCTATGAATTAATGCACTGGATTACAATACAGACGCAGCGGGAAATCGCACGCTGCAGAATACCAGCAAATACTATTCAGTGCGACGCAACTTGAGAAATAATATTGAAACGTCCAAGAATTTAGAAAAAAAAAAAGGATTGAATCGTCGCGACGGCACATCACAGTCACCGTAGGCGTCGAAGTCTTTATAACGAAATTATTTTTGAACAGCTTTAATAGTGTCCACTCAACAATGGTCGCTTGTGTACTGTCAAATGCTCATATTCTGCAGCCTAAAGCTCACGGCACGGTGCGACAACGCGCTCGCAGTGAAAGCGAAATATTGTGTGCGGACATGCATGCAGATGCCCAGTCGGTCACTGTGAAGCCATGCGATCGCTGCATTCAGGGTTCATTCTGTTATGCTCTATTTGGTTATAGAGACAGCCCACTGTAAGAACATATTTCGCATAGTTTGCTCTTAGCGTTTGCCTACCTTTCACGCAAGAAGCCGGTTCGGGAGACTCCATCGCAGCGATTGCGCGCAGTGGTGGTCACTGTACGTATTCGGCAAAGAGATAGCGTCTGTAAACGATTCTGTGCTTTCAGTTTGCCCAAGATTATTATTTTGAAAGTAAGAAACTTCCCCCGTTTTGAGAGTACTTACAGAAATGTCCAGGAGGGCTGCCGCACGGTGTTTTTACTGAGCGCCGTAAGTCAAACCTATGAGGAGCTTGCCGCGTGATCCCTCATACTACACAAGGGAAGCACTTCCATCAGATGGCGACTTCGTAAGTCCACGCCCCCAATACTGTTTCGTGCTTTATGCCTCACCCAACCTGCTGCAGTGGCATTTCTACATTGCCAGTATCGTTATAGCGGCAAGTGCTGGCGTTGTGAGGGAACAAGCATTGAACGAAGTGAAAATTAAATTACGGGGTTTTACGTGCCAAAACCACTTTCTGATTACGAGGCACGCCGTAGTGGAGGGCTCCGGAAATTTCGACCGCCTGGAGTTCTTTGCTGTGCACCTAAATCTAAGTACACAGGTGTCTTCGCATTTCGCCCACATCAAAATGCGGCCGCTGTGGCCGGGATTCCATCCCGCGACCTCGTGCTCAGCAGCCCAACACCATAGCCACTGAGCAACAACGGCATGTATTGAACGAAGTACAATGCTTGTTATACGCTATATTATCGCAGTAGAATGAGCCACCTCCACACACTGCGTGAAAACCTTGTGTGCGTGTGTGTGCATATGGACTAGGATGACTGGCTGACAGCGTGCACTGTACCTTCAGTTAAGAATAATTAATAAAGAGAAAATGAGACATCTACCCGTTCGTAGCAATTGCTACAAAGTAACCACATGTACCTTCAGTTATGCTTCAGGCACATGCTTCGCTGTTCGAATTTCGCTTGCCCTCGATAAGACATTTTAACATAAGAATCATTCAACACATGTGAAGGCACGCCTGTTGAATTATTTCCTAGGGCTCAGGATGCTTAATACCTATGCAATTGCTACAACACCCGTACTCGTCTGTTTTAGCATACTTGAGTGTATCAGTTTACTTGCACTGCCCTTTTCACACGACTACAGCATGATCTTGCACTACGGATAGCAAGTTTGTGATAAACAGAAGAAATAAAAAATTACGCGGATCCCACACACTGTGGGAATTGATGTAGGCAAAGCTATCATTGCTACTTGCCTCTATTAGCAATAATTAGTGGTGATGTTGACGGTGAATGTTTAATTTCTTCAACATTTAGTCCAACACGAGAGTGGTGAATTGATGTTGATGCTACCTTGCACGCATCACTGATGTTTGCGTAGTGCACATTTCACATTAATTTTGATACTGTGGCATTATTTAATGTGTCCCTAAATCTAAGTGCATGAGTGTTTTGATTTCACCACCATTGAAATGTGGTTGCCGCGGTGAGGATTAAATCCATGACCTCGAGCAATGACATAGGCACAAAGCTACCGCGGCGGGCACAGAAATGTTGCTTTGACGTGTGCCCTACTACTTCCGTAATACGTCCCCTAGCCCCTGCAGGTGCGCTTTGATGCAGCTCTGCTTCTGCATGCCTGCATGAGTTGTCCATTTTACATATTTGCATGGTGTTTATTTTTAATAAATAGCAGAAGCATACCGTAGTAGTGTTTTCTTGCCTTCTCTCATCAGTTTCTCCCTATGCCCCCCCCAACTGTGAGAGTGGCAAGGCTAGTATTCCCTCGGTTCGAGTGCGGCAGTTCTGCCAATTCTCTGCCCCCTCTCCCATTCTATCTAGCCTCCCTCTGGACTTCCACGTTAGTGGAAAAGTAAGGGTAGCAGCTTCTGCAATGCTTTTGCAGGGGGGTCAAGGATAATTACAGCCGTTATGAGGCTAATGTGGCGACGCTGAGGGAGTTCCAGGGGGCGTTGTGCATATGCGACGCGGTGCAAAAGCCTAAACAATTTTCTCAAAGCTCCTTTCCTCTCTGCCGCGCTCCTTCCATGTATATACACGCTCTGAACCACCCCCTACGCCGAGTGCAAGACAGCCGCAGCAGCAGCAGTGGGGAAAATCGAACGAAGGGGCAAAGAAAGGCTCACTTTAAAAGGCACGCTTAAACGTGCAAGCACACATGCCACTCAGCAAGGCATCACAGAAAATGGATTGGACTCCAATTCGAGCAATGCTTCATCATAAAAAAGGCCAAAGGTATGAAATGGGGAGTACAATTGGTTCTTCAGAAGGCTAAAGCCTGTGCAAGTCGTCGTTTAATTTCTTTTTAAGCTTCCATAGTAGTCACTGACGAGTCAGTTATGTTTGTAAATCTTCCCTCCTGTTGTCTAGGCACTTTAACGTATGTGTACATAAATATCTGGTAGCATAATGGTTGTCATCGAGCATTTTTTACTTAGAGCTGTCTTTTGCACGTTTCTTGAGGCACTCGTTAAACGTCCTCTATCTCATGACGATGCGAATCCATGCAGATATATATATATATATACACACACACACATATATATATATATATATATATATATATATATATATATATATATATATATATATATATATATATATATATAATGGCTCAACGATCAGCTTGTGCTTAAAGAGGCTCGCGTTCCAAGTAAACGCCTCCACCTCCATTCCATTCAAGATTCTTTACTAAAGCATGTACACCGCTGACGCCAGTGGAAAACAGCGAGTAACTGCGATGTCCAGATGTAAAGTTTTTTATTTTCGTTTGAGAGGCGAGGCTTGTGATGCGCGTCAAAAAAACAATGCTAAGTTAACGTAAAGCCCCCCCCCCCCCCCCCCCCGCAAAGGCAAAAGACTTGAGGCCGGGCCAATTTCGTCGTCACACAGCACGAAACGCGTGAATGCCCCTGAAACGGCTCGTAGCAGACGAGACGGCTTTCCGAAAGGCCTATCTCCGTCGAGCGGCCTTCCGTCGGTTCTGATCCGCTGCAGCATTCCGGTCGCAAAAGCTCTGTGCAGGAGCCGCTCGGGACAGCAGCCGCGCGACGCCTTTGCGAACTCTGGTCACGACAAAATGACATTCGTACTTTTGTTTGGCATGATCCGAGCGTGCACTTGAGGCCTAGTTCCCTGTGGTTCCTGCACATACTAAGCCTAAGCGTATTTACCAACAGAAAGTCTTTGAAAGACATCGGGGAAGGTTGTGAGGCGGGACCTTTACCCGTCTAAGGAGGCACCAGTGGGTAATAAGTGTCTCACCTTTGCAATCAAGAGTGACCCTTTGACAGATGGTAACAAGCACTGTGGTATCGGTAGCACCGAAATAAATCACGGCTGTTCTGAAATACCACTACACACCGTTGCCGAAGGGGCCCAGTACCAGACCATCATCACCGTGACTGACGTAAACAGCAACGACTCAGACGTCGCAACATCTAGCCGAAGTGTTGAATTAACAAAAATGAAAATCTCAAAGTACTAAAATATACAACAATATGCACTAAAATTAAGTTTAAAAATACTAGTTTTATTTTATTTGAACGTATTTTAGCTTTTTTTAGCTTTAATCAAGCTAGCCGCTTATCCAGCTTAGCTACGGCGCTGCGGCGTACCATTTAACTTTAGAGCAGACGTATACATCATGCCCGGAAAAAAAAGTAGGCCATTATAAGGAAGGCAACAATTTTTGCAAAAGAGCACAAAGTGAATGTAATAAATATAAAGTGAAGCAGCCTTAGAGGCGTGCTAGCAAAGGTTTGCATCTGTTGAAATCCTGGATGATCCTGGATGTCGGAGTCAGGTGCGTAGAGTCAGAGAGCGAGTAGGCTGTGCATGGTTAATGACGTTATTGTGCTATATGTTTGTCATTTTGTCAAGGATGGCAGTTTAGTGCCACGAGCTCAAACAATGTGAATTGAGGCGACAAGAGCGTTTAGCGCTGAACCAGTTCATTGATGGCAGTTGCTTGGGCTGCATAACTCGTCTTGTGATATCCTACCATATGTTGCTAACGGTAGCTGCAGTCCACGCTGTGTCGAGGCATATGCATCAAGCCCGATTTCTGGACACGGTGGCTGCACCGCATGCGTGGAACAATGATGGAATCGCCTACATTTTTTCCGTGGACTTTGTGTTTCCCGGGCATTCAAGCTGACCTTTACAAAACGAAGGCTTCATTAAAGAGATCATTTGAGTATCCACAAATGAGTACGCGGGTGCTTCATAAGTGACCATTTTGTTAGTGTTGCTGAGAAATGCATTTGACGTAAGTTTGTACTGTCAACAAACCGCTACTGTCACAAGTCACCACAGCACCCTTTGCTGCGCTCTGTGTTTTTTCACTTTTGCCATGACGACTAGACAACCTTTCGTCAAACCCTCTGCTTTAGGAACTGTGGGGTAATAAGGAAATGTAAGAACCTTTTATAATATGGATTTTATCCTGACAAAAAAGCGATTTTTATGGTTATGACGCAACAAAAAAAGAAAAGAATTAACAAGAAATCTCACAGCCTGGGCATTGTGTGCTGTTAAAGAGGCCATGTAAATAGGCATGGTAGGCAATACCGTTGTGACCACCTGTACCTGATGTAATTGCTGTACTTTATACAGGGGGTGCAGCCACACCTGTGCTACTTTCTAAGGTTACACATATTTTTCTCCTACACATAGATTACCTAAAGAGAAGCACAAGGCCAACATTGCCAAAGCCTGGGCTGAGGCTCCTGTCGTTTGCAGATTTCCTCGGGAACTAAGCAGTGTAGGCGCGGGAAAGAAATGTTACTCTCTATTGGTGCCCTAAATGGTGGCTTCCCTGTGTTACAAGGTATGGTCATTAGGATGGGCAACATGATACGTAATACGTAAAGCTTGTTATTGGGGTTGCAGAGCATATCGTGATTGGCCTGTGGCAGTTTGGCAGGTCAGGTTGGGGAGCAGGGCCTCAGCCCATGACAGCGAAGCTCAATTTTTGGGAGCCTGGCTAGTGCACTTTCCGGTGAAACTTGTGCTTCTGCCTCCCGGAGCTTATCAGTCTGAGTTAAGCAGAACATGGGGTGCCCCAGTGATTTATCAAGCAGAATGGACCTAGCACAGCGACTTTGCATACTCGGTCAGTTCTGTGAGGGTTTGTGACCGTATATTGAGTCAATGCATTCGTTGGAGATCTTCCTTCTCAGTCGGAGAGTTGCAGCCATGGCGTCCTTTGTGCACTGTGGAGTGGCACTCACTAGGTGGATGCATTCCCATAGCACGGAGTGAGTGTGCCCACAATACGCTTGCTTAGAGCCTTCAGTTGGAGGTCTTTGTCCTGTTGTCACCTTTACCTAGGGTGATGATGAATTTCCAACGCAAAGGACATGCTACAAATTTTACCAAGATTAGGAAGCTGTGTGCGCGAACAGTTCTAATGAGATGTTTAGTTTTCCCAATGTTCGGTTAAACCTAATACAACTAAAAAGAAATTTAAAAATGTGTTTAGAATTTTTATAAATTCTTAATTATATAAAAGCGTCCTATATTTCTGTGCTCTGATGGGTACAAAGCAGTTCTCTTTTTAATGATGCTTAACTTGTGCCTCCATCTTGTGGGTTTCGTAGAACATAAGCAGTTTTCAGTGGTTTCTCTCAACTATGACGGCAGCAGACATTTGCTACCTCAACAAGAACTTTTTTGCAGTGCATGCATTGTTGTCTGCTACAGGATTGCCTGTTGTGGCCTTTAAAATGCAGACACCACCACTTTCGGAGTGTGTGTGGAGCGCTATACCTTACACAAATTACCAGGCGCAAGGATTGCACGATAGCACAGTGGTTCGCATCCTAAGCTGCAGTGACTCGAGTTTGAATTGCAGTTGTGATGGCGGACAAAATTTTGTGCATTACTACATTTAGCTAATGTGCCACAGCAACTTAGTTGTCTACTAGCAGGTCTGTGTACATTAAAGATATATGTGAGCCAACTATACCACCTGCTTCTTTTCTTGTTCAAACGCAATTAAAGCAAAGGAAGCCTGCAACAGATAGCACTGTCTTTAATCTGTCTCAAGTCTGAACACGTCCCAGAATGCAGCACATGGCCACAAAAACAAGTTCTAAGGCAACGCCACCGTAAGTAAGACGAATCCTCATAAGGGGCGTAAGTCACAGAAGCATCACATCATCCACAGAGAAATCCTCAGCTGTGGTGATGAGACTGCACAGCACTTTGCCAAAGCACTAGACACTTAATGAAGGGTGAGATAAATGTGAAAACCCGCTTCAAGAGGGGAGCAACAGTCTCTTCAGCACAGTGTCTGCTACAACGATACTGTGACAGCGGAGAACGCCGACGACCGCAAGCAACTAGTGCTATTTCATGGGGGACTGAATGGCAGGAACAAAGGGGCCCAACCAGATGCTTCATTGCAAACCATTCACCAAGAGGTGCTACAGTGTGTGAAAGGCCTGGTTAAGTGCTCACTGACAGAGGGACATAATAGAGGAACAGAGAAACAGGCTTGAGCAGCACTCCTAAATACAGAGCTGAAGAAGCTGAGCACAATGTCGAAAACGAAATTTCTCAACTTGAGAGATAAGGTGGAAGCAGAAGATAGTCTAGCGCTCAATGACATCCATTTCCTTGCTGTGACAGCACATTGTCGCAGCAAGGGTGGGTGAATAGTTCACCCTTTTTTAGAACTGAAGATGAAAGCAAACAAGCGCAAAGGTGACCACAACACCCGTGGAAGGAGACTCACCGAATTGTGGCAGAACCAGGGCCAGCACCACCCTACCTCGAAGAATTCACAAGGCACGGCACGCGACCCAGACCCAGTATCGCAATCCTGTATGCCACTGAATGCAATGCAACCAGTGGAAAATGTAATGCAGAGACAGCTGTCATCCAGCATGGCAACCCTGGGTTCCCTCCTTGGGCAGGCTGCCATTGTGAGATTTCAAGCCTGCTTGCAGGTCTCAATGGGAAATGGAAGCAGAAGACGTAAGGGTTGGTGAAATAGAGAGGTTGCAACAGCTTTAAAGGCAAGAAAACAGGTGTGCAGTCAACACAAGCTGGCCATTCGTGAAGGATCTGGCCCACCGAAAATCCTTGACTCTTGGCCCGATTACCAGGAAAAAATGAAACAAATGGCCCAGCTCGTACAACTCAAGATGAGGGAGATCAGTGAAAAGTTCCTAAATGAACTCAAGGCAGCAGGCAGAGAGGCACGCAAGAAATTCTGGAGATATGTTCAATTTCTTCAGCCTACAGCTGGCTCACACACAAACAAGCTTAGAGATAAAGCCACTGCGACTGACTTTGAGGGTGACAAGTGCCTGCACTTTCTAGAAAAGTTCATGACTAACAAGCTTAAATCCCACTCCCCCACACACCCTTATTTGCTCGATGCCTCCTCACCTCAACTTAGTAAGGAGGAGATGGAAGAACCCATTACGCAAGGGGAGCTGGAAAGCCCTGAAATGCATGGTGGGAAAATCAGCCACCAGACTGAATGGCATACCTTCCTTGCTGTTGAAGAAATGTGGAAAACTGGTGCGGCAAGTAATAGAGGATGCATTTAATGCAATACTGTGCAGTGTATCAATACCACAAAGCTGGAGGGTATCCAGGATCAGACTTGTATTGAAGAAGGGCACAGACAAAGACCTGCCCGTGAGTAACAGCCCATTAACAGTGACATCGGCTCCATACAGGCTATTTGGTCACCTACTCCGTGCTTGGCTGCAGCACTGCTGAGGAGGCTAATGTCCTAGGAGAACTCCAGAATGGTTTTAGGTCTGGCCGACGTCTGGAGGACAACCTTTTCGTTGTTTATCAGTTAATAGAGATTGCTAGACCTGAGGGCAGAGAGATAGTAATGGCCTTCCTGTACACTGTTTGGGCATACAACTCCATTAAACACGAAGTACTATGGATGAAGCTACAGGAATGAGCAATACCTGGGAGTATACTCCACATGCTGCAAGCTGTATATACGGACAACCACACAGTAATAAATGGGGAGGGGTCAACGCACGACAAAGTTCTGACTAATGTTGTAGAAGTCATGGGGCGCGGTAGTGCTGAACTTAGCGTCTCAACTTAGTGGTTGGACGTAATTATATTTATTCAATCGTGTTTTTTACTAGTTGTAACAATGTGTCATTATTTCGCATTATTGGCGGTTCCACCAGGACACCAAAGCGGCAATGAGGACATCAAAGCTAGTACCCGGACTCGTCCGTGGGTTGGGGCTCGCTGTGGCCTGTGCGTGCCAGGGGTGTATAAGATCGGCTGTCTGCGTTAGCAGGCAGCCAATTTTTTGTGCAAACACCCCTGGCATGCTTCAACCTCCATGGCCCCAACCCACGGGCCACCCGGCCTCCACTTTTGATTCCCCCACTACCCCTTAGGTGCCTTGGAGATCCTGCACTGCTTCCTTTGTTATAATCTCAGGTTCTCTCCTGAGGCCTCCATTTGCCGGTTGCATGTGCCCTCCTGGAGCAGTACCTGTAAAAAATCCAATATATTGTTGCAATGAAAAAAGTGGCCCGCAACCTATACAACACCAGTCAGAACGTTGCCCAACACATGGCCAATAGAGGTACGGAGGGGGCGGAGACTGGGCTGCCCTGTGTCTCCAATGCTCTTAGGGCTGCCCTATGTCTCCAATGCTCTTCATGCTATCCATCTCTGAAATGGAGAGTTGGCTGGCAGAATGTAGCCAAGGCTTCGACCTGTCTTACATGGAGGAAGGGACCTACCACAAACGCATTATGCCAGCTCTGCTGTACGCATATGACATTGTGGCACTGGCAGGTAGTATCTCTGACCTACAAGCCATATTGGATGTCTGCTTGGAAGGGGGCAAATTTCTCGGGCTATGCTTTAATGGACAGAAGTCAGGTGCAATGCGCTTTGGTGCAGATGAGAATCACGCAGGACCACTCCATCTGCAGGGAGACCCCGTTGAATGGGTCGACAGCTACAAGTACCTTGGAGTAAAGATAGCAGCCACCCAGAATTACCTGTTTAGATATGAACTCCGGGCAAAAGGTGCCACCCGCAGAGCATTTATGGGAAGTCGGGCTTTATGGTCTTGCAACAGATTTGAGACCATACGTGCTTTCTGGAAGGCAGTGGCAGTGCCCGGGCTCACCTTCAGCAACTCCATCACCTGTCCATCATCATCGACAATACAAGCGCTCGAAACCAGGCAGCGTGAAGTGGACTGTGCAGCTCTAGGCGCTCACAGGCTCATGCCTAGCAAAACCAAAGTACTTGTGTATGGCATTGTGGTCTGGAGAACACTTGCCACCAGAGCAAGAGTGGTGGCCTTTTGCAAAGCGAATGGAGGATTTCACGGTGATGGAAGGCTGTGTGCTACAGGGGAGCTGGGTGGTTGTGTCAATATCACTAAGGGTGGCAGTGTTGGGCTTTTTGCATCAGAGCCATCCTGGAGTTGAAAAAATGAAGTTGGTGGCCCGTAGTCGTGTGGTGGCTGGGCATTGATGAGGCCATAGCTATGAAGGTGGGCAGGTGCACGTTCTGCCAGATGCATCAGAAAGCTCCCAGGACAATACAGCAGGTGCCATGGCCGTTCCCAGAAAGAGCGTGGTCACATCTACACATTGATTTCGGTGGGCCGTTTCAAGGTGTGTACTTATTATTAGTCGTGGATGCATACTCTAAATGGGTGGAAGTTGTCCGAGTGGCATTACCGTCAGCAGAGGTGACGATTGCATGCCTCCGCATCATCTTTGCTAGCCATGGATTACCAGACGTCACAGTGAGCAACAATGGACCTGCCTTTACAAGTGCTACCTACATGTCATTCTTGGCTCATAGTGGAGTGCGTCCTATCTTGATTCCACCGTACCATCCTGCATCAAACGGGGCCATTGAGAGAGTCATACAAGCTGTAAAGGACAAGCTCAAGACGCAGCATGGGGATATTGAATGTAGAGCTGCTAGAATCTTGTTAGCATACAGAAGCACACTTCATGCCCTCACCGATTGTTCCCAGGCCGAACTATTGATGGGTCGATGCCTGAAGACAGCGTTAGATTTGCTGAAGCCAAATTTGCTCAGCGAGATAAATAAAGGTGCAATTCCAACAACTACAGCAGAAGGTGTGCAGTGATTGTGCAGCCAAAAGAGAACCAGTTCCCCAGGCTGGCGATGCTGTCTGGACAAGGAACCTCAGGTCAGGACCCAGATGGGTGCCTGCAGTTGTCAAATAAGCCACCAGTTCATCATCAACTGAAGTGCAGCTGACAGATGGCACAGTGTGGAGCCGACATGCAGACCACCTGCGGTGCTACTTCGAAGGCACAGAGTAGTGGCCCACATCATTAGGGGACGACGGCAACGAGCAGTAGACACAAGTGCCTCGTAGGCCTTGTTGGGCGAAAAAGAAGCGACGACGCCAGTGCATTCCACTGCTCTAATATGTGACGTGCAAACAAGTGTGCCACCCTGGCTGGCGCAACAGAGTGGCCATGGAAGTCCCATGTCCTGCTGGCATTCCAGCTGCTCCCTAGACACCGGTGCTTCGGCGGTCGACCAGGGGCCGTATTCTGAAATGTTTGCCTTCCGCGAGAGTTTCGCCGGCGTGATAGTCACGTTCAATAAATCAAGCGACTGCTTACCTGTGACGTCAGCGTTTACTACCAACATGCGCTCTCGAATGCTTCACATCACAGGAGAGACTGTGCCGTGTGAATGCAGAGCGGCTAGGGTGTGTTGTTTTCGAGTGCAGTGGCCGCAGTACGGGTTCTGTGCACTGACTGCGGTTGCCTACGGCCGCTTTAGATAAAATAAATTGCAAAGGGAAGTGTGAAATGTTTTATTTTGAATGGATCAACATATATCGCCGCAGAACAACTCATGTAAGACGCCACCAAAAAGGCTACTATAAACTACCACCTCTCATATCTACTACACTCGACCACCAACCGAACGCCAAAAGACGTGTTCGTCTATTCAATACGTGTCGAGAGCACCCATCGACACCACGACATTAAAATCATGTAGGCTGGAACTACTAGCTGGCACTGTTTATTTTCCGTTCTTTTTAAACAGCCAATCCGCGCCCGCCGTTGGCGGAGGCGTGGTCAAGGCATGCCCAGGGCATGCCAACCCCTGCAAATGTATTCGCTGTAGCTCAAACTTGGAACGGAAGGCGTGTTGTGTCGGAAATTAATAGCACCACTGAACACCAGATGGCCTCCCAGAGAGTGCACCATCAATGGCGGCTGGGGTGCTTGGCATGGGAGATGCAGCAGGACGCAGCCATGTTGGCTGCCTGTATCATAGTTATTTATCATTTTACTCTCATTATAACAATTACCTCTAAAATTTTTCACGTTAGGCCATGCATTGCCATTGCTTTTAGCATAAATTCTAAGGGTAGCACCTCTTTTGAGGTCTCTATCTCCTAAAAAGTGCAGTCCAGTTAAGATCGTTCTGTACAGGAAAACTGTTGTCTAATGCACCAATCTATTTCATAGCCCAATTTTAACTGTAGATTTTTAAAATTGCAGATAAGTACTTGAAATGTTTTTCTAAGTGACATTAAACCCAACAAATTTTTTTGAGTATGAGACATGGATTATTTTTTAGTATATATATTGAGCAATTAAAGTAATGAAAACCCAGTGGCCCAATTTTTCTTAGTCACAACCATATGAATTCAAGGAAAGCATAGGAGAAATAACTGTTTTTTTAATTTAAATGTAGAAATTATAAGATAAACAAGCAGAAGTGAACAAAAAACAACTTGCCACTGGTGGGAACCAAACCTTTTCCAAAGCTGGAATACTATGTCATCGAAATGATGTTTGACATGGGAATGAGTGGTGGTGCTGGCTAACAACCGCAAGGCTAATCTTGTATGCATGCACAAATACCCCAGAAAGCAGATGGAAAAATGGCCGCCTGGCTGGTAGAGCATCACACACGTAATGTGAAAGATTTGGGTTCAGCTCCCAATGATGGCAAGTTATCATTTCGTACACGTTCATTTCCCGTTACCATAACATTTCTACGTCTGAGTGGAAAAAAGACAGAGTAAATTTTGTCTATGCTTTCTCTGGCTTCAATGTCTGTTGGCTTCTTCTGGTTGTAACCAGTATTTGTTTATTTGTTTATTCATTTATTTGTACCTCAAATACCCCATTTGGGTTTTTACATGAGGGGTGGGCATATTTAGATCATATTTTTAATGAATGCCTTGAACGTTTAATGACTGTAGTGGTGCAGGGCTTCAGCAGGTAGATGATTCCACTCTTTCGCCGTTTGAACGAAGAAAAAGTTAAGATGAGTGGTGGTGCGAGCTGGAGGGGGATAAACAGCCTTTGAATGGCTATGACGGGATGAAGTGCTATGTGCAGGCGTGATGTCGGTCTGGTGAAGCAGCGAGTGATAAAATTTGTAAAAGAGGCACAGTCTTGCTGTTTTGCGGCGGTGCTCGAGGGTTGGAAGGTTCAGAGATGACTCAAGTTTAGTAACGCTAGTGTGGTAAGAGTAGTCAGAATGAATGAACCTTGCTGCACGATTCTGTATGGATTCCACTGCTGTTGCCAGGTTAGATTGGTGTTGGTCCCATACTGAGCATGCGTTGGGTCGAACGATTGTTAAATATGCGAGTAGTTTCACTGAGGGGGGAACCAGACGTAGATTACGGCGCAGCTAGCATAGTACATGATTGGCATCATTGCTAATGCTGCAAATGTGGGAGGACCAACCAAGGTTATTGGACACGTTAATACTTAAGTACTTATCAGAAGTCACAGCACATATTTCAGAAACAGCGATAACGTAATTAGCTGAAATAAATGATTGGCGACGATGGAAAGTAGGTAGCATCATTTTTTTGACGTTGAGGGACATGAGCCAATTATTACACCAAGCCTCAATGACGTTAAGGTCGTACTGGAGAGCACGAGAATCAGCGTCATTAGTAATAGGATGATATATTACACAATCATGAGCAAATAAACGAATTTTGGAAGATCAACCTCTTGGTAAGTCGTTAATGTATATTAAGAAGAGTAGTGGCCCCAGGAGTGCCTTGTGGCACGCTGGAGATAACGGGTGATAAATTAGACGAGCATTGGTTAGTGTAAACGAACTGTTGATGGCTAGTCAGGAAATTGCTTATCCATTGGAGAACACAAGGGTTAAAATTAAGACACAATAGTGTTAGGAAGAGCCCTTCATGTCGAAAGCCTTTTCGAAATCTAGGAAGAGGGCATCTATTGGTGTTTTGATAAAGATGCGAGCTGATGTCATTAACAAAAATAGCTAGTTGAGTCTTGCAGGACATGCCTTTCTGAAAATTATGTTGATTAGGATTAAGGAAATTAGCAGATGTTAGATAGCTTACAATATGAGAGTAAATTATATGCTCCATTAGTTTGGAACAAACGCTGATGAGGTAAATTGGACAGTAATTGTGGCACGATGACGATGATCCTTTTTTTGGTACTGGAATTATCTTACCTATTTTCCAGTCTTGCGACACCACTCCAGATGAAAATGATTGCTGAAAGGTATGGCACAAAAATAGACTAGAGGTGTGTGCAGTGTTCTTAAGCATATTGTAATTGATTCCGTCGATGCCGGCCAAGGATGTTAATTTGAGAGATTCAATTAGTTTTGTGATACCATATGCCTCGATTGTTATGTCTGGCATCATTGGGTTGTTGAGGTAAAGACAGTTTGGGAGGTCAGTGTTAAATTCAGAAGTGAACATGGAAGAGAAGACAGAGTTTAGTACTTCAGATACTTTAGGGTCGGGAGCACGGTTATCGTCATTATCATATAATAATAATGGTTTACGGTTATTTGGGCTAATGTATTTTCATGTGAAAGTACATAGTTTTTCATTGGAAATATAGTAAAATGGGGGGGTATACAATTTACTTTTACATTTGAAATTGTTTTGGAACAATTAGTTCGTTTGGCCATAGTGAAAGTGAGGCATGCCATGTGAGTGCCTGCAAGCAAATGCACTGGTTGTGCGACTCAAAAATTAAGCAAGTGAAAAACTTGCGGTAATTGTTTGTAGGAGCTCTGAATAATACGAAACCAGTTCTTGATTGTGCTACAAAAAGTGTCATGCATGCAGCAGTATCGTCCGTTTGCAAACTACAGTCACTTCTTGTCCAAGAACTGGGCGCACGCATGAAGCATAACAGGAGGTGTTTCTAAGGTGCTCCTGTTGCATCTGTGTCATGGTTGCATGTTTGGTTGGCCTGGTCATCAAATGTACTCGCAGTGCTTGTTGTAGAATGAATTATCTAAATTTTATGTATTTTTCTCTCAGCAAAATCTTTTGATTAGGTGCATGTAGGTGCCAGCAGCATTGGCAACGGAGAGGAATGATGATAGTCTGTCGTGAACATTTCGACTAAAATGGAATTCAACTTTCGAAGTGAAAAATTTTATCTATGTGTTTAAGGTGACTGAAAAATTCTTGCAGTTTGTGGTGGGCCTACTCGGTGAGTTGCAATAAGGGAATATATGTTGTGCTTGTGAGAGCACTTGCTCAAAGTGGACACTGCTACTGTGAGGGTTTGGAAGAAGTCTCAGGTGGACATTGAGCATTCTACTCAGACACTTTAATCATTCACACAGAATAGAAGTCTGCTGTGGTATGGCATGCAAGCTAGTATATTTCTGAGAATCTTAACACTAGCCTGAGTCAAATTTTTTGCGCTAGAAACTGTCTAGCAGAATAAGCTGGAGTGCTAGCAAATAAATTGCGGTGAGGTTGATCTGATGGTGCACATGATACGATGTTGACCAAGTGAATATTTGCCCGTTCTGTGTGATTTTCTGCAGAGCTGAGTGTTCGCTGTGACGGGGATGGCATGGAGTCCCTGCCACCAGACATTCCAGTCCCTGTGAGGAGGCGCGAGCCAAAATTTGTGCCCTACGAGCCGTACAAGGCCGCGGTAACTCCCATGGTGCCTCCCAGGTAGGTGGTGTGTGAGGCTAGCACAGATGCTACTGCAGTGTGCACACCACCGTGCAGAACCCAGCTGGCTGCGCTGGAGATCCCGTTCCCCTTGCACCATCCACTGGGAGGGGAGCCACCCCTGCTGGCAGTGGTACGCGAGGTGCCAGAGGGCACGCCACCGGCGCCTTCTGAGGCCCCCCTTGAGCAGCGGCTGCGCGAGGCACACCAGTGCAATCAGGACCTGCAGGAGCAGCTGCGTGTCCAGGTCGAGGTGCGTTACAGCCATGACATTTGCAGAGGATCCACCAGAAAGGCACATAGAATTGTTCACTTTCAAGCGCTTTAGCAGTGCAGCTTACATTAGACTGATCCATTCGAACCACTAGGAGGGCCTTCCCCTTTGAGCTGGCAGCACAACTGAGATCCAACAGAATTTGTATTACAATATAGACTCGTGTAAGGGCCGCACTTTTTTTTCTCACAGTTTTAACGAGGTGCAGCCCTTACACGGGACCGAACCTTTTGGTCCAAATGGTGTCGGCGCAGCAGGCAACCACTGCACCTCCTGGATCCCCAAATGTACCATTGCATGCAGCTGTAACATGCAGCTCTCGCCATCTAGTAGAGGCATGTGAAAGTGCACAGCACATGAAAATTTGCTGATGCATGTGTGTGGCATTGGGGTACAAAATGTGATTTCTTCACTAATGAATTTTTTTTTTTCAAGATTTTGGGCTGCCAAGTTGCGTGTGGGGCCCTTACATGGGTGCGGCTCTTACATGAGTCTATATGGTACATGGCTTCTCCAATTGCTCTGGGAGCAACTGAACAATTAGCTCAAACATGCTTTCTCTGGCTGCAATGCTGAGAGGCGTCTGTGTCGTTGCAAAGTGATTCGGAGCGTAGTAGGAATAAGCTGAATTTGCCATTAGACTGTGTTCACACTGCAGTGTCCCGCTTTGAGAAAAGCACCCCACCCATCGTGATTTGTGTAAAACTTGTGGAACATTCGGCTAGTCGTTTCCGAGCATTTCTGTGAAGCTTCAAAGGTCATTTAACAGTGTAACTAAGCATTATCATGTCAATAAGCATGTGCCTATAGCGTTAACAAATCCAGAATAATACTACTAAAGTGTTTTTTATCAATGATACAAGTTTTTGTATCAGTAATACAGGTTATTTGTAATTTTACTCTACCACCAGAGCACTTTGAAAGCAGTCTCAAAAGACGAAACGAATGGGCCATTAGCTCCCATTAATTCCAGACAGACCAAGCCAGACTGTGGTTTAGGGTGCCATCTGCATGTTCAAAATGACTGTCACACTGAATGGAACAAGCATTAGCATCATTTGAAACTTGTTGGGTTATCACGCTGAAAAATGAGGTAATGAATCCCGGCCACGGCGGCCGCATTTCGATGGAGGTGAAATGCGAAAACACCCGTGTAGTCAGATGTAGGTGCACGTTACAGAACCCCAGGTGGTCGAAATTTTCGGAGTCCTCCACTATGGCGTGCCTCATAATCAGAAAGTGGTTTTGGCATGTAAAACCCCATTAAAAGAAAAACAAAGTTAATGAAGACGCCTGCTTTGCTGCAATCTCGAAGGCCATTACACTCGAATCCACTTATAGCAAAGTTGAAGTGCCAAGAAAATTCGGCTGGCAGCTGTGCTTGTTCACAAGGATGGCTTGGTGGCTTAGTTGGTAAAGCATCTTATAGGGTTAGCAGCGCACACAGACGGCAACAGAGAGAAGAACATCAGGACACAGCACTAAACTACAGCTGGTACTTTATTGGAAGAGGCAACACATATATAGGCTTAAACAGCCAATGGAAAGGCTAACAAAGCAAAACACACACAAAAAAAAATCGGACTCTCATCATATTGACACATGTACGTGTTCATCTTTTTTAGGTGACTGCTTTTCACCCTCTAACAAATGTTATTGCTCAGCGTAGAACGCGCCATGTATCGGAAGTTTCTTGAATGTTATCAATGTTTCTACCCGTTGTCTGTTGTCGCAGAAGCTTGGGTTATCTGATAGCATGTGCGACGAGAAGTGCATAGAATTTTCTGGAAGACATGCGGGCACCAGCAATTACTCTGGAACCTTCGATGACCCATGTATAAAAGCCGATGTGCTTGACCAGCAGATGAAATTTTCGACGGTCGCCAACTGTGTTCGCCGCTATCGTTGTGCTTTGAGTGTAACTTGCTTTTGTGGGCACAGGTTCGCCCAATAAAAAGTTAGTCAAGCTATTGACAGTTTTGCTGCTGTGTTTCTTGACTGTCACTACCACGTGACATCTGGTGGAAGTGCTAGCGTATTCATGTACCGAACGCCCCCGCAAAGCCGGGATCCAAGCCAGAACCACGAACACAACTTGAACGTCGCCAAGGACCAGCGAGCTAGCCGCAGGCTGCAAGGACTACCCCCGGAGCAAGGACATTTGCCTGAGGTGACCAGGAAGATCGTTACCAAGTCAACAACCACAATGGCAGCACCAGCGTCCCCCATTGCACTTCAACAACCAAGGGAGTCGCCCATCTTCGATGGAGCTTTGTTTTATGATCCCGAAACCTGGCTTGAGACTTTCGATAGGTTCTCAGTCTTCAACAACTGGACCTCTGAGGATAAGCTGTGCCACGTGCACTTCTGCTTGGAAGATGCCGCGAGGACATGGTTCAAGAGCCAGGAGTCCACCCTCAGAATGTGGGACCTGTTCCGCAGTAACTTTCTGAGGACTTTAACGAGCATTGTCTGAAAAGAAAGGGCTATAGTTCTGCTAGAAGCCAGAGGGAAACTACCCTATGAGACCATCAGGGCCATTGTACACGAAGAACTGCGCAAGATGTTACCTTCTTCACTACTTCAGGTGTCCTCGGTCATTGACATGGTCAAGGACGATCTTCGACAGTCACTGGGCATTTCCGAAGTGCAACCCAAATTGCTGCTTCCTGTGCCGGAAGCGATGACCTACGCCTCCATCGCTTTGTGCCCATGCCAGGACTCTGTAACGGCGCAATTCCGTCGTCTGCCGCTGCCACCACCAGCTCGCCCATCTGCCGCTGTGCACCACTACCCAAGGAAAACAGATGTATGGTGCACCCTCTACCACTGCCTGCTGTGCCATCACTGTGGAGAAGTCGGCCACGTCTACCGCCGATGCCCATACAGTGACTTGGGACTGCGAGGGTTCGTTGTCAATGCGTCACGCCCACAGCAAGGTGAACGGCCTCGCGATATCTCTAACTACCTAGCCGCCACTCAGTGGAGCCCATGACAACTGTCCCGTTCGCTTTCACCCGGCCATTACCTGTCCCGGCAACACCAACTATACACTGGCCCAGCCTGGGGCCGGGCTGCAAGCCGATACCCGGAAAACTAAAAGCAGCAACCAATGGAGGTGCTGTTGGTGTTCGACGAACTGAAGAAGATCCTCTGCCACTGCCAAAGATGCCAGAAAACCTGTTTCGACGACATATTAGTGAGACGCCGCCTTCCCGACAAAGTCTGGAAGCAAAGAATATGCCGATGAAAGGCGACCTGATGACAAGATGTTTCAACTTTGGGTCAGCCCAACGCAGACGTAACTGTAGTGCAAGACAAAAAAGCTGGGCGCATTCCAAGATCATGTAATGGGAGCACAGTTCTTGTTTCCTTGGAGTAGATCAGTAAGCGGATAAATCAGGTGAGCACAGCGGGGGATGAAAGGCCGATAAAAATTTATCAATCCCAGGAACTCACGTAGTTTACATACGGAAGTGGGCTGAAGAAAGTTGCGAGTAACTTGCACTTTGTTAGGGAGCGGCCGAATGCCATGGCGGGCCACGCGGTGTCCAAGAAATAGATTAGGCACGCCGAACATACACTGACTTTGTTGCTTTGTTGACTTTGTTGACGATTAGCCCGTAGTCGGCAAGGCGTTGGAAAAGCAGCCAAATGTGTGAAAGGTGATCCTCTGCATCACGGCTGAAGATGAAGAGGTCACCGATGTTGGCAAAGAAGGGAAGACATCGGGTGACTGTGTTTGTCAAACGCTGGAAGGTGTGAGCAGCATTGCGGAGACTAAAGCGCAGGCCCAGGTATTCAGTCAGGCCAAAGGGGTCATGACGGCAGTCTTGGGAACTCTCTTTCAAAAGGTGGTTTCTCCATGTAGTGGTGCTGAAAAATCCGCAATGTTAGGCAGGGGGTAGCGATCGGGATAGTGGCGTTGTTCAAGGCGCAGTAGTCTTACTAGGGCTGCCAGTCACCTGGGGACTTGCACACTATGGGCATAGGAGATGTTGCAGGACTTGATGATGACGCTCGAGCATATGGTTGAATTCGGCTCCGGCAATCTTGAGTTAATCGGGTGCGTTGCGTCGTGAAAGACTCTGCACAGGTGGCCCTGTGGGGATAATATGGTGGGAAACATTGTGCTTGACAGGCCGCATGAAATTGGACGGGCGAAGCAAGTGTGGAAACTCGTCAAATATGTGCTCATAAACCGATAGAGGTGCCTGACGCCGGTTGTGCTGATGCCGGCTGTTGACGCTGTACCTTGCACCGTTAGGTGTGTCGTAGCATCGACAAGATGCTTGTGGGCCACGTCCACAAGTGTCGAGAACCTGCTACGAGAATTCATCGGAAAAGATGCCAGAGTCCAATGTTTAGTGTGAGGCCGCATTCACTGTAAGCCATGATTTAGGTCTTGTTGATGGCTTGCAGCATAACTGCAGATCGGCGATTCTTCAAGAATGCCGGCACGGGTGGAACAAGGCTAACTTCGGCTCCCGTGTCTACTAGGAAACTGAGTCAAAAGCAAAAAAAAATTGGCTGAAGGCTTAGCTTGGTTAAGACTGGAAGATTTCGAAAGCAATACCCTTGGCTGATGGTGTGGACATGGTTGCCCTTCGTTAAACTTATGGCTATACATAATCTGACATAGCGCAAGGCCGCGCGCCAACCACTGCGAGGAGCTGAGCTGTAGCCCCATTTATCCTCCTAGCGTGACGTCACACCAGCGAGCGCCCTCTCTCAGTAGCGCCGCAGCAGCGGCGCACAAGGCTTCGCCTCCACCATTGATGCCGCGAGCTGGGGCCCCGTCTCTCGGTCTGGCGTGACGTCACACCAGCGAGCGCCCTCTCTCGGTAGTGCCGCAGCAGCGGCGCACAAGGCTTCGCCTCCACCATTGATGCCGCGAGCTGGGGCCCCATCTCTCGGTCTGGCGTGACGTCACACGGTCACGTGATGCGCAGCTGTGTAAGGAGGCGCCATGACCACCGATGGGCCGAAAGTGCGAGCAGTATTGCTTTCGCAATAAAAACAAGCGACCTCGATGTGCTCCTTGACGGCCACGCAGTCACCACCTTAGTGGACACAGGAGCCGACTACTCCGTCATGAGTGGACCCATTGTCGTCCAGTTGAAGAAAGTTAAGACTGCATGGGAAGGCTTTCAGATTCAGACCGCTGGAGGACACCTAATAGTGCCGACTTGAATGTGCACGGCAAAGATTAGCGTTCGTGACCAGACTTACCCTGTAACCTTCGTTGTCCTCCAACAGTGTTCATGAGAAGTCATTCTCAGCATGGAATTCCTGAACCAACATGGAGCAATCATTGACCTAAAGTCAGAGTTGATAACACTGTTGCAAGATCAAGAGGCACCACCGGACAGCTCTTGTAGTCACCAGCCTTGAATGCGCTCAAAGATCAAGTGAACATCCCGCCTCGTTCCAGCATTGGTATTTCCGCCGGCATCGAAACACCCGCAGCGCAGGTGTAGAAGGCGTCATCGAAGGTGACAAACATCTACCGCTCGACCATAAAATTTGCGTCTCAAGAGAATTTGCTAGACTGCATGGAGGAAAAGTGAAAGGGATGCTGACCAACTTCAGCCAGGAGTTCAAGCACGTCAAGAAGTACATGATGATCGCATATATCGAGGAAATGGTAAATACCAGCTATGCATTTGTCCTCTTGGATTCTGCTGCATCTACCCTGACGACCATTGTTTCCGAACCAGAATTCGGCATAAATCCTAGTCTTCCCATGAGCAAGCAGGAATAGACTGCTTTTCGACATCATCAAAGATTCGACAAACACCATTTGCAAAGCATTGCATAATAATCGAAGAGTATGCTTGACCACTCCACCAGAGCCCTTACCAAGTTTCAACTTACCAAGCTATAAGACAACAAGTAGTTGAAATGCTGCACGACGACATCACCCACCCGCCAAAAAGCCTGTGGGCAAATTCTCCTGTTGTCTTGGTGAAGAAAAAGGACAGAACTCTACGTCTCTGTATCGATTATCGTCGACTGAACAAGATCACTAAGAAGGACGTATACCCCTCCCACGAATAGACGACACATTAGATCGGCTCTACAACACTTACTACTACTTGTCGATGGATCTAAAGTCTGGCTACTGGAAAATAGAAGTTGATGAGAGAGATAACGAAAAGACCGCCTTGCTCACACCAGACAACCTGTACGAGATCAAGGTTATGCCATTTGGACTGTGCTCGGCACCTGCAACGTTTGAGTGCGTGATGGACACGGTTTTAGTAGGATTGAAGTGGCCGACCTGTCTTGTTGTCTTGGATGATGTCGTCTTCGCTGGAAATTTCGACGATCACCTCAGGCGCCTTACGACAGTACTGGAGGCCATCAAGTGATCAGGGCTTACTCTCAAGCCGGAAAAGTGCCATTTTGCTTATGATAAGCTTCCGTTCCTAGGCCACATCATCAGCAAATCTGGAGTCCGCCCCGACCCGAAGAAGACATTATTATTCAAAAGACTAGCGCAAAATAGCAGGGACAAAGACAGAGAAGACGACAGGACGAGCGCTAATGATGACACACCAACTAGCCCAGCTTTCTGCCTTGACCGAAGAAGACATCTGTCATTGCAGCCCATCAACAAGAAGGCAGTGTGTAGATTCCTTAGCATGTGTTCCTACCACAGGCGCTTTGTCAAGGACTTTTCACGCATCGCCAAGCCACTGACACGTCTAAATGTGATGTCTAGCTCAAGTGGGAAACGCCCCAGGCTGACTCATTTCAAGAACTCAAACGACGTATGCAGTCGCCACCGGTACTTACACACTTCGACAAGGACGCCGATACAGAAATCCTCACCAACGCCAGTAGCCTAGGCCTCGGTGCTGCCCTAGTCCTGAGGAAAGATGGACTTGAACGGGTGATAGCTTATGATAGCCAGTCGCCGTCAAAAGTGGAAGGCAATTGTTCTACGACCGAAAAGGAATGCCTCGCCATCATTTGGGCTACAGCGAAATTCCGCCCTTACCTACATGGCAGGCCATTCAAAGTCATCAGCAACCATCACGCGTTGTGTTGGCTAGGGAACTTAAAGGACCCTTCAGGATGCCTGGCGCAGTGGAGCCTCAGACTGCAAGACTATGGCATTACTGTAATCTACAAGCCCGGACAAAAACACTCTGATGCTGACTGCCTATCAGGTGCCCCCACTGACTTGCTGCCACAAGACAACGAGGATGACGACGCCTTCCTTGGAATACCGTATTTACATGATTGTAAGTCGACTCGAATGTAAGTCGACCCCCCCATATCACATGTCACAGGAAAAAAGAAAAAAAGAGCAGACCCGCGGGCGCAATCCGTAATGAAAATTTATTAGTAGCTGGCATGGTCTCTCGACTACTCATCCTCACCAGTGCTGCCATCGTCATTGCTGCTACGGTGGCACGGCACATCATCGTCCAGTGAAATTGACATTTTTTTGCATACATAAGTGCATTTGCATGCATTCATAAGTCCCCGCCAAAAGCACCCAACCACACAGAGCTGTCAGGGAGGCTCTTTTTACATGTCCGGTTGGCGTAAGTTTGCGATATTCTGCTGCCAGCCACTCGTACTCACGGCGGAGCAAGTCCTTAAAAGGCAAAGATTCAGGCTTGTCTCATGACCATGTCGCACGTCACTGGCAGGGACTGATCATGTATTTCGGCGACATGCGCCACATGTTTGGCCTTCAGCTCCGGAAAGCGTCCCGACTTCGGCTTGCGGAAACCTTTTCGCTTGCCGTCACAGGTGAAAATTTTGCTTCGCTCCCGTAGCCACTCTCGCACCACCCATTAAGAAACATCAAACTTGCGGCCTGCTGCGCAAGTTTCTTCAGTGTAAAAGATGGCAGCCCTCTTCAACACTGCTGTGAACGAGCGCCGACTGTTTAGTGGACTCGGGGTACTCATGACGACCGAGGAAGCACGGAAGTAGCACGTGGCCGGCAGTCAAATCGAATGCATGAAACTAAATAGCTACAGGGAAAGATAAACACACGAGCGGTGTCTGCTCTTCCATGAACTATCGATAGTTCCCGCAAGCACCGCTGTTCTGAGGGTGCCGCTGCAAATGGAACAGTGGCACTTCCATGAACTATCGACACTCCCACATGAGTGCTGTGTGCACTGTAAAACTCTCTAAAATGTTGAAAAACCCTTCCGAAAAGTGAGCAAATGCGTGGAATAGCGGAAAGCTACGGGTGGGGGGGTCGTAGAGCAAACATAAAATTGTAACTACGTTGTAGCTCCCCTGATATCCCGTTGGTCTTGCTTTTTTTGCAGTGCCATGTTTTGGTTTCGATTGTAAGTCGAACCCCCAACTTTAGATTTTCAAATTAAAAAAAAATAGGTCGACTTATAATCGTGTAAATACGGTAATAAGCTTGGAAGATTTCACTGAACAACAACGAGCAGACTCGGAGCTAAAAGCCTGGTCAAGTATTTGGAAGGGAACACCGATGTCCCTAGGCCATTTAAGTGAGGATTGTCTTCGTTTTTGCTTCAAAACAACCTGTAAAGAAGAACTTCACACCAGTCCGTGCCAGCTACCTCCTTGTTGTTCCCTCAGCACTGCGCCCAGAAGTACTGCACGCCCTGCATGACGATCCGGCCGCTGGGCACTTCAGATTCTCCTGGCCGCTATTGAGGATACAGGAAAGGTATTACTGGCCGCGCCTGACCGCCAACATCACCCGTTACGTCAAGACATGTTGAGACTGCCAGCGACTCAAGACACCACCGACAAAGCCGGCAGGATTACTACAGCCCATCGAGCCTCCTTGCAGGCCATTTCAGCAGATCAGGATGGATTTCCTGGGGCCCTTTCCGACATTTACATCTGGAAACAAGTGGATTGTCATGGCAACAGACTACCTTACCTGCTACGCCAAACGAAAGCTCTGCCTAAAGGTAGTGCGGCCATAGTAGCCAAATTTTTCATCAAGAGCATCCTGCTGCGACATGGTACGTCAGAAGTCCTCATTACTGACAAAGGAACGGCTTTTACTCTGGTGCTTTCTCTAGCCATTCTGCAGTACAGCCACACAAATCACCGGAGGACCACTGCCTACCACCCGCAGACGAATGACCTAATGGAATGACTGAGCAAGACGCTCACCAACATGTTAGCGATGTACGTCGACATCGAACACAAGGCATGGGACACCATGCTGCCGCACGTCACCGACAAAGAAAATGTGGACGTCACTGCCTATCTCCAACGCGGTGAAGAAGGACGACAGCTCGCCTGCCTGGACATCAAGAACCAGCAAGAGAGCGACAGCCGACACTACAATCATCAACGGCGCTACGTGGAATAGCAGCCTGGCGACAGTGTTTGGGTTTGGACCTCGAGAGAGTAAATTATATGTTCCTTGCAATTGCAGGAAAAGGTATATCGGCCAGTTGGGTAGGTGTGTGAACGACAGGCTCAGGGAGCACAAGAATCTGGTTGGAAAGACTTTTCGTACTGGGCCACCTGTCATTACACTGTATAAATTGTACTTGTAATCAGATCTATGGGGAGTGTACAGGGATTAAGAAAGAGAAGGACAAGCAGACACGTGAAGTGGTCGAAGCATGCGAAATCCATTGTGATAAACAGAATTGTATAAGCACACCTACAGTGACACTCCCAAAAAAGGAAATTGAATAGTATCTGGATGATGCTTTGTAAAGGGCAGAGGGCGATATGATGGGAGTCCAATTTCTTTTTTTTTGTTTATTTATTTTTATTTATTTAACAATACTGTAGGCCTTTGCACAGGCCCAAACAGGAAGTGGATTGTACAATATACACACACGAGCATGGGAAAAACAGGAAAAAAGAAAAACAAAAAAATATATATAAAGCAAAAAAAAATGCCATACAACAGCACTGGTATACAACGCAAGACACCCTTTTTTTTTTTGTTTCACATGAATCAGGGAAAAGGTACTCAAAACAATTGCAATATTTGTCGTATAATATTCTTGTAGTTATTGTGGATCTATATAACACCACTACTCAGCACATTGCAATATTTACATTTGAAATGCAATCACACGTGCACTAGTGTCCAGTCAATCAACCAACGCATTACCTTTAAACTATGCGCTCAACTACTTTCATGAACAGCCAAAATATGACTCCAATTTTGCGACAAAGCCATCCACAGAATCTGAGTCTACAATTTCCTTTGGTAACGAATTCCAGATTTCAATTGCCCATGGGAAATATGAATAGCTGAACGTGTCGCACTGTGTCGGATATTGCCTGATGTGTTTATTATGACAGGTTCTATTGGAGTGTCGGTGTGGTGGCTGCGCGTAATCTCGCTTATCTATATTAATTTTGTCATTACATAGCATAAAAAGAAATTTCATGGCAGCCACACGACGCCGACAAACAAGGGTAGGCAGTGCTGCCTGGCTTCTAAGAGCACTTACGCTTTCGTGTCGAGAATACTTATGGTAAATAAATCGCAACGCTTTATTTTGAATGCTTTCTAATTTCTGTGAGAGTCCTTTCTGGTGCGGGTTCCACACTATGCTACCATACTCAAGAATTGGCCTTAATAAAGTTCTATATGCTGTTAGTTTCACGTAGGATGGTGCTGCAGTTAATTTTCTTCGCAAGAAACCGAGTGTTCGGAAGGCCTTCGTGCATGTATTATCGATATGGGTATTCCATTTTAACGCGCTTGTAAAGGTTATGCCTAAATATTTTACTGTGTCAGTTTGTATTAAATCGTTGCCGTTTAATGTATAATTGAACCTAAAGATCGACTTTCTATGAGTTACGGTCATATACTGTGTTTTCTTAAGATTAATTTCCATTCCCCACATGTCGCACCAGCGGGCTATATTGCTTAGTGTAGTATTTAGTCTAAGCTGGTCCTCGATTCCTTGCACGCTTGTATAAATTACCAAGTCATCGGCGAAGAGCCGCAATTTTACTCCATTTTCTGCACAATCAGCGATGTCGTTAACATTTGTGTGTGTTTGGCTTTGGCTTTGGCGATGTCGTTAACTTGTGTGTTTGTTTGGCTTTGTTAGCCTTCCCATTGGCTGTTTCAGCCTATATATGTGTTGCTTCTTCCAATAAGGTACTACATAGTTGCAGTTTAGCACTGTGTCCCGTTCTTCTCTCTGTTGCCATCTGTGTGTGCTGTTAACCACATGAGCCTGCTTCAGGATGGGCCCATTGTGTGACTGTGCATTCCTGTGCTAATAGCATTGTTGTGTTGTAGCTGCGTGCTACTCTTCCAAGAAAGCTCAATACAGCAATGAAGTCATGCAATGCGTTTACAGAAAGTGGCTGAATATTACAAAAAGCCAAGGGCATATTGCCTAGGCCAAGTTGAATGTGCCTCAAGTGCAAGGTATTCAACCGCCAGTCGGGGATTGTGTGCTCTTGCAACCAGGTGAACCGTGAGCTGAAGAAGCTTCTTGTGGCTTCTGTGGGGGAAGATCTAGAAGCACGCGTACACTTTCTCAGCGAGGACAAGGCGCAGCTGGCTGCAGATGTGCGAGCTTATGCACAACGATTGAGCCAGGGCCGGGAGGAGATTGACCGGCTGGCCATCCATGCGGACGTTTGGCGCTCAAAGTTCCTGGCTGCAAGGTATGTGATTGACTAATGGATTAGTGAGCAGATGGGAGGCATCTCTAAAATTCCCCACACGCATTTCGCAAGTTTGCTTTTACTCTGGCCCCACAGAACCTACTCCATGACAAGCAGCTGTTTCACAGTTAACCTAAGGATTCTTCAAGTACACTTCCTAGCGCAGATGAAGTACAGTGTTTGGTTTGCAATTTAGATTGTGCATATGTGGCTGAGACTCAGCATAACCAAGTTATGCTTGCAGTGAAAAACATGGCAAAATAATTGATTTTGTTAAGTCAAGGTTTCTGTGTTCCCGCAGTAAAAGTTACTTCACAGATTCCTAGAACAGTCCTGTTGCATAACACTTCGTCAGTTATGAACAGGCTCGGGCACGAAATTTGACTGACGGTGTCGAAAAGAGCTGGTGTGAGAACTTGTGCCGAGAGTGAAGCTTTCGCGTGGAGCACGATTATTGCTTTCACCTGCTGTCGCATGGCACCATTCAAACCATTATCATAATAATGCCCCTTCTGCTGTGTAGCGATTCCCAATCACCGTAATGTTGGCAGTAGTCGTTCATAATAACTGCACAATAGGCAATGCATTTTCCTTTCTTGTAAGCTCATTTGAGTTGGTGTATTGATTTTTCAACTGAGAGCATGTCATCATGAATAGGGTATGCTGAATGCCGTACTGTTACCACAGGTGATGGAATGTACTTTGCTTGATGGTCTGTGTGAAAATCATGAATTCATTGTCTGGCAATGTTCCTTTGCTTGTCACAAAGGCTTCAAATACATGCACGATGCAATGGGCATGGACATTGTTATTTGGCTAAAGTATGAAACAAAATAAGTCACAGTATTGCCTGAAAAGCAGAGCATTGATAATGATACCAAACTATGGACAACTACAGTGCAGTCCACTTATAAAGATATCAAGAACGAAAAATCCTATCATTATAACTGATCATTACTATATCTGAACTGCCGTAAGAAATGAAAAAAGCTCCGAGACCAAATTTGCCACTTACGATAAAGAAGTGACATTGTAGAAAGAAAGCTGTGAAAAATGACATGTTCATGTATACCTCTAAACAGCACGTCAAGTGTTAGGTGCACTGAAATAGTCAGAAATCTACACTTGCTTTCATGGATGTTTCAGGTTCACAACCACGGTGTGCGTCGTGTCGAGCGGCTGCGCGAACACTGGCAGCTATAACCTAGTGTACATGAAATCACTGGGCGCCCCTATCGACAACAGTGCACTTTGCGTCGACATTGGGGTCAGTGTGAAAGACGGGTCACTGTCAGTCTCGTCGGCTTCATTGCACAATGCCACCACTTGTCGTGACAATGATCGCCCTGTCAGAGATTTTTCGCAGAACGAATCAGCGCTGTCTGCACTCAGAAGTTCCTCCACCGAAGCACAACCTATTTTATCACCAATAGCGACGTGCTCCGGTATTGTCAGTGGCTGCTGTCGTGTTGGTCTCACACATGAGGGTTTTGCCCTGGTGCGCAAAGCCCACCATTTCCGTTCATCAGCAGGGTCACTTGTTCTAACCGTCATGACTGCACAAGCTGGTACATTGAGTCTTGCAAAATTTGCAGCTTTTTCTCAAGCGACACAGCTTTGTGCTTTGTTGGGGCACCTACCGCTGCTTCCGCGGCGCATTTCCGCACTTGCCGAGAAAGAGAGAAAGATTGTAGAAAGGGAGTGCAGGTGTCGTTCACTTCTCGCTTTAATTTTTAAGCATAAAGTGCTTTTAGCTCCTGTTGTCGGCGACCTTCAAGTGACCTTGAGCCAGAAGCCAGAACCATTATCCGGGCACTCACACGAGAACATTTGGGCAAGTTGCAAGAACAAAACAAGATCATCCAGGCAACCAGTCAAGACTGCACTACATACGCTAGTTGCTTCCCAAACAAGTTACAAAAAATATTGCTTCCATGTTCTTCCTGATGTTTGTTCATAATATCACTCAAACTGTAACTTGTAGTACGCTGAAGTATTATTTGTCATTTACAATAGTGACATTCAAAAGGCAGATACAAGGCACTATAGACTTCATTGTCATCTTTGGCACTGAGACAAAGTTGCCTGTGATCTTTCTAATACCAGCGATCTGCGAGTTCCACGGTGCATCCAGCGCGCCAGCAATGTCTGGCAGCGTCCTAGCCAGCAGCGTCCTGTGAACCGCAGATGGCTGTTTGGCCGAGACGAGAGTTGCAACGAGGATCTGTCTGTGACAGAAAACTATAACGTCCAGATGGATCACTGCACAGTACGGTGTGATGTGGCGTGGTGCGGTGTGGTGTGCTGTTGCGAACATGCACTACACCTATTTAAAGACTGTGGCTAGTATCATCTCCAACCAATCTGCTTTGGTGGTAGCCATTTCATGCTTACACTTACTCTCAGTTACGGGAGAGCCCAAATTTTTTTTCCCCCTCTGTACGCTTGCCAACGACGCGGATGAATGGCTGGATGTTATCAGTGTCCCCTTTGGAACGGGTCTGTGGGTTGCACCACCAAGCTTTTACTATATTGCCTACTGTCCTACCTATGTTACAAAAAAAAGGGGGGGAAAAAACAACCAAAATGAATTCCCATAACCAAAGTTTCTGAACCCCTATTGTGAATTTTGTTTTTGTACACCTCCGTTGTTTGTTGTTTCCCTACTTTTCTTCCAGCAATCTTCCAATTGCCTCTTGCTAATCTCTACTGTTTACATGTTTACTTCTCCCTGCTCTCGCTGAACCCAAGGGCTTTAAGGAGCCCAGTAGTGCCTAAATCTAATAAAGCTTGTCCTAATAAAACTAGTTTCATCATTTCCCTAACTTTACCATAGCAAGCACATGCTTCTTCCTTGCTGTACTTTAAGCTAGTACACGTTTTAAGGCATCCTGATCTCGCTTTGAAAGGTAGGGACCTTCCCTTTAAATTATCGAAATTGGTTATTTCCTGATTTCATTTTTTCTTCTTGGGTAGCTATTCATAGCAGATTTCTTTTCCATTGGTGCCACCCATGAGATTTTCTGAGCCTTTTGGACATTGTCTTTGACGTTTTTTGTTGCCATGTTGCTTACCATACCGGTCGCTTACTTGCTGGTAAGCTTCCTAATTATTTTCCGCTACAGTGAATCAATCTTTTCATGCACAAATACCTGAACACTCACACAGCCCATTTACTTTCTTTTATACTTCTCAGTCGTTCTTCAAAGCTAATTTTACTTTGAGCTTCTCTCACTTCAAAACTTGTCCAGCCCATGTCACCATGCACAGCTTCAATTGTAGTCTTCCTGTGAGCGCCCAATGCGAGGCGTTCCACTGACCTTTGGTTGCCATCGAATTCTGATTGTACCCCTGATTTCTAGCAAACAACCGCATTTCCAAATGTAAGTCCTGGAACCATTACACCTTTCCACATACCCCAGAGCACCTCGTACCTATTGTATCTCCATAGCACTCTGTGTTTCATTATGGCCACACTTCTCTTCCCCTTTACTCTTAGTGTTTCTTCCTGTGTTTCCAGATATCTACTGCCTTCATTTATCCATATACCAAGGTGTACTGACCGTCATAGAGTTTCTCACTATAACACCTAGAGGATAATCTGGCGCCACCGTCTATGGGAGTTTCTTAAGGGGGCACCGTGCCATCATGGGAATGACGGTATATGTGTCTGCGAGGCTCGTGTTGGCTGGTGTTGTAAGAGGCTTCGTCTAAAACGTGGATATGGCTACGCAAATAACGCGTTCTCAAAGTAAAATCTTCATGAAATGTTTCCATTCACGCATATTACATCTTTACTCACCCACGATGCATGACCAAGCGAAGAAAAGCAAGAACAGACGACCAACTGTTTCAAAGCGAGCGCGAACCTTGTCGTCTGTCCTCCAACTTTAGCGGCCCGCTGATACTTTTTACGTAACATGTAGTTGTACACACAATAACAAGTTCTCATAGTTAAACAAAACATGTTTTCGCGTAATAATAAAGCTAAAACAGCTTTTCACGTGCTGTTTTAGTAGAAAGTGAATCATTGTGACAGACGGAACGGTACTTGCCAAGCGCGTCTTCATGGTGTCCTGTCTCTACGAGAACGATGCCAATCCGAATCCACAATATACCGGCATTCCTATGCATACCACAGCGCAGCAGCGCCAGATTTCCCTCTAAGTAATGTAGTGAGAAACTCTATGCTTACCGTATTTACTCGCATAATGATCGCACTTTTTAGTCAAAAAGAATTGATGCAAATTCAGAGGTGCGATCATTACGCGGGTTAAATTTCCCGCAAAAAGAAAAAAAATTTTTTCATCCTGCGTTTGCTGCGGGATGAAAACAGGCCAACAAATAGGCGGCTGCCGCCTTATGTAGTGTGGGACACCAAAACAAAAATGGCGGCCGGTGAAGCAAGCCAAAAGTGCCGAACGCGATTTTTTTTTCTCACAATTTCTTCTCAAACAATTTCTTCTGTATCAGTAATGAATAATATCGTTAATATCGGCAAGTTTACGGCAATAATGTAGCTATGTCCACTTTGAGGGGACAGAAACTGATGGGCGCGCTTAGCTGCCAGTTACATAGAAACACATGGCGAGCATGCTGCGGAAACTGTGGTATTTGTCTTCACTACTATCCTAATACGGCATGTTTCCGCTAAGGGTGGGCAGATATCTTAGCTGTGTTACAAGCGTTGGCGTATGAATAGGGCACACTTCTAACATATCAGTGTAAACCTGGCTGCTATCGTTGCCGCTTACGATTTGTTGCGTGCCCACGAGTGCAGACGAGAGGAATCGAAAGGAGCTTTTTTTGTTGTTGTTGTTGACCACAACCCTTATAAAGCCTACACATAATAAAGGCAAGCTTGGTTGTAGCTTTTTCTTTTTTTATTATGGAAGTGCAGAAAATGATGAAAGGAATGAAATGGTTCATCTGCTTAAGAACGTTTGATGCGTGCAGACCCCTTGGTTTGTCTTCAAGAGTAGTTCGCGTAGCATTCGACAGACGGTGAGCGCAATCATTATTAGCTAGACTTGGCACATGACATATCGCTGCTGCAAGTTCGGGGTGCGATCATAGCGCGGGAAATTAAAAAAATAGAATTTTGATGACAAAATTCAGGGGTGCGAACATTACGCGAGTGCGATCATTATGCGAGTGCGATCATTATGCGAGTAAATACGGTATATTTTTTTACGCGAGGTATTTTCTGGTCCAGTACTGACACTGTCTGTTCACTGTTTTCATTGAATACCGTAACACCTGATTTATTAACGCTAAATTTCAGACCTAAATTCTCGCCTTCCTGTCCACAGATTTTTAGAAATGGTTTTAGGCGCAAGAAATAAAACACGGACAACAGAATAAAAGGCACGAACAGGCGCCTGTCTGTGTCTTTTATTCTGTTGTCCGTGTCCTATTTTTTGTGCCTAAAACCATTTCTAAAAGCCATGTATCAATAGCTTGGCAACAGACGTTACTAAACTGTCTACAGATATTAGCCACATGTTGCATATCACATTGCTTGTTAGCTAGCAACACAATGTCGTTCACATAAAACAAACTTGGATGCTGCTCTTCTACTGTAACCGCCTGTTTGCATGAGAGATTAAATTGGATAGTATGTCCTTCTAGCTCCCTTGTCATCCTCACCATATACCATACGGTATTTACTCAAATCTAATGCATACTTTTTTTTGATAAAACGGGTCCAAAAATTGGGTGCGCGTTAGAAACGAGTATGACCCTAAATCTGTGTTACCATATTGCCATCAGCATTTCAAAATGGCCGCCTCATATGCTCTGCCGTAGCTTCCTCCATGTGCTGCAATACAAGTGCTTAGGCACTGCTTCCTTTGGCTTAGGTTAGTGCACCATCCGTCCTCCCGTTTGCTGTGTTTGCTCTATCAGCATGGAAGTGCCGACTGCAAAGACATGCAGCGTTCATCATGATGCCGCAATTAAAAGGAAAGCGATAACGTGTGCAGAGACGGACGGAAATTGGGCCGTATCACGGGCGTTCCGAGTTCCACAAACTTGTGTGCGGGACTGGCGCTAACAGGAGAGGCGTTCTACACTGGCGGCTGCTACATACAGTAGGCCCCTATCTTGAAAGCGATCTGCGATGGAGACAAGAGTCTACGCATCTAGGTCACTGTGCTGTGTTCTTGTCACTCATTTCGAATTGAAGTGAGAAGCCGCACAAAGGTCAATTCCTTCGCTCCTGCTACCGCATTTCCTCACTCCAGAATTTTGATAAAGAGTTTCCACAGTCATTGATGAGATATGTTTATGTTTGCTTATGCACGTTGTGGGGATGCGCGACTCTCACGCGTACTCTGATATGTTGTTTTTTCCCATAGCTCCCGTCTCCTGTAATCTGGCTTCGCTGCGTGGCTTTACTGCAGCGGTCGATATATTTGTAGGGTAGTACAAAAGATGGAACGAGTGTTGCTCTGCTAACGCAACATAACGGTGGGGTTACTTGGGCCAAAAAAGAGAAGGCTCTTCCTCTTTGGCTTGGGGTTGGCAAGCGGCACGGATGTTCTGCGCGTGTGCCGATCCATGCTTCTGCGAGACTGTCTCGCGAGGCCTTCCCCAGAATGGATGAACACGATCGTTCAAACACGCTACCATTCACGTCGGACTTTCATGATTTTTCACGCTTCCATCGGCATGTTTTGTGGATAGCAACTCAGCTAGCAGGCATTAGTCTATAAAAGGTGCAATGAATGCCCTTGTGATTGTTTGCACTACTGTGTTGTCGTTCCTTTGTCCTGAGAGCATGGTTGAGAAACCCACAATGTGACATCATGCTTGTTAATTTAGCTAGTAAGTGAATGTTTAAAATTTTATACGGCCGATAAAAGTACTATCCTTACCTTTCGTAAAACTGTCTACTAATTTGCTATCGTAATTGATGCTTCGCCTTTCAGGCAAAATGAGGAAACAAAATATTGACTCTCGAAGACAAAATGGCCATCTTGGACGCTGTTTCTGGAGGCGAAAAAAAGGATGTAGCTGCCAAATTTGGCACCCAACTAGTTCTCTGTTTACAATTCTGAACGCAAAAGATGCGATTTGCAGTGCAGTAGAATAAGGTACCGACTGCAAGAAGAAGCTGAAGCCATCACCATACGCCGACGTCAACAAAGCAGTGTTTACTTGGTTCTTGGACATGAGAGCACGAAATGTTCCCATCAGGGGCGCTGTTTTGCAGCAAAAAGCAAGGCATTATGCTTGTATCTTGAGCTGCAGTGATTTAAAAGGAAGTTACGGGTGGCTTCAGGGCTTCAAAAGCAGGTATGGAATCGTCGGCAAATTAATTAACGGTGAGTCCTCCTCTGTGGACTGCGATGGTGCCATTTCTTCGATTGAGCACAAGCTACCAGGCACTTTGGAGCGTTACAATGCGTGTGATACCTACAACGAGAATGAGACAGCCCTTTTTTACAAGTTGATCCCAAACCGCACCCTTACGCTAAAAGATGTCTGCCACAGCGGCAAGCAGAGTAAACGTCGCTTGACTGTTTTGCTCTGTGTAAATTCGGACTGAAGTGACAAGTGAGTCCCACTGGTTATCGGCAAAAGCGCCCAACCCAGATGCTTTAAACAGACACACAGAATGCCTGTGAAATACGTGGCAAATCCAAAAGCATGGATGAAACAGGGCATACAGTCAAATCTCGATATAACGAATCACACAGGACTGCCAAAAATCGTTCGTTATTTTGAAATATCGTTGTAATAAAAAACTTGAGATTATAAGCCAGTGGGCAAACCTAGAAATGAAAATGACGTACCTTGGCAGCAGACGCATGTGCAGACAAGCATACTCTCAAATAAAAATGTTTCACTCACTTCAAAGCCGCTTTATTTGAAAAAATCAGTGATGTTCTTCTGGTGCGTGCAGCATGCGTGACTGATTGGGAATGCATCTACTTACATCTTCCACTTTGCGCAATACCTCATCGCGTATGTCATTGCACCGAGCGATGAAAGTGCGGACAGATCGTGTGGGGTTGTGTTACTCAGCCAGCCAATCACAGAAGCAAACAAAATCATCGTCATGTGGTTTTTCAAAATGGTGTAGTACTTGATAGCTCCGGAGCATTCGCTATTCTTGAAGAATCTTTTCATCGGCGGAAGCAATGAGGTGTGCAGCAGACATGGTCGAAATGTATAGAGTCTGAGCATTTCACTCTTCAAAAGTCTGTGGTACTGTTCATTTAACTGCTTAGCCCGTTTTACTTATGAAACTGCACTTCCAACTGAAGTGAAAATTGACAATAAATAGATTCAGTGAAGCAACCATTTTATTTCAGTTCAATAAAGAATTAGACCTTCGCCATTCCACTATAATAGGCGAAAGAAAGGGTATAAAATTACGCGCTAATAATTTAATTTTTTTTGGTTACCACCTTATTTGGGTAACAAGAAAAGTTTGAAGTATGAATTATTTGCAGCCTTGCGGAAAAACAGTGGCTGGCAGTTATGAGGGTGTGGGCAGGGCTTTACTGCAGAATTAGGTCGTTTGTATCCGACTATAGCAGCGTTTTTAGAATTAGCTCTGGAAGAATTACAGAGAAATATATATTCATGGAACAATCACAGTTCTTTTGGATCCCTCGTTTACTGCTCTACCAAGTGCCAAAACCAACTAGTATTGTTATTTGGAAAGTTGCGTAACTATGCGTGGACGGCAGTCCTGTACAGCTGGGTAGAGCTCAAGACGCTGCAGTTCTAGACGTACTGCACCCACCGCGAAAGGTTAGAACAACACCTACATAAGCACAGCAGAGAAGTGGCTACGTCAGGCGGTTCGACTGATAACTGTAGAAGCTTCATCCAAAACACACGGAATTGTTCTCCACTTCCAGCGTCGTTGTCTCCACTTGCTCTTTAAGTTCTTTAAGTAAAAAGATGTTAATCCATAAACATTTTCATAAACCATGGTTAAGTTTGTTAATTTTCGCTTGTCCTTCGTGTTTGGCTGCTGCCTTGGCTCTCTCCTATAGTAGATCACTTAATTTCTCAACACCTTGCGACTAATTTTGCATGAAAAGTGCTGTACAATCAGGGAAAAACCAGACGAAGTAAACAGGTGGCGTTCATATTGTTTATGGGTTTAAGGAATAGTGCAAGATTTGATGATGAACGCTGTTTTGCATTGTTTTATTTTCCACCTTATCTAACCCATATAGCGGGTATATGGTTCGAGGCATCTACCATCGTAGTGGTGAGCCGTCACTCGAGGAAATAATGAAGTAAAAGGAAAAGTTAAACGCAAGTAGCGTTTTCTCTGGCCGCAACTCGTTCTACAAACATACAGACCAGCTGACTAAGAACCGAATCCGTTTCCTGATCCCTGGATAAGTCCGAACAAAGAAGGTTGAACTAACGAAGCAAGATCGATTCGTGCGACCGTTGAATAGATGGTGACAACTGAACGCATCTCGAGTTAAATGCGCGGGCACCCAACCTATGACAAAACTGGCCTTCACACCCCAAGAGATGCCGATAACTACCGCCATCCAAAAGGAGTGGAAAAGTCAGCACAATGTTGACCGCTGAATAGCTGTCAAGTCTCAGCATTAATTTGGCGGCGCTTTAGGAATGTGTGAGGAGTGATGGTGTGGGCGGGGATGGGGGGAGTATGCAGTTCGTCCCCCCCCCTCGCACGGGTATGTGCCTGCTTCAGGTCATCGTCATTCGAGACGGCGCGAACGCAGTTGACAAACTCTTCGGTTGCCAGGTCCGCCGCCGTTAGTGCTGCGCTGTCGCTCTCCACATAGTTGTCAAAGGAAGAGATGGCGGGCAGCTGTTCCACAACCTTGGTCCACAGGTCTCCTGGGTTGTTGTTGATCGCCTCCAGGTCATCTTCAAGCTACACAGGCACTTTACAAGCTCTGCTTTTCGCCAGCAGTTGCTAATGGGGGATGCCTTCAAGTTCCACCAAGCTCCTGTGAGCATTTCCGCTGCCTGACAAATATTGATTTGTCAAATAGCGGTTTAATTTTCTTCGTGCCTGTTGCAATGCAGCAGAGCAGGACTGTCATGCGAAGATGCGACTTCTTCCCTCCTTTGCCCTGCTGCCCTTTGAAGTGCATCATTCAGTCTGGCAGGAGCTGATAAAAACATGCGGTCTCATCCACGTTGAAAATATCATCTTCATAGTACGATTCAGCCACCTCTAGAGCAGCCTTCTCTATCAGCAGCCTTTTCTTTGCCCGAGACTACCTGCCAAGATATTTCGTTCCTTTGGCGGCAACGAAAAAGCCAACCCACACTGGCTTCGAACCCAGTTATTTCAAGTGCATCAGCAAATTCAGGGGCTTTTTCTTGGAGCATTGAGCCAGACATGGGAACGTTTTGCAGTCTGGCGTCTTTGAACTACGTGAGAATAGCTTGGTCCACATTTTGAAAGTTCCCCAGTTGCAGCTGTTTCCTCTAGCAGCGAGTTGCGACTCCCAGTGAAGCTTGACAATCTTGTCTGGGTCTTTCAAAACCGTTGCAACGATCAATGGGGCAATGCCACGCGGTCTGCACACTTTGATTTGCTTTTTCCCTGTGTCAATTTCCTGCAATACGCCCAATTTGTCCTGAAGCAAAAACTGCTTTCGCTTCTTCTTGGCGTCGTCGCTAGCTGCATTCATCGTTGGATGTCGTGCAAACATCGCCAAACCTTTGTCATGAACTTCTTGGTGGAGTTTGTGGTGAAGCAGTTGGCACTTGACATGGTGATAATGATAGCTACTGCGACATGGTGATGGTGATAGCTAATGAACTCACGGTTTGTTTCACGCAAGAGTTGTGGCGCTGTTATTTTTAGTCAAATTCGTAATACTGATGTTCCTTGGTTATAAAGGTGAAAATAAACTACGTCCATTATACTGAAATATGCACTGTATTGAAAGTCATAGTTCTGAAATATTTTTACATTGAAAGTAGGGGGAATCTGGCAGGGATCTTTAAGATATTCGTAAATTTGAAAAATTTGTTAATGTGGGATTCGTAGCAACGAGATTTGACTGTATTTAGTGACTGGTTGAGAGAGTTCAACAAAGATATCAAGAAACAAGGCCGCAGAATTTGTCTATTCGTAGACATCTGTTGAATGTTGAAGGCCTCGAGCTGTCTAACATTGAACTCCAGTTTTTACCAGCGAACTGTACCTCGCTCATTCAGCCCCTTGAGAGAGTAATTATTAACAGTGTGAAGCATAGGCACCGACTACGGGGGGCTCCAGGGCCCGAGCCCCCTCCGGAGGTATACGGAGGGGGGGGCCCCCCGGCGATGCTGAAGGCTACCCCCCCTCCAAACCTAACGTGTCACTGCCATAGTTTTGCCACCTACATTATTTGACGTCTCTTTTGACTTGCCTCGACCTTTTCACTTAAAATTTTATTGTGGCTAATAGCTTACTGCATCATTGTTAGCGCGCACGTGCACGGATTTTAATTAATACTCTACTTTATTTCTGCAAATCCGGACAATAGGTGAACAAGCGCATTAGAAATACCAGCAGTGGCTGCCACATCTGTATTTTCTCACTTCAACATTGTTTTAAATTTCCACTGTAAACACCATGCACATACATAATATATTTAACTACTGTATATAGACAGGACAAAATTTATTACATTTTTGAAGAACAGGAGGCAGCCAATTAACAATTATTTCTAAAGGTATGGATAGCTTATGCCTAGAGAATGAATATGTTGCTGTATGTTTACCTCGCTTCAAAATGCTTTGCGTGCTTTTTTGACCCTGCAAAAACCTGTAGACTTTAGTAAATCCTTCGGCAGAGTCTTTTATCAACAGTGTGTTAAATGAATGTGAATGATATGTGTCTCAGTATCACTTGTCTTTCCAGTAAGCAAAACAAAAACAAAGGACTCATTAAGAACACTTCTAATAACTTACAACATTAATTAGGGATAGAAACATTGTCACTTGCATGCACAGGTCATAAGTATATACAGGGTGTCCCAATTAACCATCATTCACCAAGATTAAAAAAAAAACAATGCGTTACTCGAATAAAACCTAGTGCATATTGTTTCCAGTACACTGGTGTAGCTGCCAGTAATCTTTTGTTGTTAAGATTTAGTTAGGTAATTGTAATTATCTAACTCAAGACATACTATCATAATTATCGAAATGTCAGTGAGGCATTTGTAGGCACAAGCAAGGGACATCTAACTGCAGTATTTTGAGCAACATACGATTTTGTTAAGAATTTTTTCAGATTGATAAATAAACCCTGCGAAATGTGGTGAATACCACGTGACTGTGCTCCCACCCGCATCATAAAGCAGCGCCCTTGAACCGGCCCCTTCTGAGTTTGCTAGAACAAAATGAAGGCAATAAAGCAAAAATCACTGCCCAAGCACTTTGTACAGATGGTTAACCAGCGAAGTGGAAACGTGCGGCCCCGGTGTTTATCACTGGGTTAATTCCGACAGTTCATTAAATGACGGCTTGGTAGGCTGCCGGATCCTCGGTACGCAGTTGCTGCTTGCGCTCGCCTGCACGAGCTTGTTCTTGTGCCTGGGCTGCAGCATCAGGATGACGTAGACGAGTTTCTTCACAGTTATGCTCGCGGCATTGCTGATTGAAAGCTGCCTGTTCCTCAGGAGTACGTATGACACGACTCCTACCCGTGTCAGAGCTGGAAAGAAGCTGCTGGGTGCCCGCTCGGCTGCAATGGAAAGCAACAACATCACTACTGGCGCAGCCAATCGCGCGCCTTTCTTTTGCTTCTTTTTTTTTTCATGCATTCACATGGTTTGGCAGGGGGTAGTTTCGCCGTACAGGCGACAGACAGACGGACGGACGAATCGGATAGCCATATAAAGCTTCGTTGTAAAACATCTTGATCGAGCCAGTGCCTTATCTGCTGCGCCTCGGCCGAATTAACACATCACGTTTGGAATTAGTTGCAAACAAGCTGTGATAGCTGTTCTCTTAGCGTAGGTGAAGTGCACCCCAGATGGTGCTTTTCTTTTGCCGCAAAACCTATCACCACAAAAGCGAATTCACATCATGATCGTCATCATCATCAGCCTGGTTAAGCCCACTGCAAGGCAAAGGCCTCTCCCATACTTCTCCAACTACCCCGGTCATGTACAAATTGTGGCTATGTCGTCCCTGCAAACTTCTTAATCTCATCCGCCCACCTAACTTTCTGCCGCCCCCTGCTACGCTTCCCTTCCCTTGGAATCCAGTTCTTAACCGTTAATGACCATCGGTTATCTTCCCTAATTAAATGTCCTGCCCATTCCCATTTCTGTTTCTTGATTTTAACTAAGATGTCATTAACTTGCATTTGTTCCCTCACCCAATCTGCTGTTTTCTTATCCCTTAACGTTACACCCATCATTCTTCTTTCCATGGCTTGTTGCGTCGTCCTCAGTTTAAGTAGAACCCTTTTCGTAAGCCTCCAGGTTTCTGCCCCGTACGTGAGTACTGGTAAGACACAGCTGTTATGTACTTTTCTCTTGAGGGATAATGGCAATCTGCTGTTCATGATCTGAGAATGCCTGCCAAACGCACCCCAGCCTATTCTTATTCTTCTGATTATTTCAATATCATGATCCGGATCCGCGGTCACTACCTGCCCTAAGTAGATGTATTCCCTTACCACTTCCAGTGCCTCGCTACCTATTGTAAACTGCTGTTCTCTTCTGAGTCTGTTAAACATTACTTTAGTTTTCTGCAGATTAATTTTTAGACCCACTCTTCTGCTTTGCCTCTCCAGGTCAGTGAGCATGCATTGCAATTGGTCCCCTGAGTTACTAAGCGAGGCAATATCATCAGCGAATCGCAATTTACTAAGGTATTCTCCATTAACTTTTATCCCCAATTCTTCCCAACCCAGGTCTCTGAATACTTCCTGTAAACACACTGTGAATAGCATTGGAGAGATCTATCTCCCTGCCTGACGCCTTTCTTTATTGGGATTTTGTTGCTTTCTTTATGGAGGACTACGGTGGCTGTAGAGCCGCATAGATATCTTTCAGTATTTTTACATACGGCTCGTCTGCACCCTGATTCTGTAATGCCTCCATGACTGCTGAGGTTTCGACAGGGGGGCACGCCACCGCAACGACAGTGGTCACAAAAATCCCCTTCTTGACGCAGGTTCTCGTCCTGTGGTTCGTATTGTCGCTTCGGCTGAGCTTCCACGGCAGCAACACGTTTCTGGCTTATCACCAAAGCGCACCCGCCCAGATGCTACCCATGGCCCTGAATGATTCTTTGCAAGTCACCTCACACAGGCCGTTCCTTGCCACAGTCCAGTTTTTCGTCTGGCAACATCGAGCAACTATGCACGAGGGACAGCCGCATCGACTACATATTGCACCACCGGACTGGGGCCAGTTGGGGCACGCCACCGCAACGACAGTGGTCACAAAAATCCCCTTCTTGACGCATGTTCTTGTCCTGTGGTTCGTATTGTCGCTTCGGCTGAGCTTCCACGGCAGCAACACGTTTCTGGCTTATCACCAAAGCGCACCCGCCGAGATGCTACCCATGGCCCTGAACGATTCTTCGCAAGTCACCTCACACAGGCCGTTCCTTGCCACAGTCCGGTTTTTCGTCCGGCAACATCGAGCAACTATGCACGAGGGACAGCCGCATCGACTACATATTGCACCACCGGACTGGGGCCAGTTGGGGCACGCCACCGCAACGACAGTGGTCACAAAAATCCCCTTCTTGACGCAGGTCAGTTACCTTCCGAACGCGGCTTGTGTTCGCTCTGGAAATCGCTGTTTTCTTGCGGTGTCGTGCCCCCCTTGTGTTATTGGAACTTGTTGTGGGCTGTTGTGTGAAATGTTATCTCTATATATCAATGCTAACACAATTACTCTGCTCCTGTTGCTGTCGGGCGACGTAGAATTAAACCCAGGACCAACTGACGTTTCACCGCCGTCCATTGAAACCATTGCAAAGGCCATATCTCGCATAGAAACATCACAAAGCTCTGTTCTGTCCGAACTTTCTCTAATCCGAGCATCACAGAATAACATCGAGACCCTCGTGACCAGCCTTTCGGCTAGCGTTGATGCCCTGGAGAAGATTGTCCAGTCGACTCAGTCAAACGAAATAGGTTTAAAGGCGGACGTGAATGGTAGCCTTGCAAAACTTTCTACTGAAATCAAAGTTCTTACCGAAAAATTCGATGATGCAGAAAATCGCCTGCGTCGTTCAAACTTAATTTTTTGTGGAATTCAAGACACAAAGGGTGAGACTTGGCTTGAGTCTCAGACAAAAATAGTATCATTCTGCTCCGAGCAACTCGGTTTATCCGTTAGTACAGACGACTTGGAGCGTGCACACCGACTTGGTCATTACCAGTAAGACAAAACTAGGCCTATTATTGTAAAATATGCAAGAGTTAAAGATAAATCAAGAATTCTTGCAGTGGCTTCTAGGCTCAAGGGCACGAATTTTTCGATTCGTGAGGACTACTCAGCCAGAGTTCGACAGGCGCGAAGGAAACTTTATCTTCATGGACAACAGAGCGGCAGATCATTTAAACTTCACTTTGACAAGCTGCTGCTTGATGGCAAACAATTCACGTACAATGCTGAATCTGATTGTATAGTTGAACTGAGGGCATAGCGGCCACTGCGTCTCTCCAGGCATGCGCGCCCCTCTTCTCCCCCCCAGACCTGCCACACCTCGATTACTGTCCCTGTTTATCAAAGTATGTCGGTCTTGCTCGCAAACATGCGTAGTTACCTGCCTAAGAAAGACGCCCTAGAATCTATCTTGAAAGACAACAATACTGACCTTGCTATACTTACGGAATCTTGGCTGCATCCAAATATTGCTGACCACGAGCTACTAAATGATAGCCAAACATACGCTGTTCACAGGCTTGACAGGTTGGGGCGTAGGGGAGGCGGCATTTTGATTTTTGTGAAAGAAAGTGTTCCTTCATATGTCACCAAATTGAACTGTCAACATGAAATTTTGTGTGTAAATATATCACTTCGGTCAAGTATGACTGTGATTATTGCTTGTTATCGCGCTCCTGACTGTGATGTTTCTTTCAACCATGAACTAAATTCTGTACTAGCGAATCTTTACTCACGCTTCCCGTCTGCGAATTTGATGCTCTGTGGCAATTTTAATTTTCCGGACATTAACTGGGCAAATCTAGACGCACATAACCAGCAATCCAAAGATTTTCTCGACACAATCCTTACATTCAACTTTACTCAGATGGCTAATATGGCAACCCGTGGGGAGAACATTCTAGACCTTGTCCTTGTTTCTAAACCCGAAATAACAAAATCGGTATCATCCGTAGCTGGTCTAAGCGACCACAAATTACTGCTATTTAATCTCTGCATCCCAGTTCCTTTCAGACAGTCCTCGACCAAATACATTAGGGACTACAACAAAGCAGATTTTAGCAAAATTAACACTGAACTGAACGCTTTTTCACATTTTTTTCGTGAGACTGCTCCTTCTCGTACAGTAGATGAAAACTGGTTGTTATTTAAGAATAAATTATTATGGCTTGTTGAGAGACATGTACTTCTTGTTCGCATTCGCGGTGATTTATGAAAACCCAGGTTTTCCAACACACTTCGGAGGCTGTCGGGAAGGAAAAAATGTCTGTTTCGTGATGTGAAACGCTCTAAATCTTGTTCAAAGTGGGACAAGTACTTCAGATGCCTGTGCAAATACACTAGCACTTTGAGACAATCCAAAAAGAAGTTCTTCCACCACGATTTGCCTAACATCATACGTGTCAACCCCCAAAAATTTTGGAATATTCTGAAACCAAACAATAGCTCCAATAACATTTCCTTGACTTATCCTGACGGTTCAAACGTGCTGCTTGATCAGCGGTCAGACGTAATGAACTCATATTTTTCTTCTGTTTTCACTCGTGAGCCTGCACTGAAGGACTTTGATTTGCCCATCCACAGTTTTCCCCTCATGTTTCCCATTACAATTACTTCTCAAGGCATTATGAAACTTATTGATAACCTGAAGATTTCTAGTGCCCCCGGGCCAGATAACATCACTGCTAAGATACTAAAAGGTACGAAAGCAATTTCCAGTCTAATATTACAAATAATTTTTACCCAGTCCATTACTGATAGTTCACTTCCAAATGACTGGAAGATTAGTAAAGTGGTTCCGGTATATAAGTCAGGCAGCCACTCTGATCCTTCCAACTATCGCCCCATTTCCCTAACGAGTATTCCCTGTAAACTCCTAGAACATATAATATATTCGCAAATAGCATGTCATCTCGGTGATCATTCCTTCTTTTTTCACAATCAGCATGGTTTCCGGCCTGGTTTGCCATGCGATGCACAGCTTTTTGAATTTATTACTGAACTTCACCTGAATTTAGACTCATCACTTCAAACTGACGTCATATAACTAGACTTCGCCAAAGCATTTGACTGTGTTCCCCATCAGCGGCTTTTGGCCAAACTTTCATACCTCGGTCTCGACCCTCTCGCACTGTCATGGATCCGTTGCTTTCTTACTAATCGATTCCAGTACACAGCTATCGGAAATCATTGCTCAACCACTGCTAGCGTCATCTCCGGAGTACCACAGGGGTCCGTCCTCGGTCCCCTTCTCTTTCTCATCTTCATAAACGACCTTCCCAACGGCATATCATCCAATATCCTACTTTTTGCAGATGACTGCGTAATCTACCATCGCATTACAGACCCAGCCGACCATGCAACGCTTCAAAAAGACTTACATTCATTAGAAACCTGGTGTTCCAACTCTTTAATGAAACTTAACATCTCCAAATGTAAAGTTATGCAGGTGTCCCGTAAACACTCTAACAAGAATCACTCGTACTTTTTAAACTCGACAGCCCTATCCACCGTTGAGTCGTATCGTTATCTCGGTATTACTATTAATAGCAAGTTGACCTGGTCCGACCTTACAACAAATTTGGCTACCGACACTAATAAATCACTTGGTTACGTCAGACGTACCCTTGCGCTGTGCCCCACATCCACAAGAAAACTAGCTTATGAAACTTTTATTCGAAGTAAACTTGAATACGCCTCAGCTATTTGGAGCCCGCACCAAGCTTACTTAATTAATATGTTAGAATCAATACAAAATCGTGCCGCTAGATTCATCACTTCCAGATACAGCCGTGAAGAAAGTGTCAGCGCGATTAAATCATCTCCAGGACTCGAACCATTGGTGTTGCGTCAGAAAATTGCGAAACTGTGCCTTTTCCAGCGACTTATATAATTATAACTTCCCCGAACTGCATAGAAGGCTTCTAATCCCACCAACCCGTACATCTCGTCGCCTTTTTAACTATTGCAGCATCCAGCGCTTGCATGGTTCAACACTTTCCTTTAATCAATCGTTTTTGCCTAGCGCCATTATAGAGTGGAACAATTTACCAGATAGAGTTGTCAATGAGCGCAACCCCATTATCTTCAAGCAGCTGCTTACTGATCACCTTAAACCCTAACCTTATAATGACCTTACTGTGCCTTCATTCTTTTGCGATTGCCGTCTCACATTGTGACTGTTCTGCTGATTTGCTTTTGCATTCTATTCAGTGTGCCTCTTGGCTTTTTTTGTTGTTGTTTGTTTGTTTTAATGCGAATCCACAGGCTGAGTCTTGCAAGAAATTGTAACCATATCTTTGTTTCTATCCTTATCTTCTGTAACCCCCCCCTTATGTAATACCCCGACAGGGGTCCTTAAGGAAAAATAAATGATGATGATGATGATGATCGAATGCTTTCTCGTAATCAATGAAAGCTATATATACGGGTTGGTTATATTTCCGCACATTTCTCTATCACCTAATTGATAGTGTGAATGTGGTCTAATGTTGAGTAGCCTTTACAGAATCCTGCCTGGTCCTTTGCTTGACAGAAGACTAAGGTGTTCCTGATTCTATTTGCGATTACTTTAGTAAATACTTTGTAGGCAATGGACAGTAAGCTGATCGGTCTATAATTTTTCAAGTCTTTGGCGTCCCCTTTCTTATGGGTTAGGATTATGTTAGCGTTCTTCCAAGATTCCGGTACGCTCGAGGTCATGAGGCATTGCGTATACAGGGTGGCCAGTTTTTCTAGAACAGTCTGCCCACCATCGTTCAACAAATCTGCTGTTACCTGATCCTCCCCAGCTGCCTTCCCCCGTTGCATAGCTCCCAAAGCTTTCTTTACTTCTTCCGGTGTTACTTGTGGGATTTCAAATTCCTCTAGACTATTCTCTCTATCATTCGTCATGGGTGCCACTGGTACTGTATGTCTCTATAGAACTCCTCAGCCACTTGAACTATCTTATCCATATTAGTAATGATATTGCCGGCTTTGTCTCTTAACACATACCGTATTTACACGATTGTAAGTCGACCCTCCCATATCGCTTGACCGGAAAAAAAAAAAGAAAAAAACCCGAGGGTGCATTCAATAACGAAAATTTATTAGTAGCCGACATGGTCACTGGACTACTCGTCTTCACTAGTGCTGCCATCGTCATCGTTGCTACAGTCCCACAGCGCGTCGTTGTCCAGCGAAATTTCAAATTTGGCAAACGACCGCACCAGGACATCTTGCAGAACAGCAGCCCACGCCAAATGCATCCAACCACACGCAGCCGTCAGGGAGGCTCTTTTGACAGGTCCGGTTGGCGTAATTTCGCAGTCTTCTGCCGCCAGCCATTCGCTGTACTCACGGCGGAGCAGAACCTTAAAATTAAGGCGAAGGTCCGGGCTTGTTTCATGACCACGTCGCATTTCAATGGCAGGGACCGATCACGCATTTCAGCGACGTACGCCGCAAGCTTAGCCTACAGCTCCGGAAAGCGTCCAGACTTCGGCACGTGGGAAATTTCTCATTTGCCGCAACAGGGTGAAAATTTCGCTTCGCTGCAGTCGCCACTCTCGCACCACTTGTTTAGAAACATCGAAATTGCGGCCCGCTGCGCAGTGATTTGTTTCTTCGGCGTAAAGGATGGCAGCTCTCTTGAACGCTGCTGTGAACGAGTGCCGAAAGATTAGTGGGCCTGCAGCACTCGTGACGACTGGGGAAGCATAGAAGTAGCACGTAGCCGGCAGTCAAGTGGAGCGCGTCAATAAGTTGGTCAAACCAATACCAATGCCTTTAAACAGAGAAAGAGAAACCCGCGAGCGGTGTCTGCTCTTCCATGAACTACTGATACTCCCCGCAAGCGCCGCCGTTCTGAGGGTGCCGCCGCAAATGGGAACAGCGGCGCTTCCATCAACTATCGACACCCCCCCACGAGTGTTGCATGCACTGTAAGACTCTCAAAAATGTTGAAAAACCCTTCCGAAAAGCGAACAAACACGCGGGATAGCGAAAAGATACGGGTAGGGCCATAGAGCAAACATAAAATTGTAACTACATTGTAGCTCTCGTTGGCATCGCTTTTTTTTTTTGGCGGGCCATGTTTTGGTTTCGATTGTAAGTCGAACCCCCAACTTCAGACTTTCAAATTTTAAAAAAGGGGTCGATTTACAATCGTGTAAATACGGTACATCTGATTCTTGCCAATTCCTAGTTTCTTCTTCACTGCTTTTAGGCTTCCTCCGTTCCTGAGAGCATGTTCAATTCTATCCATATTATAGTTCCTTATGTCAGCTGTCTTACGCTTGTTGATTAACTTCGAAAGTTCTGCCAGTTCTATTCTAGCTGTAGGGTTAGAGGCTTTCATACATTGGCGTTTCTTGATAAAGATTTTTCATCTCCTGCGATAGCTTACTGGTGTCCTGTCTAATGGAGTTACCGCCAACTTCTATTGCACGCTTCTTAATGATGCCCATAAGATTGTCGTTCATTGTTTCAACACTAAGGTCCTCTTCCTCAGTTAAAGCCAAATACCTGTTCTGTAGCTGGATCCGGAATTCCTCTATTTTCCCTGTTATCGTTAACTCATTGATCGGCTTCTTATGTACCAGTTTCTTCCGTTCCCTCCTCAAGTCTATGCTAATTCGAGTTCTTACCATCCTATGGTCACTGCAGCGTACCTTGCTGAGCACGTCCACATCTTGTATGATGCCAGGGTTAGCGCAGAGTATGAAGTCTATTTCATTTCTAGTCTCGCCGTTCGGGCTCCTCCACGTCCACTTTCACTATCCCACTCGCATATTATTTGCATATTATTCTGTTCCGCAAACTCTACGAATAACTCTCCCCTGCTATTCCTAGTGCCTATGCCATTTCCCCCATTGCCTTGTCTCCAGCCTGCTTCTTACCTACCTTGGCATTGAAGTCGCCCATCAGTACACTGTATTTTGTTTTGACTTTACCCATCGCCGATTCCACGTCTTCGTAGAAGCTTTCGACTTCCTGATCATCATGACTGGATGTAGGGGCGTACACCTGTACTACCTTCAATTTGTACCTCTTATTAAGTTTCACAAGAAGACCTGCCACCCTCTCGTTAATGCTATAGAATTCCTGTATGTTACCAGCTATATCCTTATTAATCAGGAATCCGACTCCTAGTTTCCGTCTTTCCGCTAAGCCCTGGTAGCACAGGACGTGCCCACTTTTTAGCACTGTATATGCTTCTTTTGGCCTCCTAACTTCACTGAGCCCTATTATATCCCATTTACTGCCCTGTAATTCCTCCAATAGCACTGCTAGACTCGCCTCACTAGATAACGTTCTAGCGTTAAATGTTGCCAGGTTCATATTCCAATGGCGGCCTGTCCGGATTCACAACATCAATGCAAATGTTTGAAGGTGCATCTAAAAACCTGAGACAAACCGGCAGCTTCAAGAAACAGCGGCGTAGGACTCCATCTTTGAGTCCTCGCCTATGCAAGGATGTTCTAGCATTTAGGGCATCAAACCCTCATGCTAACGTGAGGGGCATGGCCGCTCAGATACCAATTTGCAAGTCATCAGTTTGGAGGATTCTAAACGACCACCTTTCACCTGTACCACTTTAACCAGCACCAATCATGCACCAAAAGCCAATGAGTCACTGGACTTTTTGAGCAACATGATGTTCACAGATGAAGCCAATTTTCACAGAAATGCCTGGGTAAATTTGCATAATGCACACTATTGGAGTGACTACAATGTACACTGGGCAAAGCGAAATTGGCACCAGTACCAATGGTCGTTCAATGTGGGGTGCGAGTTTATTCCAGTGCTATAATCAGTCCCATCTTCTTTGATCACACACTGTCTGGACAGCAATACGAGGACAAGATCCTTGCAGGAGTGGTGGATGAGTTTCTCAGTGGACTCCCGCTGTTAGATCTTCCACTTATATGGTATCAGCAAGATGGAGCACCAGCAGACAGCAGCAGCCGAGCACGATACTGGCTGGATGCTACTTTTCATGCGCAATAGATTGGAAAGCACGGGCCTGTAAATTGGCTGGCTAGCTCACCTGACCTCTCTCCACTCTATTTCTTTCTTTGGGGTTATATGGAATATCATGGTTACGATCAAGACCGACATCAGATTAGCTCAAGACAAGGATAACGGATGTCTGCTGTAGAATTCGAACGTCGGTCAATAAGAAAACCACTGAAGCTGCAGAAGGAGACCTATTCGAACATGGCCTCTAGGCAGCAGCTGGTGTTCAACGGAGCTTACGAATTCATAGATAAGGGCACACTGAGAGCTGAAGCTTTTTTTTGTGTGTGCAGACATTTCGATGCCTATTTGGCTCATTTAGAAGTGGCTATTTACTTTATTGAACCCATCAGTTTTACCTTCTTGAAACACATGAGTCACTTCCCGATCTGTTTATTTTGCTTTTATTTTATGGCACGAACCTGTTTTTGCGGCACGTATATAGACACTTTCATGAAAACGAAAACCGTCACTTTAATTTGACTTTGGCCCCGAAGGAAGTTTCTAAGGTTTCTGGCACGGGATATAACTGCGTGCACACTCTTTCAATGTGGTATTGGTAAAGCCGGGATTTTGAAACATCCTATGCCTATTACATCGCTTTTCGTGTGGGGTCAGATTGACGCTTCGGCCATGTTATCAAGTGGCTTTTGTTATCAGTGGGATTAGTCGGCCTTGAGAGTCGGATAATAAGTGTGACGTAGAGAGGAAGGAATAGCTGCAAAGCATGCGAAACCTGCTGTTGGTGCTCCTTCTGTACCATTATGAAGCTGACACACTTTCTCTTTGGGTTTGCGACAGGCAATGCAGTTGCTTTCAATCAGCTTATTGAGGGTGCTGCTTTATGATGCGGGTTTGGGTGCAGTCACGTGGTATTTTTAATATTTCATGAGGTTTGTTTGTCAGCCAGAAAAAATTGCAATTAGTATGTTGCTGAAAACACAGCAGTTAGATGTCATTTGAGTGTGCCTACAAATGCCTCAATGACACTTTGGTAATTAGGATAGTACTTCTTGAAATAGACAATTAATTGCAATTATCAAATTAAATTTCAGGAACGAAAGAATTACTGGCGGCTACTCCAGTGGACTGGAAACACTATGCACTAGGTTTTCTTCGAGTAACACAACTGCTCTTTTTTTTAAGTATTCGTGCATAATAGTTGGGGTACCCTGTATAACTCACTCAGTAACTGATATGAGGCCAATTCGGATTCACTTGAAATCAGACTCAACAGCACTCATGCGCAGGAGCGCTTATACTTGGACTCACAGAAAAAAGGGAAGGCAGAGAGAGGCTGTAGTTTCGCCGGAAAGGCGAAGCTGTATTAGTGATAACGAAGTATACGACAATTACACGAAGGAAAAGTACACCATCGAGACATGCCAGATTCTTGGTGGTGGGGGAGGACTCAGGCTATGAAATTGAACTGTCTCCTACTATGAGGTCTTGTAAATTTTCATATAAGGCCGTCGCTTTAGTGAACAACTCTCCGAGGTCACACGAAGTTTCTTCAAGCACAAGAAATTTTATATATATATATATGTGTGTGTGTGGGGTTTGGAAAGCTGGTCCCCCGCAAACCTGGAAAAATGAAAACTCTCCGCCTGTGGTGCGAAGTGTTCCTACTGCCGTAGACTAATCCAAAGGCTGCTTCTAAGCATTCGTCTTCAGCGGGAAACAAAGGTAGGCATTTTTCAAGCAGTTCACATGCTTGAAGCATCCTGGCAGGAAACAAGTGCAGACATTATTATGAACTGCTTCAGCAAGGCCCGGATCACAAGAGAGGTTCAGGCTGCAGAAACTGACCGAGGAGAGAAAAAGCTTTGAGACCCGCCCAATCTTGCTGAAGCTTGGATTTCACTTCGCTCGAATGGAGCAGCCCTGGAAGATGTGTAGCTTTGCGATTTTTTTGTATGCGGACGACTGCGCCGTAACTATGGAACAGATCTTGGATGAGGCACTGGTGGAAAGTATCCAATACCATAGTGACAACGACAGATCTTTGGAGGTCGATTCACCATGTGCTTTGCCTTCCACGAAGGAAGTGCTGGGTGCGATTGATGTTTTGCACCGCGTTGTGAGCTCACTTGGCGATGATGGAACAGCGTTGTGGACCTTGATGTCTTATGAGCGTTCAATGTTGCCGTCCCTCACGAACAAGCAACAGAGCAAAATAAGTTTCTTGCTGCTAAATAAACATGTTTTGGGTGAGTATCTTGTGGGGGTTCCACTCTGCGTGTGGCTAGGGCTGAAGGCGAGCTCCGGATCTAGCCCCCACGCAGTCGCTTCGTGGTACTCCCAACCCGTAGCGCGGGAATCACGGCTACGCCGGGTTCGAACGAATAAGGCAACCAGCGGTGTCAACGGTAATAATGTTTATTGCTATTAGCAATAGCGAACACTCGCAGAGGGACGTCCTCTCAGTAATAGTAGTAAATAGGCTTGCCTCATTGTCTGGGTGGGTCAGACAAACGAGATCACTCACGGGATGTGGCAGGTGCTTTCGTCCAGGCAGTCCAGGTGTCGGCGTCCCAAGAGAGAGAGTCTCCCCCGGTGGCGTGCTTTTATGCCTTTTTACCTTTTTGCGAGGGGAAGTCCTCCTCGCTCGCCGGATACGTTTTCCTTTCCCATGAGCCACGTGGGGGAGAGGGGTACGCGCGTCACAAGAGCGACGGAGAAAGGGAGGGCGCGTAGGTGCCTCTCTCCCTTGTCTACGCCGGCTCAACCCGTCCGCCACGTGCGAACGGGACGACGCGGGTACGTGGGAGGAAATGGAGGTGGGTGCTCCCCACAATCTCCAGTTCCCCGTTTGTTTAATTTGTGCATTTCTTTTTTGGATTTTCATGCTAAAACTGCATATAACGAAAAAATCTGTGTAACGAAAATTTTCGAGCATTTGTCAATTTTGTTATATTCAGATTTAATTGTAGTGAAAGCCTCAAGATTAACCATTCCTTATGAGCTATTCACGAAAATGTCACTTTTGGCTCTCAGCACACTTGCTGTTGCTATTTTGCAGAGATTCTGCACTGCGCACCACCTAAGCACCTTATAGTAAGAATGATGTTTGCAAAACAGTTGCTGACGCCGAGAAAACTATCGACAAAAATGTAGCTCCATGTCTCCTCTAAAGCGCAATGTTTCTTGCTTTTCATTTGTTTTTCACATTTCTTGCCATGGATTCCGCTAATATCTTGCTGGAGGCTGACACCTGAACTATGTCAAAGTGCAGGCGCACATAAACGACACCGTCTTGAAAGTGCAAAGTGCAACTGTGTGACATCCCCGCAAGTATGGAGGTTACATTTCACCACGCACCAGCTAGTACAGCCGCAGAAATGCGAAAGAAACAGGCGTGCACAGAAAAAAGGGTGAAAGGAGGAAGAGATGCGCCTCCGTTGCTAGGCGACACTTTTCTGGGCGGAGCATGTGCTCACAAAATCTCATGCATCGTTGCCTCCACTAGCCCACTTTCTTTTTTTACTTGGGCGTCATCCCAGGTTTTCCAAACCCATGCGCCATGATGGCCGCCCTCTGCGCCTTGTCGTCTGCTAGCCTACACTCTAAAAAAAGTTTACACCCTTTGAGTCGTATCTTGCCACACAATAATAAACGTCATGTGTCCTGTCCACATTTTCGTTCTTTAACGCTGCGAGCCCAGTACTTCCCAGTGACGAACGGCATGCGCATTATCAGCATGACATAGCATTGCCAACAGCAAAGTAGCGGGCACGGCGTTTTCGAGAAAGGAAACGCAAGCAAGGCAGATGACGATTATTGTTGTGTGGCAGATATACACTCCGAAGGGTGTAAACTTTTTAGAGTGCACTGTTTCGGCTGCCATGAAAGATACACGGAAATATAAGAACCCCCAGGCTTAGAAATATTAATTCATAGTACTGAGGCATTGTTAACATCACAAGAAAACTGAATAATGATCATTATTCTGAAAAGTTCGGTATACTGAAGTTCATAGTGCTGAAATGTTTTTGCATTGAAACTAAGAATTCAGCAGTGGATTTCTGAAAAGTTTGTTAATGTAGTGTTCGTAGTAACGAGGTTTCACTGTAGTCATCATTTTCTCATGTTTGTGTGTCATGCTGCCAATTGCATGAACTATGCCACGCTGCTTCGTGCCAGGCTGTAAAAGCGGCTACGACTCCATGCAATCTGTGGAAGATGAGAGACATTTTTTCAAGGCACCTCGCATGCTGAGCGTTTTCAACAGTTTGAGCTCGCCATACAAATGCTGGACAAAAAGCTTTCAAGCTCGTGTTCTGTCTGCTACCTCCACTTCATCAATGATGACATTTTCAAGGCCTTAGAATACAATATTTGTGGTGATACTGTGGTCATACCATGCAACAAATGAACACTGAAAGAAGACACCATGTCTTGCCTGTTTCCGAATTGCCCAAGTTACCTCTCGAAACCCACACAGAAACGCGAAGCACCAGGTAACAGGCAATCACCAGCAAAACAAAAGAGGCAGAAGAAACAAGGTGAGTGTGTGAATGCTGCTGTCGGAGTTGCCTACAACGAAGCGAGCTTGTCTACAGATGAGAGAATGCCGGTGGAGAATGTGTTTCACATGTTCAGTCGCACGATGAAAGGGGACAAACCACAAAAAATTCGAGGTTGGTCCCTTGACGTTGTTGATGCAACAGTCGTTTTGTACGAGCTTGGAATAAGAAAGAATATCCTGCTTGTAGAAATGTCTGTGGCATTGTCAGACAACCTTAATTAAAGTGTCAGCACAGATAGTTGAATTGTGCCACGCAGAGTGCACGTTAGGCCACTGAGTTGAAATATATAGAAGACTTCACATGGTTTGTGCTATAAGCTTAAGCTGTGTAAGGGTTGTCCTGCAAAGGAGTACCCCAAAATATTGTCAGTGGTGGCATCAAGGCATGGTGAAACGTGGAGGCGCAACACATGCACGTCATTGTGTGTTAATACTACATGTGCTCAGTGCCGGACTCTCAAGAAGCTTTTCTTGCACTGAATGAAGCAGCAAAAGGATAGCGAGAAAAACCAGGCTGCTCGCTTGAGGATGCTACATTTTAAAGCCATTCATGCAACCTCAAGGCTTGAAAACCTGAAGGAAAAAGTCCTTCTGATGAAGATAAAGCTTAGTGCGATTACAGAAGAGACAATTGACAGCTCACTTCATATTCTTCTGGCCAGGCAGAAACTAGCTTTCAAGATGGCTTTCATGGCTGCAAAAGCCAAGTAAAAAAATGGGAGGCGATATGATGACGAAAAGCTTGTGACATCTTTGTTACTGCACATCTCAAGCCCTAAGGCTTACCGTATTTGCTCGAATCTAATGCGAACTTTTTTCCAATAAAGCGGATCCAAGAATTGCATGCGCGTTAGAATCGAGTACGACCCTAAATCTGCATTACCATATCGCCATTGGCAATTCAAAATGGCCGCCTCGTACACGCTTCGAGCCTAGCTGCCGTAGCTTCCTTCGTGTGCTGCAGTACATGTGCTTAGGCAATGCTTCCTTTGGCTTAGATTAGTGCACCGTCCGTCTTCCCGTTTTCTGCGTTTGCTCTACCAGCATGGAAGTGCCGACAGCAAAGACATGCTGAGTTCATCACGATGCCACAATTAAAAGAAAAGCGATCACGTATGCGGAGACGTATGGAAATCGTGCCGCATCAAGGGCCTTCAGAGTTCCCAAAACTTGCATGCAGGACTGGAGCAAACAGGACAGGCATTTTCACACCGGCAGCTGCTGCATACGGTGTGGCCGTGCGGCCTTTATCTTGAAAGTGATCTGTGACGGAGACAAGAGTCTACGCATCTAGGCGCACCGCGCTGTGTTCTTGTCGCTTAGTTCACGTTGAGGCGAGAGGCCGCATAAAGGTCAATTCCTTCGCTCCTGCTGCCGCACTTCCTCGCTCCAGTGTTTTGATAAAGAGTTTCTGCAGTCATTGAGTGAGACGTGTTCATGTTTGCTTGTGCACGCATGACACCATGTTTGTTAATTTAGCTTGTAAGCAAATGTTTAAAAGTTTATATGGCCGATAAAACTGCTATCCTTACTTGTCATATAGTTGTCCACTAATTTGCTCTCGTAATCGATGCTTCGCTTTTTGGGCGAAATTGGGAATTTTTTTTTATTACAACTTCAGTTCATTGGGAGTGAATCCTTGTATTTTGGAAATGAGAGAAAGTTGTATTTCTGTATGAAAGAATGAGATGCGCAGTGCTGTAAAGGACTATTCTTTCTTTTTTAGGTCACGGCAAAAGAGTGCGCGTTACAATCGAGGGCATGTTAGAATTGAGTAAATACAGTACACTTTAATGGCTGATTTGCAGCTGCTACCACTGCCATAAAAGGCGCGGCTTCGCCGAATAATAGCAGGAATACCATTCAAGTATGGATTTCAGATCTTCGAGCAATTCCTAGAAGTCTTGAATGCGACTGAGCAAAATGCAGTCGCGAAAGGTACAACCTATGACAAATTGGTGCACTTGCCTGTGTACTGTAATGCCTGCCCCTGTAGACCATGTTTCAAGGAGATAAAAGATTCCAGGGAGAAGACAGGACCAGACTGCACATGAACTGATAGAGGCATATCATATAAGAAAGAGAGGCCAAGACTGTCAGTGATAGCACTTCCATTAGGCTGTTTCACTGGGAGATATTTTTTATTAGTGGTTGCCCCACTAGGCTGATGAGTGGTCTTGTTGCTGCGTTCTGCGCAGTTATATTTGTCTATATAGTATTGCTACATGTGGCCGTGAATAAATCAGTGGAAAGCTACCACCCATGTCATCTTTTCGTGTTCTCTTCCTCTGTCCTCGTCTTTATTAGCAGTCAATGTGATATGCAGTAAACACCAACTAGGCCAAACTCTGGTTCTTCTGGTACAAATTAGATTTTTTTCCCTCTCCTTGAAATTCGGCTATCGACATCTTTGAAAGTCTTGAATTGTCCTTTAATCTTGAGTCAAATGTTCTTTATGAGCCCTGCAGCTGGGAATGCTCGGCAGCAGTACTGAACCGTGAAAAATGTTTGTGTGCCATGTCAGCAGCTGAGTGTAGCCGGATGGTCTATTCATTGCAGACAACGCACTAGTGTGACATTACTTTCCCATTATGTATATCACTGCTGATGGGGGGAACTTAGAACTCGTAATTTGAGTTGCCAAGTTTAGGTTAATTAGCTCTGACATGGGCTCATTGCAATGCGACCATGTCTCTTGGCACAGATTACTGAAATGTTGCACTGCAAATCACATTCTAAGTTTTAATCCCCTTTGCAGAAGACCACAAAAGGCAAGACAGTGCTTTATTTTTGAGAAATGAGGGGTCGCAAAACGTTGAGAGTTCTTGGTGTTGGTAAAGATGAGAGATGGCTCATAAACTTCCGTTTTTGCTTGAGGCCTCCTTTCTTATTTTACACGCTTACAAAATGCCCTTTCTTTAGCCACTTAGAGCACATTTTCAGCTTAATCATTATAATACAGTGTAGATTTGGTGTTGCAAATGCTGAGACATGCGGTGTCCCAGAATAATTTTTCTCTTCACAATCATCCTCGCATATGGGTGTAGTGGAAATCTCAGTCAAGGTATCCTGGTCTGTTTAAAAATGTAAAGGGATGTGCACACTGGGATGACAGGCAAATGCACTTTTATCTCTTGATGCTTTCAGTCTGCTAGTGGATGAGCTGGCTAGCTGCAAGGCCCGGCTCATGCGCCAGTGTGATGACTTCCAGGAGGCATTGCAATGGATGGTCAGCGAGCACCAGCATCTGGAGGCGAACCTGACGGCCACTTGTCGGTGCGCATCTTTGCCTACCTCGCCAGGGTTTGACATATTTGTGTGTCAGGGTTATGTGTTACTGACATCAAAATGTGCTGAAAGGGAGCGTAAAAGCCAGCATATAGTATAATACAATGTTTATTTCCCTGAATTTGACATGGTAACCCCTGGTTTTTTATATTCTGGTACCAAAATGCTTCTTGTTATTTCGTGAGCCTAGTCGCAATTTCATTTTTGAACCGTGATGCAAAGCAGCATGCACTTATTGCTATTATCATCAGGTGCTATGATAGAAGTGGAGAACTGAAACCACCAGCGACTTTGCTAGCACTTCTGAAACTGCCAAGGCCTGCATGTCGCATACCATGTCAAGCGTCGTCCCATTTCCCCATTGCTGGCCTGCACAATGGCAGTACCATGGAAGTGGAGAGGGATTGTTTGCTGAAACTGCCAGCAACTGTGCTGTGACGCGATAGTAACTGAAGGGAGCAGCTTGTGGTAACAATTCGCTTTTTGCGCGCAGCCTTTCCTGACATCAAGGACTTGGTAGCCCACGCCTCTGTATAGCAGTATAGTAAAACTTCGTTAATTTAGATTTCACAGAACTGAAAAAAGAAATATGTTTGAATTAACAGAATGTCAAATTATCGAGGGTATCAAGAAAATAGTAAAGAAATGCTTACTACATCAACACACTTTTATTTACTAAATGAATCGGCAAACCTTGTTTCTAATTTGCACAAAAGCAAGGTGGAGCTACAATTCTCGTCATCTCTTGACTGGTTAGAGCTTGTAGCAGTAAAGGCTTCGCGGCTTCCTTCACAGCCTGGTTGCGATGCGTATCATCTCAGACACTCTTTTCGCTACTGCGTGCATCCCAATTAATTTTTCACCAGTGAGCTGGTGGCTAACAGATTGTCTGTCCATCACAATGTTGCTGGGGCCCTTCATCCTCGACAGCTATGCACTCAGTCAAAACGAAACTACTGTTTGCTACGATCGCTGCAGATGAAACCACGGCCGCTATTGACGTGATAATGGACGGCGACTTTGCAGTTCTGAAGGCATGCGGCTGACCAATGCAACAAGTCAAAACGACACTACCGTTTACTGCAACAACTGCTGACGAAACAGCAGTCACTATATAGTCACTATCGACGCAATCATAGATGTCAACTATGTTGTTTTGAAAGCACGTGGCCGACGTGCACACCGAGCAAACATAAAACTAGTTTGCTGCAACCACTGCGAATGAAACCACGGACGCTATCGACGCGATCATGTGTGGTAAATACGCAGTTACAAAGGCACATGGCCGATGCGGTGTTATCCACGGCAGTGCGCACAAAAATAAAGTTTTAAAGGCACAATTAGGCACAAAGTATTTCGGCGTTGCTGTCGTTCATCTATGATTCCGCTGATGACTATGGCAATGTGGACTCCACTGCTTCATTTTGGTTGGATGCTACCTTTGTTTTTGCTCTTTTGCACCACTTCGTGCTTGCCAAGCTCCGAGAGTTGTCCGAATTAATGAGAGTTTGATTGCTTTAAATAATACCTGGTCCTCTGGTGTCTGGCGACAACAGAGGACATGTTCGAATTATCCAAGCTTCCGAATCAATGAGAGGTTAATTAATGAGGTTTCACTGTAATACTTTCTGCATCTTGCACTGAACATTGAGCTGCTGCAGTAAAACGCTATAGAGATCACTTGACTATAGTAACGTATAAACTACCCTATATCGAGCGCCTATGAAATTGTCACTTTTTTGCCCAGCTTTCACTTTTGGAGTTACAGTCGCCGACCGTTTATTCAGACCTCACGGGGACTGCGGAAATGTCCGAATAAACAGGTGTCCGAAAAAGCAGATTAAGAAAAAAAATGAAATCCTTTATTTCCACGCACTTATTCGGGCTCTGCAGTAGGCTTGAAGAAATCGTGAATGCGTCGTTGCACGCTATTCCGTTTACGCGGAATCAGATAAGCCTGAATCTCGGAGAGGTTCAGTCACTCAGTACGGTCACTATAGGTGGCTGAAAGCAGTCACTGCTTGTACACGCTTCGCATTCGACGGTAGCGTAGCACATGGTGCATCATCTTCCGACTCGGAGTCATCGACCGGCGGCGCAGCAGAAACCTGACGAATGATCTCGCCCTCGTCGAGTTCTGCGCATGTCAGTACAGCAGTTTCAGAACCTGTGAAACTGTCAAATGAGACGGTGTCCGGAATCGCAATGCAATCACTACGCAGGTCTCTGCAGAACATTTTCCACGTCAGTAGGGAGCACATCAGAAGGCGACAAATATTAGGCCTCCCGGCACCCGCTTTCCGTGCAGTCTGCGCGGGCACTGTCGGCGCTATTAGACACTTGACGCGATGCTTCCATGTGCCGCGTTGGATCACCGGAACCTCGACACAGCACACAAAGCAAACACCACCATGCCGACACCAGTCGCACAAACGAAAAACGTGGCCTACTCGCAGCGTCGTGCTAGGCTAGCGTGCGCAAAGAAACAAATCAGCTGCTGGATTGTCTTGACATGACTTACTAAGCTGAAACCGGAACTGCTGTAGAGCCACTCTATCGAGCCAGGCAGAAACCACGACCTACTGGAACTCCAGACCTGCACAGATATCCGGTTTCTATGGGAGCCACTTGCGCCCACTATCGTTCAACCATTGGCCGTTGGTGTTGCTTTTATAACCTGTTCGGCTGCTACTCTACAAGTTGACTGGTGCGGCGTTGTAATTAGTACGGCGGCTGTTGTGTTGTGACGAACTGCTTGTCTAGTTGATGATTTTCGCTAACACAGTGACAGTGATGTCACAAGGCTTTGATCGGTCACTTGGCTCCAAAAGTTGACTGGCTGAAACATTTTGGAGCGTGTAGTCCACTGCTCTCTGAAATAGTGTTAAATAGCCGCTCCTATTGCCTTTTTCAAGCAGATTATTATGTCACATTGTTTATAGAGTTCGTAACGTACGCAACAGTTTCATTGTATATGTTGTAAAATTCGCTTCTGCGCTCTTTAGAAACTTGAAACCACTGTAATGTTCGACGACACAACAATTACCACTCGTTTAGCTCTTAAATGTTGTCCGGTGATCCATCATGAGTTCAAAAAGAGAATCACACAGCTTCCCTGCGTACGTATCTTAACCACTACCGTTATGCTGCCGCCGTACCACGCAGAAAAGCTAGCTTTACAGTTTGAAAAGAGTTCCATGACACGATTTAAGGCCTGCAGTGCAGCACGTTTCAAAGCACTGGGATAGCTTTTGCCAGCCTTCTACTGAGCTAGACATCCAATGACATTAAAAACAAGATATGCTCACCTTTCCTTGAAACAGAATCGATCCATCTATTGCACATATCGGGCGGAGGACTTACTCGTAAATACTTTTACCAGATCATCTGCCTTTCACTACGGCACACATCAGTAAATCCTGATGTCACCTACAACGTTAGGCTATCTGTAATCAACTCAGAAAAGCTAGATTATCCTATGAATCTTTTAAAACAACTTTTCCAGTCTTTTACGGAGGCTAGGAAAGGGAAATTTCTTGCCCTTGATCTAGCATTGCAGCTGCCAACTATGCTTGTTGTTTACAATTCTTGCACCACTCCTCCTCCTCCAGTTTCACAATTCAAACGCAAAGCATTCGCAAATTTCTGCTTTCTTTTTATCTTTGTGACTTTATTCATTTACCACCAATACAAGTGCTTTGTGCCTGCCGAAATGGCAGCAGGAGCGCTGAACACATCGCAGAAGCAAACGACAGTGAACAGGTTATAACTAGCGCCACTCTGCTTGTACATTCTGTCCCTGGCGGCAAAAGAGGCGAACTAGACCAGGCGTGCTGGAGCAGAGAGATCTGTGCAGGTCCGTAGTTCAGTAGGTCGTGGCAGAAACGGTGATGATGAGCGGGGATTTTCAGTAGCACCACTTCGTGTGGCAGCAAGGAGGCTCCGTTCAAAACAAAAATGGCGTTCAGCAAGTCGAACCATGCACCGGTCAGAGTCGGTGCATGGTGCTCTCAATCGAGTTGGCTCAAGGAGTGTCCGAAAAATCAGATGAGAGGTTGCAACGTGGCCGAACTTTCGGCAGTTGTTATACATTATGGTCTATGGGAAGAATGGCGGTGCCGCGAAGCAGACCGAATAATCGAGCATGTCCAAATTTTTGGAGTCCGGAAAATCAGTCGGCGACTGTATTAGCTTGTAGCAGCATCGATGTCGAGGACGATGAGAACGGCGGCTGGCTGGGGACAGGCCATTGTTTAGGAAGCAAAGCAGGCAGCACATGGTGGTCAGGAGATTTATCCGCCGAGGAACGACCGCCAGCTAGGGCCTTCTCTTCAATAAACATATACTCCTGTTTATTGTGGCTCATTGTGACGTAATAGTTCTGCGAAAACCCGCAATATAGAGGGAAGTAATGAATAAAGAGATAAATTCGTCCCGGACCAGGATGAATTTTTCTTCAACTGCAAAGCTTTTCTTTCAAGAAACCCGTATGGGTTTCCTTTGTAGCACTTAGCTACGTTCGGGTGGAGGTCTCATTTTCCCTTTATTAGTGGCTCATTTTAATCATCAATTTTGCATGCCACAAGATTGGTGACCACGGACAGCGGACATGGGTGGCGACAACTACAATGCTTCCATTGATCAGCACGGAAACACTGTTGTGGATGACTGATCGAATGACCCCTGCACCACAGTGCGACAGGGCTACTCTCACTGAGGCCAGTACTGGCCAGCAAACCCCCACCTCTGGATCGCTCAAGTAAATAGCTAGTTTGCCATCACACTGGTAATGTCGCAGACTCAAAAATTCAATCATCTCATATTCTCGCTGCCACCCGAAATTTCCACCGAGCTTCATGACCTGATCCATCAACCTCCAGCAACAGACCCTTTCGACATCCTCGCGAGTGAGCCTGTCAAACACACAACAATGTTGGAACAATGATGGCTACAGCAGTTTCTCCATACTGAAGAGCTCGGGGATTGCAAACCTTCACAGCTCCTGTGTCGTTTTCAACAGCTGCTTGGAGACAAGGCAATCACCTTTGATAAAAATTTGCTTCGAGAATTATTCCTACAACGTTAGCCTACCCCCAATCCACATGGTTCTGGCGACCGCTAGCAGTTTGCCTGCGTCCCAGCTAGCCCAACTTGCAGACTCTGTCATGGATGCATCAAGTCCCACGGTTTCATTCGTGGAATGTTCAACTGCATCCACTGTGCCACCCTCGCCCTTCCTGCAAAGCCTGCATGCTGAATTCCGCGAGGAGATCTGCAAACTGTCAGCCCAGATCGCCACTCTATCTCCTCGATGCCAGCACTCTTCATCGCGTGGCCACTTTTTCTCATGTAGCTTGCCATCCTCATCAGGGCAAAGTGAATGCTGGTACCATCGTGCCTTCAGTAACACAGCGTGAACGTGCACAGCACCTTGTAGTTTTTAGGGAAACTCTTTCAGCAACACTGGAGGCGGCGAGTGGTGCTCGTGCCAAAGTCAGCCACTTAATCTTTGTGACTGACAAAACCACAGGCCTGCATTTTCTTGTGGATACTGCTGCGGAAGTCAGTGTAATCCCATCCTCAGTTGTGATTTGCAAGCGCTGGCAAGTCCAATCAAGCCCATAATCTGCCAGTAAGACCTCCATTGCCACCTATGGGGAACAAGCACTGTCCTTCAACATTGGCTTCCGCAGGACATTCTGATGGATTTTTCTTATTGCTGTTGCTGCCCACAGGATTTCCTGCACCACTACATCTCTTAGTTGAGATGCACAGCAAACATCTCATTGATGCTACAATGCACCTTTCTGTGCTTGGTATAGCCTCGCGAGTACCACTTCTGGTGGTCAACAGCCCATTGCCAAAGTCCAGTCTACATAAGACTCCTTGAGCGATTCCCATCCTTTCTTCAACCTCTTTCTTCAACTTCTTTTTGCCGGTCAAACATGACGTCACTCACCATATCATTACAACCGGCCTGCCTGTCCACGCTCGAGCTCGTTGTTTACCACCTGATCGCTGCAAGATTGCACGTAGCGAATTTGAACAGAAGCTCGAACTCAGGATCATACAGCTTTCCTCAAGCCCTTATGCATCTCCACTGCATATGGCGCCCAAGGCGCCGCCTGGAGACTGGCAGCTGTGCAGAGATTACCTGTGCCGCTATGCCCGCTTCAACATCAAGTGCCGGCGAAGCTCTTCCCGAAGAAGAGCAACTCGCACGCGTCGAGTGCCGTCGTGAGCAAAAGCGTCGGTGCGGGTGGTGCCGTCCAACGAATACCACTGACAATAATCGAGCCAGGGAGGCGAAACGCAAGCGCGACGCATACCAAGACTGCATATTGTGCATTGCAAAAACGCACATCAGTCTGTGAGGTCCCACTATTAGAACGTTTCCCAGGTGCGACGTCGAGGTTCTGGAGAGAGTTTATCGAGAACCCGTTTGGGGGGGGGGTGCCACGTGTGTCATGCGTGACTGTCTTTGGATCGCTGAGACTTGGCCGTGGGTGCATTGCGGCAGTGCAACTCCTCTCCCTTCCGTAGCAACACAGGAAAACCCCAACATAGCAAAACCAACCATAGTGCTGCTTTGCTGGACTTCCATCTTCACAGGGTGGAAGGGCTCCGAATTTTTTCTTATAAGTGAGTGGGAGTACTTATTGCAGTGGCCAATACCTCATGTTGTGTTTGCAGGCTGTTGGCCAAGCTGCAAGGAGAGGCACCCAAAGAGCCAGCACCCTGTGATGTGCTGCAGCTGAGCGCGCAGGCACAGCGGATGGCACGCAGCCTGTGTCACCAGGCGGTACCACATGGTGGCAGTGCCAACCTGCGGCTAGGCCCATCACCTGTGGTGTGTGCCACGCCAGCTGAAACCTTTGCCCGCCGCACCGATCGTGCCTACGAGGCAAGCAGCCCTCCTTGTCATCTGCATTTGCTTAGCGTGTACATTGCAATGGATATTAATCTTGCTCATTCTACCGCTCTTAGGTGGAAGCTCGTTGCCTAAGTGTCGGTGTTGTCATAAACTTTGTGTCCACTGCTTGTCTCATCTTCTGCTGCATTCTACCTAGAGCATGTGTCCATTATGCACAAATACTTTGAGGTTCACGTCTACTATGTTGTACATGTACTGTGTAAGTTACATAGATGCATAAAATAACACTGCCTAATGACTACATGCCTAATAGCAATAGCAATGCATAATTACAACTGAGTAAATTACCACACAAAAGGTCCTTAGTCCTAAAGTACCACTGCTGATAAATACTTGTATATCGACTCATTCATGTTCTATTCTTGGGGTCCTTTTATACTGTGACGTTGCAGAAATCACATAAAAGATGTATTTACAATATTTACAAGAGAGACAACGATGCATAAACAAGATGGCTGTCGAGACCGATTCCATGTCTACACGTCAAATCGTCTTCTGACTGGCGCCACTTCTCGTTGTGCCGTAACATTACCCCAGCCTGGAAAGGCGGTGTCTTGGCACTGACTATAACTCGTGGCAAAGTAAGGCTTCAGCCAGGTCACATGCACAACGTCCTTGGGTACACGCGAGTCCAGCGGAGCAATCTCATAGTTGACACCACCAAGCTGATGCAACATCATGTAGGGCCCTGTGTAGCGTGGCAGCAGCTTTTCAGTCAAGCTGACAGGGCAACATGGCGTCCATAGGAGGACAATGGATCCAGGAGGAAATCGAACGTCCCTGTGTTGGCTCTCGTACCGGATCTTCTACGTGGCCTGAGTATCAGTGAGGCAGGAGCTGGCAATCTGGTGTGCCGTACAAACCCAGGCGAAGACGTCTTGCGCGTACTCAGTGGGAGTATTCGTCGAAGAAGGAAGCAGTGTGTCAAAGGGACAAAGAAGGGTGGCGGCGGTACAGAAGGTAGAAAGGTGAAAAGCCAGTGGTCTTGCGGTGGTACGAATTATAGGCTAAGGTCACGAAGGCTAACGTGCTGTCCCAGTTACTGTGTTCGTCGGAAACATACATAGACAGCATTTATATCAACGTGCGATGAAACTGCTCTGTCAGTCTGTTTGTCTGTGGGTGGTAGGCAGTGGAAAGCTTGTGCTTGGCAGAACAGGAGCAAAGTAGGTCTTCAACTACTTAGGACAAGAAGGTGTGCTGCGATCAGTGAGGAGCTGCCGGGCTGCACCAGGATGGAGGATAATGTCATGTAAAAGGACATCTGCCACGTTAGTTGCACACCTTGTGCGCAGAGCTCATGTGATCGCATACTGGGCCTCGTAATCAGTCGCAACTACGCCCCACTCATTTCTAGATTTCGACATAGGAAAACGACCAAGAAGATCAAGACCGACATGAAAGAATGGTTCTGAGGGCACATCGAAGGGGTGAAGGCGTCCAGCGGGCAGCACAGCAGGTTTTTTTGCAGCGCTGACAGAGCACACATGCTACAACATTGCGGTTCACAGAGCAGTACAAGCCTGGCCAGTAGAAGCGTCGCCGAACGCGGGTGTAAGTACACAAAATGCCGAGGTGGCCTGCAGTAGGGTAGTCATGCAACTGCTCAAGAACTGATATCCGGAGATGGCGTGGTACAATGAGTAAAAATTCTTGTTCTTCAGGGCGTAAGCTGCCACGGTAGGGAACGTCGTCGCGAAGCATGAGTATGCACAGTGCGGGCTCCGAATTTTCAGAGTTGAGCCGATTGATGAGAACACGTAAGCAGTCATCACGTCATTATTCAATGCGGATGTTGTGCAGATCAGAAATGGCCAGGATGCAAAAGTCGGTGTCAATGGCATCATATTCAGGATGACAAGTAAGGCAGTCAGTGACCTTGTGCAAATGGCCTGTCTTATATTAAACATCAGATCAATACTCTTGGAGCCGTAGTGGCCATTTACCCATTTTTCAAAGGCTTTCAATCGCGTCCCCCATCATCGACTAGTGTCCAAACTTTCATGCCTTCACTTCGACCCACTAATCCTGTCATGGATCGTCTGCTTCCTGACAGATCGCCTCCAGTTCACCTGTGTTGGCGGTTGCTGTTCAGATACTACCAAAGTAATATCGGATGTACCACAGGGATCCGTCCTCGGCCCACTCCTTTTTCTAATATACATTAACGACCTCCCAAAAGACATATCATCTACAATACGTCTATTTGCCGATAACTGTGTTATTTACCATCGTGTCACTGCTAACACTGACCAATCAATTCTGCAAAATGACCTAAATTCTATATACAAGGGGTGCTCACGCTGGATGATGAAATTAAATGTCTCCGAATGCAAGTTAATGCATGTATCACGTAAACGCTCTATATCCAAATTTCCATACTCTTTAGGCTCTGTGAATTTATGTGAGGTCGACAGTTACCACTACCTTGGCGTTATTATCACTAACAAACTAAATTGGTCGAACCACGGTCTATAAATAATAGCCGATGCCTCAAGATCCCTTAACTATATTAAAAGATCCCTATCCTTGTTTCCTCCGTTGATTCGTAAACTAGCATATGAAATTTTCATCCGTACCGAATTAGAATATGCGTCTACAATTTGGAATCCGCATCAAAAGTACATGATTGGCACCTTAGAAGCTACTCAGAATCGTGCCTCCCATTTTATCTTATCGAATTGTGACAACACTATCAGCGTTACTAACTTGAAATTATCTATTGGGCTACCCCTTTTAGCATCAAGACGTATAATTTCGCAACTCTGCCTTCTCCATAAATTGTACTATAACTTTCCTGACCTTCGTTCCTCGCTTTTATTTCCACCTGTGCGCTCATCACATCGTCTATTCAGTTCTTAAAGTATCCAACGCCTTCATGGTTCTACAAACGCTTTCAACAAATCCTTCCTTCCCGTTGCAGTAGAACAATAGAACTCGCTCCCAGAATCCATTGTTGTACAGTGAAACCCTTTGAAATTTCTAGAGTTACTAACGACCCATATTTGCAACTAATTATGCAAAAACCTGTTTTGTTTTTTAGTGTTTTTTCAGTTGTTGCTTTTTGTTGCTTTGTACGTGACCTTTCCTTCTGTGTTTGTATTATTGTTTTGCCCCTTCCCCCCTTTATGTAATACCCCACATGGGGCCCTTAAGGGACTAATAAATGATGATAATGATGATGATGATGATGATGATGATGAATAGTCCAGTGGGATCTTTAAGTGAGAAGAGTCAGCTCAAGGTGGGTTGATTGGTAACCACAGAAAATGTGCGGCCGTAAAAGTAGGGGCAGAAATTGGCAACTGCCCAAACTAACGCCAGACACTCCCATTCGGTAATTGAAAAATTCCTCTAAGTGGGCGACAGGAGGTGACGGGCGTGTGCAATTATGTGCTCTGCATTACGCTGCCATTGAACAAGTACAGCCCCAATTCCATGGCCACCTGTGTCCGTGTGAAGTTCAATGGAGGCGGATGGATCATAATGAGCCAGCAATGGAGGAGCCGTGAGCAAGCGTATGAGGGCAGAGAAGGCTTTGGCTTGTGCAAGGCCCCATGTGAAAGCAACATCCTTTTTAAATAAGTCAGTGAGTGGGCGAGTGGTTTCGGCGAAATTCTTGATCAAATGATGAAAGTATGAGCATAGCCCAACAAAGCTTCTTACGTCTGCGGCGGAAGACGGAACAGGAAAGTTCTGGACAGCGCGAACCTTGTCTGGGTTGGATTGAACGCCAGCGGCACTGACAAGATGGCCAAGACTGGTTATTTGACGACATCCAAAGTGGCACTTGGATGAGTTTGATTGCAGGCTGGCGCATCGGAAAACAGCAATAGCCGATAGATGCGTTAGATGAGTCGTAAAAGTTGGTGAAAAGCCTATGAGATCATCTAGATAACACAGACATGTGGACCATTTACAGCGGTGAAGTAAGGAGTCCATCATTCTTTCGAAGGTTGCCGAGGCATTACAAAGGCTGAGTTGTATAACCTTGAATTGGTAGAGGCCGTCAGGTGTTACGAAGGCAATTTTCTCACGGTCCATGTCATCTACCAAGATTTGCCAATAGCCTGATCGGAGGTCTATTGATGAAAAGTACTCGGCTCCTTGCAAGCAGTCCAAGGCGTCATCAATATGCGACAAGGGCTAGAAATCCTTGCGTGTGATTTTGTTAAGGTTTCTATAATCCGCACAAAAGTGCCAACTGCCGTCCTTATCCTCGACAAGGACAACAGGGGACACCCACGGTCTGCGAGATGGCTCTATAACGCCCTTAGTCAACATATTGCTATGGCATGAGCCAGGCGAGGAGAAGAGGAGGAAGACGTTAGCTGGCGCAGTCTCGACGTAAGTGGCTGGACTTGCGTGTCAAACGATGAAAGGTCGGCAGCAGCGAAATTGACAGGGATGTGTGACAGCGACCAAGGCGGTAGCAGCAAATCATTCGAAACAACGCAATAGTTCTCTGGTAAGGATGTGTCGGCAAGGGTGGCGAGAAGCATGCTATTCAAAGTAATTTTGCCTGTGCCACAGTTAACGGATGCGTCACAATCCTGAAGAAAGTAAATCCCGAGAATCACATCATGAGTGCACCGCAGTAGTATGAGAAATTCTGTTTTAAGATCTTCTCCTCCGAATAAAGCACTTGCAACACAAATACCAAGGGGAACTAGGCACTCTCCACTGACACCACAAAATCTCACACCATCATTCCACAGGAGTATAACTTTCCGACCCAGCCTCTCTTTGAAAGTCACACTCATGACAGAAACGGTAGCACCAGTATCCACTAACGCTGTCGCAAGTATGCTATCAATTAACACATGACTTTGTTCTTCACCATCATATAGGCAGAGGAGTATTTCTCAGAGACACAGACTGTCCGGCGACCTTACCTCCATTGGCCGCGCCGGCTACTTTCCCGATGGCGGTGGTGACGTAGCACGTCGCCATGGTGACGGCGAACAGCGTTGGCGACTGATTGGTGGCGTCAGGCTACGGTCTGAAGCTGGCGAGCCACTCCTTGTACTATATTGACGGCAGGTATTCCAAGGTGGCGCACCTGTGGTGTTTGCAGTATCAGGGTCTGTCGGCAAACGGTCGTCATAACTGTCACGTTCAAAATTAGGCCAAGATGGTGGTGGGCCATATGTTGTCTATTGGCGCCGGCGACAAAAACGAGCAATGTGTCCTGAGATGCCACAGCTGTGACACACAGGCGATGCGCAACCGACGTTGTAAGCCTCAGGGTCAACCCTGGGATGCTGCAAATAATAAACGCAATCTTCTGAATTCCGATTCGTGGTGGTAGCTCGGTGAGTGCGTTGATCGTGTGTCATGTCGTCAGCAAAGGAACGTCGGTGCTGTCGCAGCTGATCGACTCGATAGCCTGCAGCGCCTGGCATGGCAGACAATGCGGACACAGCAGATGCATGTTCTTGAGGTTGATTGGAAGCGCAACCAAGCTGTTTGACATCCGCCCCTTTGGTGTGTCGTTGAAGTTCTTCGCGGACAATTTGCCTTATAGTTGCCACAAGGTCAAATTGAAAACTATAGTTGTCGTTATCGTCAACGCTTGCCACCGTTGTGACATTTGCTAACCTGCCGAACTTTGGCGTGATACGGCCCAGCTTCAAGGCCTCAAATGTGCGGCAATGCTTGATGAGGTCGGCAACCGAGGCGAGACTCTCCTTTCCAATTAAATAATTGTAAACATCCTCAGCTATGCCTTTGAGAAGGTGTCCAACTTTGTCCTCTTCGGACATGCGAGGATTGACCATTTTGCAAAGCTTCAGGATCGCCTCTATGTAGTAGTACAGGTCTCCCCTGGGACTTGAGTGCGCTGAAGCAATGTCTGCTCCACCCACTTCCTTTTCGTGGTGGAATCGCCAAAGCACTCTGTGAGGTCAGTAACTAAGCTGTCCCACGTTGTGAAGGTATCTTCATGGTTCTCGAACCACACTAGCGCAGTGTCTGTGAGGAACAAAACGACATTGTCGAGATGAGCCATGGAGTTCCAGCCATTGTACTTGCTCACACGCTTGTAATGGGTGAGCCATTCCTCCACATCCTCGCCGAATTTTTCTGAGAAAGGGCAGGGCTCCCTCTGATGCATCCAGGCACCAGTTGTTCGCACTGGAGCAGCCAGAGAAGGCTTTTGGTCACTGCCGTGGGACATTGGTATTTCAAGTGGTGTCGAAGGCAATCAAGTGAGGCGTCGGCTCCGGCGTGGCACTTGCTGCAGCAGCTCCGTTGTCTTGGTCGAAGTACCCAGGACCTCCATCACAAAACAATATTATTGACTTCTCGTTGTATCACTTGTCTCAGCATGGGAAACACGATACGGCCGGTAGCGTATTGGATTGTCATCTTTGGTATAAATACAATGGGTGAGCACCGATGTCTGGGCTAAAAGGTGGTTGTCCAGGTCAAAAATGTTGTGGTAAGTTTCCAAGAGACGGCAGAGGTCAGCAGCTTGTGCCGGAAGAAGATCAAGTACAATTATCTTGCTAAGTTCGACTGTGAGAGTGGGTGAATCGGAGGTTCTTGTAGAGGGCGATGGAATTTTGGCGTCAAGAGCCGATATCTCACAGTCTTTAACAGGCGAGATGTTGCCCAAAGACATGCCTCTGGGAAGAATCTCAGTCGAGCAGTTAAAATTACGGAGAGGGAGCAAAGTCTGATTACCTGTAACAGTGAGCACGATATGGGGAACACCCAAATTTCTTTCAAGCAGTATGACAGTGGTGAAACATAGTACATGGACGCCGTCAGGAACAGATGGAAACGACAGTAGAGTGACGTACGTAGTGGCTTGAAGTGACAAGCAAATCTCTTCGAGAGAGCATAACCGTGGTTGTGTGACTGGTGGACTATAGCAGCTGTAGGGCAGTTCAAGCTGAATGGCACTAGACGTGCAATCAAAGAGGGCTCTATGGGACAATAAAAAACTCTAAGCCAAGTACCGTATTCACTTGCATAACGATCACACTCTTGAATTTTGTTGTCAGAATTTGATTTTTTTTCCCCGTGTAATGATCACACCCTGAACTTGGCACAGCGATATGTTGTGTGCCAAGTCTAGCTGATGATGGTTATGCTTACCATCTGTCGAATGCTATGCTAATGACCCTTCAAGACGTACCAAGTAGTCTGCACGCACAAAACAGATTCTTAAGCAGATGCCCTGTTTCATTCCTTTCATCACTTTCTGCATTTCCTATAAAAAAAATCGACAACCAAACTTGCCTTGGTTTTATTATATGTAGGCTTTATAATGGTTGTGGTCAACAACAACAAAAAAGTGCCTTTTGATTCCTCTCGTCGGCACTCGTGGGCACACTACAAATCGCGAGCGGCAGTGATAGTGTCCATACTTACATTGATACATTAGAAGTGTACTCTATTCATATGCTGATGCTTGTAACACAGCTAAGATATTTGCCCTCCCTTAGCGGAAACGTGCTGTATTAGGATTGTAGTGAGGACAAACGCCGCAGTTTTCGCAGCATGCCCGCCATGTGTTTCTGTCACTGGCAGCTGAGCGCTCCCATCACTGTTTCTGTCCCCTCAAAGTGGACATGGCTACGTTATTTCCGCACACTTGCCGATATTGACGACGTTATTCATTACTGATCCTGAAGAAACTGTTTCAATGCACATAATGTATTCAGGAGAAGAAAAAGAAATAGCGTTCAGCACGTTCGACTTGCTCCGCCGGCTGCCATTCTTGTTTTGATGTCCCGCACTGTTACAGAGGCAGCCACCTGTTTGTTGACCTGTTGTCATCCCGCAGGAAATGCAGAATTAAAAAAAAATTTACCTTGCATAATAATCACACCCTTCAGTTTGCGTCAACTTAAAGAAAGAAAAAAAAGCGTGATCGTTATATGAGTAAATGTGGTGTAACATCATAAGGGCTTTGTTCCAAAATGCAAACAAAACAGTCGTGCCCCGCAATGCCAATGCGAGCGGTGCACATACCAAGCACGGTGGGATTTCCTCCTTTTGCGACGCGGAAGGGGCGTCATGCAGCAGGTGTGAGAACTTTGTTCAGGCGTTGGCACAATTGGCCACGCATAACAGATACATGCGCGCCAGTGTCAATGAGCACTGAGGCACTGACACCATCAACTAAAATGTCCATCAAGTTCTGTTCGGTCAGCAAAGTGATTTGCAGTTGGGTCATCAATGCAGCGTCACTTCGGGGAGCTGCATTGCTTAGTTTTCCGGAGACAGGCGTCAGGGCTGTATTGAAGACGGTGGGCAACAAGCCTGCGGCAATAGGGACGATGGTTGATGAGCTGGTGGTGAACAGGGCTAGTGGCATCAAAATGATGATGAGAGACTGTTCCTAGGAGCACGAATGTCATTGTTTGGTTGTTGCGGTGCCAATGGAGGCTGGTGACAATGCTCGCTCTGTTCGGGGTGATAATGGGTAAATGGCAGTCGCAGAAGGGAGGAAACAGTACAGTTGTTACAATGGTGAGCAACTTGACCAATATGCCGGTAGGCAAAATAGATTGGCTGATTGTGTGCAGTTCGTGTAGAGGTAGAACAGCGGTGGCATAGAGGTAGAACACCCGTCTCGCGTGCAAGAGGTCCGTGATGCGAATCCCGGTGCCGCGCAATTTTCCACCGGATTAAAAAAAAAATGGAATCCGCGTGTTGATAAAATTGCATAAACAGGCCTGGAGTGTGGCCTGATCCCGGTGACCAGAACCGGTAACGCACTCCCTCACCAGAGCAGGATTGGCCACCCTGGTGCAGTACTTGGCCACAACCTCCTATATGAACACAACAATCAAACCCCGGCCCTCAGTCCCCAGCAGCTGTGAAGCAACTGACCACGGTGGTGGTCAGACCTGTGACGCAGCAGAGCGTGCTAAGAATCCCTGGCTCCGGACAGGCCGCCATTAGAATATGAACCTGGCAACATTTAACGCTAGAATGTTATCTAGTGAGGCGAGTCTAGCAGGGCTATTGGAGGAATTAGAGGGCAGTAAATGGGATATAATAGGGCTCAGTGAAGTTAGGAGGCCAAAAGAAGCATATCCAGTGCTAAAAAGCGGGCACGTCCTGTGCTACCAGGGCTTAGCGGAAAGACGGAAACTAGGAGTCGGATTCCTGATTAATAAGAATATAGCTGGTAACATACAGGAATTCTATAGCATTAACGAGAGGGTGGCAGGTCTTCTTGTGAAACTTAATAAGAGGTACAAATTGAAGGTAGTACAGGTGTACGCCCCTACATCCAGTCATGATGATCAGGAAGTCGAAAGCTTCTACGAAGATGTGGAATCGGCGATGGGTAAAGTAAAAACAAAATACACTGTACTGATGGGCGACTTCAATGCCAAGGTAGTCAAGAAGCAGGCTGGAGACAAGGCAATGGGGGAAATGGCATAGGCACTAGGAATAGCAGGGGAGAGTTATTAGTAGAGTTTGCGGAACAGAATAATATGCGAATAATATGCAAGTGGGATAGCCAAAAGTGGACGTGGAGGAGCCCGAACGGCGAGACTAGAAGTGAAATAGGCTTCATACTCTGCGCTAACCCTGGCATCATACAAGGTGTGGACGGGCTCAGCAAGGTGCGCTGCAGTGACCATAGGATGGTAAGAACTCGAATTAGCCTAGACCTTGGGAGGGAATGGAAGAAACTGGTACATAAGAAGCCGATCAATGAGTTAGCGGTAAGAGGGAAAATAGAGGAATTCCGGATCCAGCTACAGAACAGGTATTTTGCTTTAACTGAGGAAGAGGACCTTAGTGTTGAAACAATGAACGACAATCTTATGGGCATCATTAAGGAGCGTGCAATAGAAGTCGGTGGCAACTCCGTTAGACAGGACACCAGTAAGCTATCGCAGGAGACCAAAAACCTGATCAAGAAATGCCAATGTATGAAAGCCTCTAACCCTACAGCTAGAATAGAACTGGCAGAACTTTCGAAGTTAATCAACAAGCGTAAGACAGCTGACATAAGGAACTATAATATGGATAGAATTGAACATGCTCTCAGGAACTGAGGAAGCCTAAAAGCAGTGAAGAAGAAACTAGGAATTGGCAAGAATCAGATATATGTGTTAAGAGACAAAGCCGGCAATATCATTACTAATATGGATGAGATAGTTCAAGTGGCTGAGGAGTTCTATAGAGACTTATACAGTACCAGAGGCACCCATGACGAATGATAGAGAGAATAGTCTAGAGGAATTTGAAATCCCACAAGTAACGGCAACGGGGGAAGGCAGCTGGGGAGGATCAGGTAACAGCAGATTTGTTGAAGGATGGTGGGCAGACTGTTCTAGAAAAACTGGCCACCCTGTATACGCAATGCCTCATGACCTCGAGCGTACCGAAATCTTGGAAGAACGCTAACATAATCCTAATCCATAAGAAAGAGGATGCCAAAGACTTGAAAAATTATAGACCGATTAGCTTACTGTCAGTTGCCTAGAAACTATTTTCTAAGGTAATCGCAAATAGAATCAGGAACACCTTAGTCTTCTGTCAAGCAAAGGACCAGGCAGGATTCCGTAAAGGCTGCTCAACATTAGACCATATTCACACTGTCAATCAGGTGATAGAGAAATGTGTGGAAATATAACCAACCCGTATATATAGCTTTCATTGATTACGAGAAAGCGTTCGATTCTGTCGAAACCTCAGCAGTCATGGAGGCATTACGGAATCAGGGTGTAGACGAGCCGTACGTAAAAATAATGAAAGATATCTATCCGGCTCCACAGCCACTGTAGTCCTCCATAAAGAAAGCAACAAAATCCCAATAAAGAAAGGCGTCAGGCAGGGAGATAGATCTCTCCAATGCTATTCATAGTGTGTTTACAGGAGGTATTCAGAGACCTGGATTGGGAAGAATTGGGGATAAAAGTTAATGGAGAAGACCTTAGTAACTTGCGATTCGCTGATGATATTGCCTCGCTTAGTAACTCAGGGGACCAATTGCAATGCATGCTCACTGACCTGGACAGGCAAAGCAGAAGAGCGGGTCTAAAAATTAATCTGCAGAAAACTAAAGTAATGTTTAACAGTCTCGGAAAATAACAGCAATTTACAATAGGTAGCGAGGCACTGGAAGTGGTAAGGGAATACATCTACTTAGGGCAGGTAGTGACGGCAGATCCGGATCATGAGATGGAAATAATCAGAAAAATAAGAATGGGCTGGGGTGCGTTTGGCAGGCATTCTCAGATCATGAACAGCAGGTTGCCATTATCCCTCAAGAGAAAAGTGTATGATAGCTGTGTCTTACCAGTACTGACCTACAGGGCAGAAACCTGGAGGCTTACGAAAAGGGTTCTACTTAAATTGAGGACGACGCAACGAGTTATGGAAAGAAGAATGATGGGCGTAACGTTAAGGGATAAGAAAAGAGCAGATTGGGTGAGGGAACAAACACGAGTTAATGATATTTTAGTTGAAATCAAGAAAAAGAAATGGGGGGCATGGGCAGGACATGTAATGAGGAAGGAAGATAACCGATTGTCAATAATGGTTACAGACTGGATTCCAAGCGAAGGGAAGCATAGCAGGGGGCGGCAGAAAGTTGGGTGGGCGGATGAGATTAAGAAGTTTGCAGGGACGACATGGCCACAATTAGTACATGACTGGGGTTGTTGGAGAAGTATGGGAGAGGCCTTTGCCCTGCAGTGGGCGTAACCAGGCTGATGATGATGATGATGAGGATGATGATGATAATGATGATGTGCGGTTTGTCACTCGGCTGGATTTCAGTCGATGGACCTGGAGCATGAGACAACTGTGAAGCGGCAGTGCCATAGAATGAACTCTAAGATTAGTGAGTTCTTCGTGGACTATTGCCTGCACAAATGGTTCTGTAGGCAAATTGTTCGGTTCACTGGGACAGGAAAAAAAGGGCTGCAGGAGCCCTGGCTTCATGTTGTCACCGCATTATCCGTGTCAGGTCATCTGATGTGATGTTGCACATGTGTTCGGCAGACGTGTGAATGTCATTGCAACGCGACAGCTCTTGGCCTGCTCAAAGCGTTGATACTCTTTTATGATGTCCTGTACCATTTCACAGCTTTTCCACATGAGCAGGTTGAAATCATTGTCAGCGATCCCCTTCAGTCCATGCCCAACCTTGTCCGACTCGGCCATATCGCTGTCGGCCTTATGGCACAGAGCCAGCACGTCCTCAATGTAAGAAACGTATGATTCTGTGGGCGTCTGGGCACGGGTCTCTAGTTCTTTCTTAGCGGTGCTCCTCCGCCCAGCGGGACGCCTGAATAAATCCCTCAGATTCTGTTTGCACATGTCCTAGTTGTCCAGCTCTTCCTCATGGTTGTCATATCACACCTTCGCCGTGGTTAGATCCCATTTGTCGTGGGCACTTACACGTTCATATGTGGCAATCCACTCTTCCATGTCAAGGTGGACGGTGCCGCAGAACGTTCTTGGATCCTGCAGCAGAGCCAGCACAACCGTCGGGGTTGTAGGCATTGATGTGGGCTGTGCCATGTCGGGTCCTGTTTCATCCGTCATGTTGTCCAGTCAGAGGTGACGACCACTGCGGAGCTCCGTTGTTTTTCTTGTTGGTACCTCGCACCTCTGCCAATTTGTTACATTGCAGAAGTCACATATAAAGATGTATTTACAATATTCACAAGGGAGACAACAATGCAAAAACAAGATGGCTGTCGAGACTGATTGCACCTCTGCACGTCAAATCTCCTTCTGACTGGCACCACTCTTGGTTGTGTCGTAACAATATCGGCTTTTAAAAAGAAGCATTATAGATAGCATGAGGAAATACATCTTCTCACCAGGAAGCTTGTTACAGAGTCGGATTGTTCAAAAAAATATTGATCAGCTTATGTGTCGCTGAAGTCATGCACAGAACATGCCGCAGTGAATAAAAAATGCGGTAAGGCTAATCAGAGATATTAACTAGGGGTGTGTGAATATGGAATATCACTTAATCGAATAGTGAATGTTCGAATAGTTCTATTCGCGAATGGAATATCTGCTGTTAGGTTGTTCGAATATTCAATATATTTGGTGTAGAGACCCGCACCGTGCCACATGTTGCGTGCGCTATGGATCCCGTCGTGCTCAATGCCGTCCAAGCAAGCGTTTCACTTCATTTGCTGCACAAAAGAATCGTCGAGGGCGCTGCATATGGGACGCAGGCAGGAAGTCTGGAACTATAGAACAACATATCCTAGACGAAAATGGAAGCCAACTGGAAGGAGAGGCAGCATTAAAGTAGATCTGAAAAATAACAGCCAAATCATTTCAAGGCAATAGCGAGGTGAGGGAAAAAAAGCATGAACGAGAACAAGATGGAAAAAGAGCTGGTGCTGAGAAATTTGAACTGGAAGAAAGCTGAAAGGAAAATTCCTAAGTGGAGAGAAGCCAGAGAAGAAAAGAGACCATTACAGGCGACTTTTTTTTAGACATCACCGGAGTGTATGACAACATAGACCTCAACATTTTGTAGGATATTCTGGAAGGGGAAGGCATAGGCAGCAACTGAATAGAGCTTTTGAGGGAGATTTACCTAGAAAATGCCATTTGTGTTGAATGGAAAGGGATCAGGAGCGAGGATAAAGTTGATATCACCAAGGGACTGAGCCAGGGGTGCCTTTTATCCTCGCTGCTGTTTATGATGTACATGGTAAAGATGAAAAGGGCGCTTGAAGGAACCAGCATCGGGTTTAATCTCTCATGCAAACAGGCAGGCACAGTCATAGAGCAGCAGCTGCCAGGCTTTATTTGTTCGGACGACATTGTGTTTGTTGCTAACTAGCAAAGTGATATGTCTGGCTAATATCTTTGAACAGGAATGTAACAATTTAGATTAAAATTGAGCGTTAACAGATAAGGTTTTATGGTATTCGGTGAAAACAGTCAACAGTGCCAATACAGGGCCAGGCAATACCTTAGTTAAAAAAATACAAATTCTTTGGTGTATGAATAAGTGAAGGCAATAGATATATGGAAACACAGCAAAAACAGTAATGGCAAAGGGGAAGAGAAATGCGGCCATAACGAAACACAGAGCGCAATGGGGATACAATAGGTATGAACTGCTCTAGAGTATGTGGAAAGGTGTAATGGTTCCAGGACTTACATTTGGAAATGCAGTTGTTTGCTTGAAATCAGGGGTACAATCAGAACTTGATGGCAACCAAAGGTCAGTGGAATGCCTTGCATTGGGCGCTCACAGGAAAAATACAAGTGAAGTTATGCAGGGTGATATGGGCTGGACAAGTTTTGAAGGGAGGGAAGCTCAGAGTAAAATTGGTTTTGAACGACTGGGGAATATGAAAGAAAGTAAATGTGTTGCGAACATGTTTAATTATTTGTGCATGAAAAGATTGACTCATTGTAGAGGAAAAGAACTAGGAAGCTTACCAGCAAGTATGCGACCGGTATGGTAAGGAACATGGCAACAAAGAACGTCAAACGCAATGTCCATGAGGCTGAGACAATCTCATGGGTGGCGCTAATGGAAAAAACCTGCTATGAGTAGCTACCTAAAAAGAAAAAAATGAAATCAGGAAAGAAATAATTTGAAGGGGGCACAACACCGCTACAGGAATGGTGCACTCACCCTTAGTAATGTTTCTGGTGGCCATGCTGACGATTGTGCCCGTGGCTGCGTGCTTGGCAGCTTCAATGACTGCTGCTGCATGCACTGTGGATGCGTCAATAAGCTGGCTTCCCCCGGACCTATTCGACTATTGGACCCCACCAGTGCTTTTTGGCTGGACTTCCCACGTTTGCTGGCAACCTGGAACTACGTCTACTGCTTCCGTTATCAATCTCGGCCTCAGTCTACATAAGGATTCCTCGGCAAGCACTTCACTGGGGCACAACACCACTGCAGAAATGGCGCACTCACCCTTAATAATGTTTCAGGTGGCCGTGCTGACGATTATGCCCGTGGCTGCGTGCCCGGCAGCTTCAATGACTGATGCTGCATGCACTGCGGATGCGTCAACAAGCTGGCCTCCCCCGGATCTATTCGACTATTGGACGCCACCAGTGCTTTTTCGCTGGACTTCCCACATTTGCTGGCAACCTGGAACTATGTCTATCGCTTCCGCTATCAATCTCGGCCGCAGTCTGCATAAGGATTCCTTGGCAAGCACTTCACTGGGGCACAACACCGCTGCAGGAATGGTGCACTCACCCTTAATAATGTTTCAGGTTAGATACCTTGATTGTTTTTCCGTTTGGAGTAGCAACTGTTGCCTATTCGGGGTGTTGTGCCCCACTGAGCTCTCTAACTTGTGCAAGCATTGTAGCAGCTGTGTAGCAATATGTGTTAAAATAATGGCTCTGCTTCTATCTGGTGATGTCGAGACAAATCCAGGACCTTCTACCAAAGAATTGTTAACTACTGTTTTAGAAACCGTAACAAGGATTGAAAGCGGGCAGGCAGATATGTGTAGTGATTTACACGTGCTTAAGCACTGGCAAGCATCTGTGAACGTGGGACTGCAACAGCTATCTTCAAGAAGACGTGTTCTTGAGGTTGACACGTCATCGCTGAAAAAAAAAAAAAGCAAGGTGCATTGCACTCCGCTCGTCTGAAGCTATTAATTCAATATCTGAGCAAATTAAGACTATTGAATCAAGATGCGATGATACGGAAAATCGAATAAGGTGATGTAATCTCCTCTTTTTTGGCATCCCCAATGATTCCAATGATACAGGGTCAGCGTCAGAAGACGAAGTCATTGCTGTTTGTTCAAAAGAGCTTGGCATTGCAGTTGAATCTTCGCAAGTTGACCGTGCGAATCATCTTGGCAAATATCAAGTGGGTAAATGTAGACTGATTATTACTAAATTCACCTTCTTCAAGGATAAGCAAAGAGTAATTGAAAAAGGTTATAAGTTCAAAAATACAAATTTTGCTGTTCGCGAAGACTTTTCATTGCAAACACGAGTAGCCAGAAGAACGTTAATAGAATTTGCAAAGTCCAAAGATGTGCCGTTTAAGTTAGCCATTGATAAACTGCAGATAGAGAATACCGTGTTCACTTACTGTGCTGACACTGACAGCGTTATTCAATCATCTAGACAGCAGTTTCAAAAGCCAGCAGTCTCATCAGATTGTCATCCACCTCGTAATCCAAGTGTCTATAACGCTGTAGCGCAGATTTTGATATCTTTCACGAATATGCACAGTTTACTCTCAAAACGTGTCGAAGTTTGCTTGCATCTAGAGAACAGCAATTGTGATATTCTACTACTCACAGAAACATGGCTCCACTCCGATATCACTGATGACGAAGTCCTACAACCATCAGTTGACTACAGCATCTATCATAAAGGCAGGGATGCAAGAAGGGGGGGCCGGGTATTAATAGCCGTAAAAAAAACATTACTGCCTTTCCACTTGAAATTGCAAGCCCACTTGAAATAACTTGGGCCTGCGATCCATCTTCGTATTCTCAGGTTATTTGGAATATGTTATCAACCACCAGACAGCACATAAACGTTCACGTCTTATCTGTATGAAAATCTTTGCGAAATTACTACGAAATTTCCTAAAGCTAGCATATTCTTATTTGGTGATTTTAATTACCCCGAAATTGACTGGGCTAACCTAACGTCACCCTGCCAACACTCCAACGATTTCGTAGTGCTTGCACCAGACTTTTCTCTAGTGCAAATGATTTAGGAACCCATCAGTGGCAATAATGTTTTTGACCTCATTTTCACATCCATCCCTGAAACAGTTGCATCAGTTTCTTTGATGCCTGGTTTTAGTGATCATCTACTTGTTAACCTTACAATAGAACTACCCTTATACAAATGCACTACGACACCTAAGTGCACATTTAATTATAAAAAGGCTGATTTCACTACCATCAACATAGGTTTAGAGAATTTCTACAGCTCGTTCATACGTAATTTTGTTTCCCGACCTGTTGAGGAAAACTGGAAACTCTTTAAGGAAACACTAATGCAGCTTACACATGCTCATATTCCGCTAATTCACTTCCGGGTGAATTGTTCAAAATTATGGTATCACAGGACGCTACGCTCATTAAAAAATAAAAAGAAACACCTGTTCAGAATTGCTGAGAGGCAAGGAACCGCAGTGGCATGGTTAAAACATAAAGAGTCCGAAAAAGATTATTGCTGTAACATTCGTAGCACTAAGCACAAATTCTTTTCACATGACCACCAATTCATGATACAAGATAACCCTAAAAAATTCTGGGCAGTGATTTCCCCTCGAAAAAACTCGGGCTGAATTTCACTCCAAGACAATACCGGAGCACCTATTTCAGAAAAATCCTCAGTTGCTTTTAATAATTTTTTTATCTCAGTGTTTACACGCGAGGATTACTCTACCATTCCCGCAATCGCAGACGTAAACTACAGGTATATGGCACCAATAAAGATTTGATGCCTCCGGCATCTCATCTCCAATTAAGAAACTAAAGGTCTCTACCTCAGCCGGCGTTGATGGTATAAATAATAAAATTATAAAGCATACATCCACATATACAGCCCCCATCCTATCACACATTTTTGAGCAATCCTTATCCACAGGGGAACTACCATGTGACTGGAAAATCGAGAAAATCATTCCCATCTTTAAGTCTGGTGATAAAAGTAAGATAAGTAATTACCGACCCATATCATTAACAAGCGCTCCATGTAAATTACTAGATCATGTCATAGCATCTAATATTGTGCAGAACTTAGAAGCTAACAATTTCTTTTATCCAAAGCAACACGGTTTTAGGAAAGGACTTTCCTGTGAGACTTGTCACGTGGTGGTGACGTTAAGAACACAGTAGCAATACTGTGAAAGGCAAAACTAGATTTTATTGGGCGAACCTGTGCCCACAAAACAGGCTACACTTATAGCACAACGAAAGCGGCGAACAGAGTCTGCGATCGTCGGAAATCTGATGAGCGGGTCAAGCGCGTCGGCTTTTATAGAGCAGTCGTCGAATGTTCCAGACTAATCGTTTGGACCCGCGTGCCTTCCACAAAGTTCTACACCATTCGCGTTACGCGATGAAGTCAGATAACACAAGGTTCGGCGACAACAGACAGCCGGGTAGAAGCATCGATAACTTTCCAGAAACGTCGGATACATGCAGGCGCGTCCGTCGCTGTGCGATTACAGTTGTTAAGCGGCGAAACGTGGTCGCCCGATAAAGATAAGCACACGTGTCAACACCCCCCTCTTAAAAAGCATCGACCCGATGCTGCATACAGACGAAAGTAATAAAGAACACCCGTAGCAAAGAAAACAATAAAATAAGGAAGTTCGTCAGCGTCCGTAAAAGGGTTTCAGACGCACCACGTGGACCACTTCAGATCGTGCGCGGCGCCGCTGTGAATGTGAAATTCTGTCTGGCACGACCTCATAGTCCAGTGCGCCAATACGTCGAATGACCTTGTAGGGTCCGAAATAGCGGCGCAATAGTTTCTCACTCAGACCTCGTCGGCGTATCGGTGTCCAAACCCAAACACGGTCGTCGGGTTGGTACTCGACGAAGCGTCGTCGGAGGTTGTAGTGTAGGCTGTCGGTCCTCTGTTGGTTTTTGATCCGTAGGCGGGCGAGCTGTCGGGCTTCTTCGGCGCGCTGCAGATAGCTAGCGACGTCAACATTCTCTTCGTCAGTGACGTGGGGCAGCATGGCGTCGAGCGTCGTTGTTGGGATCCTGCCGTAAACCAGCTTAAACGGCGTGATCTGTGTTGTTTCTTGCACTGCCGTGTTGTAAGCGAAGGTTACATACGGCAGGACCGCGTCCCACGTCTTGTGCTCGACGTCGACGTACATTGCTAGCATGTCGGCGAGGGTCTTGTTTTGGCGCTCCGTGAGACCATTCTTCTGCGGATGGTAGGCAGTTGTCCTCCTGTGGCTTGTCTGGCTATACTGCAGAATGGCCTGGGTGAGCTCTGCTGTAAAAGCCGTCCCTCTGTCGGTGATGAGGGCTTCTGGAGCACCATGTCGCAGCAGGATGTTCTCGACGAAAAATTTCGCCACTTCGGCTGCGCTGCCTTTTGGTAGAGCTTTAGTTTCGGCGAAGCGGGTGAGATAGTCCGTCGCCACGACGATCCACTTATTCCCGGATGTTGACATCGGAAACGGCCCCAACAAATCCATCCCAATCTGCTGGAATGGTCGGCGAGGAGGTTCGATCGGCTGTAGTAATCCTGCTGGCCTTGTCGGTGGTGTCTTGCGTCGTTGACAGTCTCGGCATGTCTTGACGTAATGGGCGACGTCGGCGGTCAGACGCGGCCAGTAATACCTTTCCTGTATTCTCGACAGCGTCCGGGAGAACCCCAGGTGCCCAGCGGTTGGATCGTCGTGTAGGGCGTGCAGTATTTCTGGACGCAGCGCTGAGGGTACAACAAGAAGGTAGCTGGCGCGGACTGGTGAGAAGTTCTTCTTCACGAGCAGGTTGTTTTGTAGCGTGAACGAAGAAAACCCGCGCTTAAATGCCCTAGGGACAACGTCGGTGTTCCCTTCCAAATACTCGACGAGGCCTTTTAGCTCCGGGTCTGCTCGTTGCTGTTTAGTGAAGTCTTCCGCGCTTATTATCCCAAGGAAGGCGTCGTCGTCCTCGTCGTCTTGCGGCGGGGGATCGATGGGGGCGCGTGATAAGCAGTCGGCGTCGGAGTGTTTTCTTCCGGACTTGTATATTACCGTGACGTCATATTCTTGTAGTCTGAGGCTCCACCGCGCCAGCCGTCCTGAAGGGTCCTTTAAGTTAGCTAGCCAACACAATGCGTGGTGGTCGCTGACGACTTTGAATGGCCTGCCATAGAGGTAAGGGCGGAATTTAGCTGTAGCCCAAATGATGGCGAGGCATTCCTTTTCAGTCGTAGAATAATTGCTTTCCGCTTTTGACAGCGACCGGCTAGCATACGATATCACCCGTTCAAGTCCTTCTTTCCTCTGAACTAGGACGGCACCGAGGCCTAGGCTACTGGCGTCAGTGTGGATTTCGGTATCGGCGTCCTCGTCGAAGTGTGCAAGTACCGGCGGCGACTGCATGCGTCGTTTGAGTTCTTGAAATGCCTTGGCCTGCGGCGTTTCCCACTTGAACGCGACATCACATTTGGTTAGATGTGTTAGCGGCCAGCGATGTGTGAAAAGTCCTTGACAAAGCGCCTATAGTAGGCACACATGCCAAGAAATCTGCGCACTGCCTTCTTGTCGGTTGGCTGCGGGAACCTTGCGATGGCAGCTGTCTTCTGTGGGTCGGGGCGTACTCCTGATTTGCTGATGACGTGGCCTAGAAACAAAGCTCATCGTAAGCGAATCGGCACTTTTCCGCCTTCAGAGTGAGCCCTGATGACTTGATGGCCTCTAGTACTGTCGCAAGCCGCCTCAGGTGATCGTCGAAATTTCCGGCGAAGACGACGACGTCATCCAAGTAAACGAGACAGGTCTGCCACTTCAATCCTGCTAAAACCGTGTCCATCACGCGCTGGAACGTTGCAGGCGCCGAGCACAGTCCGAATGGCATAACCTTGAACTCGTAGAGGCCGTCTGGGGTGATGAAGGCTGTCTTTTCGCGATCTCTTTCGTCGACTTGTATTTGCCAATAGCCAGACTTGAGGTCCATTGACGAGAAGTATTTAGCGTTGCAGAGCCGATCCAGTGCGTCGTCTATCCGTGGGAGGGGGTATACGTCCTTCTTCCTGATCTTGTTCAGACGACGATAATCGACGCAGAAACGCAGGGTTCCGTCCTTTTTTTTCACCAAGACTACAGGAGATGCCCACGGGCTTTTATACGGCTGGATGATGTCGTCGCGCCGCATTTCGTCGACTTGGTGCCTTATAGCTTCGCATTCTCGCGTCGAAACTCAGTATGGGCTCTGGCGGAGAGGTCGAGCGCCCTCTTCGGTTATTATGCGATGCTTTGTGACTGGGGTTCGTCGAATTCTTGATGACGTCGAAAAGCACTCTTTGTATCGTTGAAGTAGACTTCTGAGCTGTTGTTGTTTAATCGCGGGGAGACTTGGATTTATGTCGAAGTCTGGCTCGGGAACTAAGGTCGTCAGGGTAGATGCGGCGGAATCCGAGAGGACAAACGCATTGCTGTTTTCCAGAATTTCCTCGATGTATGCGATCGTCGTGCCCTTGTTGATGTGCTTGAACTCCTGGCTGAAGTTTGTCAGCAACACTTTCGTGTTTCCTCCGTGCAGTCGAGCGATCCTTCTTGCGACGCAAATTTCACGGTCTAGCAGTAGACGTTGGTCACCTTCGATGACGCCTTCTACGTTAGCGAGTGTTTCGGTACCGACCGAAATAACAATGCTGGAGCGAGGCGGGATGCTCACTTCATGTTCGAGCACACTCAAGGCGTGGTGACTACGAGGGCTCTCCGGCGGTATCGCATGATCTTCTGACAGCGTTATGGACTTCGACTTCAGGTCGATGACTGCGCCGTGTTGGTTGAGGAAGTCCATGCCGAGAATGACGTCTCGTGAACACTATTGGAGGATAACGAAGGTGACAGGGTAAGTGCGGTCGTGAATGGTAATTCTTGCCGTGCACATTCCTGTCGGCGTAATCAGGTGTCCTCCAGCGGTCCGAATTTGAGGGCCTTCCCATGCAGTTTTAACCTTCTTTAACTGGACGGCGATGTGTCCACTCATGACTGAGTAATTGGCGCCTGTGTCGACTAAGGCGGTGACTGTGTGGCCGTCTAGAAGCACGTCGAGGTCGGTGGTTCTTTGTCTTGCATTGCAGTTGGGTCTTGGCGTCGGATCACGGCTGCGTCGTGTTGAACTGAAGCTGGTACGTCGCATCGTCAAGTCGTCTTTCGTCGGTGTAGTCTTGGCTTCTTGACTTCCTCGGGATGGCGGCGTGTCGTTATTATGTCGTCGAGATGGTTTCTTCGGCGTCTTCGTCGGCGGCGGAGGATCTTCGTCAGTTCGACGAACAGCAACCGCACCTCCATCGGTTGCTGCCTTTAGTTTTCCGGATATGGGTTCGCTGACCGGCCCCGGGCTGGGCCAGTGTATGGTCGGCGCTGCGGCGACAGGTAGCAGCCTGCTGATGGCGAACGCGACGGTCGTCGAGAGCTCCACTGAGTAGCGGCGAGGTAGTCGGCGATATCCCGGGGGCGTTCACCTTGCTGCGGGCGCGGAGCGTTCACGGCGAAACCTCGCAGTCCCATCTCCCGGTATGGACATCGTCGGTAGACGTGACCCGCTTCTCCGCAGTGGTAGCAGAGCGGGCGGTGATCAGGAGCGCGCCAAATGTCCGTCGTCCTCGCGTAGGTGCGCTGGATGACGGGTGGTCGTGCTGGCTGCGGCGGCGGCCAACGACGGAACTGCGGCGTGACAGGGCCCTGGCGCGATCGCGGAGGGGGACCTTGACGGCGCGCGACGGCGGTGTAGGTCATCGCTTGCAGCTGAGGCTGCGGCGATTCAGGGGCTACTCCAAGCTGTTGTTAGATCTCCTCACGCACGGCGTCGGCAATCGAAGCCACTTGAGGCTGTGATGATGGGAACAGCTTTTGTAGCTCCTCCCGCACGACAGCTCGGATAGTCTCGCGTAGGTCGTCGGTGGCCAGTGATTGAACCCCGGCGTAGTTTGTATAGTTCGTGCGGCGATCGAATTGCCGGTTCCGGATGTCGAGTGTCTTCTCAATGTTCATCGCCTCACGAAGAAACTTGTCGACGGTCTTCGGTGGGCTTCTTACCATCCCGGCGAAAAGTTCCTCCTTTACACCACGCATCAGTAAGCGGAATTTCTTCTCCTCGGCCATATCCGGGTCGGCGTGGCGGAACAAACGGCTCATTTCTTCCGTAAAGATGGCGACATTCTCGTTTGGCAGCTGCACTCGGGCGTCCAGCATAGCTTCAGCCCTTTCCTTGCGCACGACGCTTGTAAAGGTGCATAGGCAGCAGATACGGAACAGGTCCCACGTTGTCAAGGTCGATTCCCTGTTCTCAAACCAAGTTCTGGCGGTGTCTTCTAAGGCGAAGTAGACATGCCGCAGCTTCTCGTCGGAGTCCCAGTTGTTGAATGTTGCGATTTGATCGTAGGTCTCCAGCCATGATTCCGGGTCTTCAGTCGCTGCTCCATGGAAGGTTGGTGGGTCCCGAGGTTGTTGTAGGATAACGGGGGACGCTGGGGCAGCCATTGGGGTTGTCTTGACCGCGATCTTCTTTGTCGTCTCAGGTAGAAGTCCGTGCTCTGGGGGCAGTCCTTGCAGTCTGCGGCTAGCACGCTGGTCTTGGGCGATGTTGGTTCTGTCCTCGTGCTTCGGGCTTGGATCGCGGCTTTGCGGGGGCGTTCGGTACATGAACGCACAAGCACCTCCACCAGATGTCACGTGGTGGTGATGTTAAGAACACAGTAGCAATACTGTGAAAGGCAAAACTAGATTTTATTGGGCGAACCTGTGCCCACAAAACAGGCTACATTTATAGCATAACGAAAGCGGCGAACAGAGTCGGCGATCGTCGGAAATCTGATCAGCGGGTCAAGCGCGTCGGCTTTTATAGAGCAGTCGTCGAATGTTCCAGACTAATCGTTTGGACCCGCGTGCCTTCCACAAAGTTCTACACCATTCGCGTTACGCGATGAAATCAGATAACACAAGGTTCGGCGACAACAGACAGCCGGGTAGAAGCATTGATAACTTTCCAGAAACGTCGGATACATGCAGGCGCGTCCGTCGCTGTGCGATTGCAGTTGTTAAGCAGCGAAACGTGGTCGCCTGATAAAGATAAGCCCACGTGTCAGACTCAACTAATCGAATTCACTAACAAGCTTTTCACATACATAGACAATGGTTTCCAGATTGATAGTATCTTTATTGACTTTGCCAAAGCTGCCAAAGCTTTTGATCGCGTTCCCCACTCTAGATTAATAGCCAAATTATAATCATTACATTTAGGTAGCCTTACAATATCATGGATAAGGAACTTCCTCACATCCCGCAAACAGTTTACATTTACTGACAATCACTCATCTTCCCTGGCTGATGTGTCATCTGGTGTACCTCAAGGTAGCGTGCTGGGTCCGCTATTGTTTCTCATCTACATAAATGATTTGCCATCCAACATAACATCAACAGTCAGATTATTTGCTGACGATTGTGTAGTTTATCGCCAAATTAAAACACCCGACGACCACATTGCTCTTCAAAAAGATGTAGATAAAATTACAAACTGGTGCACGCTATGGCAAATGTCACTAAATACAGAAAAATGCTAATTAATGACCATCAGCCGCAAGAAAACTAACTCTCTTTACACTTACTCGCTAAATAACAGTGTTGTCACTGTCACCCCCTTGTACAAATATCTCAGTATTCATATTACAACAAACTTATCATGGAAAGCGCATATAAAACATGGTTCAGCAAAAGCATCTAGCACACTTGGTTACCTAAAACGAAACCTACGTGAAGCCCCTTCAGCCACTCGTGAAATAGTGTACAGAACCTTTGTTCGTCCCCAGCTCGAATTCGCTTCCGCCATCTGGTCGCCACATCAGGAATATTTTATAAATTTTCTCGAATCTGTTCAAAACCATGCCACACATTTAATCGCAAAAGATTACAGTAGGCATTCTAGCGTTACTGCTATAAAGAAATCACTATCACTCCCATCTCTTGAATCTAGGACGATAGCTCTGCTTTGCTTACTGCGCAAAATCACTCACAGTCAACACGCAACTACATCACCCCTTTCCTGCCCATTTCGCACATCTCGCCGCTTATATAACGCACACAGTTTCACACGTGTGTATGGCCACACAAATGCATTTAACAAATCTGCATTACCTCTGGCAATAGCAGCTTGGAATGTTCTTCCAAGCCACATTGTTGAAATTAATGATCTGGACTTGTTTAGAAAAACATTTAAAAAATTGATTCCATAGTTATGCGCACATGTTTCATTTGTACCATGTGACTTGGCTGTCGTCATTATCGCTCCTTGCAAGCAGTTTATAAATATACATGCGTTTGCAGTTCTTTGCCAGGAGTTCGATGAGCCATGTGCATTTCTGATCGTACAGAGCGTTGTTGTTGTTCTTCGTTTGCTTGATGTTAATCGGCGTCTTTCTAGTCGATTTTTTTTTTCAATTGTTTGATTTGTTGTTAGCTACGTTCTCCTGTTCTCGCCACATGTTTCTCTTACCCTCCTCACACAACACTCCATTTTGGAGCCTGTGAGGTATGTGTATAGGTAGTTCAAAGGGAAGGTCCTTACTATTTGAAGTGAGATCAAAATACCTTAAAACACGTAGTTATAAAGTCAGGCACAGCAAGGAAGGAGAAGCATGTGCTTGCTGCAGCAAAGCTAGGGAAATGATGGAACAAGTTTTGTTGGAATGTGAAGATATCTGCCCAGCTGGCAGCTTAGAGTCCTCTGGCCTTCTTGAAGCCCTTGGGTTGAGGGATAGCAGGGGGAAAGTAAATATGTCCGCAATAGAGATTAGCAAGAGGCAATTGGAGGTTTGGTGGCAGAAAAGTAGGGAGACCACAAACAATGGAGGCCTACAAAAAGTTCCCAGTAGTGGTTCAGAAAGCTTAAAGCTGGGAATTCTTTGGGTGTGTGCTTAAAAAAAAAAAAACTAGCTAGGACATTAGACAAAATAAGAACAAGAGTTTGGTAGCGCAACCCACCACCCCGTTTGAACAGGGACACGCACAGCATACATACCATCCAGAACCCGACTGTGTCGATACAAGCGCTCCCCAACGTCAACCCGATGTGGCGATCGTGCCCACAGCACCCGAACGCCGCAATTTGCAGAATGGCACCGCGTCGGCTGGGACTGCTGTTTCGGTACAAGGTTTGTCCAGGTCCACAGGACGAACCGAAATGATAAAGCGACATGGACAGAGGGAACAGCGACAAAAGCAGCTAATATTTTGTAGGGTGCAGAAGCATGTGCAAAGATCGGGCCAGTTAGCCACCGATAGGCACGCAGATCATGTTGGATACACGTCCGCTGGTGACTAAAGTTACGGTTTGGTGCCGAGTCGACGCATATCTATTTGCAGGAGTCATGCGACGCTCTGAAAGCTGACGAGCCGTCTCGCAAACGAAAGCGAGAGAGGGCGGTTGAACGAGAAGTTGGGGGGGGGGGGGGGGGGGCTAGTGAGCGTTGCATACTTGCCATGACCCTCCATATTTCAGATTCTTGGACAGGTGGCAAACCGCACTGAATGTGGGGACGAACGCCAGCTACGTACAGAGCACTGGTCGTGCGGTCTGCCCAGTCGATAGTACCGACAATCTGCATGATGGACGAAAGATCCGTCGCCCAGATTGCCCTTACGATAACTCACTTGCCGTAAAGTTGGGATAACTGTTTTGCATTTTGGAGGAAAATGGGAAAGCAAAACTTTCTATGCAGTAAATAAAAGATTTCTGAAAAAATTGACTGACAATTACGTTTCTTGTTAATTTGATCTTTTAGCACAGCTGCTGCCTTATTTCAACAGGCAGCCACATACAGAACACGCAGTGCCGAACGGAGGCGGTTCTGTGTTTCGGATTGGGCAGCACACACCGCGATTCGCCGCTATATGCGGCTTGGGCACTACTACGGTCGTTACTGCTCCCACAGAAACATTGGTGATGCATTTACAAGGTACATCGCCGTAAGGCGCGAGAAAGCTATGATCTGCCACAACTGACTTAGCACGAGCGCTGCAGGTGCGAGACAGTCTGTCCGACACAGCGGTGGCCAAATCGGGCATCAGTGCCCACTGCTTCACCTATATTACTGCAGCGGCAGTGAGCATTTGAGCGTAAACAAACTCGACCCCGCTCCGCAATGCCGGCACGCCTAGGGACAAACGCCTACAAGAAAGCTCTTCCGTAGTGCCTAGGCAGTGTCATCCATTCAAGGAGCAAAAGCGTCCAGATTTTTTCTCTTGCCCCCGCTCTTACTCACGCCTGCTCACAAATGGCTGGCGATCCCTCAAATGAATGTCTCGTGTGAATCACGTGCGAGGTGGCAAGGAGCGCCCGCTGCCGGCACCGCGGCTGAGCCGCGACAGTGGGAGAAGGGATGGTGAAGGTGGAGTGGACGGTAGTGGCGAGAGTCACCGCAACTGCGCTACGCAGAGGAAGGGGACGAGAGGATAGGCGAGAACACGTGATTTGGTGTTATAGGACAAGGGGCATAGAGTTTCCTACAATATACTAGAGTGAACTGATGCTCCAGTCGTTGTCCTACCATGCAAATGATGGGAAGTACATAGACTTGTCTGATCTTCATGCTTGCGGATTCAGACGTTCTTGTGGCTTTGTATATTACGCTATGTAAATCTTATTGTCGTAAGTTTCAGAACAATCTATACTCTTCGAGGTGCAGATGACGCCTTGAACACGCACAGTCACTACTAATTGCAACGATTGAGCTTATCGAGGTGGCCAAATCGAAACGCGCCAAGTGTCTCAAGGCATCTCATGCCCGCGATAAATTCATAAGGGCGTGTCACATCGCTTGTCTGTACATTGGTTTAATGGTTTCAATATCCGGCTTCTGTGCTAGAGCTCCTTTGTTCAAATCCTGCAGTCGGACAATTTTAATGTTTCTGTAATTACTTATTACACAGTGTGTTGTTGAAAATGATGAGTTTACAAAGTTACAAAGCCGTTTGAAGCCAGAAGGACGAAATTTAGGCAAATCCATGTACTTCCCATTATTCCCATGCTGGCACAACCGCTACCATTGCAGCTTGTAGACACTAGCGCCAGAGTGCCTTCTAGTAATTATTGCATGAAATTGTTGCATGTCAAGGGGAGAGCATTACACCAAAACACCAGTCCACTATTAAGCCGAGAACTGAATTGGCATTCAGTGCAACACAATGCCACTAATTCATTAGTTTAAGAGGAAAAAAGGCACTTGATTCTATTCAGAAATTCTATTCATAAAAATAATATATTTCTCAGACCTTCATTTATAGAACTGAGCTGTAGTCAGTGCTGGCGTACTAATTTGGTGTTTCCTTTAATAAGAGCCGACTCTGCGTACTACAGCTGAATCTCGATAACTCAAAGGGGCCCGAAAATTTGTTTGAAAGGAAGTTCGAATTAAAGAAAGATAATTGAATGGAGGACTTACCTGGGGGCAGTGGCGCACGTGCACTGAGCTAACACCTGAGTGGGAAGCTCCAGAAGATTTATTCACACGTATTTACAAATTACAGTCAGTGATTAGGTGAATTGCTGCTCGTAATGTGATAGGAGATGGCGGTTGCATGTGTGTATAATCAAAGGAAACACGCCATGGTCCCTTGAAAATTGCCCCTTTCTAATTTCTGGTATGCTTCACCGCCTATGACTGCTGTATTGGGGCAAAGTTTTTTTTGTGTGAACCGACATACAACGCGCCACGCTTTCTTCGCTTCGAAGCCATTGGCGAGGATTACAGAGGCGGAGATGACGTCATTGCTAACAGCAGTGAATTGTTTCAATGAAAAATGTGGCACCGAACAGCAAGAAGCTTGGTAGTGAAGAGTAGCGAACGTCGAAGTAGCTAGGCCTAGCGTTGCCGCAGTGTGGCTACAGCTGCCAGCGGATCTGTGTGCGAGAGCGCTGGCTCGAGGCTGCGCGATAATCAATATGGTGGTGGTGTTAGCTTCAAGCAATGCCATTTCAGACCTAAGGTCATGGCAAGAAACTCAGGAAAGGCGGACGATGAAGGTTTTTTGTATCCATAATTTCAGACGTTCTTATACATTGACTATGGGGTACATGGCGGTGCCGCAACCCTAACAGAAGTCACTAACCCGTCACTAACAGAAGTAATCGTTGATGTGTGCCTGCACACGCCTGCGCACAAATGTTCGCCACGGCATTTTTTTTTTTTTTTTTGCGCGCAACTTTGAGGAGTCTCTCCTAACCTCTTCCTCTATGGCGAGCTCAGAGGAATGCTGGTCGGAGGCGCTGCCGAGAGCATTGTAGGAGTGCAGTATTTTCAATTTCACCGTCGCAAATGCTTGCGCTTGCGAATTTCTGGGTGTTTTCATCCTTTGGAATACACAACTTTGACAGGACCATGATGCCAGTTCGAATAAACCGAATTTTCGAATTAAGCATGTTCAAATTAACGAGATTCGACTGTATATATTGTCACAAGCTGTCATGAACCACGCCTGATGCGCAGACAACCAGATGAAAGAAAGAGAACGACGTTAGCCAAGCTGCCGCGAGACCGCTCTTCAACAACCGCGCCTATCAACCAGATTCATCTGGTTCTTCATTGAACACCTCGTGTGTAACATTTGGTGGAGCTGTGCGGGGTAATTCCCACGACCTACAACGGAGCCACCAACACAAGAGCTACGCCGAAGCCGTCTTCTCGCCGGACTTTCGCCGTCGCGCTCAATCATGGCCACAGAGCAAAATACCCTCACCAGCAGTGCCTCGGCGAGCCCAGTCCCTATCCAGCACTACCGAGAGCCACGCACGTTCTCGGCGAAGGCAGAGGAAGATGTGGATGAGTGGCTAACCCATTACGAAAGGGTAAGCCAATACAATAGCTGGAACGCTGCCAGTCAGCTTAGGAACGTTATTTTCTTCTTGGCCGGCACGGCGTTGGTATAGTATGACCACCACGCGGACATGCTAACTACATGGACACGCTTCGTTGAGGAGATCAAAAAGTGTTTCGGTGACTCGGATGCAAAGAGGAAACGTGCGGAACTCACATTAGCCCAGAGAGCTCAGGTACCCGGCGAGACTTGCACTACCTATATCGAAGAAATTTTGAAGCTGTGCCGAACCGTCAACCCTCAAATGACAGAGGAAGATAAAGTGGGGCACGTGGTAAAAGGAATAGCGGAAGACGTGTACAACTTCCTCATTGGTAAAGAGAACTTGCACACTGTATCAGAACTGATACGGCACTGCCGTACATTCGAGGCGCTGAAGACTCGCCGAATTGCACCAAAGTTTGGACGGCTGGCCAATGTAACGACTGTATCAAGTGTTGACACGAGTCCTCCACTCCCAGACCTTTCGTCTGCCATCCGCCAGATAGTCCGCGAGGAGCTCCAGCGACATGACGAACAGGCACGTTATGCGGTGCCACGTTGCAGCTCCTCCGTTTTCCGAGACACTCTTTGGGAACCCCTTCGGCTACTTGGAACCACTCGGTGAACGTCGCGGATCTTAACGGCTCCAGAGACGAACCGCATTACATTATGACTGAACCACCACGCAATGATTCGCCCCCTCAACGTTTTGATCCACGCCCACGCAACTTTCGTCCGCGAAGACTCGCCGCTACCTACGACTTTCAAGGGAAAAAGCCTCGTTGTCCTCAACCGATGTCTTCGGCAGAATACTTCAATCCGCATTCTGAAGTTCGCCCTTCGCCAGTCTGTTACTGCTGCAGCATGCCTGGCCATATAGCTAGGTACTGTAGCCAACGCCGAGCATCAAACTACGGATCGTCAGCGCCGACTATGCGGTCTAGCGGTTGTACACTGCGCACTCAGTGGCCAGGAGACTCCACTTCAGGAAGCCACTTTCGAGAGGACCGATGCACCGCTCAGGAGACCTACTTCGGAGAAGAAAGAACCCGGAACCGCTCCCCTGCCTCCGACCGTACTCTGGCGCCACCACCAGCCTTCCAAGCCTCCCGATCACCATCCCCTCGGCCGCGATTCACGTCACCATCGCGTCGGCGCTGTTTCGTGTCGCCCCCGCTGGGAAACTAGCCAGCGCGGCCGATGGAGGTGAGGTCGCTGGAAAATGTGGGCTGCCGACTCAACTGCCTCCAGCTATTTTCATGCTAAAGAATAAGGTTCATGTACTGATTGATGGGGTCTCTACAATGGCTTTAGTCGACACGGGCGCAACTGTCTCGGTCATGAGTGTGGAGTTTAAAGGCCTTCTGGGACGCAAGGTTATGTTTCGTTGGGACCAGTGCACAAGTTTCCGTAGAGTCAGTGGTGAATCATTATACCCGGTTGGTGTGTGTAACGTGGATGTGTCTTTGGGTGGGAAAGTTTTTAATGCAGAGTTTACTGTTCTTCCTCGCTCCTCGCATGACGTGATTCTGGGGATTGACTTTTTGCAATTGTGTGGTGCGAATGTTGGCTGCCGCACGGGAGAGCTCATTGTCGACACCAGTGTTTCACCTGTGCTCTTTGAAGGTGAAGCTTGCCCGGAGAGTGTGTTGTGCATGTCTGAGGATACAGTTGTGCCCGCGTTATCCGCGATGCGCGTTGCCGTCGCCTGTTCATCTCCGACTCCCGTCTCCTTCGATGCTGCAGTGGAACCTGTACATCAGAACTGCCTCAAGAAAAACGTGTTAATTCCGCACTGCGTGGTCTCAGTGACCAATGGATGCGCGGGGCTGTGGGCGCTAAACTGTTCCACTGAAGCGGCAGTGCTACCTCAAGGCCAAAAGATTCCCACGTTTAAGGAAGACTCGCCCATATCGGTGGCAGTACTTACAGAGCTCCCTGATGGAGGAGCAACCAGTATATCGAGCTCCGGGAGCTCGAAGATACTTTCCATGATTGATAAGTCACTCAGTGATCACGAGCGTCGAGTTTTGATGGCCCTGCTTACGAGACATACCTCGGTATTCGACTTTGTGCAGCACGATAGCCCGCCATCAATTCCTGCGTCCAGAACTCGTCACCGCATCAACACAGGAGCCGCCCAGCCAATCCGACAAAAACCCTATCGTGTATCCCCGTCAGAACGCAAGATAATCAGCGATCAGGTCCAAGAAATGCTATGCCAAGGCGTCATTAGAGAATCATCTAGTCCTTGGGCAGCCCCCGTGATATTGGTGAAGAAGGAAGACGGTACGTGGCGGTTCTGTGTTGATTACCGTCGCCTAAACGCCGTTACTAAGAAAGATGTATATCCGCTCCCACGAATTGACGACGCCATCGACTGTCTCTTTGCAGCATCTTACTTTTCCTCAATCGATTTACGGTCAGGTTACTGGCAAATTCCTATACACAAGGACGACAGAGAAAAGACAGCATTTGTAACACCCGACGGACTATTCGAGTTTAACGTGATGCCTTTCGGGTTGTGTAACGCACCCGCAACATTTGAAAGGTTCATGGACACGATATTACGCGGCTTAAAATGGGAAGTTTGCATGTGCTACTTAGACGACGTTGTGATCTTCGGCCGAACGTTTAGTGAGCACAACAAACGTTTGGATTTGGTCTTGAACTGCTTGGAGAAAGCGAGTCTTGTGCTCAATTAAAGAAAATGCCATTTTGGGGAACGACAAACTCTTGTGCTAGGCCATCTGGTCGCTAAAGAAGGCATCCGACCAGATCCACAAAAGACTGCTGCCTTAAAAGCATTTAGAGTACCCAACTCTGTCAAGCAGTTAAGAAGTTTCTTGGGCTTTTGCTCCTATTTTCGCCGATTCATTCCCCGGTTTGCTGACATGGCTCATCCCCTTACACGCCTTCTCCAAAAAGGCATTCCCTTTGAGTGGACTGCAGATTGCGACTCATCGTTTCGCCAGCTCAAGTTCCTGTTGACATCCCAACCAATTCTTCGCCACTTTGATCCTTCGTCACCAACTGAGATTCACACCAATGCCAGCGGCGTAGGCATCGGTGCTGTGCTAGTTCAGCGTGTTGGTGACAGTGAGCATGTGATATATCATGCTAGCCGGTCCTTGAGCTGCTCCGAGCGCAATTACACAGTCACCGAACAAGAGTGTCTGGCGGTCATCTTCGCCGTGCAACGGTTTCGTTTCGTATCTCTATGGGCACCCCTTCACTGCGATAACAGATCATCATTCGCTATGCTGGCTTGTGAATCTGTGGGATCCTTCAGGACGACTAGCGCTATGGGCCCTCCGTCTACAGGAATACGATTTCGTTATTTGCTACAAAAGTGGCCGGCGACATGCTGACGCTGATTGTCTCTCTCGGATGCCACTTCAAACAACTGAATGTGATGCGGACAGTTTTTATGAATACATCGCTTATGTGTCCCCGGAATTTCCGGATATGGGTACTGTCATATCCGAGCAGCACAAGGACGAGAGCTTACAACCACTCTTCGCGGCAGCACAGGAGTCACCTGCAGGCAGTCGCTTTCCCCTACGTGATGGTGGCGCGCTGTATAAGAAGAGCTACTTGACTACCGGTGCACGCTACCTTTTAGTTGTCCCCAAGAACCTTCGCCACCAAGTATTACACGCCATGCACGATGACCTAACTTCCAGTCATCTTGGTTCCACATGTACACTCTACCGGGCTCAAGAACGTTTTTACTGGCCTAAGATGCGGAAAGATATCGAACGGTACGTCGCCAGCTGCTCTCAATGCCAGCGCTACAAGCGTCCGCCACAAGCGCCACATGGCCTGCTTCAACCAGTTCCCCCTTCTAGCGTCCCCTTTGAGCAAGTTGGTATAGATCTTCTGGGCCCTTTCCCGCGATCCTCCAAGGGTAATCGTTGGGTAATCTTTTGCGTAGATCACCTTACCCACTACTGTGAGATCGCCGCATTGCCATCGGCCACAGCTACAGAAGTTTCTATCTTCTTGCTGGCTAACGTTATACTCCGACATGGACCTTCTCGCATAGTAATCAGCGATCGTGGGCGACAGTTTACTGCAGACGTGGTTGAAGAAACCCTTCGTCTGTGTTCATGTAGCTTCCGCCATTCTACGCCCTACCATCCACAAACTAATTGTCTGGTCGAGCGCACAAACAGGACGCTTGCCAACATGCTGTCCATGTACGTCGATTCAGCACACAAGAATTGGGACAGCATCTTGCCTTTCATTACCTATGCCTTCAATACCGCGAGACACGAGACCACTGGTTACTCACCATTTTTCCTTCTGTATGCTCGTCCCCCGCGCTACACCCTCGACACCATATTTCCCTACTTCGTTCATGACAATGAATCAATTGATGAGATCCTATGTCGAGCAGAAGAAGCGCGACGCCTCGCTAGGCTTCGCACCCTAGCATCGCAGGACCGGTCAAAGATACGCTATGACGGGCGTCACCGTCACGTTTACTTCGATCCTGGTGACCTTGTGTGGCTCTGGACGCCGTTGCGGAAGCGTGGCTTGTGCCAGAAGTTTCTTGCCCACTACGTCGGCCCTTACGTTATTCTGGAGCGCCTCAGCGACGTAAACTACCGCATTGCGCGTCTCATGAGCAGTGGACGACGCTCGGCCAAGGCTGAAGTGACACACGTCGCGCGTCTGAGGCGTTACAACCCACGAGATGACTGACTCGCTCGGCAGGCTTCGTCTGCCAGCGGGGAAATGTCACAAGCTGTCATGAACCACGCCTGACGCGCAGACAACCAGATGAAAGAAAGAGGAGAATGACGTTAGCCAAGCTGCCGCGAGACCGCTCTTCAACAACCGCGCCTATCAACCAGATTCATCTGGTTCTGCATTGAACACCTCGTGTGTAACAATATATTGAGTTCTATGCACTTATATTACTGATAGCTCGCTACGTTCTTATGCAATGCTAGAAGACTCCCGCGCATGTGCAGCACTGCATTTTCTTGCCCGAAATTTGTAAGCAGGGTGTCTACCACACGGGAAAACCGGGAATTCTCAGGGAATTTGAATAGTCTGGAAATACTCTGGGAAAATTCATGGAATTTTTGCTTCTATCAGGGAAAATTAGCTGTACTTTTATTGAAAGGTTGTGTTAATGCTGGCTCCAGTAACAGACGTATCGCAACAAATCGTCGTTGATGCCGTGTCACCGGCACAATGTATTGCCAGACTCGTTAACGACCAATTTTCCAGAAGCCCGATTTTTCGGACATGCCCGATAATTCGCGCGGCTTCGCGGCAGCACCACATACTCCATACAGTCAATGTATATTGCCCTGACTGCAGGTCTGAAATGGAATTAAAGTCACCACGCTGTAGCCACCACCGCACAATGTTAGGCCTAGCTGCTTCTACATTCGCTAGCTTCTTGCCGTGCGGTGCCATGTTTTTCATTGAAAGAATTCGCCGCTGTCAGCAATGGCACTGACTCCGCCTTTGTAATCCTTGCGATTGGCTTCGAAGCTCGCAAAGCACAGCACATTGCGCAATTCCAGTCTCCGAAAGTTAGCTTCGTCTTAATAGAAAAATGTTACCCAGTGAAGCATAACAAGTGTAGGAAGGGGCAATTGTCACGGGACACAGTATGTATTCCTTAATTATACACACGTGCACCCCCGTCTCCGGTCACAATAAGTGTACTGGCAGGCCTTAAGAGTTTTTTGGACGTGCCTGTGGCAGTTTGAGCCCTGAACTCTTTTGTTACTGCGAGAAAATGGTAGTTTTTTATAGGTCTCAGAAAAAAAATATTTACCACTACAAATAATATTCCAGCAACATAGCGTGTTGGGCATAATTAAATTCTTTTTCCAAAAGCATACATTGCCAAACAAAAAATTTTTAGGTGAAACATAAAAATTCTAGAAAGCACCATTTTTGCTGCCAGTTGATCAAAACAATAAAAAACGATATCTGCTAAAACATTAATATCAAAGGAAATTCTGAATATACATTTCAAAGATAAATAACCGAGGAATAGTGTCTGAAAAAATAAATGCTCAGTACACCGCCATTCTTTGGATACAAAAAAAAAAGAAACAAAGACCAGTTCATCGCTCATGGCATGCAATGAAGCAGTTCCTGGATTTTGTGAAGCATAGGTGCACTCTGCATTTTCCCCACAAAATGTCTGGTATTTGTTCATCTTTGCGGTCCTCGTAACACATTTTGCAGTTCCGTCTTTTCGGCATCTTCTGAGGATGGTCCGATGAGGAGTCCAGGGAATGCACTTCACCAGTTTGTCTAGTCATGCACCTCTTTCAGAACCAATCGCTCTCAGTGTAGCTGGGCAACTACAAGATTATGCATCCAAGCATATCTGTTTGCATATTTTGCAGATTGTCTTTATCACTTCTGCAGAGAAGAGTAGAAAGAAATCCCACGCCGTTGCAAATGTCTTGTGCTGATCCACAGTGCTGGGTCGAGATGTGCTATGGGTGGCCATCTTGGCATGAATGGAAGTTTCTTTGCTGCCAATGGCAGCACATCATAACCAAGCAAAGTATACACCCTGAAGATAATCAGGAGAGCTTTCAGGCTGTGCAAGGAGATTGGCAGATAAGTGCGCACAAGTAGGGAGACTGCTCAAGGCCATAACGAAAACTCACCGGTGAACAGTTGCAGATGTCCCATGCTGACTCAAAACGTTGTCGCTGTCAGAACTTGAATAAGCTTTTCTGTCATCTTCGGAATCGTAACTCGAGTCCTCATCGCTAAATGGCAGTGTGGGTGCAGCATAGTTGCAAGCACGACGCAGCCGCGGATGACGCCGTGGGAGCCATTTTCAATAACTGTGCAGTGACACCGGCAGCGCCCCTTGCCTGGATTTTACGACACAAGCGAAACTGATACTCTTGGAAACTGGTTGAAAATGCCAGGTCCACATGCTAGACATGTGGCAGACCTTCAGAAATACACTTTGATGGAATAAAACGACTCTGACTCCAAACCAAAGCTTATTAGTGAACAGCTGGTGTCATTTTCAATTAATTATCACCGCTCGGCACTGTCGGACGGTAAAGCCAGCGATATAATTTAATTCTTCTCTTACTGGGAGCCATTTGATTACAAAACTTTGATGCTAGTGCAGTGTAATCGTGAGCGACATGTTTCTTTTTTTTAAGCGCGGCAGGTGACGGCCACGTCACTTTACGCTACAACATATGCACATTCATTCGCAAAAATGTCCATCAAAAATCACAGCATTATCGGAGCGTGAAAAATTTAACTGATTCTGAAAGTTCAGTGCTGTACTAACTACTGGATGGCCTTAAGTGAATAAAATGGCTCCAACATGTCAAAATCGGTGATCTAAAGTGTTGATCACCGGGGATCGATGTTAATATTGTCGCGCTACAACGTGGACGGAACACAGGAAGACGTTCTTCACGAACAACCGGTCAATCTGTTCAAAAACAAACAGAGCAGAGACACGTCTTCTTCGTCACCACCCAATCTCGCTCTGACCCACTAGGCGGAGTCCGTCAGTGCTTCCATCGTCGTCGTCGTCTGCATAGGATACACGCGTAATTTGTCCCTCCCTACGAGAGCATCGTCCCGATGCTAGGCAAGAAATGTCAGTTGCGGGAGTAAAAGCCGCTAGCATAGTTATTCGCTCACATACGGCTTCATGCGGACAACGTGCACAAGTTCAGGACGGTGTGTGCGGCGTCGCGTACAGTTCGGATTCTCGGGAACGACCTCGTAGGTGACATCACTGAGTCGCCGCAATACGCGATATGGTCCGAAGTATCGCCTTAACAGTCTCTCGGAGAGGTCTCGTTTCCGTACGGGTGTCCAAACCCATACTCTGTCGCCGACTTCATAGGTAACTATTCTACGGTGAAGATCGTAGCAGCCTGCGTCGTAGTCTTGCTGCTGGCAAATCCGCAAGCGCGCGAGCTGCCGAGCTTCTTCTGCGCGTTGCGTAAACACATCGGCGTCCATATCAGCGTTGTCAAAGTCGTGTGGAAGCATCGCATCCAGCATCGTTCATACTTCTCGTCCGTGAACAAGGGTGAACGGAGTCATGCGCGTCTCTTGTTTCGCCGTGTTATATGCAGAGGTGATATATGGTAGGATGTCGTCCCAATTTTTATGTTCAACGTCCACGTACATTGATAGCATGTCTTCAATGGTTTTGTTTAGGCGCTCTGTTAACCCATTGGTTTGTGGATGGTAGGCGGTTGACTTTCGATGGGCCGTTACACTTAGTAGCAAGACGTGATCTAAAAGTGCAGCCGTAAATGCGGTTCCTCAGTCTATTATTACGACGGTTGGTGCGCCGTGTCACAACACCACATGCTCAATGAAAAAGCGCGCTGCCTCGGCTGCTGTGCTGCTCTGGATTGCCTTTGTTTCAGCGTAACATGTGGGATAGTCGGTTGCGACGATAACAAAGCGATTGCCTGCAGTAGAAGTAGGAAGTGGGCCCAAAATATCCATTCCGATTTGATCAAATGGTCTTTGAGGTACCTGGACGGGTTGTAGGAGGCCGGCTGGTTTCGTCAGAGGCGACTTGCACCTCTGGCAGTCGAAACAAGTGCGAACGTGATGTTTCACGGCGGGGGTAAGTCTCGGCCAGTAGTACCTTTGCTGCACTCTTGCTAATGTTCGCGTGTAGCCTAAGTGACCAGAAGTCACCTCATTGTGGCAAGCTTGAAGTACTACCGTACGAAGAGCTGCAGAAATGACAAGCAGATAGGGGGACCCGGTCGAAGAAAAGTTTTTTTTGTAAAAGACCTTGGCCCGTAAACAAAACGACAACAGTCCTCTTGCAAAAACTCTAGGTGGTTTCGCAGATCTTCCCTCCAAGTAATTGATTAGTTCAAGCAACTCAGGGTCGTTCCGTTGTTGTTGCGCGATGGCGGATGTGTCCATAACACAAAGAAATGCGGAGTCTTCTTCTTCGGGCGGAGCAGGTGACTCTATCGGTGATCGAGACAAGCAGTCAGCATCTGTATGTCGTTTCCCCGACTTGTACGTGACAGTCATGTCAAACTCTTCCAGCCTTAGGCTCCAACGTGCCAGTCGTCCAGAAGGATCTTTAAGGTTGTCAACCAACATAGTGAATGGTGGTCGCTGATAACTGTGAAGTGGCGGCCATACAAATATGGGCGAAATTTCATAACCGCCCATACCACGGCGAGGCATTCTTTCTCAGTTTTGGAGTAATTAGCCTCTGTACGTGAAAGTGTTCTACTTGCATAGGCAAGCACTCTTTCTGTGTCGTCTTGCCGCTGCACAAGAACAGCTCCCAAGCCAACATTGCTGGCATCAGTGTGGAGCAATGTAGGAGCGGTCTCATCAAAGTGAGCAAGCACTGGAGGTGTCTGGAGACGTTGCCGCAAGTCGTTGAATGTACCTTGCTCTTCGTCGCCCCATACAAAAGCAACGTCGTCTCTCGCCAGGTGAGTTAACGGCGACGCAATGCGCGCAAAGTCTGCAATAAACCGCTGTTAATAGGCACAGAGGCCGAGGAAGCGCCTGACAGCCTTTTTATCAGATGGTACGGGAGACTGTGCGACAGCTGCAATTTTTTCAGGATCCGGCCGGACACCTGCGTGGCTGACGACGTGACAGAAAAACTTCAGTTCCGTGAAGCCAAAGTGGCACTTCTGTGTCTTCAGGGTGAGGCAGGCGGACCGTATGGACTGCAGAACCGCTTCAAGCCGTTCGAGGTGTTCTTCAAACGTTGCGGAGAACACGATGACGTCGTCGAGATACACTAAGCAGGTATTCCACTTCAGACCGGAAAGTACAGTATCCATGAGGCGTTGGAACGTAGCAGGGGCAGAACGCAAGCCGAAAGGCAAGACTTTAAATTCGTATAGGCCGTCTGGCGTCACGAAAGCAGTTTTTTCACGATCTCTCAGGTCTACTCCGATTTGCCAATATCCACTTTTTAAGTCCATTGAAGAGAAGTAACGTGCCTGTCGAAGCCTGTCGAGTGAATCATCTATGCGGGGAAGTGGGTATACGTCTTTCTTTGTCACCTTATTTAGCTTTCGGTAGTCTACACAGAAACGCAAGCTGCCGTCTTTTTTCTTGACCAGAACTACAGGAGATGCCCAGGGGCTTGTTGATGGTTGGATCGCGTCATCTTCAAGCATTTTTGTCACTTGCTGTTGTATGGCTTCACGTTCTCTAGGAGCCACACGATATGGATTTTGGTGAATTGGTCTTGCCGTATCCTCTGTAATTATTCGGTGCTTTCTTAGAGGCGTCCGACCGACGCTGGACGTCGACTCAAAGCAGTCGTTGAACTTGGTCAATAGCTTAAGAAGGCGCTCTCGTTCGTGCTGCGACAAAGCAGTGCTAACGTCAAGTACAGGAGCTGGGTCTTGCATAGGTGCTTCTTCGAGTAGTGAACAGCAGCCACGAACATCCGCTACGGCGTCGAAATAAGCCACAGCCGTGCCCTTGGGAAGGTGCCGTCGCTCTGTGCTAAAATTCGTTAGCAACAGGTTTGTGCGCCCGTCGGTGACATTCACGATTCCTCGCGTGACCGAGATACCGTGAGTAAACAACAACGTGGTTATTTGGTCGGCAACTCCTTCGCAATGAAACGGTATGTCACATGCTACCGAAACAGGGGCACACAATCGAGGGGGGATGACGACGTCGTCTTCTGTTAGACGAAATGAGTTGTGTTGCGGCGATAAGCAATGGACTAAACCGGAGCTCTCATAAAACGTCACCATGCGGTCCGGGATGGTAATTACGGCACCATATTCTTTTAGGAAGTCCATTCCAATAATCAAATCTTTGCAGCATACAGGAAGGACGATGAAAGCGGCCACAAAAGAAGAATCCCCAATGTTAACTCTAGCAGTACATCTTCCAGTAGGCATCAGTAATTGGCCGCGTGCCGTCCTTATGCAAGGTCCTGTCCATGGCGTCTTTACTTTCTTCAGGCGGAGGACGAGTTCCTGACTCATTATAGAGAAGTCAGCACCAGTGTCGACTAACGCTGTCACCGGCTGCCCATCCACGAAAACATCAATGTTGGTGCTCACAATTTCTTCAGTGTTTATTGGCTTCACGTCGTTCTGCAGCAAGAATGTTGGGGGCTTTTTAGTGTCTTGCGGCGGGCCTGCAACCTTGCCCCCAGAGGTCTCCGCCTTCAGTTTCCCCGACAGGGGCTGGGCGACCTTCTTCCTCGGAGCTCCGCAAAAGTACGTCCAGTAGATGAAGCAATCTGACGTGGAGGGGTTGGAGAGCGTGACCAACGGCCGAAATCGGACCGATCATTGGGCACGGATTCGTCATTCGGGTGCGCTATTGGGGGTCCCTGAAAAGCAGCGTCGTCATAGCGGTGTAGCATGTCGTCGTCATTTGCACATCGCCCATAGGACCACGGACGAAGAGGTCGAAATGATGTGTCACGATGCCAGCAATGACGCGAAATATGGCCGGTGCCTCTGCAGTGAAAACAGAGTGGGCACCTATCGACAGTGCGCCACACGTCGGTTCTCCAAAGTTGCGGCCATCCCGTAGCATCGTTTTGCGGCAGTGACGAAGACGCGGCGAACGACGGCTGGCGGTATGACTGAAGCGGCGTAACGGCTGTGCGCTTCGAAGCCTCCTCTTGTCGCGGCGACCAAGGAGCAGCTGTCGGAGGTTGGTGGTACGGCGATGTGGTTGCAACCGGTGGTGGACATCGGACAGTGGCGGCGTAACTCAGGGCTCGCTGGTGGTCTTGAAGATCGGTTACCGGGAACGCCTGCCGGATTTCGTCACGCACCACTTCGGCGATTGACGCGATGGGTCTATCAAGTGTCGGTGCCATGATCTTTTGAATTTCCTCTCTGATGAGCTCTCTGACCAACTCACGCAAGGAGTCCTGATAATCGGCAGTCACTGCGGCGGCATTGATTGTAGTGCGGGCAGACAGTTGATCGTATTGCCTGCATCTTTGATGAAGGGCCCGCTCAATAGCCGTAGCCTGTTTTATAAAGTCAGCGACAGTGACTGGTGGATTGCGCATAAGCCCCGCGAACAACTGCTCTTTTACACCTCGCATGAGGTAGCGCAGCTTCCTATCTTCGGTCATGTTCGGGTCGGCTCTACGAAAGAGGCGGGCCATGTCCTCGGCGAACATTGTGACCGACTCATTAGGTTGTTGCACGCGTAGCTCCATCATTTGCTGGGCGCGGTCGCGTCGGTCAGCACTCGCAAAAGTTTCCGTGATCCTCTACCGAAAGTCATGCCAGCTCGTGAGACTACCCTCGTGGTTCTCGAAACAAGTACGGCCACTGTCGTCAAGGGCGAAATAGACGTGGGAGAGCTTTTGCTGCTCAGTCCACTGATTAATCTGTGCGACGCATTCATACTTGTCCAGCCAGTCTTCAATGTCTTCGAAGACTGCACCGTGATAGCGATCGGGAACCAGCGGATGCAGAACGGTTACCTGTTGTGGAGTGGGAAACCGACTGGTTTGGGGTGCTTGTGGTGGACTGGTTTTGGCCATTGCGAGATGTGTGCAGCTCCTGGAGAGAGGTGGTTGAAGAGCGGAGAATTCCGGGGCAAGGCCTACCAGGCGACGGCTAAAGCGATGCACGGGTGTCGTAACTGGTGACAGTGCGTCCGGGCTAGATGGACAACTCCCAGAAGGACTCCGACGCATCAGACGCGGTCAGTACCCAGCACCTCCACCGGTGTCGCAGTACAATGCGGACAGAACACAGGAAGACGTTCTTCACGAACAACCGGACAATCTGTTCAAAAACAAACAGAGCAGAGACACGTCTTCTTCATCACCCAATCTTGCTCTGACCCGCTAGGCGGAGTCTGTCAGTGCTCCCATCGTCGTCGTCGTCTGCATAGAATACATGCGTCAATATGCGTGGTAGCAATAGAATTAAAGAAATCCATTAATTTTTTTCGGACTGCCCTATTTTTCTGATGTTCTCGCAGCCTCTAGGTAGTCCGAAAAATCAAATGTTGACTGTACAACTGACGAAGAGGATGCTTCAAATGATCCATGGGGCAAATGTGTGACGGAAGGAGGATGAAAACAGAAAGGACCGATGCACTGAGGAATTAACAAGAAAGGAAGCGTGCTGCCGCCTCTTTGAAGGAGCTTGAGCTCAGGAAAACAAAGTGTTGGCTGACGCCAAGATGCAGCTGTCCCTCATCCAAACCAAAATAAACTCTTTAAAGCAGTGAAACTCAACACTCAGATATTGTGTACAGAGGGCTGAGATTATGTCAGGACAGTTGAGGTTGACTTCCCAGCTGCTGAGAGAGAATCTTAGTTGCGACAAACGTTCAGGCCTCATACCGATGAGCTTCCTATCAGTTGGTAGAAATAGCTCGTATTCGAAAATATTTACTTCTGTATGCATCTCCTTTTCATTCGTATTTGAATATGTTAAACTCGATTCGGGATGGGTTTTACCATTTTTTCTGCTGTGCATTTTACTATCACCTTCTTTCTGTTCTCTTTTTAAATAAAATAGATATTACTGCTTACTATTCAAACTGGATTAAATCATTTTTTTTTGTTTCAACATGCTTTCTAGAGAGTGACAGCATCGGGCAACATGGTGTCAGCCTGTCTTGACATAAAACAAAGTTCTGGCTCATTCAGGGAATTTTGCAAAGGTGCTCAGGGAAAACCTTTTTGGAAATTGGAAATCTCAACTTGGGAGACACCCTGGTGAGCATTAAATTTGGTGAAAAAATTTCTGATATATTCAGTATTCAATTCGATATTCGACATTTCTTTTTCATCATTCGATATGATATTCGATTTGGAATCCATTAGTCGGTATTCGCTTACCCCTAATATTAACATGTCAGTACAAATTTTCTTGCTACAAAATACCATATTTACCGAAATCTAGGCCAGTCCTGATTCTAAGCCGACACACGAAAGTCTGAAGCCAGAAAAAAAAAACCTTACCTTAAATGTAGGCTGAACAGAAAAGGGAGGACAGCGTTAACAAAATGAAAACCTTATTTATTTATTTAACCACATGGCGAGCTCATTCGTTGTCATTATTGCTGTTGTGGTCTGATAAATTCCATCCTCGTTGCGGCGCACGTGAGAAGCATCTCTCGTGGCCCCCCTCCAACAACTGATGCTTTTCTTATTGATGCTGAAGTCCCACCCAGCTGGGAACGTTTGACGATGCCTCTGCGGCTAGCACAACTTTCATTTGGAAGCAGCGCTATAGTGGCATTGCCTGTGTGGTGCCATTATGATAATGCCATGATGGCTTGAACATTTGACGATGCCTCTGCGGCTAGCACAATTAACTTTCATTTGAAAGCGGCACTATAGTGGCATCACCTGTTTGGTGCCATTACGATAACGCCATGCCGGCTTGAACATTTGGTGATTCCTCTGCGGCTAGGACAAGTTTCATTTGAAAGTGGCACTATAGTGGCATCGCCTATTTGGTGCCATTATGATAATGCCACGCCAGCTTGAATGTTTGGTGATGCCTCTGCGACTTCCACAACTGTCATTTGAAAGCGGCACTATAGTGGCATCGCCTGTTCGGTGTCATTACGATAACGCTGTTCTGCACAGGAGCCGAGGGACGAGGCGGACTACCGGCAAGGCGGAAACCAAAGCCATCTTTATTCCCACTCCCCAAAGCCCCTTATATACAATGTCTTTTCAGATTGTAGTGCCACCTTACATACACAGGTGGTGAACTCTACATCCCTCCTTTTCACCTCTTATTAGACAGAGCCCTACAAGTCCAAACATCGCGGTGGTCTCACTATACGACCGCTGCAAGTTTGTGTCACTGTTTCCTGCAGCGTTGGATTTTCTCGAGGTGCTGCACGCTGCATGATCTCAGGAGGGACAGGCGGAGACGCTGCCAGTTGTGCTGGGGTAGCCCTTCCGATGAATGAAGCACCAGGTGTCGACGACTACGCTGAAAGACGCCTCTGGGGGTAGCACCGCGGACACTGAGCCTGTGAGAGTACTTCATCATTGCAGCGTGTGTCAGTGACCCATACATACTCTCTAGGACTCGGAGGGGCCAATTGGCTTGATGCATCATTGCTTGCCGTGCCTTGTTCCACGAGTCCTTTTCCCTGAAACTTGTGTGGCATGGTAATGACGGCATTAGTTCCGGTAGTTTCGGGACACGAGTTTGTAATTTCGGAAAGGCATGTCAGCACAGGATGTCTTCCTCCTCCTCAAGGAAGAGGTCCTCAACCCACAACCGGGCAGCAACAACAACATACTTCTAGCCCTCGACGTGGAAAAAGCATTTGATAATATAGCACACGAAACCAAACCATCCTAGATGGCCTCGCCGCCATAGGATGCGGAGAGCGAGTATACCATTATACCGTGGCTTTTCTCAGTCACTGCAAAGCCCGCATCGGCATAGCAGGCCTACAATCAGACATATATGATCTACCGCAGAAGGGTACTCCGCAAGGATCAATAATATCTCCTTTCCTCTTCAACATCGGACTTAGAAAACTTGCTTTACAACTGGAAAACATCCCAAAACTCGGATGTGCCTTCTATGCCGACGATATCACCGTATGGGCAACCAAGGGTTCATACGGCGACAGAGAAAACACATTACTCACAGCTATTGGACACATCAAGTCATACCTAACCACAGCAGGAATGAGGGCGCCCCACACAAGTCTGAGTACCTTCAAGTCTGGCCCAAGCAAACTAAGGAACATTGAGCACCGCCAGTACATCTCAAGATTGCCGGGCAACCTATAAAGCGTGTCCTGACCGCACGCTTACTAGGTATGCACGTCCAGGAGAACAACGGCATAAAGGTTGCCTCAGAGAAATTAAATCACGTTATAAGAAGCATCGCATCACCCATCGCCAGAGTAGCGCGCAGCAAAGATGGTTTCACAGAGGATGAAACCTTAAGACTGGTACAAGCCCTCGTCATCAGCCGTGTTACGTACGCACTCCCGTATCAAGTCAAGTGCAAAAGCGAGAAAGAGCGCATGGACATTCATAAGAACGGCGTACAAAACGGCCTTACAGCTACCGTCAAGCACAAGCACAAAGAAATTACCAGCGCTAGGCGTATATAACACCTTTGAGGAGCTAGCAAGTGCCCCGCTCATAGCGCAGAGGGAGCGCCTCAACAAGACTCAACAGGGAAGACACCTTCTTCAACGGCTGGGGTACCCGCTGACACCTCAGTACTGCAAAGAAGAAACACAACTCTTGCCTAACCACATTAGAGAGAACATTGTAGTAGACCCTATCCCCAAGAACATGCACCCCACCCACAATCAAGAGAGAAGAGCAGCGTGTGCCCGCGTGTTGCACAAATGCTGTTTCAGAGACCCAGATACATACTACACGGACGCTAGCCTGTATCCCTCGTCGCCACGTTGCGGGCCCAAATACACACTCGCCATTGTCAATCAGGGGAACCTGGTAGCCTTTGCCTCCATCTGCGCCACATGCAGCAGTGATCGCTCTCGCACTTCATGACGCCGAGAGCAAGGGAAGGTCCGCCCGCATCCTTACGGACTCACAAGCGGCGCGTTGTTTATGCATGAATGGAACACTCCCTATACAAGCCATTGGAATCCTGGTTCGCTCACTAGAATGGACCCACGGTATCGTCTGGTGCCCCGGGCATGAAGGCCTGCGGGGCAACGAAGAGGCGGACTGTGCAGCTCGAGGTCTCACTAGCCGAGCGGCAGACCACACCGTTCTTCAGCCCCCGACAGACCAACGAGCGACCCACGAGTTATTAACGACAAGTCAACAAATACTACAGGACCAACGTCTCGGAAGAACACAATATGCTCCCCCACACAAAGCTCTCAATAAACTCCAGGCAAGGGACTGGCGCCGCCTGCGAACTAACACATACCCACACTTGTCTTGTCTACACGCAATCTCCCCAGACAGTTATACGTCCCAGACATGTCCCTGGTGTAGCAACCACACAGCGACACTCGCGCACATAACACACGAATGCACCAACCGTCCGGGCGGCTCAATTTCGCCACGAGTCACAACACACACTCGCTACGTGGTCTTGGGAGGCGAGACTCTCCGGACTCGACCTGGGAAGCCAACAGGTGACCCTCGACCAGGCCCGGCGAGCCGCGATCGCCAGTGGAGCCCTGTCAGAGGGAACCACCCAGGAATAAACCGCGCAACGGTTTCTGCAATAATAATCTTTCTCCTCCTGTAATTTCCTTTCCATTAGGGCTTGAGCCGGGGAAATGCCGTAGGGGCCGGGCATGTCCTGGTACGACAGTAAGGCAAGTTAGAGATCAGGACCTTTGAAGAGCAAGTCTTTCACTGTGCACACCATGCGCTCTGCCTCTCCATTGCTCTGGGGGTACCTCGGGCTGCTGGTCTCGTGACGGAAGCCTTATGACCATGCAAACTCGGCGAACTCGTTTGGCACAAACTGCGGTCCGTTGTCGGTCCGGACGATGTCTGGTATGCCAAAACGGGCAATACAGCTCTTGATCGCCGAGATGACTGCTGGTGCTGTGGTCGACCCCACGGAGACTACTTGAGGAAACCTAGAATAATATTCAATAATCAGGACGTAATCGCGCCCTCTAAGTTGAAGCAGATCGATGCCAAGGTGCTGCCATGGTCTGTTGGGTGTCACTGTAGACAACATAGGCTCAGAACGCTGAACTCGAGTTTCGGCACATATGGCACATTGGGTCACCATATGCTCAACATGCATTTTACAGTTAGGCCACCAAACAGACTCCCTGGCCCGTTGTTGGCAGCGGCGCACTCCCTGATGACCTTCGTGTAACAGGGCGAGAATGTCCTGACGCAAGGCTGAAGGAGTGACAAGTCGTCGGTCCAGCAGAAGGATGTCGTCATATATGCTCAATCTGTCTCTCCTTCCAAAATGGAGCGATCTGCAGCGGCACCTTGTTTTTGTCTGGCCATCCTTTCATGCAAAACGTTATTTAGGCCTAGTTGGTACATAATTCTGAACTTAGCGTTACAGCGCAAACACCATGATACTTCATGATCGCAGAGCAGACACTCCATCTTGGGCTTGGTGTATGCGGACATCTTCTAGCCGTCTTGCTACAAGAGGTAGTAATTCCTTGAACACTTCACTGACAAACAACTCCAGGGTGTCTACCATGTGAGTAGCTGGCAAATCAGAAGGAGCTCGTGACAAAGTGTCTGCCATAGCTAAGCGCTTTCCAGGCACATATTTCGCCACATAGTGATATCGCATCAGTTTTATCCGTATTCGTTGTATGCGAGGCGGCACGAGTTCTAGGTCCTTGTTACCCAAAAGGGTGACCAGAGGAAGGTGATCTATCTCTACCCCGAAGCTTAGGCCACAAAGGAACTGGTCATACCGTGAAATGGCCCAAGTCACCGTGAGACCTTCCTTTTCTGTTTGGCTATAACGTGCTTCCGTCGGAGTAAGCGCCCTCGAACCATACGCTACAGCCCAACGTGTACCTTCAGGGTGGTCCCGTAGCAGTACAGCTCCCAGACCATAGGAGCTTGCATCCACGAATACTACAGTGTGGTAGGAAGAATCGTATTTTGCCATGCACGTGTCGGAGCTCAACAGCAACTTGAGGCGTGAGAAGGCCTTTTCTTGACTGGGACCCCAAGTCCAGGTGCTGTTCTTGTTTAGAAGGGAAAGAATGGGCTCCATAACGTCGGATAAGTCAGGTATGAACCGTGTGATGTGATTCGTCATTCCCAGCAATCGTCGTACTCCGCTGACGTCGGTCGGTGGCGGCAGATCTCTGACAGTTTTCACCTTGTCCGGTTGTGGTGAGATCCCATCCGCCCCAATCACTACTCCAAGGAACCTGACCGAACTGACCCGAAACACACTTCTTTTCGTTAAGGGTGACACCCTCCTCCTCAAGGCGAGCTAGGACTGCAGCCAGATGCTCGTCATGCTGTTGACAATCTTTCCCAAAGATTAGAATGTCATCAATCAGGTTCACGACTTCAGGCCAGCGCTCAAGAACCCTCGACATTAACTGCTGCAAATACTCTGGTGCGGTAGCTATACCGAAAGGGAGCCTCTTGTAACAGTACCGGCCGAACGGCGTTATAAATGTCGTTAGCTCCTGGCTGTCGGCGCTAAGCTTCATCTGATGGAAACTAGACCGCGCATCCAACTTGGAGAATACTCACGCTCCACCCAACTGGCCGAGAATCTGTTCCACTGTCGGCAAGATGAAGCGCCTCCTTTCGATCACTTCATTCAGTTTCATCAGATCGACGTAGATTCTGTAGCTACCTGATGATTTGGGCACGACTACAAGCCCGAAGCACCACTCAGTTGGGATCTCTACCTTCCTTATGACGTCCTGCGACTCCAGGTCGTCTAGCTCTTTCTTGACAACGTCGTTTAAAGGAATTGGAATCCACCTTGGAGCGCTCAGGGAAAACGGACGAGCGCCGGGTTTAACGCGAATTCGATATTCTGCTTGCCGAAATTTTCCCAACCCTTGAAAAATCTTGGCTGGGGGGGAATGAAAGCACTCGGCAGAATCCAGGACGTGAACAACACCAAGGGCTTCAATTGCAGGAGCCCAAGCAGGTGAGTGTGCTGGCGTTCAACCATGTACAAGGTCTGCACTGTTTACTTATCACCCCACTGTAAGGTTGCTTTAAAGGTACCAAGAACGTGCAGACTCTGTTCTCCAGGGCCCAAGACTTCGCTTTCAACATCATCCAGCAACCACGGTCGGCCTGGAAAAGATGACGAGATAACAGAGACTTCCGCGCCAGAGTCTATCTTAAGCTCGGCCGGGTGCCTATTCACTAGTATGTTTATGTACCTTGCTCGTCGTGAATCCACATTGTGAAGTTCAATGGAACCCAGTCGCTCATTTGCATTCTTCTTCATGCACACTTCGGCAAAATGTCCTAGCTTTCTACAGTAGTGGCAAACTGATTTTCTGGCTGGGCAATCTTTTCGAGAGTGACGCTGTCGTCCACAAAAGCCACACGATAACCTATCCGGGTACTCAGACTGGTCGCGGAAACGTAGCGAAGGGGTGGGCATATCGTTTCGCTGAGCCGAGTCAATATTTAGTGTTTAAGCAAGAACGTTATCCATATTCAATCTATCGCGTGATAACCGCTCTTTTTCTGCGTCCTCGTGTATGCGGGCTTGGCACAGTGCTTCTTCAGGGGCAGGTTTTGTGCAACGGCACAATTGATCAGACAGTTTCTTGTTACGTATGCCTACGACGAATCTGTTGTAAACAAGGCGGTCCTCGACGAGCGGGCTGTTATAGCTACAGCGCTTTACCAGGTTGCGTAATGGCGAAAAAAGTCATCCACAGATTCGCCCGGCTGCTGAGTGCGGCGGTGGAAACGACAACTTTTGTATATCTCATTTACTGGATGCACGAAGTGTGAATCCAACTTTTCTTTGATGGCAATGAAAGAAAGTGCTTCTGGTGTTGACACCCCCAAGGATGAAAGAATGGTCCTGGCTTGCGGTCCCATACAGTAAAGTGTCCGTACCTGGGCCTTGTCGCTGACACTGTGGAGGCCGGCCACGAAAGCGTAATCCTTGAACGTCGAAATCCACATTGGCCATTCTCCCGGGTTTGAAAACGTGAAGTTCTCCGGTGGGCGCAGACCAGATGCGCCAGCGTGAACAATGTGCACTTTTGGTTTGGTGGTCTCGGCGAGGGTGGATTCCGTGTCAGGCACGTCAGCGTTAACGGCGGGATCCCGCTTCTGACACCATGTTCTGCACAGGAGCCGAGGGACGAGGCGAACTACCGGCAAGGCAGAAACCAAAGCAATGTTTATTCCCACTCCCCAAAGCCCCTTATATACAAGGTCTTTTTCAGATTGTAGCGCCACCTTATATACACAGGTGGCGACGTCTACAAACGCCACGCCAGCTTGAACGTTTGGTGATGCCTCTGCGGCTTGCACAACTGTCATTTGAAAGCAGCACTATAGTGGCATCACCTGCTTGGTACCATTAACGCCACGCCGGCTTGAATGTTTGGTGATGCCTCTGCGGCTAGCACAATTAACTTTCATTTGAAAGCGGCACTATAGTGGCATCGCCTGTTTGGTGGCATTACGATAACGCCACGCCGCACGCTGTTATGACACAGGCACGCAGGTCAAAATGGGAACGTTGCTCACATACTTACTGGCGCAACTAGTAGCAGCTGTGATACTGACTTGTTTATATGGCGTAGCCATGGACCATATTTATCAACTTCAATTAAACACTGACAAGATTTTAAAAAATCGTCGAATCTAAGCCGACCTAGTTTGGTATATGATTATTTAAAAAATACTATCAGCCTAGATGCGAATAAGTACGCTAATTAGCTTATAAAAAGCTAATGAGGAGTCTGCACAATGGGCTTACACTTATTTATAGACAATGCTCCTTATGTTTGCAGAAAATTTTGAGAGGTCGTGCAGAGTAATCGATGGGCGTCAGCAGTAATTTGCTGTTGGAGTAAGATGCCAAATTAAGAGCACACAAGCTCAATTGGACTTGGCGGTCAAATCGAAAGCATGTTAATCACGCCACAGAATGTGCCTCCACCCCAGTCCTGTTCACTTGCACTGCCCTTCAAGTGTCTACCAACCGGGAAAACCGGGAATTCTCAGGAATTTTCAATTGTCTGGAAATACTCAGGGAATTTGCGCTTCTATCAGGGAGAGTTAGCTTTAAATTTATTGAAAGGGAACGAAAGTCGCGCTAATGCTGACTCGAGTAACAGGGAGGAATCGTAACGAATGGTCTTTGATGCTGTGTCGTCGGTTGGAGGAAATGCCAGTGTACAGTCAATGACCGATTTTCTAAACGCCTGATTTTTCACCCATGCCTGATAATTCGGACTACTTCGTGGCACCAACACGTAACCTATGGAGTCAATGTATAGAACATCTGAAATTTTGGACGCAAGAACACTTCGTTGTCTGATTTCCTGGACTTTTTTCCATGACCACAGGTCCACAGGCTCGCATGACCACAGGCTCGAATCGTCAGCGTCAGCAGCAGCGCGCGGCGCTCGACGGGGGGGCGGTGCTACAGCGCAATTTGAACCGACGATTGCGTCGCTCCTAAGTGAAAAATCCCCCCCAAAATTTTACCTTCATGGTTTACAAGGTTCCCGCATCCATATATGAGCGTCTTATTGAATTCGACAGACTCTTCAGCTTCCCTTTAAAGGGACACTAAAGGCAAATATTAGGTCAAGCAAAAGTGATAGATTAGCGCTTGAGAATCTCTGAGTTGTCAATATTATCGCGAACAAGGTCTTAATAATCGAGAAACTGAGGTAAATGCAGGACATGATTAGACTCCCCCAGGACATTCAAGCGCCTGCCCGATGACGAAAGCACTCCTCAGTTAAATTCTGTCATTAGTACTCAATCACTAGTTGCAAAAAAATATAACATTGTTTTATTACAAGCCGAAATAAAATGCTACTTATTTAGTGCTATCTCATTTTTAGAAAAAAAACTCAGTGAAGTTACCCTTGGCAAGATGCGGGCGGTCGAAAGGTTTCGTTTTCGCTCGACTCCGTGCCGCCCACGCTTTAGCGTTTCAGCAGTTTCATAATCGCATAGTGCTGCGCTGGTTTTCCTGGCTCGCGAAACTTGCACAAACTGCATGTAGCAGAGAATTCAACTTCCATGCTATGTCACGGGATGCCTGAACGGTCTACGCTACTTGACCAAAAAGCAACTGCAGTGGCGAATCCACCACTCTGTCTTGGCTCGGTGCTGCCATGTGTCAAGGGGGTTTTACTCACCGACGGCAGCAAAAGGGGGTGATGCGTATGCAACATCACCACTCCCCCGGATGGGAGGTGGGAGATTTGAATTTCGAAAAAGTCATTCGGACCCTTCAGAAGCAATTTCATCGTAAAATAAGTCCTTTCTTGGCACGAAACAAGCTTTGCCAGGTTTTGGGAATGGTATTTAAACAGTCCACGTCGACTTATTATTTGCTTTTAGTGTACCTTTAATCAAAGCCACCACCGCTGCCATTTTGATTATCTCGTCGCCTGGAACCGGTGATTTTGCACGGTGCTCTCCACTGGCAGCCGTAGGCCTCAGCGCTACGCCTAGCTGCTTCGATGTTTGCTATTAAGCTTCTTGCCGTTCAGTGCCACCGTGGTTTGATTGAAAGAATTCACCGCTGACAGCAATAGCTCCACCTTTGTAATCCTCGCAATTGGCTTCGAGGATCGGGAAGCACTGTGTGTTGCATAATGGCAGTTCCCAAAGTCAGCATCGCCTCAATACAGCAATGTTATGTGGTGAATCATATACAAAGTATTGCGGTTAAGCTTAACAAGCGTGGGAAGGGCACAACTTTCACGAGACACATCATATTGTTACGCATGAAGAAAATGAAGACCGGTGAACGTGCTTGCTGTCCCGGGTGGAGGAAGGAAGAAGAGAACGACGCTGAGTTGATCAACCAGCTGGCCGCTCTTGCGCTCACCTTCGCGACCTAAAGTAAACGGTCCCCTTCATTCGTAAGGGTTATAAACGGTCTCTTTCGCGCGTAACAAAGTGGTGGAGGTGCGGGGTACCGCTCACAACAACAGAACCGTCACTGCCGCAGCTTCGTCGAAGCCGTCAACTTTCCGGCCTTCCACCATCAGCCGTGACCGTCTTCGACATGCCAGAAGAAGGAGCCGCTCCGAGGGCGGCGCCTAGCAGTCCACTGCCATACTACCGAGTTCCACCCACCTTCTGAGGCAAAGCGGAGGAAGATGCAGATGAGTGGCTCGTCCACTACAAACGAGTGAGCAAGTCCAACGGGTGGGATGCAACCGCTCAGCGCACCGATGTGGTGTTCTCTCTGACCGATACCGCCCTCGTGTGGTACGAGAACCACGAGGATGTGCTTACGACGTGGGAACCTTTTGTTGACGAGCTAAAGGCGTGTTTTGGGGACTGAGTCGCCAAAAAGAAGCGTGCGGAGCAGACACTGTCACAACGGGCACAGCTACCAGGTGAGACATGCACAACATATATCGAAGAAGTGTTAAAGCTGTGCAAGGTGGTGAGTGCTCGCATGTCGGAAGAAGATAAAGTTGGACATTTGCTGAAAGGAGTGGCTGAGGATGTGCACAATTTCCTAATTGGAAAGGAGAGCCTCAGTTCTGTGTCTGACGTCATTCGGCACTGCAGAACTTTTGAAACGCTCAAGATGCGTCAGATTGCGTCAAAGTTTGGTTGGTTGGCAAACGTTACAACGGTTGCCAGTGTGGACACGAGTCTTTGCCTCGACCTTCCTTCGACCATCCGACAGATTGTCCGCAAGGAACTTTCCCGCCGCGAGGAGTTGTTGCATTCAACCGCTGACCACCATGGCGTGTACAGGTCACGTGAGGCTATGAGGGCGCCACATTCGGCTCCTTGGCAACCAATGGTTACCGGAGCAGCCATAGAGTACGGCGCAGCCCCACAGTCGAGGATGACAACATGCCCTCCGACTCCGCACTATGACCAATGTGCTCAGCGCATGCCTTCTCGATGCCCGATGTATCGTCGTGACACATGCCATGAGCCAACTCACTACACGTGGGAAAATGATAATACATATCCGCTTCATCGACGAACAACCAAGGTTTCGACCTCTCCCGGTGTGTTATTCCTGCGGTGTCCCGGGTCATATATCGCGGTTCTGCAACCAGCGTATGACCATGTGGTATGGCCAGCCCTCAGAGTTTTCTCGGCCCTCTGAACGGCCACACGGTGCCAGTGGCCAGCACATGTATCATCTGGCGACGAATATTGGCTGAGCAGCTCCCGGAATCGCTCCCCGGCATCTGACAGGAGTTTGATACCCCCAACGCAACGTCGTACTCCCCGTTCTCCCTCACCGCGGCGTCGCACCACGTCCCCTTTGTCACTGGAAAACTAGCTAGCGCGGCCGATGGAGGTGAGGTCGCTGGAGACGGGCTACTGACAGAAATACCTCCCGTGTTGATGCTGAAAAACAAAGTGCGTGTTCTTGTAGATAATGTCCCTGTGATGGCTCTGGCGGACACAGGCGCAACAATTTTGGTCATGAGTGTCTCGTTTAAACACGTGTTAGGGCGAAAGGTTTTGTTTAAATGGGATGAAGATTCAAAGTTCTGTAGAGTGAGTGGCGAGCCGTTGCGACCTAGTGGGGTGTGTAGTGCTGACATGTTTTTGGGAGGCCATGTTATTACGACAGAGTTTGTAATTATTCCTCGGTCGACCCATGATGTTATTCTCGGCATGGACTTTTTGCGAGAGTGTGGTGCTACTGTTGACTGCCGCACAGGGAAGGTATTCATAAGTGGTAGGATTCCATCAGGACCCCTGGAGAATCCTGGAGATAGCGAAACTACACTGTGTGTTTGTGGTGATACGGTCATACCTGCATCATCTACCATTTGCATTCCCGTTGTCTGTTGCGGCGCTGATTCCGACAGCTTCGAAGCTACCGTTGAACCAATGCACTTCAACAGTGTGAAGAAGAATGTGTTGGTGCCACATTGTGTGGTGTCGATCAAAGGCGGACGCACTGGCTTATGGACAGTAAACTGTTCTAAGGAGCCCGTTATACTACCAGACGGGATGAAATTAGCCTTCGCCAGGGGACACGCGTCCTTATCAGTGGCTGAACTTACAGATGTGCTGGAAGAACCTGATGGCCACATTTCGGCCATCAGGTGGCCTTTTATCGGTGGTAAATAAATAGCTCAGAACGAGTGAACACCGAACGTTAGAGGGTGTCCTTTCGAAGCACATTTCGGTATTTGACTTTGCGCAGAAGGACAAAATACTTGCAATCCGTGTCTCGAACGCGCCATACCATCAACACGGGTTCGGCAAATCCGATTAGACAAAAGCCATATCGTGTTTCACCATCAGAGCGCCAGATTATCAACGAACAAGTGCACAAAATGATGAAAAAGGGAGTCGTACAAGAGTCAGCGAGTCCGTGGGCAGCTCCAGTGATCCTTGTTAAAAAAAAGATGGATCTTAGAGATTTTGCGTCGACTATCGCCGTTTAAACGCTGTAACGAGAAAGGACATGTACCCACTCCCACGTATTGATGACGCAATAGACTGCCTTCATTCTGCCTCTGACTTTTCCTCAGTAGATTTACAATCCGGCTATTGGCAAATTCCGATGCATCCTGACGACAAGGAGGAGACTGCCTTTGTAACCCCCTGACGGGCTCTTCGACTTTAATGCCATGCCATTTGGATTGTGCAACGCTCCGACAACTTTCGAGAGATTTATGGATACTGTTCTGCGCAGCTTGAAGTGGAACATCTGCATGTTCTACCTCGACTATGTCGTCATCTTTGGCCGCACCTTCAGAAAACACAACTCGCGTCTGGATATTGTGCTGAACTGCATCAGAAACGCTGGTCTAGTTTTAAACTCTAAGAAATGCCACTTCGGTGACCACCAAACCCTTGTGCTTGGGCACCTCGTCGACAAGGATGGCATCTGCCCTGATCCCCAGAAGACAGCAGCCGTTGAAGCGTTCAGTGCACCGCGCTCTGTCAAGGAGCTCTGTAGTTTTCTGGGGCTTCGTTTCTATTTCTGCCGATTTATTCCTAAATTCGCCAACGTCGCATATCCGCTGGCATGCCTGCTACGAAAGGACACCCTCCTTTGAGTGGACCCCGGAGTGCAACTCTTCTTTTCGTCAGTTGAAGTTTCTGCGGACGTCACGACCGGTTCTTCAACACTTCTGTCCTTCAGCTCTGCCGGAACTCTATACGGATGCCAGTGGCATAGGTATTGGTGCCGTCCTAGTTCAATGCTACGGTGACCGCGAGCACGTGATTGCATATGCAAGCCGCTCATTAAGTAGGCCCGAGCAGAATTACACTGTCATGGAACAAGAATGCCTCGCGGTAATATTTGCGGTTCAGCGGTTTCGTTCTTACCTGTATGGATGCCCCTTTACAGTGGTCACCGACCACCACTCATTGTGTTGGCTTGTGAATCTTCGTGACCCTTGTGGCCGCCTTGCGTGTTGGGCGCACTCCGACTGGAAGAATACAGCTTCAGCGTATCTTATAAGAGTGGTCGACGACACGCTGATGCGGACTGCCTCTCGTGTATGCCACTTAGCACTATGGACTGTGACGCCGACGACTTCGATCACCTCGTGGCTTCTGTGTCGCCGTGTTTTCCAGACATCGACTGCTTCAAACCGAACAGCGAAAAGACGATAAATTAACACCACTCTTCACCGCTACGACTGCCTCGACGACAGCAAACCATTTCTGTGTACGTGATGGACTCCTGTATAAGAAGAACTTTTCCAGCACTGGCGCACGTTTTCTCTTAGTGGTACCGGAGAGCCTTTGCACAGCAATTCTGAGTGCTATGCACGACGACCCTACGTCTGGCCATTTAGGTTCGGCGAGGACGCTCTACCGGATTCAGGAATGCTTTTATTGGCCTGGAATGTGAGTCTGTTGAGACGTATGTGGCCAGCTGCATGCAGTGTCAGCGCCACAAACGGCCATCTACTGCTCCAGCTGGTCTCCTGCAGCCGATCCCGCCTCCAAGCACGCCTCTCCAGCAAGTGGGCATTGACTTCGTAGGTCCATTTGCAAAATCAGCCAAGGGAAACCGTTGGATAGTTGTTTGCATCGAATACCTCACGCGCTACTGCGAGACGGCGGCCGTGCCCTCCGCAACTGCCACTGACGTTTCAACATTCCTGCTGCAATATGTGATCCTGCGACATGGTCCACCTCGCGTGATCATCAGCGACCGTGGACGACAATTCACAGCAGACGTCGTAGAGGAGCTGCTTCGTTTGTGTGAATCCCACTTGCGTCACTCGACACCATACCATCCACAAACGAATGGGCTTATGGAGCGCACCAACCGAACAATTGTAAACATGCTATCTATGTATGTTTCATCCGACCATAAGAACTGGGATGACGTACTGCTTTTTATCACGTACGCGTTTAACACCGCCAAGTACGAGACTACCAGCTATAGCCCTTTCTTCCTGCTGTACGCACGGCCACCCCAGTACACAATCAACACTGTTCTCCCTTTCTGTAGTCACGAAAATCCCGCTGTTGCCGAGACTCTCTGCCTTGCCGAAGAAGCTCGTTGTATTGCTCGTTTGCGCACTTTGGCATCGCAGGACAGATCAAAAGCAAGCTACGACATTCACCACCATCCGGTAACCTGTCGCCCTGGTTACAGGGTCTGGCTGTGGACTCCAGTAAACGCGGGTTATGCCAAAAGCTTTGGCCTGCTATGATGGACCGTTTGTTATTATTAACAGACTCACAGAAGTCACGTATAACATAGCTCGCCTCACGGCGAATGGGAGAAGAGCTGCCAAGACACAAGTGGTCCATGTCGCCAGCTTGAAATTGTTCACGTCAAGACAAATGGATTGACTTGCCCGGCGGACTTCGTCTGCGACGAGTGGAATGTTACGCATGAAGAAAATGAAGACCGATGAACGTGCTTGCGGTCCCGGGTGGAGGAAGGAAGAAGAGAATGACACTGAGTTGATCAACCAGCTGGCCGCTCTTGCGCTCACCTTTGCGACCTAAAGTAAACGGTCCCCTTCATTCGTAAGGGTTATAAACGGTCTCTTTCGCGCATAACAATATATTCCTTAATTATACACATGTGCATCCGCTGGCTCCTGTTACCGTACGAGCACTGATATGCCTAATTAGTGTGCTGGCAGGCAGCAAAAAACAGGCATTCATTTTTTCGACTGTCCAATTTTCTGGACGTTTTCGCAGCCTCTAGGAAGCCAAAAAAATGGGACGTTGACTGTGCAGCTGACCAACAGGATGCTTCAAATGGTCCGTGGGGCGTACGAATGGCGGAAGGAGAACGAAAACAGAAAGGAGTGGCGCATTAAGGAATGAACAGAAAAGGAAGCGTGCCGTCTTTGAAGTAACTTCGTTAGGCAGGATACCAGCAAACTATCGCAGGAGACGAAAAATTTGATCAAGAAACGCCAATGTATGAAAGCCTCTAACCCTACAGCCAGAACAGAACTGCCAAAACTTTCGAAGTTAATCAACAAGCGTAAGACAGCTGACATACGGAAGTATAATATGGATAGAATTGAACATGCTCTCAGGAACGGAGGAAGCCTAAAAACAGTGAAGAAACTAGGAATTGGCAAGAATCAGATGTATGCGTTAAGAGACAAAGCCGGCAATATCATTACTAATATGGATGAGATAGTTCAAAGTGGCTGAGGAGTTCTGTAGAGCTTTATACAGTACCAGTGGCACCCACGACAATAATGGAAGAGAAAATAGTCTAGAGGAATTCGAAATCCCAAAGGTAACCCCGGAAGAAGTAAAGAAAGCCTTGGGAGATATGCAAAGGGGGAAGGCAGCTGGGGAGGATCAGGTAACAGCAGATTTGTTGAAAGATGGTGGACAGATTGTTCTAGAGAAACTGGCCACCCTGTATGCGCAATGCCTCATGACCTCGAGCGTACCGGAATCTTGGAAGAACGCTAACGTAATCCTAATCCATAAGAAAGGGGACGCCAAAGACTTGAAAAATTATAGACCGATCAGCTTACTGTCCGTTGCTTACAAACTATTTACTAAGGTAATCGCAAATAGAATCAGGAACACCTTAGACTTCTGTCAAGCAAAGGACCAGGCAGGATTCCGTAAAGGCTACTCAACAATAGATCATATTCACACTATCAATCAGGTGATTGAGAAATGTGCGGAATATAACCAACCCTTATATATAGCTTTCATTGATTACGAGAAAGCGTTCGATTCTGTCGAAACCTCAGCAGTCATGGAGGCATTACGGAATCAGGGTGTAGACGAGCCGTACGTAAAAATAATGAAAGATATCTATAGCGGCTCCACAGCCACCGTAGTCCTCCATAAAGCAAGCAACAAAATTCCAATAAAGAAAGGCATCAGGCAGGGAGATACGATCTCTCCTATGCTATTCACAGCGTGTTTACAGGAGGTATTCAGAGACCTGGATTGGGAAGAATTGGGGATAAAAGTTAATGGAGAATACCTTAGTAACTTGCGATTCGCTGATGATATTGCCTTGCTTAGTAACTCAGGGGACCAATTGCAATGCATGCTCACTGACCTGGAGAGGCAAAGCAGAAGAGTGGGTCTAAAAATTAATCTGCAAAAAACTACAGTAATGTTTAACAGTCTCGGAAGAGAACAGCAATTTACAATAGGCAGCGAGGCACTGGAAGTCGTAAGGGAATACATCTACTTAGGCCAGGTAGTGACGGCGGATCCAGATCATGAGACGGAAATAATCAGAAGAATAAGAATGAGCTGGGGTGCGTTTGGCAGGCATTCTCAGATCATGAACAGCAGGTTGCCATTATTCCTCAAGAGAAAAGTATATAATAGCTGTGTTTTACCAGTACTCACCTACGGGGCAGAAACCTGGAGGCTTACGAAAAGGGTTCTACTCAAATTGAGGACGACGCAACGAGCTATGGAAAGAAGAATGATAGGTGTAACGTTAAGGGATAAGAAAAGAGCAAATTGGGTGAGGGAACAAACGCGAGTTAATGACATCTTAGTTGAAATCAAGAAAAAGAAATGGGCATGGGCAGGACATGTAATGAGGAGGGAAGATAACCGATAGTCATTAAGGGTTACGGACTGGATCCCAAGGGAAGGGAAGCGTAGCAGGGGGCGGCAGAAAGTTAGGTGGGTGGATGAGATTAAGAAGTTTGCAGGGACGGCATGGCCACAATTAGTACGTGACCGGGGTTGTTGGAGAAGTATGGGAGAGGCCTTTGCCCTGCAGTGGGCGTAACCAGGCTGATGATGCTGATGATGATGATGATGCTGATGATGATGATGATGATGGTGAGCTTTAAAAACAGTGTTTGCAGACGCCGAGATGCAGGTGTGCCTCATCCAAGCCAAAATAAACTCTTTAAAGCAGTGGAAAGCAATACTGAGGCATTGTGCACAGGTTGAGAGTTTATCAGGACAGTTGATGTTGAGTCACCAGCTGCTGACAGACTCACACTGGTGGCAAAGTTCAGACCTCATACCAATGAGCTTGCAATCAGTTGGTAGGAATAGCTCACATTTGAAAATATTTGCTTCTGTATGCATCTCCTTTTTATTCGTGTTTGAAATTATTCGGTTCAATTTGCAATGTTTTTTTTTACTATTTTTCTCAAAGAAATTTTATCTCCTGTGCATTTTATTAACCCCTCCCCTTCTGTTCTCTTTTTGAATAAAATAAATACTATTCATTACTATTCAAACTGGATTACGTAGTTTTTTATTTTTTAACATGCCTGCTAAAGAGTGACAGCATTGGGTGACATAGTGTCATCCCGTCTTGACGTAAAACAAAGTTCTGGGTCACTTAGGGAATTTTGTAAAGGCACTCAAGGAAAACTTGGAAAACTCACGGAAGTTTGAAATGTCAACTTGGTAGACACCCTGTGTGCTCTGCCCATTGTTCATTATGCAGTGCCTCAGCAGGTGAACACTATTCGGCTTACTGGACCATATTGTCATGTAGTAGTGACAGTGAAGCAAGCAACAAAACTGTGAGTGATGAACCTAACATTTTGTTGGGCAAACCTGTGCCCTCAAAAACAGGCTACACTTGAAGAACGACAGTGGCGAACACAGTCGGCGATTGGCGTAAATCTAACCTGTCAGTCAAGCGGATCGCCTTTAATACATCAGTCATCGAAGGTTCCAGAGTAATCGCTGTTGCCCACGTGTCTTCCAGAAAGTTCTACACAATTCGCGTCGTGCATGCATCGGATTGCACAAGCTTCGGTGACAAGAGCCAGCAGCTAGAACCATCAATAACATTTGAGAAACTTCCGATACATGCGGGCGCTTCCTGCTCTGAGCGATAAAATTTGTTAGACGGTGAAAAGTGGTCACCCAAAAAAGATAAACAAGTACACATGACAATATTCTAAAACATTCTAACATCCACGCATGCAAACATTGTTGCTAGACAAAGAATGTGGTATTATCTAGTGTTGGCATGCCGCTCATGAGTACCCATCCATGTTTACAACACACTAAGACAGAGGGTAAACACGGGGAAGGGGGGAGATAAAAATTCAAGACGATGAGCAAAACGAGAAAAAGGTGAAAGCAGGAGCCAACGTTTCAACAAGTGGACTTGTCTTCTTCAAGGCGACATATGCTTTCCTCGCCACAGTATATATAGGTAGGATTATTCTAAAGGGGAAAGGGCATAAGGCGGGTGGGTGCGGCAAGAAGCGAAGGTGTGTTAGCGTGTCGAATTGCCAGATAGAGGGTGTAACATGACAAACATGTTTACCTGCTAGAAAGAAAAACAGAGACAATAATAATGACAAGGCCAGCACTAAGCAGAATAATTTGTTCGTATGTTTAGTGCACACTAACAGACACTATCAAGACAAAAGGTTGACAATCACTTTAGCATACGCTAGAGAAGATGAAGACTAAAGCTTGCCCACTCATGAGACATTCATTACATTACTTGAAATTTTCATTCTAAAGCATCGTTACATCTTATTGCTTGTTTTCTCCCACCAAAGGTTGTGGGTTCAAGCGCCTTAACTCCATCTTAATTAACTGTGCCTTAATTAACTTGACCTTAGTTAACACCAAAAGTAGTAGGCTTGACTCTCATCTCTCACGCTGTCAATTGGAATCCAACTTAAAGGTATGGTCGGTTCGCCCATGTCTCCAAGTGTGTTTGACTCTCACCGAAGGTAGAGGGTTAGACTCCCACCAAAGGTTGTGGCTTCGATTGCCTTAACTCTATCCTAACTATGCCTTAATTAACACCGAAGTAGTGGGTTCAACTCTCGACTTTCCTTATGTTAATTAAAATCCAAGTTGGATATTTTGCTGGTTTGCCCAAATCTCCAAGTGGGTTTGACTCCCACCACATGTCGAGGGTTTGACTCCCACCAAATGTCGTTGGTTTGAGTGCCTTAATTCACTTCGCCTTAACACCAAAGGTAGTGGGTTCGACTTCACCTTCACGATGTCAATTAGAATCCAACCTAGAGATTTGGGTAAACCGGCGATATCTCCAGGGAAGTTAGACTTCCACCAAAGGTCATGGGTTCGAGTGTCTTAATTAACTCTATCTTAATTAACTGTGCCTTGGAATCCAACTTGGAGATATGGCCAGTTCGCCAATATCTCCAAGTGGGTTTCGCTCCCACCAAAGGTTGTGGGTATGAGGGCCTTAATTAAATGTCTTAACTAAGCCTAAAGGTTGTGGGTCTGACTCCCACCAGAGGTAGTCGGTTCGACTCTTGACCTTCACAATGTCACAAATATGGCTGGTTCGTCCATATTGTCAAGTGGGTTCAACTTTCAACATTTGCGATGGCAATTGGAATTGAACTTGGAGATATGGCCGGTTCGCCCGTATCTCCGAGTAGGTTTGGTACCCTCGAAAGGTTGTGGGTTCCAGTGCCTTAATTAACTGCCTTAACACCAAAGGTTGTGGGTCCAACGCCCACCATAGGTCAAGAGTTCGGCTCCCACCAGAGGTTGGGGGTTTGCCTCTCTACCTTCACAATCTCACAAATATGGCCGGTTTGTCCATATCTCCAAGTGGGTTTGACTCCCGCCAATGGTCGTGGGTTCGAGTGCCTTAATTAACTGCCTTAACTAACACCAAAGGTTGTGGGCTCGACTCCCACCGGAGGTTGTGGGTTCACCTCTTGACCTTCACAATGTCAGAAACATGGCTGGGATGTCCATATCTCCAAGCGGGTTCGACTCCCACCAATGGTCGTGGGTTTGAGTGCCTTAATTAACTCTTATCTTAATCAACACCGTAGGTTGTGCTGACACTTCGCCTTGGCTTCACGCTTTCTTACAAAGAAATTGATGGCTTAATTCGCCCTAATTAACATCAAAGATAGTGGATCTTAATGAAATTTGCCTTAACACCACAGGTAGCGGGTTCAACTCCCTATAAATTTTGGTGCCATAATGCTGGACATCGAATCTTTTGTCCCATGAGCCGTCTAAGGCTTTCGCCTTAAATACATACCATATTTACTCGATTTTAAAGCGCCCTCGATCGTGATGGTGATGACATAGATCGTGGTGGCAGTGATGACATAGTTTACTGCGTGCGTGATTAGGGGAATAATTCTGCTGCTGGGGATTCAATAAGTGCGCTTATAAACACCACCAATTTGTGAGACCACATCATCACGTGTCCGGTCACTTGCGACTGCAGAGGTGTGGCACTCGAATAGCTGTGGTTTTTAGTGTTCGTATTGATGTGGCCCCAGAGATCATTATAATTAGCGATTTCAATAATTATTCGTTGCATATGAGCATTTATGGTTTCATTCTGTGATTATTAGACACAGATAAACTCATCAAAGCACCAAAGTTAAATAAACCAGAAATTTGCTGTCAATGGTAAGATTCCTTAGCAGACTTTTGGTCAGTGTTACCTGAGAATGGCTGATTGAAATGTTCCCAGAGTAGGTAGTTTCCATCCTGAGGAAACCTTACGGGATGCCTTGTCACATTGTTTTGGCAGTACTACCTACAGAATTTTATCGAGATAGGCCTCCCCTGAATGATTGTTGACTGTATTGTTGAGATGGCGAACGTGGGTGTCATCTGACCATTTTTGCGGACACAATCGAGAGCTTCAAGTAATTGTGTTTTTCTTGCAGTCCCTGAAGTGCTCATTCACCTCGAGCGCCCACTCTGCCCTGGAATCCAGTATCACCTCTAATAGTGAATGCGTGGCCAATGGCCTGCGAGGCAGCACCATTACTTGTTGCCGTCACTGCTCAGGCCATCTGGAGACCGTCTGACACCTGAGCATCAAGTGTGTTGACTAACCATAAGCAAGATCTGCACAGAATTGCCTCTGAAGTGCTCGCAACATTGTGTGTGTCAGGCTCTCTTTCTGATTTCCACATGGGCACAGTAGTGTCACCACTGAAGGAATGATTGAGGCACGAATAGTTGTCACATGTTGCCTTGAAAGATGCAAATCTCTTTGTATTGACCTGTTTTCTATGCACTCAGTACAAATGTTGAAAACGCTGTGCCAACTGTGATGCTGCCAGTAATTGTGTAATGTTTTAGACTTTTAAACTCAAATTTCACGAATAAACAGTTTTGTAATGTAGAATGCAAAGGATTGTACAGTGTTATAAGAAGCTTGGCCAGTCTTTCCCTTTTGGCGAGCAGGTGAGCCAGAGGCTTCTCTTGCTAAGGAACTTGATGCATTTGGACCGTGCAGCCAAGCCACTCACCTTGAGCAAAACACTTGCATTTTGATTATTCTTAAATGTTGCTTCTGTTCTATACAGAACTGCGCATTGCTACAGGAAAGTAGGTTTGAAAACCTGGCTGTTCCTAGTGGTATCAAGTACAGTAAAACCTTGTTAATTCGAGCCTCATTACTTTGGGAAATCTGATAATACAGACGCGTCCTCTGATCCTGGCAGGCGTATGCATTATTTAATGGAACCAAACTCTCATTAACTTAGATGTATTTAGCCGCAAATTGGTTAGCACATTTTTGCCTGTATATTCTGCACCAAACGTTTGACATATTTAATTGTAAAGTCAGTGAGCACATGCTGGAGGGTGAGTTGGTTACGCATGATTACAACGAAGGTGCCATATAAAACAATGGACGAAGGAAGGCGACACGGGCCAACCACGTAGGCACACTAACAACTGAGTGTTGAAAGTCAGGTTGTGGGTTATGTGGGAATTTCGCCTTGAGGCGTGGCTGCACGGCAGCATGGTTCACGCTGCCGTGCAGTCAACCTCCAAGGCATGATTTCCTCCCTTCAAAGTTTTATTTCCTAGGGAACCCCCCCCCCCCCCCCCCCCCCCCCCCCCCCCCCCCCCTTGTTGAAACTCTGTTGACTTTACTTTTATGGTTGCCCACTGTCCTCCTCTTTAGAGGTTACAATTTTGTGTTTGGTATTCTGCAAAGTGCACGCAGTGATATGTGCTGGAACTAACATTATGATGAGCTGCAATCAACGGCCATCCTTTACAGCGTAGCAGTAGCTGAAGATTACCAGCATCACCAAAGAGGGGGGGGGGGTGTAGCAAGGCCCTTGGCCGAAGTTACGACATGGACCGATCGTGAATCCACGAATGGAGATTGTTTTGGAAAGATGTGAGCACTATTCTCTGCATTTATTCCCGCAGGTTATACATGCACATTTTCTTTTTTATTTTAGAGCTGGTGTAATTGGGGATGCAGGTTATACATGGAAAGATACAGTAATTCAGACAACCCTTGGGGCGTGATGAGGGCAGAGCACTGGAAATGGTCGACCAAAAGAGTGACTGTGGTGCTAGCATCCCACCAAAAAGAAGTGGCGGAGTCCACTTTCCGACAGTCATCAGCAGAAACCGCACACGAGCAACAAACGCCAGAACAACTCGTGCCTATTTCTGCCTTTATAGCCGTTATTATTGTGTTTACTGCCATGGAGGAAATAAAAAAATCACCGCCCAAGCACTCCGTACAGATGGATAACCAGCGAAGCTGAAATGTGCGGCCCCAGTGTGTATCATTGGGTTAATCCCGGTGGTTAATTAAATGACAGCTTGGTAGGCTGCCGGATCCTCAGTACACGTAGTAACGTCTGCTGTCGGGCTAGTTGGTACATGGCTTTTAGAAATGGTTTTAGCCACAGAGAATAAGACAACAAAATAAAAGACATGGACAGGCGCACACTTGCAACTTATTTTGATTTTTCCTAATGCTTCACTTATATACCCTAAGGCATGCAAACAGGAACATACAGAGGTGAGTTCACATGAGATAGAAACCAAACCTATAGTTGGATACAACTTTAGAAAAAAGGGGGCGTTTACTCCTCCGAGGCGGAGGCACACGAGCATCCACCAATGGGTGCGCACTCTGGACTAACGTCATGAGCCGGACGGCCGGTGACCCCGCCGACGGAGAAGGTGGCTGCCCGCGCTTCGAACTTGGTGAGGTCGCGTCAGCTGTGTGCTTCAGCCCCTCGTCAGAGTGAATTCCAGAACTGTTTGTGGTGGTCTATCATGCCGGAAATATTACTGCGCTTACAATTTGGCATTTGTGCCGCGTTCGTTTATTCTGAGCCGTGATCCGGCGAAGGGACATTGCAGCGAGCATCACTGGCGCTGCGCTACGTTTTGCTTGAAAACAGGATCCTGCGGCGATCGCTACGAACACACATCCTGCGTGTTTGGTCCATGTTGTTTTATTTCGCTCCCGAGTGAAGTTACGACGAGAAAAGTTTTCCAAAGACTGGTGCCTTACTGTTAGCGGCGGGTGTGTTCGTGTACTGTGTCACTGCATTTTTCGTCCGACGGGATGAAGTGATGGAGCAAAATCATTCTCAGGAGAAATCAGAAAAGTGTGCGTGCATGAAACAAACCTACGAGTGTCTCAACAGAAAATATTTGCAGAAGAAGCCTTCAATGCAAAGATTTGTTGCCGTCAGCTTAGCGTGAGCGATCATTGTCAGCAGTGAAATAGCCGAGCATCTAGCGACGGTGTTCGAGCGTTGTGTAGCACCGTCGATTGATTGCTGTCCACCAGTGCTCACTGCACGCGCAAGCTGTAGAATGCGTGCTGCGATACAGTCAAGCATAAGGTGTGTTGCTAGCGCTCAATAAGCTTTCCCACAACACAGCTCCACGCTGCTTTTTGATTCTCGTGATATGCTGCAATTAAAAATTCCCAAGACAGTGTTAAGAGAATGGTAAAAAGAAAAAAACATACGAGAAGGTAGGCACAACAGTTTGTGAACCCGCTCCTAATACCTGCACCCGCGTCTGTTTGTATATGCGTGTGTGTATGTTTTATTGCGTTTGTCTATTTTTTTTTATTTTGCACATTTGTTGATATTTGGGATTTTCTTAGTTTACTCGTTTTGTGTTAACATGTGCCTGCTTCCATGCATGTTTGCACTTACTCCTATTTCTCTCCTTTTATTTTATATTAGCATTTTCTTTTGCTAGTTTTCTTTCAGCAAAGTCTTTTTAACTTTTTCATTAACCCATCTCATTCAAAGCACTAACTCCTGTAAATTGCAGGGCTGGCCTCTTCCATCTCGTTAAAGCCTTTCTCGCTGGTCTACCTCATCGTCTCAATCTTGTCTCCTTGCTGTGTTTTCTGTCCTTGCTTTTTGTGTTGTTGCTGCAATGTGATTAACCAACTTACTCAAAACAGATTTTGATCACTTATGAAGACAGAAAGGTTTACAGATACATTTTCTTAAAAGCGTCATGTGGGTTGCAGAGTAACTTTGCCTCTTACCTCTGTTCATGTTTACGTATCAGTGCACGCGGCAGCTCGCCAGAAGTGCACATGAAAGGTTGCCATATTGTGAAACAGCACCTTGCTATGTTGTTGCATTTTTCACGCTTCCAGTCTTAGTAGACACACATTTTCACTGCCCATCACATACGCTGGTACAAATTTTCAACACGAATAACATTGTGCAGTGTGGTGTCATTTCCTGTCTGACGCTTTCATTGTTACAAAGACTTTTTTCAGTGAATGGAGCCCAGCAAAGCAGTACACTGAAAGCTTTTGCAACTTTCACCATTTATTACTTCACCAATGTCATTGTCTGAACACAAGTCGTCGCTATGCCGACGGCTTGTGAATTAAAAAATTGCCTCAATAAAACACATTCAACTTTACTCAGCATTTTTTAATACAAACAATGCTAGTTGAAGAAAAGAGCGCTATGAAGACGCAGACTAAAAGAGGAACATGTACGACAGACAAGGCGTGTCCGTCGCCTTGTACGTCGTACATGTTCCTCTTTTAGTTCGCGTCTTCGTAGCGCTCTTTTCTTCAAGTATGCAAAACCAACTCGCCCACATCAAGCTTCTGCTGGTTCAAACAATGCTAGCAGAGCTATTCAGGGTGAATAATTGCGCTTACATTCGTGTTACTTGCCCAGTCAGATAAACAAATACAACAATGGCTGTGGCATGACTGTGATACGAAGTGCAGACTGCAAACGGTGCCTTTCAAGTGTGCCCTCGACTACTGCTATTAATAGCTACCCAAATGAGTTCTCGAGGCCTCAGTTAGCTTATGATGTTTGATAATTGTTCTCTTATTTACATTACTTGCCTGGGCCAGATAACCAAAATAAACAATGCAACAACATGAACGTGCTTTTGCATGCAAGCTGCAAACAATGGCTGTCATTTTCGCATTGATTACTGCGGTTTGACCAACAATGGCTACGCCATTGACTGCGCTTCGACGTGCAGACTGCTACTGGTGCCTTTCAAGCATGCCCTCGGCTACTGCTATTAATAGCTATCCGAATGAGTATTTTGGGCCTCACTAAGCTAATGATGTTTGGTAATTGTTCTCTTATTCGCATTACTTGCGTGAGCCAGATAACCAAAATAAAGAATGCGACCGCATGAGTGGGCTTTTGCATGCAGGCTGCTAACAGTGGCTGTCAATTTCGCTTTGACTACTGCTTTTTCGTGTCAAGCTGGACAGTGGCTGCCCGAATGAGCATTTTGGGCCCCACATAGTTATTCAGGGTTAATAAGTGTATTTGCATTTGAACATGTTTCCATGCCAGTACTTATATTGAGCACGATCTGTGCAGGGCGTTGCTTTTTCAGAATCGAGCTTCCATTAAAAGAAATACATCACCAAATGAACTGCTTATTTATTTGAGAGGTCATGGGAGTATGGTTGGCTGCTGCGAACCCACTGGCAATGTTTTGGTAGCCCTAATAAGGGCTGATATTTCGTTAATAAGAAGCTGTTATGCTTCGTCGAGTGGCTCAATGCTGGACAGCTCGCAGTTGGAGTCACTTTCTTCAGTGTCATCTTCACCCACTTGGATAACAATGGGTTTGATGTGGTCACTCCCAGACGTGTCAAGCCTGAACTCTGCCTCCAGGACCATCACGTGGTGAATGTTCTTTCTCCAGTCTTCCGCCATCAAGTGTTTGAATTTCCCCTCAAGACGTGTTCGACCATGGACAGTTTGAAGTCTCTGTTGTCCGCAGCGATGCCATTTTCACCTTTGCCCACACGAGCTTGATAGGATTAAATTCACAGTGGTACGGTGGGAGCCTGAGTACAATGTACATCCCTTCCCCCCCTTTCAGCTGCGTTGTCTACGATGTAGCTCAGGAAGTGTGGCTTTACAGATGCTACCAACTCAAACAGCAGATTTTTCACCATCCTTTTGCTGTAGCTGATGCTTTTGCTTTTGATCCACTCCTGCATTTTTCCTTCTTCCAAGCTGTCGTCGGCAATTTCTCGCCGGGTATGGTAAGGTGCATTGTCCAAAACAACAACGCTACCAGCTGGCAACTTCTGCAGAACGTCATTAAACCATCCCTTGTAGCGATTGCCGTCCATTTCTTCGCGGTAGTCACCTGTTTTTTAGCCTCGGAATACACCTACGCAGCCGTTGACGAAGCCATCCTCGCTGCCGATGTGCGTCACAATCAGGCGCTGGCCTTTTTCAGAAGGTTGTTTCAGACCCGTCGACAGGCCATTTGCTCGAGCGTACAGGCGTCCGCGCTTCTGCACCACGGTGTCTGTCCACACGATCGACCGAGTGTGTCCCGCCGTCACGTGACCATGTCTCGTCCAGGCAAAATATCTTTCGGCCTCCCGCTCGGTAGCGCTCCACGTCACAAAGGTAGCGATTCCGCCATTCAGCGATGTCATCCCGGTCGATAAGCAATTTGCGGCTCTTCTTCTCGTGCTTGAATCCGACCTCGACAAGCAGGCAACGCGCAGTACACCGCTTCAGTGGTGGGAGATCCATAGGCTTCGAGAACTCGTTGGTTATCGTCTCGACCGTCGGTACCGTTGCGGTGAAAGAAATCATGCACACATGTCCTCAGCGCGCACAACGGGAAGCTGTCATACTTCGTCCTGCATCTTCTTTTCTCCGCATTTTGTGGGTGCTTTCGCGAGGGTGTCGACAGTTTGCCACCCGAAATATGCGACGCTTTGACCTCCCTCCACACTTTGAACACTATGCTTTCGCTGACACCGAGCATCTCGGCGACAAACTTGGTCGTGGCCTCCGCGCTGCATTCAGGCTCCCTGTTATGCCAATACGTGCAGCAGTGGAGGATCATCTTGCGCGAATCGCTATTCAAGATATGGCCACTCTTGTTCTTGTCGAGACTCCTTAGTGGTGTGGACATCGAGGTGACACAAGGCTCGTTCGGCAGCAAAGCCCGAAGTCAGCTCGCTGGGCTCCATAGTGGAAAACTCTCACGCAATGCCTTGCGCCAACTGGCGAGATTGCAGGCTTGCAAAAAAAAAAAAAAAACATGAAAAGGGGAAAAAAATTGTGAAAACGCAAAACCAAAAAAATATAAATTTTAGGCTATTTAAAACTATGAATGAAGCATTTTTGCACATTCCTGCCTCAGCCGTATTCTCGCCCCAGGTTTGTAATGGTTGCGATAAATGCATTGTTTTATATAAGTACATTTTCAATAGCAACTGATTCATTTTAGGCTTGGAAAACGAGTAGTAGATACGCCGTGTACATGTGAACAAGCGCACAAGCCTTGCAGAGCTGCTCTTTCTAATTTTGTCACTTGCAATGAAGTTAAAAAGAGCAGACGACGGGCCGTGTTGTAGAAGGCACGGAGTTATTTTTCTGTCGCTATCCGGCATGTGCTGTAGCACATGAGAGCTCTACTAAACCAGTCATCAATATACAAAAGTCTTTACTTATACCAAGAATTGCGCGTTTCAGGAGCACGATTGTTCGAGCAGAACTATTTTAGTCGCGGAGGCAATCGGATGTCGTGCTTCGGTCATCTGGGCGGGGCCTCCCCTTTTTTCTAAATTTGTATCCGACTGTAATCATATCCTGTCAGCCAGAAAACTATACTCTTGTGAAGAGACAACAGAGTGCTGATACACCTGTCGCCAAACTTTCTGATGTACATTGCCTCTGCTACTTCCCGTGCCACCGTATCCTTACTGTTCCGTAGTATGCATGTGTTTTCCAGCAAAGATTCCCACGTGCACTTTTTGCAGTCTTACGGCAAATGCGGGCCTGTCCCATTCTTGACTGATAGAGCATATGCTCTATCAGGCGATCATTTCTACAGTTGAACCCGACTATATCGAACGCATTTACATCGAATTATTCTATATATCAAATAATTTGCGGACACGGTATAGTCCCAATGAGTATATATAGCAGAAATTATGCTTACATCGAACAAAAATAGCAGCGATGTCAAGCGGCGGAAAAGTGCCCCCAGAAGTTTGCTTTCCCTCGTGGTGACGGGGAAACCCGGCAGCGTATTTCCAACTGCTTGTAGGTACAGCGGGGCGTGGAACTTGCGGAGACGACGGACGTTTGCGCGCATGCGCGAGTGAGAGCGGGTGCGAGAGAGGAAATGTGGGGAGTTTTTTTTGCTCTTTGAAAATACGACTCTGCCTAGGCACTACGGAGTAAAGCCCCTTACAGGGGCTTTACTACGGAGGAGTCTCTTGGCGCGCGGTGTATGCGCTTGTCCCTAGGCGTGCCGGCAGAAGTCGCGGGGCGCGGTTGTGGTGAACTTTTAACGCGACAGCCATCTCCATCGCGTCGCCTGTCGCTGTCGCGTGCAAGATCGCTTGCATGGGGTTTATACTTGTATAAACCCCATGCAAGCGATCTTGCACGCGACAGCGACAGGCGACGCACTTAAGTATAAACCCCATGCAAGCGATCTTGCACGCGACAGCGACAGGCGACGCGATGGAGATGGCTGTCGCGTTCGCTCGTCGCCCAGAAGTCAAACTACAGTGTACTGTAGTCAAACTCCAAGCGAGCGACTGCTTCGCGCGACGGCTCTCCAGTGTTGCCGGTATTAGGGGATCGAATTAGCGCCAAACATGGCGTGGCACTTGATATAATTTTTTAGGTTGATTTGTTTGGCTGTACAAAGCAACATAAAGTATTTCTGAAGGGTCTCGCAGTAAGTTTCTTTTCGTTTACATACCAAAATTCTGTAGTTCGCTGGTTCCGCTAGTCTGAGAAGCGCGCACGTGCGCAAACCGGTAGTACATCACTAATGTACATCCCGTTCCGGCTGCCTACTATTGGCTAGTCGCTCATAGCACTTCCGGGCGACGAGCGACGAATTCTAGATTTGCAGAACCGAGCGATCGCGCGACAAGACCGAGCGATCTGTTCGCGCGACGACCTGATCGGTCGCTCGAAGCCGTCGCTCGTCGCTGTCGCGCACAAAATCGCGCTCATGGGGTTTAGCCATTAGCGTCGCAAGTTGGCGGCTCGACGCAATCATATTTAATCTATCATGTTTTTACTAATGAAAACAACGTGTCATTATTTCCCATTATTGGCGGCGCCTCCAGGACACCAAAGCGGCAACGGGGATATCAAAGCTAGAAGCCGGACTACTGGTCCGTGGGTTGGGGCTCGCAGAGGCCTGCGCGTGCCAGGGGAGTATAAGATCGGCTGTCCGCTATCGCGGACAGCCAATGTTTTATGCGAACGCCCCCAGGCACGCTTCGGCCTCTGCGGCCCCAACCCACGGCCCGCCCGGCTTCCAGCTTTGATCCCCCCGCTACCGCTTGGATGCCCCGGAGATCCTGCGCCGCCTGCTTTAATATAACCTCAGGTGCTCTCCTGAGGCCTCCGTTTGCCGGCTACATGTGCCCTCCTGGAGCAGGGCTTGTAAATAATCCGATCTATCGTCGCGACGAAAAAAGCGACCCGCGACTTATAAAACATCAGTCAGAACATTGTCCTTTCAGACACAGCGATCACCGGGCGGCGTCCGCACCCACTGCCTCACCGCGCGGGCAGCCAGCGGCGGAGCGTATAAACCAACTCGACCGAACTCCGCAGTCCGGCATCTCTAGGGGACCAACGAATACAACGCACTCTAATGTTGAATTCCAATGGCAGATCCAGATCAAGTTTTTCTGTCTGTATGGAGCAATCCTATTCCAATCGTAGAATGAGAGCGTGAGCTGTGTGTTCCAATGGCAGATTGGGACCAGCCGATGATCCCGGATTGCTCCGTGGAGCAAAAATATTTGCTCCGCCGAAGGCAGATTTGACCGGAAGTCCTCGTGACGTATTTCCTTCACCCGCCTCTGCTTCCTGTCACGGTCGCCTGTTTCCGGTCGCGGGCAGCTATGGACGACATGGGAAACGTGGACACCGCTTCGCGCTCCTAGACAGCTCCGACTCAGACAGTACGATTTCCAAGTCGAGTGATGATTCTTCTGACAGGGGCAGTGAAATGGGGTGGTGGGTTGCGCTTCCAAGCGCTTGTTCCTTTCTCTATCCTAGCGCCCTCTCACTTCATTTTCTTGTACTAAGTGCCCCCGCGGGAGCGCACGCATTCCCTTCGCAGTTATGGTGTGAGCAGATGAGAGCGATCTCAGTCGGAGCGATGCGCTCCGTTCGTGATCTGGCCGAGCGCTCGCGATCTACCATTGGAATTCAACATAAGAAACCTCCTCCGTAGTGCCTAGGCTGAGTCATATATTCAAGGAGCAAAAGCCCCCAGATTTTCTCTCTTGCGCCCGCTCTCACTCGCGCCTGCGGAGAAACGTCGAGCTCCGTCAAAAGTGGCACGCCCCGCTGTATCTACGAGCAATTCTAAATACCCCACCCCGGTCGGCCAGCTGCTCGTTGATGGTTGCAGCCGTCTCGTGTTATAAGGCGCAGATCGGCGTGTTGCGCTTGCCTCGAACACCAGGGACGGTCGTGCGGATGAGCAGACGACGCACTCGGTGCGGGGGCGGAGCGAGCCGCGCACACGTGGCGCCGCCCCGTACCAGGTTGGCGACGCGGCGGCCCATGCCGGAGCTCGGGCCGCTACCGGGCCGCTACCTAAACTACAAATCACACACATATCACTCATACACGGGCCGCTACCTAAACTACAAATCGGTGCACCCTGCTTCGCAAAAGAGGTCTGTTGTCGGCTCTCTTCTTCGTCGGGCAAACAACGTGTGCACAACAGCGGAAGACCGCATGGCGGACAATGCACTTGTGCGGAGGGAATTAATGGCTTGTGGATACCCTGAGTACGTCATTAACTCAGTAGGGTGCCAGCTGGCTCGCACAGTACCCACCCAGCCTGAACCCCCAAAAGACGGGCCTCGATTCCGTACGTCCCAGGCATAAGTGAGACCCTTGCACACGTCCTGCGGTCATATGACGTGCAGGCTGCGCACGTGCCCTCCCGGAAACTTAGACACGAGCTCGTGCATGTGAAAGACCCTTTGGAAAAGGACAAGTTCCCAGGAATGGTGTATGTCATTCCGTGTGCGGACTGTCGGTATGTATACGTCGGTGAAACCGGCAACTTCAAAACAAGACTTAAAGGGAAGCTGAAGAGTCTGTCGAATTCAATAAGACGCTCATATACGGATGCGGGAACCTTATAAACCACGGAGGTAAAATTTTGGGGGGGATTTTTCAATTAAGACCGACGCGAACGTCGGTTAAAATTGCGCTGTAGCTCCGCCCCACGTCGAGCGCCGCGCGCTGCTGCTGACGCTGACGATGAGCGGAGACCGGAAACCACGGCGTAGTGACGTCAACACTGGTGTTCCGCTCCTTCGCAGTCTCCGCGACCGTGCCTGACCGGGCTTATTTGTGCGTGCGTGCCGTCCTAATCTGCTTCGCTCGACCCTACATTCCTTTGTGTGTATATAGGAGTGGTAGTTGACGTGCGCAGCATCAATTGAACTTGTAGGCCGATTATGCCGGCGTTCTGTGCAGCCTACGCTTGCACGAACACCAGCAGCCGCGACGATGTTTCGATGTTCCATTAGTTCCTGCAAGGCAAGAAGCTTTCAGCTAAGTGGGGGGCTGCTGTCAAGCGAAACAACTTCAAGCGCTAAAGTACAACAGTGTTATGCTCTAACCACTTCCGTGACGATTACTACCGGAGTTTATCAATAATGCGTGCGTTGGGTTCTCCTAAAAAAAAATTAGCACGCTGAACGGAAGGTGCATGTTTATCTCCCACCCTTGACGCAGGTTTCATCGCCAAGCGCCGCGAATTTTCTATTCGCACGTGTGTTGTGAAACAGCCTGCATGCAGCTACCATAACGCAGTGCAAGCGTAAAGTTTGCATGTGTTGGAAAGCCTGCTCACGCCAGGACGCTGCGCTCCCCCTTCTCTCGCACACATAGAGAAACCGACCATCTCACGTAGCTGACGGAATTCGCCGGTTACGAGTAGCGTGCGGATGGCGCGCTGATGAAGGTTCTATACTACACGTGCTACAACAGCCGGTAAACTTTTCCCGCGTTTAAACCGTCTGTGTAGATTGCCGACAGCTTTGGGGCGGGCAGCGCACAAATGCCGAAGATCGCATCACCGCTTACGTTCTACGAGGAGGCATGCAGGAACATAACACTACAGTTGTTTGCCCGGAAACGTACTCACGGGAACGCTGAGTGCAGCTTAGCAAAAAACATACTCGCCAAAGAACATTTCCAACACAAGGAGATGCTAACACTTTGCCTTCGTTCGCGTGGAAAGCAGCGCTTGCACCAGCATTTTGTTGCTTCTTGGAGAGGCCGGCTCTTCGCACTCGGCTCGTATATGTAGGGAGTAAAGTATAAACCCCTTACAAGTGATCTTGCACGTAACAGCGACAGCGCGACAAGCGAGGCGATGTCTGTCGCGTTTACTCGTCGCTTGCAAGCCGAACTCCACGCGAGCGACGGCTTTGAGCGACGACTTCCCGGTATGAGGGCAGCAATATACGCGCCGAAACTAGCGTGACGCATGCTTTATCAATTTAGGTTGATGTATTTTACTGAAGAAGGAGCATAAAATATTTCTGAAGGTCTTGCACTAGGTTCTTATTTTTGCACGTGTAAAATTCAATAGTTTGCTCGTTCCGTGCGACAAACAGTAGTATTTGAGTTATGTACATCCAGTTTCGGCTTCGCACTATTGGCTAGTCACTCATAGCATTTCCGGGCGACGAGCGACGAGTTCCAGATTTCTAGAAACGAGCGATCGAGCGACAACACCGAGCGATTTGTTCAAGCGACGGCCCGTTTTGTCGCTCGAAGCCATCGCCCGTCACCGTCGCGCGCGAAATCGCTCTCGTAGAGTTTGGACTTAACGCCGAACTCCTCAGAGAAACGCAAGTTCTCGAAATTTTCCATGACCGTCTCAGCAAAACACCACCAAACTACCTTGAACCGTGCTTCGTGTGTAGCGGCAGCTGTCGGTCCGGACGAACACCATTGTTGACGTCACGAGGTGCCCGACCAATCACAGGCGAAAACGAGGCGCGCGAGCTGGACGTGTCTGCTGCTGCACTTTTCGTCGAAATAAAATATGTTTGCGCTTTCTTTCGGGCAATTTCGATGCGATATTCGAATTCAGAGGGTTGGAAACCACGACGTACTGCTCTTCACTCATTTTTTCTGGGAAAGCTTTCAGCTTCCCTTCAAGCCACACACGAATGACATCCAGAAACGACACGTTGCATCGAATGCCTTGGCCGAACACTGCGCAGCCACATCACATATGTTTAACTGGGAGAAATCTCGCGTGATTGCCGAGGAACGAAATCATTCTTCGCGTCTTTATCTTGAGTCCCTAATCATCCAAACCACGGCGCACACTCTTAATCGCAACGAAGGCAATCTGCCGCCCATGTATGCCAGATGCCTTAATCATGTTTTGAGACGCACATAAAAAGGGGCGCCATCTCTGCCGCTTCTTTCATTGTGAACAAGCCACCCGTGGGGGAGCCGGAACGTAAATAACTATTTTAAACCATTTTTGGTCGGTGTCCAGACCTCTTCCTTTTAAATATGCATCATCCCGACCATACCGGCTTCCGTCATATTCTCGGGAGAGAGTGCAACCGGTTGATCAGCTGCTGGCCGTGCCGCGAGCGATGCAGGCGCTCCACGTGGTTGAGGGCCCGCGCCTCGGCTAGGAGAAAAATGGGCATCTCCCCCGCCTCGGCGAGAGTGGCGCCGCTCTGCGACGACCGCGGGAGGCGCAGGAGCTGGCGGACGACGGCTCGGTGATCCGCGTCTATCACCTTCCATTGCGTCGGCGGCAGGTCCGCCAGGGGCATAGAGTTTCTCACTGCATTACCTAGAGGGAAATCTGGCGCTGCTGCGCTGTGGTATGCATGGGAATGCCGGTACATTGTGACTTCGGATTGGCATCGTTCTCGGAGAGACAGCAAACCTTGAAGACGCGCTTGGCAAGTACCGTTCCGTCTGTCACAATGATTCATTTTCTACTAAAACAGCACGTGAAAAGCTGTTTTAGCTTTATTATTACGGAAAAACATGTTTTGTTTAACTATGAGAACTTGTTATTGCGTGTACGACTATATGTTAGGTAAAAAGTATCAGCGGGCCGCTAAAGTTGGAGGACAGACGACAAGGTTCGCGAGAGCTCGCTTCGAAACAGTTAGTCGTCTGTTTTTGCTTTTCTTCGCTTGGTCATGCATTGTAGGTGAGTAAAGATGTAATATGCGTGAATGGAAACATTTTATGAAGATTTTACTTTGAGAACGCGTTACTTGTGTAGCCATATCCACGTTTTAGACGAAGCCTCTTACAGCACCAGCCAACACGAGCCTCGCAGACACATATACCGTCATTCCCATGACGGCACGGTGCCCCCTTGAGAAACTCCCATAGACGGTGGCGCCAGATTTCCCTCTAGGTGTTATAGTGAGAAACTCTATGGCCAGGGGCAGCGCGTACAGGATCAGCGCCGAGGCCACGGAGTTGTACAGGCGCAGCGCGAGGGTCGGCGAGCATCCTTGGCCACGAGCAAGCAGAAAGCGCGCGGTGGTGGTGGTGAAAAACTTTTATTGATGAGAAGGCAAAAAGTAAAAACAAATTAAAATGCAGCGTTGTGGGCGGCCTTCAGGCTGCCGGTTGTGGCGTCCAGGCCATGCCTAGTCGCGACGTCCTCCGCCCAGTTGACCAGCCGGAGTTGGATATCCGGCTCGGTGCTCGACAAAGCAGCCTCCCACTGGTGCGGATTGCTTAGGCGCCAAGAGGCAGGGGGCAAGTGTGCCGGGTAGGAGAATAGGACGTGAGCGTAATCGGAGCGGGAGCCGTCACATAAGCGGCAAGCCGGCGAGTGCGTCCCGGGGTGGAAGAGGGCAAGACGTGCAGGAGTGAGATAGGTATGGGCCTGAAGGTGGCGCCATAAGTGTTGGTGGGGCTGGGAAAGGGATTGGTGCGGAGGGGGGAAGGTGAGACGAGAGAGGCGATAGTGCTGCGTGATATCGCGGTACGTGAGGAGCGCGTCGCGCGTATCCATTCCCGGCGGGGGCGGCGGGCGGCCTTGCTCGGTCAGTCGAATCTCGAGCGATGGAATTGGCCCCCTCGTTACCAGGATGGGCCGCGTTAGCGGGCACCCAGATGATTTGGATGGGGCGAGAGGGAACAGTATCGGAATGCAAGATTCCGATGGCCGGGTGTGCCACCCGTCCAACTGCGTAGTTGTAGACCGCAGGTTTGGAGTCGCTGAAGATGTACTTCGCGGAAGTTTGCGTGATGGCAAGGGCAATAGCTGCCTCCTCGGCCTCGACAGACGTAGAAGTGTAGACTGAGGCAGTAAGAGTGGGCCGGAGAGAATTGTCAGTAATGGCAAGGGCATGCGCTGGGTAGCGGCGGTACGGGGCAGCATCTACGTAAGCCACGGCGGCCTGCCGTTCGTACTGACGCCAGAGCGCGGGGGCTCGCGCTGCTCTACGGGAGGGTTGGTGTTCGGGATGCATATCTTTAGGGAGGGGATTAACGGTTAGGAGGGGGAAGACATGGGAAGGGATGGGCAGTGATGTGGGAAGAGGAATAAGAGGGGAGATATTAAGGGTGGAGAGAAGTGTGCGACCCGGGCGGGTACGGGAGAGACGGAGGAGCTGGGCCGTGCAATGGGCCTCCGTCAGCTCCGTCAGGGAGTTGTGGACGTCCATCGACAGTAACCGAGCCGTCGACGTAGATGTGGGAAGGGACAGGGCTGACTTATATGCGTGGCGAATGAGGCGGTTGACTTTGTCTTCCTCGGTACGAGAAAGGTAGAGATACGGAAGAGAGTAAATGAAGCGGCTGAGAACAAAGGCCTGGTCCAGGCGGCGGAGGTCGTGTTCGCGCATGCCGTGGTGGCAGTTTGCAATGCGGCGTATGAGGCGGACATGGTGTACAGTGTTTGTGAGTCGAGTGATGAGGGTGGTGTGCTTGCCATTGGACTGAAGAAAGAGTCCGAGGATGCGCAGGGTAGAGACGAGAGGAATGGGTGTGCCGTCAAGGTAGACGGTGAGTGGAGAAGGCGACAGGGGGGCCATCCGCCCAGGCCGAAGGAGCAAAAGCTCCGATTTGGTCGGGGAGCAGCTCGACCCAATGGCCCGGGCGTGAGCTGCTACTGCGTCCACACCTGCCTGTAGAGCGGTCTCCATGTCGCCAAGATTGCCGGTGGTCACCCAGAGGGTGATGTCATCGGCGTAGAAAGCATGAGACAGAGCTGGGATAGCTCGTAGAGCACGTGCCAGTGGGAAGAGGGTGATGTTGAACAGAAGAAGGGACAAGACACAGCCTTGGGGGGGGGTACCCTTGTTGCCAAGGGAGAAGGAAGGAGAAGAAAGTGGGCCGTATGAGATTTCGGCTGTGCGGTGGGCGAGGAATGCGGCGACGTAAGCATGGACACGGGGTTCGACATGGAGGGAGGAGAGAGCGCCCAGGATGGCGGTGTGGTGTACCCTGTCCAATGCTTTAGTAAGATCCAGCACCAGGATAGCTCGAGTGCGTTTGTGGTGGGAGGGGTGTAGGACATCCTCGGGAAGTTGGAGCATGATATCCTGGGTGGACAGCTGGGGACGAAAACCGAACATGTAGTCCGAATAAAAGTCATGATCATCCAGATAGGTCTGGAGGCGGGCCAGGATGACATGTTCGAACAGCTTGCCGAGACAGGAGGTGAGAGAGATGGGGCGGAGGTGTTCGAGGGCAATAGGTTTGCCGGGTTTGGGGATGAATGAGACACGTGCATGGGTCCAGGAGGATGGAAGAGTGCCAGCCTGTCCATGTGTATTGAGGAGATCAGTAAGGGCTTCGAGGGAGAGGGTGTCTAGGTTGCGGAATACCTTGTTAGTGATTCGGTCCGCCCCCGGGGCCGAGGTGGTGCGGAGTGTGAGTAGCGCCGCACGAACCTCGCCCACGGACACGTCCGCCTCAAGGTCAGGGTTTGGGGAGCCGGAGTAGGTGGGAAGCGGAGTAGGTAGGTCGGTGCAGAGGTAGTGGTCCCGGAGGGCCGCCAGGAAGTCAGTAGCGGTGAGTGGGGAGGAATGAAGGAGATGGGAGATATCCTTGCGCTGGGAAGCATTACTGTGTGTAGGGTCTAGCAGCACCCTGAGAAGCGACCACGTGTCGCGGAGGCCCAGGTTGCCAGGCCCAGGTCTGGCCCCACTGTTGTCTAACGAGAGAGGCGCAGTGCTCCTCCATGTCCAACGCGAGTCGGAGCAGAGGAGGAAGTAGAGAGACATGTGGAGCGAAAGCGGTCCCAGTCGACTATCTGGGTCAGATGAGTAGAGGCGCGAGCAAGGGAGGGGAGTGGGAAAGTTGTACAGAGGACGTAGTGATCGCTACCGAGGGAGACCCCTGTATTAGTCCAGGTCGGATTGGCGACATTTTTAGCGAGGGTAAGGTCCGGATTGGTGTCTCGTTGAACACTAGATCCGACCCTGGTGGGGCAACGAAGTCATTAAGGACCGAAAGGCACTCGTTGTGGATGAAAGTCCAGAGTGAGTGGCCTTTGCGAGTGTTCTGGGAGTACCCCAGCTGGTATGTGGGGCATTGAAGTCGCCAAGAACGACCAAGGCATTGCGGCCAGCGCAGGAGAGCGCTCTGCGGAGGACGAGGAGAGGAGGAGCTGAAGGGTCTTTGGGAGGACTGTACACATTGAGAACACAGAGGCTTGTCTCAGTGCGACGGCGAGGAAGAATTTCAAGGAGGAGATGGGTCCAGTCCGAAACGTCCAACTGGTGCTGCACGGCAGCAAGGTTGCGCTGCACCAGTGTGGCAACGTTTGGGTGGACCCCGGAAGAAGGATGGAAGGAGGTGTAGTCGCTCAGTTTCACGAGAGTTAGGGGTTCCTGGAGTGCTAGGAGGGAGGGGAGAGTGTCGGGAGGGATGTTCTGGAGGTGGAGCTGCAGGATGTTCCGCTTGCTGCGGAACCCCCGACAGTTCCAATGCCAGAAGTTAAGGCGCGTGGGGTGTCTGGCCATGATGGATGGCGGAGTACCCCGACAGAGTTGGGGTAGGTGCCGGGGTGAGTGGGGCAGGGAGCGACAGGTGTGCGACGGTGGCCTCAGTCGCGCTTTGGCGGGTTTCTAAGGCCGCTACCCTGGTGTCTAGGGCGGTAACGTGGGATTCGATGGCGGCCACACGGGTGTCGATACTGGCGACGCGCTCCTCAAGTCGCGCAAAGCGGGCCATGACGCGCTTCTCAAACGCCTCCAAGAAGGAGGTTGTTTGGCGAATCACGTCACGCTCGAACGCGACGAGGTCGGAGGAAGGTGATCGGCGTTTGAGCGGGGGACTGCGGTTGGGAGAGGAGGCGCGCGAGGATGCAGCCGAGGATGCCGTATTCATCGGCTCCACAGCTATAGCGACGGTGGCTGTGGAGGTGCGGGAGCTGGGGAAGTAGGAGGAGGAGCGGGGAAGACAGACGCACTAGCGCGGCCTGCAGCTGGCGCGACAGCTCCTGAATTTGGAGCTGCTGGGCAGCGATAGTGGCCTCGAGGGCCGCTGTTTGGGGGTCCGACGTGTGAGGCTGCGGCTTCCAGCTTACCGGTGATGTGGTGGTGGTGGCGGGGGCGGTGGACGCCTCGGACCTAGGCAGAGGCGGGAAGGAGACGGAGCGGTGGCGGCTGGCAGACTGGGCACCACGGGAGACAGAGTGGCGGCGGGGGCGGGAAGGCCGGGAGGTCTTGAGGATGGGCACGGTGGGTGGCGCTGGTGGGGGAGGCTGGTGCTTGGAGGTGGCCGGGGGAGATGACGGGCCGTTCCGCTCGAACCGGAGTCCGCACGGGCACGAGCCCGTGACGTGGGCTCCCTTGCACAGGATGCAGCAGGGGACGCATGTCGGGGGCTCGACTGGTTTGTGGGCCTGGCCGCAGTGGTGACAAAGGGCGGACTTGGGCTTCGTGCAGACATCCGCTCGGTGGCCAGGGGCCCAGCAGTTCGTGCAGGCCTCGGCTCTCGGGTGGCAGCGGTAGACCCCGCAGTTGAAGACGATGGTGGAGGGAAGAGTAGAAGCGCCGACGAAGGTGATGAGGATGGACTGGGAGTGTACCGTCTGGCGTGCGTCAGCGATGGCGTAGGGGGTGTTCACGTTCATTGACTGGAGGTCTTGGACGAATTCGTCCTGGGTTTGGGAGTCCACTGCGTTGTGTATGATGCCGCGGAGGGCGTTGTCGGGTGCGGCCGTGTAGGCACGCAGGGGGTAAGATATGGCACCCAGGCGGAGTTCTGAGACTCGGAGGCAGAGGCGAGCGCGCGGCTCAGATGGGGTTCTGACAGTAAGGGAGTTGTTGTACGGATTTATCCGTACATGGTCGGCGGTGCGTGCGGTGGCGTAGTGGCTGGTCGCACGAGTGCAAAGGATTTGGAGCAGGGCTCCGTTAGTGGTTGTGCGGAGGTCAAGCCCTCCTCCCGGTCTGTAGACGATCTTGAAGTCCTCCGCTGGGAGGCGAGGTAGGGGAGCGTGACGACGGAGAGTGGTAGTGCAGGCATACTTGGATGGTGTCAAGGCAGGCGGTGGGGGAGCGCGCGGCGCCCGCCACCTGCGCGGCACCTTTCCGCAGGGCAGCCACCGCAGCACACCAGTTGAGCCGCCGGTCGATGACAAGACCAATGTAGCGAACACGCTTCTGCCACGGAAGCAGCACTCCCTTGAGGGTGAAGCATGGCGTTCTTTACTGCCCATCGTACGTTGGATGTACGATGAGCGCCTTCGTCTTGGCTGCCGAGGGGGGGAGGCCGATGCCGCTGATGTAAGCGTCGACCACATCCAGCGCGCGCTGCACACACGCACGCACTGCATAGCCAACACTGGTGGGGCCGCTCGCGAACAAGGCGATGTCGTCCGTGTTCACTGCGACGCGAACCTCGTGCGCCGGGAACCGGGATATGTAGTCGAAGATGCGTGCCAGCGCGAGGTTAAACAGGAATGGGCTAAGCACACTGCCCTGCGGCACTCCTGTCACAACCGCACGCGTCCGACTGAGCGCTCCCCCCACGCGTACCGGCATCGTCCGGCCACTGAGGAACGCCGCAACGTACGCCAGCATTCGTCCGCCCACTCCGAGCGCGCCGAGTGCATCCAGGATGGTGGCGTGTGGCAGCCGGTCGAAGGCGCTCTCGACGTCGAGGAGGGCGAGGTAGCCTGCCTCGCCCCGGCGCTTCGCTGTCTCCAGCGTGGCGATCACGTCGGCCAGGCAGTCCGCAGTGGCCCGGAGTCGTCGGAAGCTGCTCTGCTCCGCCGGAAAGGTGTCGAGCGCCAAAGTAATCCACACGAGCCGCCGAAGCGCTATGGCTTCGAGCACCTTGCCAGCAGCGGAGGTGAGCGAAACGGGCCGGTACGAAGCAGGGTTGCTGGCTGCCTTGCCAGGCTTCTCTACCTCCCTGAATTTTCGCCTGAACGCTTCTGCTGATAACCTATACTTTTTAAGCAGTCTCACTTTGAATTTATTGAAGTCCTCTGCTTCTTCTTGTCCCATGCGTGCAATGGTATCAGTACCTCACGTGGCAGTAACGTAAGCAAGCGTTACGATCGCGTCTCTTGCGAATTTTGCCTTCTCACACACGCGTTCAAACTGCACCAGAAAAACACCTATGGGCCCTCCTACTGCGTAGAGTACCATCAAGTCTGTCATTCTGCGCTCGCTTTCTCCTGCCTTTGTGCTAGGTCTTTCAGTATATTGAGCTTTCAGAAACTCGATATCTAGGCGCCCGCCCGCGAGTGTGCATCCTCACCGAACCCCAACGAGACGGCCCATTCGGCGGCGCGAGCGCTTATCTTCCGCGCCCCCGAGAGTGACCGTTCCGTGTGGTGGTTCGAAACCAAGGACAGACTGACCAGTTATGCCGAAGTAACCAAGAGTTACCGCTTAGCTCGATGGACAATGCCGCCTCCCTACACGGCACTCAGTCGGGAGGAGGCCGTAATCCTAAGGCAAATACAGACCGCGTCACTCCTCGCTTCCGTAATGCTGCACGTGCTTCACCCAGAGCTCTATCCGAGTGGGCTGTGCGGTGTTTGTGCAGCGGGTCCGGCGGACCAATGTCACATCATGTCGGACTGTGCCAGATTCCCGACGGCAGCTACCTCCACGACTTACCCGCCCGAACTCCTGACACCGAGGTGATCTTTACTACGGTGTTCGATATTGCCTTTCCCCCTAACTGTGTTTGATATAGCCTGTTGTTAACACCCCCCCCCCCTTATGTAATGCCCGTAAGGGCCTTTAGGGTATCTGAATAAAAAAAATCTTCAAGGTGCACTGCAGTCTGCAGAATTGGACACGCAACTATGGGCCGTCCTGCAGGCCCGAGGTGCGCTCGAAAAGCACAAGCCTCATGACCCACTACAAACAGGCCCAACTGTGGTAGTGCAGAGTAGGATATAAGCCCGGGTGGATGCTTGGCCAGCGTCACGACGCGTTAAACCGTCGGTTTCCAACACTTTATTAGCGTTATTCCTATCCTATCCTAGGCGCCTCATTTTGAGTTCGCGCTCTTCTTTGGTGTCTAGGCTCTTACGCTCTTCCTTTTCTTCCTTATCCGCAACGCTTTCTAGGAATTCCTTGAATTCATTGTCGTCTGCCCCGATTGCTTCGATCGCCTCAAAGATCTCCGGCTTTCTCATTGATTCGGCAATTTGGGGGCCCAACTTTCTGGCCAAGCTAAACAAATCCGGCGTCTTTAGCGCCTTCAAATTCATGGCTGCCCTTAATGCTGCTCAATCTTCACTTTATAACAACGTCGACCTACTTAAAACTTCTGTCAACGGTTAAAGAAAAATCACTGCTCTGTACAATGCCAAGTGATATCTCAGTGGAGAAAAGCCGTGCACTCACCATATGCAGTCATAAATCCTGACACCTTCCCTCCGAATGTTGTGACCAAGACGAAGAGGAGACGAACTTTTCGATGTGGTCCAAAGTTGGAGTCTCCAGGGTAGCGTATCCCATCGCTGCAAACCAGTTGTTGCTTTGTCGAGGGCCTGTTGCGATGCCGTTTCTCGCAACTCGACTGACGTTACTATTGGGTAGCGTGGCGATGTCGGCAGGCTGCAGGCGTCCAGTAGATCATGGCGACCAGGCAATGACGAGACGATTTCTAGTGCGAAACTTGCACTGTTTATTCAATTGTCGGTGAAGGATAAGATGAAGAAAATGAATGAATTCAAAAGTACATTGCGGGACCCCTTAAATAGGCCCCCTAAAATCGTAAAATCAACGTCACGTGACAGGCACTGAGTCTGGTTGTGGATGGGCTGCCGATCTATGTCCCAGGTGACGTTCGCACGTGCGTCCACACGTGCGTCGGGCATCGTAGGCGGCTGAGCCCTTCTCCAAGGCGACGTTTGCACGTGCTTCCCTCCGCTGGCGGCTACACGTGCGTCGGGGATCGCAGGCCGCGTTGGTTCGCGGAAAGCGTTCTCCCCTTTGTCGCACACACAAAGGGGCTGTTATCACTGCGGTGCGCCTGCCATACCGGCATCCTCACGAGACAACTAGAGCAAATTAGGAATCCATCTTACGTTTTGTTTGAACATGGTCTATCGAGCGTCCTTATTGCACGGTGCGGTACACGCCAACCGTGACAGGCTACGGGATGCTTCAGTCGCCAGATAATCTTACTATATTGTTGCGACAGCAGTTATACGGACACATCAGGAGCGTTCCTGTCGTCGCCGTCGCCAACATGTTCCGTATAAATTCCAAGTGCGATAACATCGTCGCAGCGCGCGGCATGCTGTATGTGCCAGTGAAAGTGTAGGAGTGGGGGGCGGGAATGAGTGAGCCTAAGATGTTAGGCCTGTGTTGTGTGCGCAAGGGAGAAAAGCCACGAGGAAGCGCGCCGCCTTCCGTCGCGCACCATGCATCGAGGGGGGAAGGGGGGGGGGGCGCTTCAGGATTGTGGGAGCTGTCAATCTGCGATTGCGCAACATGTTTATTTACCTTATTGGACGCATTATATACAGTGACTTTTGCATAGATAGGCTGATTATTGGAGACTTATGCGTATAGTTAAATATCTTGTTGCGAGGTTTTGTCTATATATACAGTGAACTTTGTTTCCAGTGACAATTTTTTGCCCTTTATCAAGCTGTACCTTCGCATTTGTATATTCCATTGTATATTCGCACTTCCAATGTATATATTGCAGAACTCCTGCTTTTTATATGTGCTCTCCGTTGCGACTATAATTTCCGTGCAAGTACTCACAATACATGACTGGTGACAGCTGTTCCTTCGCAATACACTGCAACGAAGTTCAGTTCAGTTTTATTTCCTTAAAGACCCCTTTGCTAGGGGTATTACATAAGGGGTGGGTACAGTTGATAATTCAAATATAAACACGAAGGAGAGTGCCATGGAGATTTTTCCCTGACCATTACAAAAATGTAAACAAGGATTTTTGAATGACACACCTTCATTAAAATTATTTGTGCTGAACTTGTTCATTTCATGGCCTTTACGTGTTTCATATCAGCGGCATGCACTGCTTTGCTGGTTTCGAACTGATATGGTCCTAAAGTTCGTGTGATGTGTTCTTTATTTATGAAAAAGACAAAAAAAAAATGTGCAAGCATTGATATCATTTATTTTTGGCACAACTTTGGGGGCATACGAATATATTCTTTTATGAGAAAACACATATTTTACTTGTTCGTACAGTGCGTACGTAGCATCGAAGAATTCGTTTGTAGCATCTTTGGAAATGAGAATGCAGTTATTATTCATGTATTTGATCCCTCGAAAAATACTGTAAGGATGAGTCCGAGCTGGAACGTTCTATCGTGATAGTCTGTTTGGCAGAGTCCACATTTGTATGTGTTTAATCATCATCATCGTTTTGCAGCTCGGTGAGAGGGGATCATCATTTATAGCCAGTCCCCCGCTGTGGGTATGCACCACAACCACTCAGGTCGACAACAGCAGCATCATCAAAATGTCTTCCCATGAGAACCTCAGCCGGGTCAGCCAAGATTACACGAAGAAAAAACGAGGGTCCGGCCATATGGTTAGCCTCATGCAAGCAACGCAATCCACGATGCCTTCCGGACCAGCGCCTAACCAAGTTTTCTCGTCATCGCCATCAAGACAACTCAAGACAACAGCCCTCACCCTGTGTCCGAACGCCGAGAACCCCGTCTTCCAGGCAGACCACAAAAAAGAAAACGTCCGGAGTCCCTGCGTCATTGCAAACGTAAGCAGACTTTTTCCCACGCACAGTTGGCAACTGGGAGTGCTGCACGTTTTCTTAGTAATGGCTACTCCGATGATTGAATTGAGTTCTCGAGTTTTACGTGCCCAAACCACTATTTGATTATCAGGCACGCCTTAGTGGGCAACTCCGAATTTTGACAATCAAGGAATCTTTAACGCGCCTCCAGTGTACTCTTGGTTGGGCTAGTTGGTTCATGCTTGAATGTACGGGACACAGGCGCTTTGGACTTTCACCCTCATTGAAATACCACCGCTGCGGTCGGGATTTGATTGCGCGACCTCGTGCTTAGCAGCGCAACACTATAGCCGCTAAGCCACCGCGGCGAGTTGAATAATCCGACAGGTTTTCCTGGAGGTTATTCAATTTCGGGTGTTTCACAGCGAAGGCTGTATATGTCGAATCTGCCGTAGTTTTTTCGGTGTCCGGCCACAGAAACGGACTTAGCGATTTCTAACAAACCCATACGGGTACATTGCGGCGACGCAGATGTCAAAAAACGGAACAGATTAGAACGGTCACCGTGAACAATAGCCTGACATCAAGGTTATCGCAGTATATAAGCAGGAGAGGTATCGGCGCTAAAAACATCTGCGTTATCGATGGGGCGGACACGTATGGTTCGTACACCCGAAGAACAACATGCGTACGAATAGCGCCGGAGGGAACAGTAACGAGAATATAAACGGCTCCAGCGCGAAGCGACCACCGACGAAGAACGTTCTCACGGTGCTGAAAGAAAACGACAATCGCGAGCCCGGACACCTCTGAACGAGCAACAACGCCAGACTCCCAACGCAAAAAATGACAATCATTCCACTCTGTGAAGATGCTGCCATTCCATCTTCACAAAATGGAATAGTTGTCATTTTTTTCTTTGCGGGAATCTTTGAGGAGTGCCGACACGTACGTTCTGAATTGCAAAAACGCTACAAAATGCTTCTTGGGTGTGAAACGAGGAGCCCTAGCAACTGTGTAGATTGAGAAACTTGAGATTGAGATTGATGCAATGAGAGCATCATTCGATGACGAATGATGCTCTCATTGCAATTATTTGGTTCAACGCGATTAAGCAGCTGATGTCTCAAGGAAAATCAGGCAAGCATGGCTGCAGCAGCCCCAACTTTGATTTCTCAACAGAAATAAAGAGAACGACAGGTTGATCATTCGTGCAACGACGAAAACGGGGGTTTTTGCGAAAAAAATCCACCCATGCGAGCTGCCCATCGCATTCAGATGAAGGAAATTCGGACGCCATGGAATCTCCTCTTCAGTGTAGCAGGCATGATTGCTAATATCTGTAGGAATTCTCATCAAGGAGATGTTAAGAAAACTATTCAACTTAGCAACCGGACGTTCGGTTGCATTCAAATGAACTTGTTAAGCTTCATATATCCCACCGGGAAAAGTGTCGCAGACAGGCAATTTTCTATTCAAATTGCAGGGCTTCTTTTTTTGGCAAAGTTTATGTGCATCAAGTGACATCATTATTGCTTTTTGGCTAAGTTCATATATTCTGAACTCAGAATAATTCAAGATCTATTAGATTAAAATTATTCGACAATTCGGGTCGGTGGTGGGTAAAACTGCTTATTCGACGCCCAGCCCTTATTTAATTCTAAAGCTCTTCTCGAAATACTGGACATGTCGTCCCAAACGTTATGTTGACATCATGAAATGGCAACATTTTCAAACGACGCGTAGCAATGAGGCTAAGGGCCCTATGAAGTAAATTTATTCCAATCTGTTCTTATTCCAAACCCCTGACGTAAAATTTACGTAACTGCTGCCACAACTATTGGGCCGTAATCCGTAGCATTGTTTGAACCACCCAATCACACGTTTTCCTCGTTTAATAGGAGGTCGCTTTGGCCTCTTTTCAAAACGAATAGCGTTGCTTATCTTGACAGGTTTTTTTCTCAGCTAATTGACTGACAAGAGGCGAGGACCAAGCAGCAGTGGCGAGGGCTTCAGTAAGGTGGAGCAAGAGCAGTGCAAGTAAATAACCGGAAGAGGAGGGTGTTGCCGGCGTCTGCGATTGGCCGCTTCCCCTTGCTTAGCTTGATTTGGCTGGTCGAAAATCACGACGGCGGGCAACGGAAGGTTAAGAATGCCCTATAAGTAATCCTCAGCGAAGAAGAATTGGCGGATCAATGTCGCATACGTAACGAAAGGGTCCGACAAAAATTCTGCCAAGCGAAAATATTTATCGTACGCAAACAAATTCATGGACCCCGACAGCTCCGAGCAGCCAGTGTCCGAATGATCGGCAGGCAGACATCTTCTATGCCTTTCGGAACGGGGCACTCTCCGGCTGTTAAAATAAAATCAATTTTGTTCGACACGTTATTGCTCCTTTAATGCGCACACATCGCTTTGACGGGATGAGTTCTTGCAGTTTTGTGATGTCGCGCCACAGACAGGCGAAATGGGTGCAGTCCGAAAACTTTTGACCAATAGCGGAGGGCTAATGACAAGAAAGCTGTAGAATCGGAAATAATTATTTTTTGTTTTGTTCGGCCTAGTCATGCATAATCAGTGTGCACGCGTCATATTCTCACGACGCCAAAAACACAGGACGCAGGACGAGGATGCCGGAAACAAAACCAGCTCTGTATTCAGAGACGACAAGCGCTAACGCGCCAACTTCTTCTTTCCAAAAAAGAGCGTGGTTGCTGCTCGTGTCCATCACTTCGTTTTCTTCTGTTTCTTTGCTATCGTGACATTAGCCTCTCTTCCTAGAAAGCACCCTCCTGATGCTTTATCGTCGAGAAAACAGGACCAGGACACGCTTGCGGTGCGCTGAATTCACTCGGACATATAGGGCTTCATCCGCACCACAAGCACAACCTCCGGTAGGTGCCGTCGACGCCTTGAGCAATGCGGACTATCGAGAGCAACCTTATAGTTGACATCAGTCATCCGCCGAATAACTTTATACTGCCAGACGTAGCGCTTTAACAGTTTCTGCGAAAAGCCGCGACGGTGAATGGCTGTCCGAACCCAAACTCTCTCTCCGGGCTCGTAGGAGATTGATCGGTGACGAAGGTTATAGCGTCTCGAGTGGTAATCCTGCTGCCTATGAACACGTATGCGAGCAAATTTTCACTCAGCGTGCTGAAGAAGCGCGACGTCTTCAGCATCCGCTTCGATGTCATCGCATTCATGTGGCAGCAACGCATTTAACATAGTTGTGACTTCACGACCATGTAGAATACAGAACGGTGTCATTCGTGTTGTCTCTTGCTGAGCCGTATTGCACGCGAAGGTGACATACGGCAAGATTTCATCCCAGTTCTTGTGCTCCACATCCACGTACATTCAGAGCATATCAGCGAGCGTCTTATTTAGGCGTCTGTCAGTCCGTTCCTTTGCGGATGGTACGCCGTTGTTCGCCGGTGAGCTGTTCCACATAATCTTAATACTCTGTCCAACAACTCGGCTGCAAATGCACTTCCCCTGCAGTCAGTTAAGAGTACAGCTGGAGCGCCGTGCCTCAGTACATTGTCTATAAAATAAGTGGCTGCTTCACTTGCCGTGCTACGCTCCGGAGCCTTGGTTTCGGCTTAGCGAGTAAGGTGGTCTGTCGATACGATAATCCATCTGTGACCCACAGCTGAAGTTGCGAATGGGCCTAGAAGAGCCCTTCCGACTTGAGCAAATGGAGTTTCGGGCACTTCAACAGGATGGAGGGAGCCGCTGGTCTGACTGCTAGCACTTTTCGCCGCTGGCATTCAAGGCATTTCCGGACGTATTGTTGAACGGTCGCCGTGAGTCTCGGCCAATGATATTTTTGCGTCACTCTACACAGCGTATGTCGCTTCATCATGGCATGCCAGTAATACTTCACTCCTGAAAGGTGTTGGGGCGACGAATAAATAGGTGTTTCCACTCGGAGAGAAGTTTGCCTTATACAGGACGTCTGTACGCAAGCAAAATGATGGTAGTCCTCCCGCAAAAAGGCTTGGGACAACGGAAGTGTGACCCTCCAAGAAACTTATAATGGGTTGTAATTCCGGCTCGTGGCGTTGCTGTTGTGCGATCGTACCTGTGTTGACAACTCCTACAAAGGCTGCATCGTCGTCCTCTTCCTCATTGGCAGATTCGAATGGGACGCGAGAAAGGCAATCAACATCCGCATGTCGCTTTCCCGATTTATAGACAATAACCATATCAAATTCTTGAAGCTCAGGGCTCCAGCGCGCCAATAGTCCTGATGGATCCTTTAAGTTCATTAGCCAACAAAGGCAGTCATGGCCACTGACAACATTAAAGCAGCGGTCGTACAAATAAGGGCGAAATTTCTAACGGCCCACATCACCGCAAGGCACTCTTTTACATGGTGGAATAATTCGCTTCCGTTCGGGAAAGAGTTCTGCTTGTATAAGCTATTACTCGTTCAGCGCCGTCTTGCCATTGCACGAGTGCTGCTCCTAAGCTGACATTGCTGATGTCGGTGTGAACTGCTGTCAGGGCGTCTTCGTCAAAGTGTCTGAGGACTGGGGGCTTCTGGAGGCGCTGCCGCAGCTCGTTGAACGCTTGTTGCTGTTCTTCACTCCATACGAATGCGACGTCTTCCCTAGTCAGTCGTGTCAGTTTCGAATGAAGCGTCGGTAATAGGCGCACAGTCTTAAAAATCGTCTAACTGCGTTTTTGTCCAACAGCGCTGGAAAATTTGCGACGGCGGCTATTTTGTCGGTATCAGGCCGTACGCTTTCATTGCTGACCACTTGACCAAGGAAGAGTAGCTCTTCAAAGCCAAGGTGGCATTTTTCTGGCTTCAGCGTGAAACCGGCAGATCGGAGGGCTTGAAAAACCACATGTAGTCGCCTCAGGTGCTCGTCAAAAGTTGCAGAAAATACAATCACATCTTCTAAGTATACTAAACAAGCCCTGTGAGTACTGTGTTCATTAGCCGCTGTAACTGCCGGCGCGGAGCACAAGCCGAAGGAAGCACCTTAAAATCATAGAGGCCGTCAGGTGTCACGAATGCAGCTTTTTCTCGGTCTCTCTCGTCAACTCTAATTTGCCAGTGCCCGCTCTCTTATACCTTGACGAGAAATAACGGGGATGTCACAGTCTATCGATGGAACCGTCTATACGAGAGAGCGGGTAAACGTCTTTGTGACCTGATTGAGCTTGCGGCAATCAACCCAGAAACGTAAGAGCGGGTAAACGTCTTTGTGACCTGATTGAGCTTGCGGCAATCAACCCAGAAACGTTAGCTGCCATACTTTTTTTGACTAACACCACTGGCGACGCCCAAGGACTCTTCGACGGCTGAATAACGTTGTCCTCCAATATTCTTTTGACCTGACTTTCCATGGCTTCGCGTTCCTGTGGGGCCACCCGATACGGGTTCTGCCGTATTGGCCTGGCTGCATCATCAGTGATAATTCGATGTTTGGTCAACGGCGTTTGACCAACCCTCGACGTCGACGAGAAGCAGTCATGAATCTGATGTACAAGCACCAGGAGGCTTTGTTTCTGTGCAGGGAGTAAGCGCGGGCCAACATCGATGGGTAGATCTCGAGGCATGGGAAGCAGGCTGGTGGAACCCCCTTGATGTATACAGTGAAACAGTCGGTGACCTGAGTGAACTCTTCGACGTACTCAACTGTCATACCTCTTGGAATATGCTGGCACTCATGGCTAAAGTTTGTTACGAGAATTTGTGTGTGTCCACAGCTAATGTTGACGGCGCCTCTTGCAATGGATATACCACGGTTGAATAGCAGCGCCTGAATTTGTTCGGCGACAGCGTCGGAGTTGCTCGGTATGTCGCATACCACCTACAGAAGGGAGCATGAGCTTGGTGGGATGGTCACGTCATCATCGGCGACGCGTAAAGTTCTGGGTCATTGATCTGTAGAGTACAGCTGCACCTGGGCCCGTGCTAAACGTGACCGACCGGTTTGGAATGTTTAAAACGGCGCTGTATTCACGCCGAAAATCCATACCCAAGATCAGGTCTTTGCAGCACTCCGGCAAAACGACAAAAGTAGCAACGACGGCCGACGCACCAATATTAATTCTAGCTTTCCCTGTGGGCGTCATCAACTGGCCTCCTGCAGTTCTTATGTGGGGACCCGTCCATGAAGTCTTGATCTTCTTAAGGCAATCAGCGAGTTTTTGGCTTATCATAGAGAAGTCCGCGCGAGTATCTACCAGCGCTGTCACTGGCCGTCCATCTATGTAAACGGCGAGGTCGGCGCTAACAATTTCCAGTGGAGTCGGTGACGTCGTATCATCCGGTTGTACTGATGATGTTGGGTGTATTGGAGCATCTCGACCGGCTGCAACCTTCCTCCCAGCAGTCGCTGCTTCTAGTTTCCCTGACAAGGCCTAGCGGACCTGCCCCGGACTACTTCCGCGTAGCTGCGACGGTGCGACGAAGTGCTCGGTGTAGGTGACGGAGAGCGGGGTCGGCGATACGGTGGAGCGAATGGCTGTGCTGACGTCGCGTCGTTTGTAACCAACTGTCGCTGGTGTCGCGTCGGTTGTCCCAACGAGCATTATGAAACATAGTTCCAGCGCACAATTGAACACGGATGAGAAGAGAAAGACAACACGAACGCCGGACTTCAACTGAATTTTATTCGTGGAAAACAGGGCTTTATGTACACAGGGGTAGGGGGGGGGGGGCTGCTAGTGGGCAGAACCACCCAAAAATATTTCCTTGGTCCAGGCAACAGTCATCAGAAGTGTCAAACCAAAAGACGAAAGGAATAATAAAAAAGGTGAAAAACCATTCCCTCTCTTTTCTTCCCCTCTTTTTTACATCACTCAGTACAATCTTGCTCATCTCCCGCCCTACCTAGCCGATTCGACACACCCGTTTGCCCTGAGATAATCAAGTTCTTTTTCCCGAGTACAACAGAAGGAGCACTGACACAGTAATCGTTTTCATTGGAGATACAAAATGCTTCAAAAATTTCCCGGCTTCTCTGGTTGCTATATTTGCGCAACACACGTGTTCGTTCGAAAAACGCCTTGCATGCTGGCTTGTGCGAGCAACGGCGAATGTGGTCGGCTAAATGACCAGCGCCACTTTGTGAAGTAGCATTCCTGCGATGCTCTAGCAGGCGCTCATTCGGACAGCGCCCGGTTAGGCCAATATAGCAATCAGAGAAGCCGGGAAATTTTTGAAGCATTTCGTATCTTCAATAAAAACGATTACTGTGTCAGTTCTTCTGTTGTACTCGGGAGAAAAGAACTTGATTATCTCAGGGCAAATGGGTGTGCCGAACTAGCTAGGTAGGGCGGGAGATGAGCAAGATTGTACTGAGTGATGTAAAAAGGAGCGGAAGAAAAGAGAGGGAATGGTTTCCCACCTTTTTATTTTTTGTTCATTATTATTATTCCTTTCGTCTTTTGGTTTGACACTTTTGATGACTGTTGCCTGGACCAAGGAAATATTTTTGGGTGGACCTGCGCACTAGCAGCCTTCCCCCCCCCCCCCCATCTCTCCCCCCCCATTTGTGCGCTGGAACGATGTTTCATAATGCTAACCACAACCAACTAGCCCAGCTATCCATACTTAGTCCCAACGAGCGCGAGGGAAGGTGGTTGGAAAGGTGTGGTATCACGACACGGGAAGAAAGGGTAGATATGGCCGGCTTCTCCGCAACGGAAGCAAAGTGGACGTCGGTCGACGGAGCATCACAAGTCCATCTTGCTAACAACTAGCCGATTGATGAGCGGCCTTTGCGACGAAGTAGGGGTAGTCAGCGTAGGGTAGTAGGACGGCGTTTCCACAGGCACACTAAGCTGCGGGGTCGGCGACGGCGGCATGGGGTAAGGAGGTGTTAACGACTCGTTGTAAGGAAGAGGCAGGGACGACTAGTTGTGCGGCGCGGGGTTTGGATGGTGGAAGGCCGACGTGTAGTTCATAGACCGCTGGTCTGGGAGCGATTCGGGCAAAGAAAACGCTTGCCTGATTTCCTGCTGTACAAGTTCTACAAAAGAAGCTACCACAGGTTCTTGCAGAGTCACCAGAAGGTTGCGAAACTCCTCTCGAAGGACCTCGCGGATGAACTCACGCAGGGAACACTCACTGCCGGCAGCCAGTGCAGAGGCGCTGATCGAGGCGTTGCTTGATCGATCGTACTGGCGGCACCGTTGTTGAAGTGCTCGCTAGATCGTAGTATCCTCCTTGATCAACTCCGCAACAGTTGTCGGCGGGCTGCGAAGAAGACCGGCGAACAGTTGCTCCTCGCATGAAATGTCGGATTTTCGTCATTTCAGGCATCGCGGGGTCAGCTCGGCAAAAGAGGTGGGTCATGTCCTCCGCAAACATGGTGACGCTCTCATTTGGCTTTTGTATACGCGATTCGATGAGTTGCTGAGCCAAATCGCGATGATCATTGTTGACGAAGGTATCCATAAGTTACTGCCGAAATTCATCCCAGGAAGACAGTGTGCCTTCCCGTACCATGTACGAGCGCTGTCCGCCAGGGCGAAGTACATGTGCGAGAGTTTCTGTTCCTAGGTCCAACGATTCGCCTTGTCGACTCTCTCATATTATTCGATCCAATCCTCGACGTCCTCAAAAACAACACTGTGGAAGGTCTCGGGAATCCGAGAGTGCTCAACAGTCACCTGTGGAGCGCCAGGCGTTGCCATTCCTTCAGACGGAGGACTCCTTGGCTGGAGGAGTTCCAAAAGAATTACCTCAGGGCTAAGACCTCGCTGTCGGCGACTGTAGATGTGGACAGGAGTATCCACGGCCGGAACTGGTTGTGGGTTCGAACTGGATGTACCGTTCCGCAGAGGAGTCCGGAGCATGAGGTGCTGAAGTACAGCACCTCACCAGTGTCACGACGTCAAAAACAGAGGACGCAGGACGAGGATGCTAGAAACAAAACCAGTTCTGTATTCAGAGCCCACAAGAGCTAACGGCCCAACTTCGTCTTTTTTTCAAAAAGGAGCGTGGTTGCTGCTTGTGTCCCTCAATTTGTTTTCTTCTTTCTGTTTCTTTGCTATCGTGCCAATATCAGAAGGGCAGATTTAGCGGATTGTATGACGTTGTGTGACAGACAATCAAAGCGAGGTGGCCCGAAAAATATCTGACCAATCGTGGAGGGCTGATTATAGAAATGGAATAGAAACACTTTGGAACAGCTTTACGTTATAGCGCCCCCTAACTATTTGTTGGTAGAAAATGAGTTTGAAGATTTTAAAGTTATGTTGGTTTATTGAAAGTTATCAGCACTAGAGATTTTCTGTTGCCACATCAGATATGCCGAAGAACACGAGGTTGTTGCGATGAGCGCGGTCCTCCGCGTCATCTAGTCTCGAATGAAGCATGGCCATTTCTTTTCCAGCACAGTTCAGTGACTGTTCTAGCGCACGAAAACCTGTCTACCGTTGATCGAGGGCAGCTTTCCCCCATCTCTAGCCTTTCCTTAATGTTAGCTACAACATCACTAACGGTGTGCTGCTCAGTCTTTAATTAGTCTTAGGTCAGCAATTCATCTCGACGTCACCGCAGAGCATAAACAGCAAAGAATAAGATGGCTCAAACAGCGCTCGGGGGCTCGGGGGCTCGGAAGCACGATAATACAGGGATTACTTGATTTAAAACACTCATGAGGCAATTTATTAAAATTATTTAACTGCATCACAAATAATAGGGTGTGTGAGTATCCCACCTTGTTCGTGCCTGCAATCCCCCTGAAGAAATTTAGCGGGGCTTTTAGCTTTGTCAATCATGTCGATAACTCAAAGTCATGCCTGCGTAGTTGTATGGAAATAGGTCTGCTCGCCAGCTGCATTCGCCTTGAATCAAATTCATCCGTGTGGGTGGGCGGATCGGCTGGAAGATTTGCAGTCGTTTCTAGAGCCGTGGAGTAAGCGGTTGTCTCGTCAGTCCGCTGAAAAGCTGAGCCATCCGGGGGCCAGCTGCATTAATAGGAACTGCATTACGAAGAACAGTGTGCGTGAGTATGCCATCCTGGTCGTGCCTCCAAGCCCACAACAGGAATAGCTCGTACACCAGTAGGCAAGCAAAGATGCAATGGCTGAATATGAATGAAGGAACGAAAGAACGAAGAAAGAAAGGAAGAAAGACAGAAAGAACAAAAAAAAACCGTTAGATAGTGTATTTCGTGCTCGTATGTGTCGTTGACGAGATCGACCTGCAGCTCGTCATGCCTTGCAACAAGTCGGACCCCTTCAATCGAATAATTTAATACATTATCACGTATGCAGCATTCTTTCGCCATCACGTGTTACAGGAATCTAACATGCTGCCGATTATTTTATTGCCATAGCAATTATATGGACCTTCAGGTGCATCTCTGCCCTCGCTGTCAGCGTCACTGTGAGGTTCCGCATAAAGTCCAAGGGCGATAAAATCGTCGCGCGTATCATGCTCTATGTGCGAATGAAAGCGTGCGAGCTTGAACCGGTGATCGCGGCTCAACCTAGCGCACTTAGGCAAGAAAAGCGGAGAGGAAGCGCGCCGTCTTCCGTCGTGCCGAAAGCTCCGGGCGGAGGGTAGGGAGGGGCGCGCGCGTTCTGTCCCGGACGCCAAGGGCCGCTGCATCTCGAAAGCAATCTGCGAGGGGAACAGTGTCCGCCGCCCGCTGTTTTTGCGGCTTAGTTCGCGTTTACGCGAGACGCAACACTACGGTCAATTCGCTCGCTGCTGCGCTTAATCAATTCAGCGTTTTGAAAGTGAGTTTACGCGGCAATCGAGTTAGATGCGTTCATGTTCGCTTGTGCGCTCGTGACACCATGCCGGTTAGTTAGTATGTCTATGTCAACAAGTCTATATGACCGATAAAACTATTACCCTTACTTCGTATAGCAGTCGAGTAATTTGCTATCGCAATCGATGATTCGGCTTTCGTGCTACTTTTGTCTCACCCCCGCATGGCCGGCGGCCTCTGCCGCTGATGGATGGATGGAAGCCATGTGCGTCCCTCATGGAACGGGGCGGCGGGATGCGCCACTAAGGTATTGTTATTATATTGCCTAATGTGCTACATATATTAAAAAGAAGACACGAAAAATTCCTGTCACCAAACTTTCTCAACCCTTTTTGAGAACTTTGTTTTTGTACGCCTTCGTTGTTTGTCGTTTCCATACTTTTCTTCCACCAATCTTCCAAACATCTCTTTCTAATCTGTATTGCGGATATGTGTGCTTTCGCGCAACTCTTGCTGAACCCAAGGTCTTCAAGCAGGCTCAAGGTACCTAAACCCACCACTGGGCAGAAACCTTCACATTCTATTAAAACATAGTCCATCGTTTCCTCAGCTTTACCGCTATATTTACCGTTCTATCTCGATTTATAAATGCGTCTTCGGAGGTATCCTGATCTCGCTTCCCTTTTAGTTGTCGGGAATTGTTTCTTGCCTTATTTTGCTTTTTTCCTCTTAAGTCGTTAATCATAGCAGGTTTCTTTTCCATTGGCGCCACACATAAGATTTTCGCAGCCTCTCTGACATTGCGCTTGACGCTCTTTGTTGCCATGTTACTCATCATACGGGTCGCAAACTTGCTGGTAAGCTTCCTAGTTCTTTTCCTCCTCTGTGAATCAATGTTTTTCCTGTAGAAATATCTGAACGCTCTCGCAGCCCATTTACTTTCTTCGATATTCTCCAGTCGTTCTTTATAATTAATTTTACTCTGGAGCTTTCCTCCCTTCAATATTTGTGCAACCCTTACACCCTGCACAGCTTCATTTGTAGTCTTCCCGCGAGCGCACAATACAAGGCGCCCCACTGACCTTTGGTTGCCATCGAGTCCTGAGTGTAACCCTGATTTGAAGGAAACTACATTTACAAGTGTAAGTCCTGGAACCATTACTCCTTTGCACATACCCCAGAGCACCTCGTACCTATTGTATCCCCATAGCGCTCTGTGTTTTATTATTACCGCCTTTCTCTCGCCCTTTGTGGGAATACGGTAAAGTACCACCGGAATGGAAACATGCCGAGGTAACCGTGATACCTAAACCCAACAAGCCCATCTGCATGCAGAGCGTTCGGCCTATATCCCTCACCTCGTGTGCTGGAAAACTCTACGAGTACATGGTGCACAACCGCATGATCGAACATCTCGGACACGGACACGTCCCAAACACCATGTTCGGTTTTAGAGCTCACCTGTCCACGCAATACATGTTACTGCAGGTCAAAGAAAAAGTCATCGACAAACTGGACACGCACAGCAAAAGAGACATCCTCGTACTTGACGTGAAAGGGGCTTTCGATAACGTGTCACACGAAGCCATACTGCAACACCTCAACCTATATAACTGCGGGAAAAAATATATATAATTACATCAAAGCTTTTCTGAAATAACGGGCAGCCACAGTGGGGATAAGCAACTTAGGCTCTGCGAAATTTGACATGCCGCGAAAGGGAAGGCCACAAGGCTCCGCCATTTCGCCGATGCTATTCAATCTGGCGATGAACTCGCTACCCAAACAACTGAAGCAAATAAAAGGAATTGGTCCCGCAATATATGCTGACGGCCTCACCATCTGGACTACGGGAGGGTCGACAGGTAAACAGCAAGACGCTCGGCAAGAAGCGGTTGACACAACGGAAAAGTACCTGGAAGCATGTGGATTGACGTGCGCACCAGAAAAGTAGGAGCTCTTGGTGCTATGAAAGCGCAAAAGAGGCCCACAACCGCAGCAGATGCTAGACGCGGAAGTAAAGGTGGGAGACATCTTGATTTCAGAGGTTACGATGCTCCGCACCCTCGGACTCCTGATTCAGAACGATGGGGCCGGGAGAGTAGAGTTGGAAAAAGTTCAGAGAACAGTGCACCAAATAACACACCTTATCAAAAGAGTGACGAGCAAAAGTCACGGACTCAAGGAAGAAGACTGCACGAGAATGATACAAGCGCTGCTCACGAGCATCGTCACTTACGGGACCCCATACGTTGACATGAAGAGCAGTCAACGAGACAGAGTAAACGCCCTCATCAAAAAATCCTATAAAATTGCCTTCGGCCTGTCCCCCTACACGTCCACAGCGAAACTACTCAATATGGGAGTCCACAACACGTGTGTAGAGCTCGTGCAAGTGCACAACGTCAACCAACTGGAGAGACTAAAGCTGACAAAGACGGGAAGAACCGTGCTCCAAGATCTCGGCTACCAAATTGAGGATGAGAGGCACCTACCTCAGCGTATCCCACACGAGGTCAGAGACAAGCTACACATAAGTACCAGTCCCAGAAATATGCATCTCTAGTACGACAAGGAAAGGAGAGGCGAGAATACAAGCGCCCAAGCACATACTCGAACGCACCAACAGCAAAAAGAAAATGAGATACACTAAGCGTTGTAGACGAGAAGGGCGAACAACTTACAGCCACATCCATACGTGCCAAGGACGCGAGCACAGCGGAAGAGCTGGGCATAGCCCTGGCCATTGCAACGTGCAAGAAGGCCCTAGTTACCGTGGTGACGGACTCTCAAGAAGCATGCAGAAGGTATGTGAGCGGAAGGATCGGAAAGCCAGCACTTCAGGTCTTGAACAACACCGAGATAGAATCAGTACAAATCCTCTGGACGCCGGGACACGAGTCTCTCGCGGGGAACCAAGTGGCACACGCCGCTGCTCGAGATCATGCACGCCGAGTCATCTCCGACACGCAGAAAACACGGACTAACGACTGTGACGAGGATGATGAACGGATATCCAAGAAGTACTCGGATATCTTGGCGCACTACAGGAAGCACATGCGTCGCTACACGGCCGCGCATAAGACGATGAGTAGGGAACAAGCGGTAACGCGGAGAAGACTCCAGGCCGGAACCTACCCGCATGGAACACTGCTGCACGCCATGTATCCGGGCACCTACAGGCGAGACTGCAAGTTCTGCCCGCCGGACACGCCCAACACCTTGCACCATATGGGGCTGGGGTGCAGGAATAACCGAGAAGTACCACCGTCATTATTACCACCAGGTGATAACATTCAGGAAGAAGCGGATTCAGAGGAAGAATCTGAAGACCAGTGGGAGGATCTGCTGGTGACCCAAGACCCTGACAGCCAGCTACGGTTGGTGAACAGGGCTCGGGTGGCGGCAGCGAGCCATGGCTACCTGGATTGAGAAGGCCAGCCAGCTTTAGGCTCAAGAAGCCTGGTCAAGCAATAAAGTTCATTTCTCTCTCTCTTAATTCCCCTTTGATGTTGCTGTTTCTTTTTGCTATGTTTCCACATATCTAAGGCCTTCGTTTATGCATATAGGAGGGTATTTATATTTTACCCAGCGTGTTTGCTGGCCCTGTATTGACACTGCCTGTTCACTGTTTTCGTTGAATACCATAAAACGCTACATTTCAGGCCTAAATTCTCGCCTTCCTGTTCACAGACATTAGCCAGAGTTGCATATCAGTTTGCTTGTTGGCTACCAACACAAAGTCGTCCGCATAAAACAAACCTGGAAGCTGCTGCTCTAGTATTGTAGCCCTCGGTTTGTCATCATCATCATCATCAGCCTAGTTACGCCCACTGCAGGGCAAAGGCCCCTCCCATACTTTTCCAACTACCCCGGTCATGTACTAATTGTGGCCATGTTGTCCCTGCAAACGTCTTAATGTCATCCGCCCACCTAACTTTCTGCCGCCCCCTGCTACGCTTCCCTTCCCTTGGAATCCAGTCCGTAACCCTTAATGACCATCGGTTATCTTCCCTCCTCATTACATGTCCGGCCCATGCCCATTTCTTTTTCTTGATTTCAACTAAGATGTCATTTACCCGCGTTTGTTGCCTCACCCAATCTGCTCTTTTCTTATCCCTTAACGTTACACCCATCATTCTTCTTTCCATAGCTCGTTGCGTCGTCCTCAATTTCAGCAGAACCCTTTTCGTAAGCCTCCAGGTCTCTGCCCCATATGTGAGTACTGGTAACACACAGCTGTTATACACTTTCCTTTTGAGGGATAGTGGCAACCTGCTGTTCATGATTTGAGAATGCCTGCCAAACGCACCCCAGCCCATTCTTATTCTTCTGGTTATTTCAGTCTCATGATCCGGATCCGTGGTCACTACCTGCCCTAAGTAGATGTATTCCCTTACCACTTCCAGTGCCTCGCTACCTATCGTAAACTGCTGTTCTCTTCCGAGACTGTTAAACATTACTTTAGTTTTCTGCAGATTAATTTTTAGACCTACCCTTCTGCTTTGCCTCTCCAGGTCAGTGAGCATGCATTGCAATTGGTCTCCTGAGTTACTAAGCAAGGCAATATCATCAGCGAATCGCAAGTTGCTAAGGTATTCTTCCTCAACTTTTATCCCCAATTCTTCCCACTCCAGGTCTCTGAATACCTCCTGTAAACATGCTGTGAATAGCATTGGAGAGATCGTATCTCCCTGTCTGACGCCTTTCTTTATTGGGATTTTGTTGCTTTCTTTGTGGAGGACTTCGGTGGCTGTGGAGCCGCTATAGATATCTTCCAGTATTTTTACATATGGCTCATCTACACCCTGATTCCGTAATGCCTCCATGACTGCTGAGGTTTCGACTGAATCAAAAGCTTTCACGTAATCAATGAAAGCTATATATAAGGGTTGGTTATATTGCGATTACCTTAGTAAATACTTTGTAGGCAACGGACAGTAAGGTGATCGGTCTATAATTTTTCAAGTCTTTGGCGTCCCCTTTCTTATGGATTAGGATTATGTTAGCGTTCTTCCAAGATTGCGGTGCGCTCGAGGTTATGAGGCATTGCGTATACAGGGTGGCCAGTTTCTCTAGAACAATCTGACCACCATCCTTCAACAAATCTGCTGTTATCTGATCCTCCCCAGCTGCCTTCCCCCTTTGCATAGCTCCTAAGGCTTTTTTACTTCTTCTGGCGTTACCTGTGGGATTTCGAATTCCTCTAGGCTATTCTCTCTTCCACTATCGTCGTGGGTGCCACTGGTACTGTATAAATCTCTATAGAACTCCTCAGCCACTTGAACTATCTCATCCATATTAGTAACGATATTGCCGGTTTTGTCTCTTAACGCACACATCTGATTCTTGCCTATTCCTAGTTTCTTCTTCACTGTTTTTAGGCTTCCTCCGTTCCTGAGGGCCTGTTCAATTCTATCCATATTATAGTTCCTGATGTCCGCAGTCTTACGCTTGTTGATTAGCTTAGAAAGTTCTTCCAGTTCTATTCTAGCTGTAGGGTTAGAGGCTTTCATACATTGGCGTTTCTTGATCAGATCTTGCGTCTCCTGCGATAGCTTACTGGTTTCCTGTCTAACGGCGTTACCACCGACTTCTATTGCGCACTCCTGAATGATGCCCATGAGATTGTCGTTCATTGCTTCAACACTAAGGTCCTCTTCCTGAGTTAAAGCCGAATACCTGTTCTGTAGCTTGATCCTGAATTCCTGTAGTTTCCCTCTCACCGCTAACTCATTGATTGGCTTCTTGTGTACCAGGTTCTTCCGTTCCCTCCTCAAGTCTAGGCTAATTCGAGTTCTTACCATCCTATGGTCACTGCAGCGTACCTTGCCGAGCACGTCTACATATTGTATGATGCCAGGGTTCGCGCAGAGTATGAAGTCCATTTCATTTCTAGTCTCACCATTCGGGCTCCTCCACTTCCACTTTCGTCTAACCCGCTTGCGGAAAAAGGTATTCATTATCCGCATATTATTCTGTTCTGCAAACTCTACTAATAACTCTCCTCTGCTATTCCTAGAGCCTATGCCATATTCCCCCACTGACTTGTCTCCAGCCTGCTTCTTGCCTACCCTGGCATTGAAGTCGCCCATCAGTATAGTGTATTTTGTTTTGACTTTACCCATCGCCGATTCCACGTCTTCATAAAAGCTTTCGACTTCCTGGTCATCATGACTGCATGTAGGGGCATAGACTTGTACCACCTTCAATTTGTACCTCTTATTAAGTTTCACAACAAGACCTGCCACCCTCTTGTTAATGCTATAGAATTCCTGTATGTTACCAGCTATTTCCTTATTAATCAGGAATCCGACTCCTAGTTCTCGTCTCTCCGCTAAGCCCCGGTAGCACAGTACGTGCCCGCTTTTTAGCGCTGTATATGCTTCTTTTGTCCTCCTAACCTCACTGAGCCCTATTATATCCCATTTACTACCCTCTAATTCCTCCAATAACACTGCTAGACTCGCCTCACTAGATATCGTTCTAATGTTAAACGTTGCCAGGTTCAGATTCCAATGGCGGCCTGTCCGGGCCTGTCCTCGGTTTGTATGAGAGATCAAACCCAATATTGCGTCGCTTTAGCGGCCTTTTCATCCTTACCGTGTAAATCATAAACAGCAGTGGGGCAGAGGGACCCCCTAGAGGATGCGCGGTGGTGAGCGTCACTTGGTGGTGCTGCAACGAAGCTATCGGCGGAAGCGGCGCACGTCTCCCGCTGTGGCTGGTTCAGTTTTTGCTCACGGATGCGACAAATATATTGGGATGCAGACGATGAGCAAAGTGAGAACAAGGTGAAAGCACGAGCCAGCGTTTCGACAAATGCACTTGTCTTTTTCAAGGCTTTTTGTTGGGTGGAGGTATACAGCTTTGCTGTAAATGCGAGCAAAATGAACTTTGGCGGTTTACGCATGTTTTCGGTTGTCCAGAAGTGTCTTTTCTATGGCGTATTTGACTGCGTGCAGTTGTGACTGTCAATTCCGCGTGTGAGTTGTCAGCTGTGGATGCTAATGCCGCTGCCACCTGGATTGCAGTATGGTGCCGCCGCGACAGCAGCCAGCGCTGAGGCAAAGCCTGCGTGGACGAGAAGGTATCTGTGCTTGTTCGCCAAGCTGGCCGCCGCCGCGCTTTACCACGTTTACCTTGCGGTGGGAGTCAATCTGCGGTGGGCCAGCGCTCCGGACTACTGCCACGACGTCAAATTCCTCGTGGTTCTCACCGGCGTCGTCTACTTAATTGGGCTCGGGTACGCTGCAGCCACACTCTTCGAGCGCTTGGACAGCTCCAAGACAAACAGCTTGACGCGGAGCATCCGACACTCCATCTACGATACGGTGGAGAGGCACCGCTGGCTGTGAGTCTTTAAGCATGCTGTGATGAAAGTCTATGCGGTGGATGAACGTATGTATTGAAAGAAGATATTAATATACGGTCCACAAACTCATAAAAGACAAGCGTCTCAAGCACAGACGGGAGCCTTGTGTGGAACCAAGTCACAAATGCTTTCTTCACGACGCTCTCCTCTGCAAAATATTTTTGAACAGCAAAAAATCCCCTTTTCTAACTCGGGGCAATATTTCTTCGGTGGGAGGGGGGAGAGGGGGTGGTTCGCATAACGCGTCCTTGATTGGTTGCGGACGCGCTGATGTGGGTATGTCGTCGAAGCACGGTAATCGATTGGAATCGAATGTGTGCGTCACATCAACGGTTTCGCGTGGGTGCATTTAAAGACTTCGAGCTTTCAATAATGCGCAGTCTAAAAAGCATAAAATTCTTCACTTTAAGCGATCACTTTGATATAGCGAAAGTGAAAGACTCGCCAAGGACCGATAACAAGAGCACGGATGCCTCACGTAGTCACGGATGTCTTCCTTGTTTGATCGCAATGAGCGCACGAACATGTATAATACAATTATTGGGTGCTGTTTGTCACGTCATTGACATCGGTTGCCGTCGGCTTCTTCGTTTGTTGAAACGATATTGCGCGATATGCGTTAGGCATAGCGGAGTAGTCGCTGGGCCGCTAGATGATTGTTCGGCAATCGCCGGACCGATAACTCCAGGAGCAGTCACCCGTAAAGGCTCTTCACTGTTGCAGGTGTCAGTAATCGCGGAATAGCTGAAACTACTGGTGCGACTAGAAGTGCTTGAGCATATCATATGCGTAAATTTGTGGTGCCCCCGAAAACTAGACCGTTCACTGGTCTGATATTTCAATGAAGTAAACTACATGCTGGGGGTGATGAACAGGCAAATTTTGAAGTGTATGGGTTAATAAAGGCAAAATAAAAATTGCGTAAAACTCGCCTTTCTACGTTATCGCCGGTTTCGTGGTGGAATGAAAGGCGGTAGCAGTATTATATTATCAAAGAGTGTGTTCCGAAAGAATGTACCGAAAAGAAAACCCTGAAAGACAAGGTACACGATGATTTGGACAAGCAACCAGAAACTACGAACTATATGTCCTCTCAAATAGACGCAAACGGGTTTATGTAATCAAGCTAAGTAATCATGACTTAGAGCTTCCTCAAGTCAGGAAGGCGAAGGGAGAACTGGCCTACATTACCTTATGTCCGTCACTTAGCCGCAGATAGCTACATGATCATTACATAACGTAAAATTGCGCACTCAACAAAAGGGAAAGCCATATGAAAACCTTATCACGTTCCTAAATTGGCTCAGAAGGCCTCACTGTTTCCGCTTTTCTTGTAGCGCACTTCTAAATGATGCTAATACGATGCAGCGTGATTATAATGAATCACTAAATCAAACCAATAATAAGAAAACTTCAATAACATTTGTGCGGATTATCTAAAACAAGTCGCAACTAAACTTACATTGAGGCTCCTTATCTTGAGCCTTCATCTCCGCGTAAGAAAAGAAACTATAAACACTGACGCTGGTCCCTTCTCCAGTGTTCAGTTGTCACATTTTCATGGAAGTAAACAAACTTATAAAAACATTTGCCATACCACGGGCAGGAGAGACCCACGATGCCTTCTGTCTAACAAAAGTTCCCCAAACTTAAACGTTCCAAAATATTAATGACATCAACGAAATTAAAGCTCATGAACACAATCTACAAAACATGCCTCCAAAAGCACTCGTGCCAAATCAAACATGACTCATTATAAACTCCCGCTAAAGCATAACTTATCAACTTGCGCAACTTGCACGTGACCTTCCGAACTGTATGCAACACTGAACTTGTTTGCCTTGCAGTTCTACACGTGTCGTGACGTAAAGTTTCCACTTCAAACTGCGGAACTAACCTCAGCCGAAAATGCTAACAACCTAAAAAAAGATTGTGGTATTCCTTATGCATTCTCTAATCTCCTGCAAAATGAATACAAAGGAACAAAACAATTTGCAACGCTTCTTCCTTATTTCTTTTTCAGGCCTTAACAAATCCTTTCAGACGAGCTCGAGAGGGTCGCACCGTCCGGGGTTCTCGCAAAGTGCGGACGCGAAGAAGGTCAAAGCTGCTGATTCCTCGCATGCTGCGACTTTAGAATAACAGCCTCCGCGTACTATAAGGGTACATTCACAGACCCGCGCGCACTGTTCCCCTAGATGCCAGGCAGCTGCCTTTCTTTGCCCCTCGCGAGTGACCAGCGCTTGTAGCAGCCTACAGGACGCTTTCAGTTGTCCCTCTGCCTACAAGGAGACGTCCTCCATGCGGTTAGGCGACGCTTGCTACGCCTGACTCCTGGCGAAACCCTCTTTTTCGCGACGTGCGTCACGCCGATCCCCGATCTCTGCAAACGCCTAAGCTTTACCGTCCTTCGCATTTTCACAGTCTTCGGCTTGATCTTGACTTTCGAGTCTTTGCCTCTATCGCCCTGGTGCTTCGCCCGTTTGATTCTAGACGCCTTGACCGCGTCCGCCTTTCTCCTCTTGTGCCTACGCCTTCTCTTCACCATCTGTTCTGACCTATCCGAACAGCCATAGGTGACATATTTTGCCAGGCCGGCCGAACTTGCCGCCTCCGTACGAACTTATCTTAACGGGGTCTCTGCTTCCTGTGCTCTTTTTGCCAGGCTGGCCGCACTTGCCAACTCCTTGCACACTTGGCCTAACGGGTCCTCCGTTTCTTGTGCGGGAAATCCGCCCATCTCTACCGCCTTCTCCTTGCTTCCGGCTACTAAGACGTCTGACTCGTCACTGCGCGTAGCTGCCTCGGGAATCGTTCCTTGGTCCTCTGAGCGCTACTCAATAGGGGGCACGCCTTTCAGCCTCCCAGTCTCCTCCGGTGTTTTCGACCTGAAAGCTTCCGTAATGGAAAAGGGTTCTCCTCGCTGTGCCAGCGTTTGCTCCGACCTATCCTAAGAGTCACAGCAGTCTTGCTTTGGCACGCTGGCCGAAATCGACGGTTTGCAAAGTAGTGAGCGATATCTAGCGCACAACAGGCAAAGCTGCAGCGCTCTGTGTGCGAGAGTATGATGTTGGAAAGCGAGTATCGTTTCTCGGCTGCTGCCCGGTCTCTGCCGCGGCAACCGCATGTGTTCACTGCGTCTAATATAATTGAAGACGCCGTCACTCCCTTTCAGTTTTCATACATGTCATGGGCCTCTGACTTCTCGAAGCGTACCATTGAAACGGATCACGTGGGGCAATGTCTGCTTTCTATAACTGCCACTATTCGCTAGGCTCATCGAGGTTCGGCACTGAAGGAAGATTACGTTAAAAATATCGTATATTCGGAGGCTGCTGATACCAGCACGGGACTGATGCGAGCGACATGCACTCGATCAACAAAGATCAGAGTGCACCTCGTCGAAACACACTGACGATGTGACGCCAAGTGTCCACACTTGGTTTCGCAGACTGGCCGCGCGCAGCCACTATTATGCAAGGTGGCTCGCCTTTTTATCTTTGCTGCCGAGAGAGTATAGAGAGAACCAACTCTGTGTTCATTTAACCGCGACATAATTGTCTAGACGCTAAATTCTCACGAATATAAACGCTTTATGACTCTCCGCGCTTTTATTTCAAGCGCCGTCGGCTGCTGCTTCGACAACCGGGACCTAGGCCTACCGGCTCGAGAGATCCACGGCTGCCGAGAAAGTCAGCGCGCTGAGCGTGCATGATGCTCCGGTTAGGAGAGTTTATCTTACTCATATGGTCCATCTGCTACAAAGCAAAGTTGCACGGAGCTGTTTGTCTTATTACGACGGTCCTTTTTCGCGCTCGGGGTAAGAGTACGGGTCGGGTACCAAATAAGTGATAGCTGGCCCATGCCATCGTTCAACTCATCCACGCTAAGGACGTTGTTGAAGGGAGGGACTTGTTCATATCGAGAACGAGCACTACGGGATTTATTTACAATATTTACATTAAGACAGGAGGTACATTTTAACAGTCTAGCATCACTGTCAAATGGAGCACGAGAGACGAAGCACGATGCACACCGAGCAGCCGATAAACGGCTGCTTAAAAACCCTCTGTCCTCCTTAAGTCCCTAGGTGAGGGAAAACTGCCGTCCAATCGGAGCGTCCACAGTGGTTGGAGGCGCAGTGGATCCGCCTTTGAGGGGGAGGGTCCACAATCACATCTGCACATTGGATTCACAGCACACACGAAGTGGAGAGGGGTTTCGTAGACAGGAGTTGTCGCGTTTGACCCTTGCTGGCGCCGCCGGTTCTCCGAAGGAGGCGCATGGTTAGTTAACCTTTCTGGCGTCGGCGGTTCTCCGAAGGAGGTGCATGGTCAGTTAACCATGCTGGCTCAGAACCACCTAGACTAGGAGAAGGCCTAGGCACTCCTCCCGTGACGTCACCACACTCAGCCCGTCCGCTTCCAATTGAGGTGCCATCCAAAGAAATAAAAAAGCACAATACTGCTGCATGTTCGAGGGTATGCCTCCGGAATTTATTTGCATCCAGTATAAATGGAGCACTGGCGCGATTTAAGGAACTAAGACAAGTCATTTCCACGTAAACTTCCGCATTTGGAGCAAAGCTGACAATGGCCCCCATAAAACAGAATGCACTACAGAATTTGGGTCTGGAAAGACGATGCGCCGTTAAACATATTTGTTTTTTTCAGTCTGTCACAGACAGCTGTACAGTTGATATTGCAAATTTTATTTGGCATTGGTTTCCAATATAACAGAATGATATCACAGAATGACACACAACACTCACATCAATAAAATATGACATAAATCAATCTCACTAGCTTAATACGAAAAATCTGCTGAACTTCACAATGCTGAATAATTTAAAATATTTCCAGAGAAGTCAAGACAACTTAACACACAGTTTATATATTGTATGTATTGTAGCATACAAATTCGCGAAAACAGCAAACATCATTTTCACTTGAGGTAATCAATTTTCCCTTTGTCCCATTATTCTTTTCTTTGTTTATCTTGTCGTTTTTGAAGGCTGCGTAATTCGTCAGCAGAGTGTTTACTGTTGGATTAAGGAAGTTCTTTAACATTGACTCTTGACTGTGACCAGTTGCACAAGTGTCAAAGTCTTCACTGTCACAGAGCAAATACTTCATCACAATTAGAAGTGCAGCTCTCTGATTACTCTCTGCATGAAACATATTCTCATATTCTTTGCCTGTAATATGTTCTAGCACAATATTGGTGCACAGCACCACATGAACGACAGACGGCTGTGGAAATGTCAAGCGGCTTCTGCTCATATTCTGAATCAGCACATGCCCACTGCGTTCAAGCTCTCTCTACGTAACTGTGAATAAATCGCAGCAGTAATTGCAATGCTGGTGCTTCAAAGCAGCCTAGGAACAGTAGCCAGCGATGTAGGTCAATGCCGTCATGTCTTGTCGGGGCTTCTTTAGGTCACAGCTTCTTAGCGTTATGTTATAGTTGTCAATCAGCATTTCAGCACACGGCTCTTTGCAAGGGTCAATGGATGCTGGCATATCTGGCAAGATCAGTGTGTTCTGGAGGCGGATCTTTGCCTCGGCTTCAAATACCTGTGTGATCGACACATTGTAATGGGAACCACACAGATTCCGGTATTTCCAAACCGAGCTTCGAGGGGATCGGTTTGAAGTTTTCCAAGGAGAACGTACGTAAATCGAGCTCCTCCAAACGATATCTTGACGCCTCGATCAAGGCGTATGCGGAAAGCCAAAGAGCTGAGTAGGTCTCCTTTGTTAACGCGCCTGTACGCACACACCTACTTTTCCAGTCGTCGAGCCAGATAACAAATGTGTCGACAAACTGCAGCTGCTCACCATTGATTTCACGCACTGGCTCTTGCCACACATCTCTCACTCTGTGTCCCTTATGGGGAGTCTTTGACGTTGACGATACTCAACCATCGCACAATTAGGTCAGTGAAATATGCAGTACCATCTGCAAGCGTAAGATGCAGGTTTTCGCCCCTTATCCTCAAACAGATTGAAGGGGTTAAAAATTTGCAGAGCAAACTTCACGTTCTGTTTCTCAATATTTGTGGGATTTAATGCTATATACGTTAGTACAAAAGCCATTTTCACAGTATTACACAGTATTATTATTATTTCACAGTTTGTTCAATCCCATGATGCTCTCCGAGTGATGTGAATGAAGCACCCTCCATTTTCTTACTTTTTGTGGTTCCATAGAGCAAAGGTGCGTAATATAGACATCTGTCAGGATTTTTTTTTTTGGTTTAGCCAATTGTTTCGGATACTTTTACGGAAATGCACAGAGTCAACAATATGATAGAGTGGCTGCAGCGGATTAGCTGGATGGGGGTAAACAATTTCGAGCTTCTGGCCCTCCCTGACCATAGCCATTACTTTCCGGTTAATGAAATTATCTGTGATGACCGCAACGATATGAAGGTTCGTTTCTTCAAGTCTCAAGACTACTTTTTTACAGTTTCATGCAGTTCCTCCGCAGTAATTTTTGACACTGGAAGGATGTGTGCAACATCTTCGAACAGTGACAGGAGAGACTGCACCATAAATACATGCGCTGTCTTAGCAGGTTCAGAACAGTTCGCAGCGGCCCCTGTTATACTGCCACCCGTGTATTCAAATAGCTGTAAGTGCATTTCATCTACGATTAATGTTGCATTTCTTTCATGAGCTTTCAGCAGATTTGCTCTCCTTTTCATATATCTTGGGAAGCCCTCTTCATTTTGCTCCTTTAAAGGGCTAACACCACGTGCACCCCAGGCAAGCTTGATTGTTTCAGTATGAGGCAACACTAACATTCCACTGCTCCTCCAAAACTTGTAGCCACGTGGTGAAATAGCGTAAAAAATGCTACACGACACCAAAAGTTCAGCAGAGTACCCAACAGCACTATTCCTCTTCATGAGGAGATGACACTGCTTTTTGAGGAACATCACAGCGACCACCTTTTCGTCCTACAGAAGGTATCCACTTGAAATGTCGTCAAGAAGTGAGATCACTAATTTCAGTGCAGCCTTTCCTTTGTCCACTTGTTGTGGTTTTCCTTTAGTGCAGTGATCCTCGACATTATCCAAGAGCTGAACAAGCATGCGAAAATCATGGATATGATCCGGGATCTCAAAACACTTGTCACATGTGAGACGAGCACCTCTCCAAAACACACGCACAGACATATCCGCCGACACAGTCACTGACATAAAAATCTCGAGAGCATCTGTTGTCACTTTGATGTGAGCAAAGATCATGCAGCTGTAGCAAGGTACCGCTGTCCAAAACCTTTTCTCTTCTAGCTGATGCAGGCGTGAACTGATGTCTTGGAGGCTGTTAACTTTGTTTTCTCGTTCCTCGTTGTCGTGCGCGAAAGCTGTCTGTTTTAAGGCCCTTTGAAGCTGTTCGTTCTCCACTCGTGTTCGCATTGCATCAGGGTCTTCTTTCGACTGGCGAGAATACGAAATATATTGCGGGCAGTCGGGAAAGATCGTTGGAGTGGCATCAGACGTACGCCGGGTGAGCTTCATTTAAACCTCGATGGTCCGTCCGTCGCAGTCCGTGTATGTTGGTGTACGTAGGTGGCTTGAAATGGCGTTCACAAACCTGCGAAAGAACCAGCGCCGTCACATTATGAACACACCTTGACACCTGCAAAACTGTGACATACATTTACAAATTTAAGCGCGAGATCTGTGAAAAGCGCATTTTACTGACCAATGAGCCATTCAACGAAAGAATATACACACAGAATCGCAAACGCACGGGAGCCCACGTGGTTTACACGTGTAAATAAATGGTCACTTGAAAACGTGTTTATATAACAATGGAATATCGTAGTTTGCACTAATACACTTTAATTGTACATTGTTCATATAAATCATCACTGCACGAATTGAAAAGTGAGACAACACTTACCAGCTGATCTTTCAGTTTTCCAACGTCGACATAGTCTGGTCGCACTGCCCGCTGCCATTTTTTTCCTTCTTTCGGGATCACTTGGAAACACAAACAGCCTGAACTTTGGCCCGTTGTCGTAGTTTCCTCTACAGTTTAGCACACAACATCAGCCCATGACATCGAACAGACCGCACGTGTGCACAGAGGAATAAATGTAAAAAAGCGAACCATGTGCAGCGACGTTCTCCAGCGGTGTCTCGACGGCGCAGGATATGCGCTATACGTGCGTCGCGTAGCGCCTTGGTGCCATCTGGTGCTCAAGGACGACACCATGCGCAATGGAACGGCTAGGGCAGAGTGGAGTGATGTCAGAGTATAGATGCGGGCGAGTACGGAGGCCTTCTCCTAGTCTAGTTGGTTCTGGCTGGCTTCGCCGGTTCTCCGAAGGATGCACATTGTTGGTTTTCCTTGCTGGCCTCGCCGGTTCTCCGAAGGAGGTGCATGGTCGGTTAACCTTGCTGGCGTCGCCGGTTTTCGAAGGATGCGCATTGTTTGTTTTCCTTGCTGGCGTCGCCGCTTCTCCGAAAGCTGCGCATTGTTGGCTTTTTTTACTGGCATCGCCGTTTCTCCGAAGCGACTTGTCGCCGCGCGCCGGCAAGGGTTCGAAGGTAGCTACCCCCGCAGGACGATGGAAACAGCTGCAGTGGGCTGGGAAAGGTTCGCAGGTCAGTTCCCCTGCAGGCCGATCGTAAAAGCTCCTCTATGGCCCGGAAAATCTCGACTGGCCAGTAGTGATAACCGTGGGGCAGGAAGAAAATGGCTGGCGGAAAAAAAAAGGGGGGGGGGGCGATGCCTTGGCTTGCAGCGACTAGCTGTGAAATGTCGACACCACCCCAAAACAAAGCGCGGCCGGGTAGCCATTGTCCTGCGTCTTGGTCGGCGCGTGGGAAGGGGTCCCCGACGACGTTCCCTCGGCAACTCCCCCGCTCGCGGCCGACCCGGTTCGCGGTGTCGTGTTGCGGCTCAAAGCCTGCTTCGTCGAACTCGTTCAGTCACAACGGCGACGAGGCTAGAGCGTAACGGTGGCGTTCTTTGAAAGTTGACGCCGCCGTCGTCGCAACTAGCTGGCAGCACTTGCACCTCAGCAGGGCCGTTCTTAACAGCGACTCCGTGGTCCGGAAAGTATCGACTGTCCAACGCTGATAACCGCATGACAGGAACAGAGCGGCTGGTGGCCAGGGGGTGAGGTCTGGGCTCGCAGTAACCATGTGTGTAATGATGTCACCGCTCCAAAACATCCAACAAGGACAGGCAACGGAAAGCGAAGCCCACATCACGGCTCTGTACAGAGATGACGTATTTTGGATCTCACTTTATACCTGCCAGGCTTCAAAGAAAACATAAGAGCAGAAACAACAGATGCTGCATTTCGCTATGCCAAATTTTTGAAGGAATTTTGTGCTGACAAATTGAGCAATCATGGATGCAGTCCTGCTAAATGAGAGGGGATCTTGTTGGATTAACAAAATTAATAACAACTCCAAACTTTAGACGCGATCATTTAACGCAGAATTCAAATTAGTCTGCTCAAACCATCCGCATTGCTATGAAACCTTCCCTTCTTATATCTAACGGAGAAGTTGTACTCTTGCAGAGTGAGGCTCCATCGGAGCAAGCGGCCATTTTTGTGTGACATTTCATTGAGCCACGTCAGAGAACAGTGGTCGGTCTCGAAGATCAACCTCGCACCCTACAAGTAACACGACAACTTCTGGGCTGCCCAAACCAAACAAGTACATTCCTTCTCTGAAGCGCCGTAGCCTTCCTCTCTTACAGTTAGTTTATGGCTGGCATAGCGGATAGGATGTTCCTCATTATCGTCGCCGACATGACTAAGTACCACGCCCATACCCCTGTCGCTTGCGTCGCACTGAACCAGCGCTGGTGTAAGGGGGCTGCAGCCCAGGGCATCACCTCGGACAGTAGGAGAAGGGGGCGCATTTATTCTAGCCTGCTTAGTATATGGAACCATGGGCAACGGAACTTCGAGCGACATGCATGAAGCGGGAAAACCAGAACGAGCAGACGCCCCCCCCTCCCCCCCCGCCTATTGTAACAGCATGCGTTTAGCCTGGTTATTTTGGGAGAGCTTGTGGAGATGCCAAAACAGGAACCCTGCCAGCCCGGCGGGGCCCTCTTTCTTACGAAGCGAGGTGCGTTTGCTTGGAAGAGGTTTAGTTGTTTCCTGTCTGTCCGTCTCTCCATTGCTGTCTGGAACGGAGAGGCAAGGGGGAAGCACCCGAAACATGTAATGTGGGATGAGGACCTAAATCTCCCTTGCCCCTCGTCACCACCACGCCACCCTCCACCTCTCAAATAGTTCCGCCGCTGTCCTTCTCATAGAAAGGATGTGCTGCAGTACCTAACAGTGCCTCCCATTCGGCTTTTCTTTACCGTGATGGTAATTTGGACGGGGAGGGTGAGTCCGATAGCAGTTGATGATGAGTCTGGTGGCAGAGTCTAGGCAGGAAAAGAAGGAAGACGTCACACAGTGCTTTTGTCCGCGTGCCGTGGGGCATGGAATGTTCACTGTTTGGGTTAGGGTTGTGGAAGAGTGAAGGGGGAAGTTGGAAAGCTGGACACAAAGGCTTGTCTCCAGGGCCCATTCCTGCCTAGTGGGTGCGCACCCTCGCGCGCGCTCGACGGAAAAAGTAGGTCAGACTGGCCACCGTACTTTCCAGAAAGAAGTAGAGAAAGATGACTCAGAGGCGACGGAGGGCGCGTAACTTCGCCCGCGCTAGGAGTCGCCTCTCCCCTTGGTTCTCGCTCTCGGCGTAGACGGGGCGAAAGAAAAATCGAGAACCTCCCAGAACAGACGATTTCTCCTAGCCAATAGGAAGACGAGACCGGAACGGGTGAAGGAGTGAGTTTGTACAGAGAAGGAGGGAATTTGTACAGGGAACTCCAAGCGTATGTGAACGCCTGCTTTGGCGCTAGTAACAGGCAGAGGCGGCGCTCGTCTATAAAAGGAAGTTGATCGCGGGCTGCGATTCAGCCCTGAGCCGCCCGTTAAGCTTGCATAAGCCCACCCGCTGAGGAGCTCCCGGGGGACGCACCACTCTTGGCCAGCCGCGGACCATCCAGGCAGCGTGAGCCAGTCATCGGGACGGCCACCCTTGGACACCTGCGGTCGCGTCGGACTGACGAAGTGCCCGGTGAACAATTAGCATCCATTCAAGCGAAAATGCTCGGTCGGAAGCATCAAAGTGGTGCGTCTAAACGAAAGGCGAAGTTAGAAAGAGAAGAGCATGAAAAGCAGGTACCAAAGATGACAAAGTAGCTACTAAATGCAGCTTCCGCGAAGCAGTATGATCACTCTACCCAGAGTCCGTGTCAGACTCCCAATAGTACCGACTGTGCTTCTGTGGAGGGCTTGCCAACTCCATCACCACGGTTTCCTGGCAAGAAGCAAGGTTTGACTCGTCTTGGTTTTCTGGATCCTGTGAAAACGGTTCCAACCTCGGTCGTCCATATTTCTGAGCAACCGACGCTGACCGAGCCCTTTCCTGTTCCTGAGTGAGCGACGTCTATGCTACTTGGCCGGGACCCTGCCACAGAGCTCCAGGTGTCCGGTCCGCCACGCCCGATTTCTACTACTGCTTATCAACAGGTGCCAAACGTCCCCGATGAGCCTTCTTCTACTGACGAGCGCCAGAAAACAACACTCCAAGAACCGACTCACTCGTTTCCTGTTAGTTTGGCTTCAAATAAATATGTTCCCACCCGCAAAGTGTGCCTCTAGATCACGAATGAGATGGCTTCTCGTTGCGGCAACGGAGAAGTACAGACACCCCGCAGCAAGAGGTAGGTTGCGAGATTCTCCGAAGTGACTCTGCTAGTTGCTGGACATTATTACTTACAGCTTTCGGAGTGTATGCCTTGAGAAAGGGCCACTGTATTTTAAAAATCGGGCAGAATATTTTCCGTCTTCCGAAAGGCAATACAAAACTCAGAAACGTTATATGTCATCTCATCTTTTTGTGCGAAAGGCTGTAAATGGGGAGGCGTACGAGCGACACTGGTTAATGTACACGGAGTCCAAAGGTTCCGTTTGCTGTTTTATGTGCAAACTATTTTCGATTTCAAGCAACTCCAGTGATTTCACCACGCACGGCTTCTCTGATTGGAAAAGAGCAGAAGAAAAGGTTTGCGCATATGAAAATAGCGTCGAGCACCGGAACTACGTAGCAGCAAGGCTCGCCCGCTCTAACTCGAGCAGCACAATTGACAAGGAGCTGGTTAAGCATCCTGTCACTGAGACCGCTTACTGGACAGAGGTGGTGAAGCGCGTAGTCGTTGTAGGTAAGCTTCTAGCTAGCGCAACATATCGGTTAGGGGCAGTGAGCAGATTTTTGGTTCACCGAGAAATGGCAATTATGTGGGCGTGCTTGAGGCCATTCCAAGTTTGATCCCTTTCTAGAGGAGCACATCAAACCCTACGGGAACAAAGGAAAAGGCCACCCATCGTATCTGTCAAAAACAATTTGTGATGCATTTATCGAGCATATGGCAAAACTGTCAAGGAACGTCTCGTTGACGAAGTTAAGCGCGCAAGATACTTCTCTTTAATTGTTGATTCGACTTCAGACCTTACTCACGTCGATCAGCTGTCAGTTGTTTTACGATTCTATTTAAATGGGAAAGCGTACGAACGCTTTCTTGGATTTGTTCCAATTGAATCGTATACCGGCTTGTATCTTTTCGATACTGTGATGTCCCTCTTGACGACCAATGGCATCTCAATTTATGCTTGTAGGGGCCAAGCTTATGATAATGCGAGTATTATGTCAGGAAAATACGAAGGACTGCAAGCTCAAATCAAACACCTGAACGCATTGGCAGTCTACGTCCCGTGTGCTGGTCATTCACTGACCTTAGTTGGCGCGTGTAGCGTTGACAGTTGCCTTGAGGCAGTCAAGTTTTTCACTGTAATTCAGAGACTGTATGTGTTCTTTGCTGCCTCACCTAAGCGATGGGAGGTATCTTTTGAACAGTATGGGTGGAACTGGCCAGCAGGTTGTTTTGAAATGTCTCTCTGAGACCAGGTGGTCAAGACATGCTGAACCATGCAAGGCCATTCTGCAAAATTTCAATGCAGTCTTGTGTTGCCTTGAAGCTATATCAAAGAACGAGGAAGAAAACGGTAACACTAGGAACGAAGCGCACTCTCTCTTCAAGAAAATGACAAAACTAAAGACTGCATTCATGGCGATTTTCTGGAGTTAAATTTTGGAGCGCTTTGACAAAACGACCGTAGCACTTCAGAAACCAGGCCTAGACTTTTCAACTGCTGTAAACCTGTTGAGCTCTCTAGAAGGCTTTGTTAATTCTTTGCGACCTCTCTTTCATACCTTCGAAGAGAGAGCAAGCACGCTTAGTACCAATCAATGTTATCAGGATGAGGGCAAACGCATCGTTTTGAGTAAGCACCCGGACGGAAAAAGCGATAGTGCGCTACAAGGTAGAAAAAAGTTTATCGTAGAGACCTACAGTTTTGTACTTGACAGTCAAGGCTCTGCTTTGCGATTGCGAAAGGCTGCCTACACTAAACTCTGCGAAAGGTTCGGATTCTTAAAATTGCTAACGGAAGTTGGGAGCGAGGCCTCTGTGGCACAGCAGGCTGAGAAGTTGGTGAAAACCTACAAAAATTATGGGCAGTCAGCATTTTCCGCTGAAATCGTTCAGCTTGCGAACTATCTGCACAACTATGTGTGCCAGGACACGAGTACACTGGGAATAATGAAGTTGCTGCACGAAAGAAAGCTTATTGATGTGTTTCCGAACCTTTCTATTGCTTTGCGAATGTACCTAAGCACACCCGTGGTAAACTGTGAGACCGAACGATTGTTTTCCAAGTTGTCGCTGATAAAAATCGCCTTCGTTCGAGCCTCCTGGAGGACAAGGTGAACTCGCTTGCTATCGTGTCCATTGACAGTGACCTCCTCCGCGGTCTGTCCTTCGAACAGACTATATCTGATTTCGCCAAAGCGAAGGCGCGAAAGATGCCGTTTTAAAAGAGGACTGTTTGCGCTATACATGAATCGTTCCAATAAGTTCGTTGTGTCGCCTCCCAGACTCCACGTTACCAATGAAACACTGAGCAGTGTAATTCAAGATATGCAAATCTTCGTTGTTCGTCTGTTGTTCTTGTGATATTAAACGTGGTTATAAAGAACTGTATTTTTGTTGTTTTTGATAGTACCACGTTTATTTGGTGTCGTCCTTGCTTGTCTTACCTTTAACGAAAATATTTTCAAATAATGTTTTGTAATTATAGTTGGTAATTTGCATCTGTATTCTAGTGCATTTTTATGGAGTTTGTACTGCCTTAAGTATTGTATATATCTATTGCATATGTATAGAGTAACGTGTATAACGATTACTGAAGTCTGATGCTTGAATTTTAATAAAGAATGTTTTGGATGCAATCATGTGCCTCCTTACGGGATTAAACTTAGTGATGCAAACGAACCCTAGCTTCAGAAGGATCGACATCTGAGCTGTGTTGTCTTTTCTACATTCTTGTTCGCCTTGAGTGCACTAAACTTTTCATTAAAGGGAAGCTGAAAGGTTTTCCAGAAAAAATGAGTGAACATGTGTACGTAATGGTTTTCAACCCTCCATTATCGAATATCGTATCGAAATTGAGCGAAAGAAAGCGCAAATATATTTTATTTCGACGAAAAGTGCAGTCGCGGACACGCCCAGCTCGCGCGTCTCGTTTCCGCCTGTGATTGGTCGGGCGCCTCGTGACGTCAACTCTAGTGACCGACCGCTGCCGCTACACATGTAGCGCGGTGCCAGGTAGTTTGGTGCTGTAATGGAAAATCAAGAGGCAATGGAAAATTTAGAGAGACTGCGTTTTTCTGAGGAGTTCGGCGTTACTCCCTACATGTACGAGCCGATTGCGAAGAGCCGGCCTCTAGAAGAAGCAAACGATGCTGGTGCGAGCAGTGCTTTCGACGCGAACGAAAGCGAAGTCTTGGGATCTCCTCGTGTTGGAAATGCTCTTTGGTGAGTATGTTTTTCGCAAAGCGATCTGGTGATCTCGCCGATCTTTCGCCGATCTAGTGAGCTCGTTTCCGGTCAAACAACTGTAGTGTTGTGTCCCTGCATGCCTCCTCGTGGAACGTAAGCGGGGATGCGATCGTCGGCATTTGTGCGCTGTCCAAAGCTGTCGGCAATCTACAAAGATGGTTTAAACGCGTGAAAAGCTTCCCGGTTCATGCAGTACGTGTAGTGACCTTCATCTGTGCGACTTCGTTAAAAGCTTCTTGTCTTGTGGGAAGCAATGGAAGACAACATCGTCGCGGCCGCTGGTGCTCGTGCAACCGTAGGCTGCACAGAAAGCCGGCATGATCGGCCCACCACTTCAGTAGATGCTGCGCACGTTGACTACCACTTTACATACACGCAGACACACCTACAAAGGAATGCAGGGTCGATCGAAGCAGATCGAAACAAGCACGGTCAGACACGGTCGCGCAGGCTGCGAAGGAACAAAACACTACAGTTGACGTCACAACACCGCGGTTTCCGGTCTCTGCTCGCATCGTCAGCGTCAGCAGCAGCGCGCGGCATTCGAGGGGGGGCGGAGCTACAGCGCAATTTTAACCGACGATTCATCATCATCATCATCATCATCATCATCATCATCATCATCATCATCATCATCATCATCATCATCAGCCTAGTTACGCCCACTGCAGGGCAAAGGCCTCTCCCGTACTTCTCCAACTACCCCGGTCATGTACTAATTGTTGCCATGTTGTCCCTGCAAATGTCTTAATGTCATCCGCCCACCTAACTTTCTGCCGCCCCCTGCTACGCTTCCGTTCCCTTGGAATCCAGTCCGTAACCCTTAATGACAATCGGTTATCTTCCCTCCTCATTACATGTCCGGCCCATGCCCATTTCTTTTTCTTGATTTCAACTAAGATGTCATTTACCCGCGTTTGTTGTCTCACCCAATCTGCTCTTTTCTTATCCCTTAACGTTACCCCCATCATTCTTCTTTCCATAGCTCGTTGCGTCGTCCTCAATTTCAGCAGAAGCCTTTTCGTAAGCCTCCAGGTTTCTGCCCCATATGTGAGTACTGGTAACACGCAGCTGTTATACACTTTCCTTTTGAGGGATAGTGGCAACCTGCTGTTCATGATTTGAGAATGCCTGCCAAACGCACCCCAGCCCATTCTTATTCTTCTGGTTATTTCAGTCTCATGATCCTGATCCGTGGTCACTACCTGCCCTAAGTAGATGTATTCCCTTACCACTTCCAGTGCCTCGCTACCTATCGTAAACTGGTGTTCTCTTCCGAGACTGTTAAACATTACTTTAGTTTTCTGCAGATTAATTTTCAGACCCACCCTTCTGCTTTGCCTCTCCAGGTCAGTGAGCATGCATTGTAATTGGTCTCCTGAGTTACTAAGCAAGGCAATATCATCAACGAATCGCAAGTTGCTAAGGTATTCTCCATCAACTTTTATCCCCAATTCTTCCCACTCCAGGTCTCTGAATACCTCCTGTAAACATGCTGTGAATAGCATTGGAGAGATCGTATCTCCCTGTCTGACGCCTTTCTTTATTGGGATTTTGTTGCTTTCTTTGTGGAGGACTACGGTGGCTGTGGAGCCGCTATAGATTTCTTCCAGTATTTTTACATATGGCTCATCTACACCCTGATTCCGTAATGCCTCCATGACTGCTGAGGTTTCGACTGAATCAAAAGCTTTCTCGTAATCAATGAAAGCTATATATAAGGGTTGGTTATATTCCGCACATTTCTCTATGACCTGATTGATAGTGTGAATATGGTATATTGTTGAGTAGCCTTTACCGAATCCTGCCTGGCCCTTCGCTTGACAGAAGTCTAATGTGTTACTTTAGTAAATAGTTTGTAGGCAACGGACAGTAAGCTGATCGGTCTATCATGTTTCAAGTCTTTGGCGTCCCCTTTCCTATGCATTAGGATTATGTTAGCGTTCTTCCAAGATTCCGGTACGCTCGTTGTCATGAGGCATTGCGTATATAGGGGGGCCAGTTTTTCTAGAACAATCTGCCCTCCATCCTTCAACAAATCTGCTGTTACTTGATCCTCCCCAGCTGCATTTATTTATTTATTTATTTATTTATTTATTTATTTATTCGGTATACCTACATCGCCTGTACGGCATTATCGTAGGGGGGTTAAAATACAGGTGGTCACAATGGAAACATATTCAGCAACATCAAAAGAATACATCAGTAAATAGAACATAGTTTAAGCACTGAAATTCGCAAAAGCGGAATAGAAACTAACAAAGTACAAAACAAAGTGAGTGACAAAAAAACTAACTAACAAAACAGAAAAAAAAAGTTGCGTATGTGCAGAGATGAATAACAGAACAATCAAAGAATATGACTCTCAATAGCATTTTCAAAACTAGAAGCTGCCATCACTCCATTAGGGAGCTCATTCCAATCGCTAATCGTGTTAGGAAAAAATGAATACTTAAACACATTGGTACGGCACTGATAACCTCTAATTTTGTTAGCGTGGTCTCTCCTAGATGAAACGTAATGCGGCTCCTTGATGAACAGTGTTTTGTCGATACCAGTTTTACTTTTATATATATTGTAAAGGAATTTGAATCTTAGGATTTTCCTGCGTGAAGAAAGAGTTTTCCAACCCAACCCTTCCCTTATTCTGGATCCTCTGGTAGTAAAATTATAATTTCCTGTTACGAAGCGTGCTTCTTGCTTTTGGACGCGTTCTATTTTTTCTGTGAGGTTTATAGTGTATGGATTGCAGATAACGCATGCATATTCTAGAATAGGCCTGATGTTTGTTAAATACAAGGTTGCCTTCAGTGATGAAGGAGAATGCTTAAAATTTCGTCGGAAAAAGTGAAGAAGACGGTAAGCTTTCGCGCTAATTGAGTTAACATGATTAGTCCAGTCAAGCGTTTCAGAAAACGTAACTCCGAGGTACTGAACATCCTTAGCGGTACTGAGTGCAATATTATTTAGGCAATAGGAACTGGGGAATTTTTTCTTTTTCTTTGTAAACTGCACATGGTAGCATTTACCAGTATTCAGAATCATCTGCCACCGCTTGCACCAAATAGAAACTTTTTCAAGGTCGTCCTGTAAGACAGACATATCGGCATAACATTTCACTGCACGATACATGACGCAGTCATCGGCATACAGTCTAACTGTTGAATTAAGGCCTACTACTAAATCATTAATATAAACTAGGAACAAAAGAGGCCCAAGCACAGAGCCTTGAGGCACTCCCGATAGCACCTGCATTGGAGCCGAGTTTACCCCATTAAGAACAACTTGCTGTTTGCGCAGGTGTAAATAATCCTTTATCCAGCGAAAAATATGTTCAGGAAGGCCTAGGAATGATAATTTTAAGCAAAGTAGATTGTGCGGGACGACATCAAATGCTTTCCGCAGATCAAGAATGAGTGCATCTATCTGTTCACCATGGTCGAGGCCGAGTGCAATGTCATGAGTGAATTCGGCTAGTTGTGTTACGCACGAAAAACCAGAGCGGAACCAATGCTGAGCCGAAGTGAAAAAGTTATTTGTTTGAAAATGTTTCATCAGATTAGAGTACAGGACATGTTCGAGAGTCTTACAGCAAACGGAAGTTAAAGATATCGGCCTGTAATTGCCTACGTGTGTACGATCACCTTCTTTAAATATCGGAGTCACGTTGGCTGTCTTCCAATCTTCGGGCAGTTTTTGATTATCTAGTGACTTGTTGAATAATATTACTAAGAAAGGTGCTATCTGTCTCGAACATTGTTTCAAAACATGATTAGAAATTCCATCGGGTCCATGAGCTGAATGCAGGTTTAGGTTAAACAACAAAGCCTCCACTCCTTCCTTGCTCACGGCAACGTTTTCCATTTCCGGTAATGGTGTCGGTGTGTAAGAAATAGCAATGCTACATGGCTTTGTAAAAACTGAATGAAAATACTTGTTGAATACTTCTGCTTTTCCTTTGTCCTCTTTAATTAGGTTACCATCATTTGTGATGGCCGGGATGCCAGTGTCATCCTTCTTGTTGCTCTTAATATACCGCCAGACCTCTTTGGGATTTGTTTTTAGTTTATCTGCTAAGGCTTGTAGATATGCATCCTTCGCAACCTTCAATTCGCTTTTAAGTTTTGTGCTGATATCCCTTAGCTTTTTGTACATGCTTGGGTTTTTAGTTTTGCAATATATTTTGTAAGTTCGGGATTTTTTCTGAATTGATGAACGTAAATCCTTATTAATCCAGGGTTTATCCTTGCGGCGCTTAGTCGAAACCACCTTAGACGGAACGAAATCTGAGGTCAATGAAAGCAGTTTATGACCACAGACCACAGCAGTTTATGAATATGACCCACAGACTGTCGATGCTACTAAATGAACTGTAATGCGCAAATATAGGCAGGAAATCATTTAACTCATTAGAAATAGCCTCATAATTACCCCTTTCATAAAAGAATACCTTTTTCGGCCGCATTTTGGTAAATTCTATTTTTCTGCAACGAATAGTACCTGCAACTACTTCATGGTCACTAATCCCTGGTACTGGTACAATGAAGTCTATGATATCTTTCTGGTTACTAAAGACCAAGTCTAACACATTTCCGTCTGTACATCCAAAACGAGTAGGAAAATCAACGAACTGGAAGAGCCCATAGGTCATTATCAGCTCGCAAAATGCAGACTGAAGCAATGACCTATTATTCTGTACAGGATATAGGTCACGCCATTCAACATCTGGCATGTTAAAATCACCACCAAGAATTATCGTTTCAGATGACAGGACTGAGAGTGACCTTGAAAGGCTGATAAATGGTTCAACAGTGTTCAAATTTGGTGGTCTGTAGAAAGAACCGACAGTAAGGGCGTTCCCATCTGAAAAGCATAGTCTGCACCATACAGACTCTGAGGTATCGTCAGCTGGAAGAAATGGTGCACTTTCAATTGTGTCCCGAACTAGAACAAACACCCCCCCTCCCCGCGCATTTCGGTCCTTTCTATATGCAGCATAGCCTGATGGAAATACCTCAGAATCCGCAATGTCAGAGTCTAGCCAGGATTCGGTGGCGATAACAATGTCAGGCTTTGATATCGATAGAAGGCCTGCAAAATCATTAGTTTTATTCTTCAGGCTTCGACAGTTTACGACAATAAAAGAAAGTTGTTCGGGTCTATTTCTAGTAAATCGGGAAGAAGGCTGTGTTGTTTGCTATTGCGTACATTCTCGAACAGAACCACTAGAGCCATCAAAAATATATGTTTTCCCACCCATCACCAGCTTGTTATACCTAAGCGTGTACTTCGTTTTCCGTTCCCGTGCATATGCGAGCAGAGAATTTCTTGCCTGACGAACATGTTTAGAATAATCTTCGCTTATTGAAAAGTTAGTTCCCTTAAGCTTAGAGGCAGCAGTCAAGACCCTTTGCTTATCTTTGAAAGCAGTGAACTTCACAATTACAGGCCTTTTTTTGTTAACTGCGTGTCTGCCAATTCTGTGCGCCCTCTCTATGGCGGAGGGGTTAATTTCTAGTTCGAGATTGTCTGCACAAAGCGAAATCACCTTGGACTCGGACTCGTTCCATGTTTCTTTTTCGGTGTCATCCAAACCAAAGAAAAGTAAATTATTTCTACGCGACCTGTTTTCAATATCGTCTTGTTTTGCCAATACATTGCGCACGGTATCAGCCAGATTAGTGTTGTGTGCCCGCAAACCTTCCCTTCCATTGCCCTCGGTCAGAGCTTCAACCTTTTTTGACATCTGCTCAATTTGCTCATGAAGTGTTTTCTGCTGCGACCTCAAAACTTCAAGCTCCGCGAGTATCTTCTCTTGGCCCTCTAGTAGTTTTGGTAGGCATTCTATTGCCTTTAATAGTTCATGTTCCGCCTTTTCTGAAAAAGGGCCGGGATTTTCCTCAACATCTCCGGCTATGAGTAAAAGCGCTTTCATCAAAGAAAATGTTGAACACACAGCACACCACACATCAGTCACGAGCCCAACAAGCCCCCCAGGTGACGTGTAGGGTTCCGGTACCGACATTGACATTCCGCAAACTGATCTATAATGGTAAAATTCACCAACCTGCAGAAACAGGAGCCTTAAGTGCGTGGTCCTCATGTCGACACCGGAACCCAGTTGAGCAGACCGTGGTAGCTGTTTAAATAGTCTGGCATCACGTGACGGGCCTTCCCGATATGCGGCCGCGAAGCCACTCTGAATCCAATGCGCAGTGGTCAAGTCGAGATATGGCCATGCAGCCACATCACTCGCTACTGCTGGGCACGTGCTGTCATCGCCGTTTCCCTTCCAAAGCAATGATGCCAGGTAAGCTGCGCACGCCATCGCCTCGTCTTCTCGCAGTGGTTGCAGATCAGCCGATGCATCCGATGTTGCCCCTGTGTATTTCCAAGCGATGTGCATATCGTTGTCCTTGCTGGCTCCCTCGAATTTCCACGACGAAAAGCCGGCGCCGCGGACCACTCCAAGTGCCTGAAAGAGCTGCAGAAACAGGAGCCTTAAGTGCGTGGTCCTCATGTCGACACCGGAACCCAGTTGAGCAGACCGTGGTAGCTGTGTAAATAGTCTGGCATCACGTGACGGGCCTTCCCGATATGCGGCCGCGAAGCCACTCTGAATCCAATGCGCAGTGGTCAAGTCGAGATATGGCCATGCAGCCACATCACTCGCTACTGCTGGGCACGTGCTGTCATCGCCGTTTCCCTTCCAAAGCAATGATGCCAGGTAAGCTGCGCACGCCATCGCCTCGTCTTCTCGCAGTGGTTGCAGATCAGCCGATGCATCCGATGTTGCCCCTGTGTATTTCCAAGCGATGTGCATATCGTTGTCCTTGCTGGCTCCCTCGAATTTCCACGACGAAAAGCCGGCGCCGCGGACCACTCCAAGTGCCTGAAAGAGCTGCAGAAACAGGAGCCTTAAGTGCGTGGTCCTCATGTCGACACCGGAACCCCCTTTGCATATCTTCCAAGGCTTTCTTTACTTCTTCCGGCGTTACTTGTGGGATTTCGAATTCCGCTAGACTGTTCTCTCTTCCATTATCGTAGTGGGCGCCACTGGTACTGTGTAAATCTCTATAGAACTCCTCAGCCACTTGAACTATCTCATCCATGTTAGTAATGATATTGCCGGCTTTGTCTCTTAACGCATACGTCTGATTTTTGCCAATTCCTATTTTCTTCTTCACTGCTTTTTGGCTTCCTCCGTTCCTGAGAGCATGTTCAATTCTATCCATATTATACTTCCTCATGTCAGCTGTCTTACGCTTGTTGATTAACTTAGAAAGTTCTGCCAGTTCTATTCTAGCTGTAGGGTTAGAGGCTTTCATACATTGGCGTTTCTAGATAAGATCTTTCGTCTCCTGCGATATATTACTGGTATCCTGCCTAACGGAGTTACCACCGACTTCCATTGCACACTCCTTAATAATGCCCACAAGATTGTCGTTCATTGCTTCAACACTAAGGTCCTCTTCCTGAGTTAAAGCCGAATACCTGTTCTGGAGCTTGATCCGGAATTCCTCTATTTTCCCTCTTACCGCTAACTCATTCATCGGCCTCCTATGTGCCAGTTTCTTCCGTTCCCTCCTCAGGTTTAGGCCAATTCGAGATTTTGCCATCCTATGGTCACTGCAGCGCACCTTGCCGAGCACGTCCACATCTTGTATCATGCCAGGGCAGAGTATAAAGTCTATTTCATTTCTAGTCTCGCCATTCGGGCTCCTCCACGTCCACTTTCGGCTATCCCGCTTGCCGAAGAAGGTATTCAGGAGCTCTGGTGCTTTTACCTAAATACATGTAAAAGGAGAATTCGTTTTGCTCCGTAACCACTGCACCGAATATGACGAGGTTTGTTTCATGTAAAGGACGGACTTAAAATCAAGTGACTGTTGCTTCGAATTTTCGATTAAAGTCCTCCTTTTTTTTACGAAAAAATGGCAAATATCGAAAATGTGCAATAGATGAAACTATCAAGTTTACAACTCTGTAATTCAGTAGTGAAAACTGATAAAACCATCCTGTAAATCACATCTAATAGTGCATCTAAAGCGGACAAAATTGATATGTTACTCATGAATCTAAAAAAAATTTAGCAATATCGAAATGCAGTTTTTGCAGAACACTTGTAAACGACGTAACAAATTCACGTAAGATATAAAATGACACAACAAATTTGTCCGCTTCCAACGATCTGATGGATGCCATTTACAGAAACGCGATCTCTTTTATTGAGGCAGAGCTATTAATTTGTAAGCTTCGTGCTTCTATTTTTTTCAAACTTTCGAATATTTTTTGTAAAAAAATTCAGGCTCTAAATCGAAATTCCGCTTCCAACAGTCACTGCAATCTAACTTTCTCTCTCAAATGCAACAAATTGCATTAAAGATGGTCAAGGGGTTATCTCAGAAAAGCGTTCTTGCGTTTTACATGTATTTGAATCTGCCGCGTCGGAGTTGGGCCCGAGCTAAAGCTTCCTCTTCAGCCAGAAGCTGAGGGCGAAAAGTGCCTACAGGTGACATAAATGTGGCATAGCGGCTGGCGCTTTCTGAAAGGGCAACTTGCCCGCATCCCCGCATAGTTGAAATGTATTTAGCAGCGCTAACCCTTTCGATTCATTCCTCAATGTTCGGTATCGGGTACAGCTGATCCCTAGTGATGGCATTTAACTTCCTGTAGCCAGCACACGGACGAGGGTCATTATTAGGGGTTTTTACAAGTTTTGGCGATGACGTGTAGTCACTCTCAGCGGGCTGAATAACTCCCAACTCTAGCATGCGCTGTATTTCTGCCTCCGTAATTTCTCTGTAAGGCTTTGTAAGGCTTTTATCTTACGGGTTCGGTTGATGTCAGTTCTATTTCATGCGTTATTAGTTCCGTTCTACCTGGCCGATCGCTGAATATATTGAGATATTCCCCTAACAGCCTTCTTAGCTCGTCTAGTGTCTCGGGTTTATTAGCTTGCGACATTGCCGAATATTTTACCACTTCTTCCAGGCAGATGTCAGTGTGGAGGTCGCCTTATACTCATTAAACTCGGTACTAGTGTCATCCTGCTTCTTGTTGGTAAAGTTAACGACTCCGCATCGCTCCACGTACGGCTTCATCAAATTGCAGTGGTATATCCTCACCTCCTTCCTGCCACCGGGCACTTTCAGCGCATAGTTAGTACCTGAAGGTCTGTGCACCACTTTAACGGGCCCGTCCCAGCGAACTTCAAGCTTGGTCTTTCTTGAAGGTTTGAGGATCACCTCGTCTCCGGCGTTAAACGTACGAAGCCTCGCATTGTCGTAATAGAACTTCGCTTTCTTGTGAGCTACTTGTATGTTCTTTTCGTCTGGTTCTTGCTGCACTTAAGCGTTCCAGCAGATTTAGCGTGTATTCTACCACTGTTGGACTCTCTCCTCTTTCCTCCCACATCTCTCTTAACATTCTCAGTGGAGAACGGAATGTCCTCCCATACACTAGTTCTGCTGGCGTGAACCCTGTAGCCTCATGAGGAACCGTTCGCAAAGCAAACAAAGTGGCTGGAACACAATACTCCAAGCCTTCCTTGGGCTCGTAATAGAGCACCCGCAAAACTCGCTTAACTATGAGAATCAGGTATCCTGCCGCAGACACATGGGTGGCCGCACTGAGCGTCACAAAACGTGCTTTATTGACTGTAGAGGTTTGTGGTCTATGTGAGTTTTCTTTCATGCAGAATGTTCTACGCAGGCGAGACAGAACGCTGTCTAAATGACATATTTGGAGAACATAGCAGCAATATGAAGAAAATTCGTAGTTTTGCCCGAAAGGCGAAGCATCGATTGCGATTGCAAATTAGTGGACAGCTTGCTATACGAAGTATGAATAGTAGTTTTATGGGCCGTATAATCTTGTAAACATAGGCACACTAACTGAGTTAACAAGCATGGAGTGGCACGCTCACAAGCTAACATGAACACATCACACTCGATGACCGCGGAAACTCGCACTAAGAACGCCCAAGTGAGGAAGCGCAGCCGCAAGCGAATTGACCTTCGTACTGGCGTGTCGCATCAACGCAATTAAGCCGCGAAAACATAGCGGCGTGCGGCGCACTCAGTCCCCGTCGCAGATGACTTTCCGGAGGCCTGTGGCGACCGGGTTTGAGCGCGCTCCCCATCCCTACCCTCCCCACGGAGCTCCTCGTGCGAGAGGATAACTTCTTCTTGGGCGAGTCGGTGTTTACTTAAAATGATACTCTTTAGCGCAAGAAAATAACTCGAAAAAGAAAAGAACAGTGAGATGCAAAAGGAAAGGAAAGACGAGCGTTACATGGGGCGCTATTCTGGACATTCCGCCATTTTCTTCGGTGCGTGACGTAGGCGCGACGCAAACAAAATGGCGCTGGTGGCCCAGTTTTGCTTACGTAACGTGACGCCAACTTGACGTTTCGCCTAAGAAATTGAAATGAAGGCACTGAATATAGCTTTATCGGCGAAGCAAAACAGTTTTCTTCCGCAGTAAAAATAAAGCAGCTATCTCAAAGCATATGATTATTCGGTCGAAAAAGCTTCTCGCTTCCGTCGTCTGCTGCGTACAAGACGTCGTCTGCTTCAATAGCTAGGATGCGTGTCCCCGGAAAATGAAATGAGTCATCGCATGTTGGCGCCAACTCGCTTGTTTTCTTGCTTGAGACAAGATACGCGACCTACCAGTGGTGATGCGCGCACATTCTAGGCCATGTTATCGCTATCTTGTGAAACGCAAGTGACTCAGCCCGACTCGGCTGGCTGAGAAACGGCCGAATATCACCGATAGCGTTGCGCGCGCCAGATATATCCACTAACGCGACGCAAGCGCCGGCGCTGCCATCTCTTGTTCATTTCGCTGGTTCTCGCACCGCGGGAGGAAACTTCAAGGCGCCGCCTTGTGTACATTTCTTTTTATAAATTAGAAAGAGTCCGTTGTCATAACTTTTGATTGTGCAAAAAAGCATTAATCTTGATTACAATACAAATGCAGCAGTGAAAAGTGGACAAAATTGACGAAAGTTGGCTATGTTCAACCAATATTATTTCGTATAAACGCGTTCTTTTAAAAAATGATGGCCCCAAACACAAATGGCAACACCACCCGAGAGCTATGCAAATACTATGAGCACGCGTTATGAACAGTGGTTATGAACAAAAGATTTTCGTGGCGCCAAACGACAGGGAAAATGTGGCGATACGCATTCCTCTCGGCTTCCATTGCATATGGCTGCTCAATAGCATAATTCGCGCAGCTCGTTGCAGCAAAAATTATGGCAGAAAATCTCAGCAATGGCGGCCCAGCGTAACGTCACGCATCGTCAAAATAACGCTTACGAAACAGCCCTTCCTGTGACGCACATCACGAGATATTCCTTCAGCCAATCAGCAAGCTGGCATGGCGCATATCTTGAATCGCCACCACATATTCGCGCAATTGCACATGCATTGCACTGGTTGTGCATGCTACCGCTCACATTCTTTTTGAAGCGCTAACAGCGCAATATAGCTGCCTAGGACCTAAAAATGTATTAGTCCATAAAATTTGCAGCTCCACGTCACGTTTCGTCATCTTGATGAAAACGCAAAATTGCATTTTGCAATACTTCCGCTTCCCGGCACAAATTTCAAAGCACGTGACCTTTCGACAGCCAATCAGAGAGTAAACATGGCGGATAATGGCGGCCGTGCAGCCGCCATGCGTGTCCAGAATAACACCCATGGTGAGCGCTTCCCTGCGAGAGAAGGCGGCGCGCTTTCTACCCGCTTTGCTCGCTTGCGTGCGCGAGCCGTGACCGCTGGCTCACCCTCGCATGCTTTCACTCGCATATACTGCATGCGACGCGCGGCGACACTTTTATCACCCATGCACTTTATATAGAACCTTTCGGCGACGCTGTAAATGCACAATAAGCGTCCATATAATTTCCATGGCAATAAAGAAAACGGTATGACTCACTGGTCCTAGCACATTTGCTGTGAGCCTTTGTAGTAGAAATGCTTTTTCGTACCGAGACACGGAACAGAAAGGGCTGGTTAACGAAGCAGCAAGAATGGTAAGTTTGAATGATAAGTGTGTGAGCATGCCTTTGCTTGCTTTGTAAAGAAGATAATTGTCTGTCTTCTTTGTTTACTGTGGCCTAGAGCACGCATGGCGTCCTTGCTTCCTCATGAGTATTATATGCATGCGTACAAATTTGCGCATGTACCTGTCTCTAATAAAGCATGTCGTTATGTCGGCGCTTAGGTGTGTCCACTTGCTGGTCCCCGTTGCCACTGCATTTAAACAATTCTAGCAGGCGTCATTTAAGTTCAATCAGTCTATTGTACAGCAGTCAGCAAGATGCTAGGGGCCCTATTGCGCAGGCGGCCGTTGCTGTGGCTCTCGGTGTGGACTTGTTTGCTTGTGGCCTTGGTGTACGATGCGAAGGAAGACAGCTACCGGCTAACCTCTCTCTCCGGCATCGCTTTGCTGCTCTTCCTTGGCTTTCTCTTCTCCAAATACCCAACAAAGGTGAGAAGGCTGGCGTGCCCTCTCTCTATATATAACTTCATTAAAATATTTACACGAATCTAAGTGAGCCCCAAATCTAAGCCGATACCGCACATTATGCCCATTACCTCGATCATTACGAAACTTCGGTCATTATGACCCAGGTTTCGGCAGCCGGCCGGTGGGAGGCCTCGACCTGGGTTCAGCGAGGGATCGCATGGTCACGTTCCCCAAGATTACCACTTGCCACCGCGAAGGCAGAGAGAAATACCCCCTTCACATAAATCACTGAATAATCTACAAAAGGTTACCTGGGGACAGTTGCACACGGGCTAATTTGCCTACCCTTGCAAGTATTCACTAATATATCCGGGCTGCTTCTCACATAAATGCAAAAGCAGCGACGCTCGGGCTAAAACCCAGGGCGTTAGTCCAACTTCATGACACTTGGGACTGGTAGGTAGCGGTGCCCAGCTCGGTTCCCGCGGTCCAGCTGGGGACCGTCAACTGGGTATCGCCGAAAACTTACGGCCACTTCACGCCGCCTGGCAGAAGAACCGAGCTATTCAATGAACTCTGACATCTGACAAATATAAAGTTTTAGAGCGAAGCTGTATATGGCTGGCCGTTCCGCCCGTCTGTCTGTCGTTTGCCTGTATGCCGAAAACTCCTCCGGCGCAACCCCATGCGCATGCGCGAAAAAAAAAAAAGAGAAAGAGAAGCGCGCGACTGATTGTGACTAATAGTGACGACGACGATAGTGACGTCGTTGCTCTCCGTCGCAGCCGAGCCATAGAGAAAGAAATTTCAACAAGAGCGGACACTCCCATAAAGCCCAGCGGCCGAATTGACTGCAGTACACCAAGCGGATGGTACTGACTCCTTCCGGTTTCGGTTTTGGGCGCGCGCGTTTTGAATACCAGTTGGTACACGCCGCGTCGGCTACGCTCTTCGGCGCGGCATTTTTTTTTTTCGCTTCTGCTGAACCCCGCGTGGCCTTGGCGTGGAATCGTTTCATTATTTAGTAAAATTATTGCGAACGACCTTTACATGACTCCACCGAATCCGTCATGTGCAATTTCATAAAGAAAACGCAAGTCGTCTTCTGAAATGATGAAATGTTTATTTTGCTGTATATAAATACTCGTTCCGGGCTTCTTCTACATTCATCCAAAGTTGGGGCACCAGGTAAGCAGCAGTCGTTGCCGTACGAAGCTCCACCGGATGCCATCAGCTGAAAGAAAGTAAATTACAAGCATGTATCATTTCGGTATGCAGACCTAACAGGAGTATTGCGTGTAGAGGCGAAACGTGCGTAAGTGGTGAATGAGCGGCATTACAGATAAATTCACTTTTACGTACATTTCGCAGCAAAGACTCCTCCCAAACAATGCCATAAAATCTGAACAAAACATCCGATTTCCAAGCAACCCTCCCTTCCCGGGTATTATTTCCTGCACTTTAAGTGCAGAAATACACGGGTGACTGCGCGTTTCCAAAACAACTTGGCCTCAGTCGACGCGATGGTACGCCAAGTACACAAAGGTTGCTACAACACAGGCTCAGCCAGACCATGTTACATGCTCGCAGAATGCCTTCTAGTCGCACTCCAGACAGATTCGTGGGTGCAAAGCCTGTTTTCAGTTGCTCAGAATACATAAATGTCATGTTCTTGAGCTCCTCCGTGTTATCTTTTACGCGTCCTGCCGGCGCATGGAACACTCCCGTGTTATCATTGTCGGCCATCGCTCGTCGCATTTTCGACAAACCTGAGTTGCAAAATAAGGTATATGTTGTTGCAGGGCTATAACATTCGTCACAAACTTGTCCCACTCAAATTCAGTACACGCAAAACTAACTCACTATCGCCGGCTTGCTTTTTTGCTAACAGCTTCACAACCCCAGGCGCGACGAGCAAGCCTCAAGATATCCCAAAAAGTTACCAAATAAATTACAATACTTTTTTGACTCAGAGAATGCGTCACGAACTTCTACCAGTAAGATTCAGTACACGCGAAACTAACTGCGGCACACAGCCGAGCTGCTTTTCGCTAACTGCGCCACTACGCCGAGCGCGGCCACTGTGCTTGAAAAGTACCCCAAAAAGTTGTGAAATTAGTTACAATAATGTCTGGGTTCAGGGAAAGCGCCAAACTTGTCCCGGTAAGATTCAGTACACGCGAAACTGCGTCACACGGCCAAGGTGCTTTTCGTCAGAAAGCCAGGTGCGGCGAGCGTGCCCAAAAACTACCAAATTAAGTTTTAATTATGTTTGGGCTCATAGAAAGCGTCGCAAAAATCTCCAAGTACGAGTAATTAACTCATATTAACTAGGCCTTGACTACGGAGCTGTTTTTCGATAACTGCGTCACTATGTAGGTTCAGTTTTGTGCAGTAAGCCTAACTAGGCTTCCAGTACTGAGTACGGGGCAGAAACCTGTACTCACGTACGGGTACAGAAACCAGTACTCACGTACGGGGCAGAAACGTGGAGGCTTACGAAAAGGGTTCTACTCAAATTGAGGACGACGCAACGAGCTATGGAAAGAAGAATGATAGGTGTAACGTTAAGGTATAAGAAAAGAGCAGATTGGGTGAGGGAACAAACGCGAGTTAATGACATCTTAGTTGAAACCAAGACAAAGAAATAGGGGGGGGGGGCATGCGCAGGACATGTAGTGAGGAGGGAAGATAACCGACGGTCATTAAGGGTTACGAACTGGATTCCTAGGGAAGGGAAGCGTAGCCGGAGGTGGCAGAAAGTTAGGTGGGCGGATGAGATTAAGAAGTTTGCAGGGACGACATGGCCACAATTAGTACATGACCGGAGTTGTTGGAGAAGTATGGGAGAGGCCTTTGCCCTACAGTGGGCGGAACCAGGCTGATGATGATAGTGATGATGAGGAGTAAGCCTAAATGTGCTTGAAGTGCGTCGCAGACTGCCAAACAAAATTCCTCACCTTGCTGCAGTCCAGTAGCACAGCGGTGCCGTGTCGAAATGCAGACGGAATACAAGAGAACGCCGGGAGCCCAGAAAACGGGCTACATCCAAGAAAGACGGGTCGCCGTGCACGCGAGCTTCACATGCGCAGCCAAACTCGCTCACTCTTGCGGCTTGTCTGGCGCATGACGTATGCACGCGCGTCTGGCGTGCCGCTAGTTTGTTGCTAGGCAACGCAACAAAAACAAGTTGCAAAGTATAAGTTCATTTACACGCGAAACGTTTTCACTTTTAGTGAAAATAAAACGTTCTCTGGAAGTTTATTTCAGTCTTTTTTTCTGATACATACATACATACATACATACATACATACATACATACATACATACATACATACATACATACATACATACATGCATACATGCATACATGCATACATACATACATACATACATACATACATACATACATACATACATACATACATACATACATACATCTTTATTTCAGCAGCTCACAACTTATTACACATATCGTGCCCGCATAAGCGCAAGTCGCTTGTGGGCGGGTCACGGCAGACATGAGGCGCTAGCTCGCTGCTAGCAAAAGAAGTATGACGTATAAGTTACATATCGCAACAGCTTGAAGACAACACTGAACAGGAATATATTACTGTGTTAGTAGCATGAGAAACAAAAGTAATTTGAAAAATAAAATTTCCCTCTACTTCTTTGGGAAAAGGTAAAGAAACACATAACTAAAAAAGATCCCAAGCTTTTTGTTTACAAGACAATAGTGTTAATAATGATAGGAACTGTTTAAAAAAAAGATAAGCACACAATACCTGTCAAGTATTTTGAGGATGAAGTAACCATGCTTTAATTTGTTTTTTGGCTTCTTTTTGGGAATGCTGTTGAATTATTTCTTTCGGCAACTGGTTAAAATAAAAAGGAACGTAATATTCTCGACACTTCTTACCATAGTTCGTATATATCCGCGGTAACTGATAAAGGCATGTTTTTCTTAGCGTTTTAGGTTTACTCTGTATTATTTTGTGGTGATTCGAGAAAATATTACGAAGAAGTATCACTTGTACAAACAGATCCGAAAAGGACTCAACACCTGCAATATTACTTCTTACGTCATTGTCTGAACAATCATAAGCGGGACCATACAGTACGCTCGCAGCTATCCCATGCAATAGCTCATCCACTCGATCTACTTTCGTTTGTGAGCAGGAACCAAAAACTGAAATACCATATCTGAGCACAGACTGGCCTAGAGCCTTAAAAACTAACCTTCGCAACTTAACTGGCGTGTTAAATTTAAGTGTGTATAACTGAGCTGCTACCGTTCCTAAACGCTTCATTATGTAGTCAATGTGGACATCCCACAACATACGGTCGTCAAAATGAAGACCAAGGTACTATATTTGATTAGCATTTAACCAATCAATCACACGTGTTGCGTCTTCTTGGAGTAGTTTTACGGCTTCAGAACACGATTCGTGTGATATAAGTAGTGCAGTGTCAAGAGCGTATTGAAATATTGCAGCATTCAGTTGTATGTTGGCAATGTCATTTACGTAAATGTTAAATAAAAGATGTCCCAGGACCGATACTTGAGGTACACCATATTTAACTGATGTAAAATCATTACATGTATTTTTATAGAAACTACACGCATACGGTTTGTAAAATAATTGGAAAAGAATTTCGAATAAGGACCTCGGAAACCAATACTTTCTAGTTTGTACATCATGATGTTGTGTTCTATGGTTTCAAAAGCTCTTGTCAGATCTAAGAAAAGGCCAAGCACAATATTATTTTGATCAATATTTTTACATATATAATCGTTACATTCTTCAAGCAGATCGACTGTACTTAACCTACGTCTAAAACCGTATTGGGAGGGACTTATAAAATTTATCGCAAAAGGAAACCGTGCAAGTATAAATAAATTTCTCCATTACATGCGCTAACACGTTCATTATTGCAATTGGTCTATAGTTATTTTTATCTGATTTACTACCTTTCTTATAAATTGGTCTAATTACTGAGGTCTTTAAACCCTGCGGGATTATACCTGTTTCGAAACAACCGTTTAAGATAAACAAGAGTAGGTTTTGCAGATGATAGAAATTGCACTTCATATCTCGCACTCTTATTCGGTCATAACCTGCCGGTTTGTTGAGTGGAATTGCGTTGATCAAGTCCCACAGGTCACTCGCATTAATGGATGGTAGAATAGCAGCGTTTGGAATCATTTGCCCTAGGCAATTTAAACTCGGAGTTCTAGAAGACTGCTGTTTTAGTTTCGTTAGTGATAGTTCAAAGGCATCTTTAAAGGAGTTCGCAATGTCCAATGACTCTGCAGGCCAAAATGATTTCAGCAAGCCATCATCTAGACTTTTACGTTCAGGTTTTCCCGCCAAGTCATGAAACAAGCCCCATGTCTTTCTTACGTTACTGCTACACTGTGAGAATTTTTCAGCGTAGTATTCCCGTTTACTTATTCGTAACTGAGCAGTAAGCTTGTTACGTGCGGTTCGATATTCTTTTTTGCAGGTCTAGATTTGTCGTGTAACTTTTACAAAGCCCCCATAATCTATCTTTTATAGGTAAGATAGTTCTACAATGGATGCCGTTATCCATTTTTTCCTCGGATTTCTGCGTTTCAATTTAACTTTTTTCGTGGCCAGTAAAAAGAACGTACTAAACTGATTTGACACTTTATTATACGTTGTCACATGGTTGGATGTGTCTAATGTCGTCCAGTCAAAGTTTCTGACTAGCTTATCTACCTTTCTGTCGTCTATAAAGTACCCCACGTGAGTTACGTCATCTTCAGGAGCGATAGTATCTGTAACACGCAAGGCCGTGAAATAATGATCTGCCACTTTTTTATGTATAACTACCGCCTCGGTTTCAAAGTGTGGGCATCTCCACGCTATATGATCAATGCATGATCTCGTGAGGTGAGAAGCTACAAGTTCTTCACGGGTGAAATCGTGTATAAGATGTACCAAACCATGTGCTGAAAGCAGATCTACATAGTCAGCGACTCCCTGTTTTTTTGGTTTGGTGATATCAATGTTTATATCTCCCGCTATAATTATGTTATGACGAGCATGTTTAGTGAGGAATGTAGACAATTCAGATAAAAATACTTTCAGATCAGAATTAGGTGGTCTGTATACTGCTAATACCAGGAAAGTAGCTTTAGGCTTGCATAATGTAAAGGAAACGACTTCCGCTGCGGTAAAGTCAGCAGAAATTACTTCCATTATCCGTTCGTTTCTAACAAAAACATATACGCCACCGCCCTTGCTCAGGTCACGGCACTTTGAATGTGACTGAAAACCTTTGAGAACAAACGCTGCAGATTCGGACTGCGTTATATTTATCTCTGTTAATATGAGGATGTCTAAGTATTGCAATACTTCGCTCAGGTACACATTTAATGAATCCCAGTGCTTGTTAATGCTTCTTATATTAGTGTGCACACGCTCTAGAAATGGTGCAGTGCAGCCATCATTAGAGCGTAACCTTCTTTGTACCCATTCCGCGAATGAATTGAGCGCTGCGGGCATGACTAATTCAACCTTAATAGATCAGCGTCGCTGACAATTTTCTTCGCGCCAGATCCTTCACTTTTTCTCATGAAAACCATTCCATTCTTAGTCTACAAAAACTTGAATGCCTTAGCCTTTGCAACTTGCTTTGCCTGCCAGAGCAGTCTCCTTCTTTCAGCCGTCAAGTTTTCATTGATGAAAATGTTTTCCTTTACTAAGATTCTACGTTTGCTATACCATGTGCCTCTTTGTATTCTTGAAGTAAATTTAACGATTATGGGCGGTATCCTTCCTTCCCTAGCTGGCAGCCTATGAGCTGCATCAATACAATCAGCAGTCAGTGATGCTATATCGAGTTTTTCTGCTAGTGATTTCAAAACAATGTTAAGGTCTTCATTACCACCAGGTTTCACGCCATGAATTTCGATACTATTCCTCCTAGAATAAATCTCCAAATTTGTGACCGCTGTTTGCAGCTGCGCGATTTCTTTGTACTTCGCCGCAAGACGTGTGTCTATTTCATCAGAGTGTTCTGAGAGCAGCAACCTGTCTGCTCTGAGAAGCAATATTTGTGGTTATTTCATCATATTTTTGGACAGCATTTCCATCGAGCTTTCAACTTTTTCGATTAGCTTACTCTGCGTTTCAGCCAATCCCAGCACTGAGTCATTCTTAGTAGACTGTAACTACATGGCCTTATCAAGTCTGTCTACTCTCAAGTGCTCGCGTCAACTAACGGATGGAATTGAAGCTAGCCGCGACGTGTTTCCTGTCGCCAGTTTTTGAACTCTTGTTGAATTTCTCTATGGCCGAGCGTTCACGCATCCATTTATCGCCGGCTCCGAAATGGGTAGGTTACATCGGGGGAGCAGGCCGCTTTCAATGAGCAACTCCGAGTGCAGAACCGGGAACGAGCTCGTCTACGCCGTGCCGATGCTGCAACCCGAGCTCAAGAAGAGGCTCGTGCAGCCTACCAAGCCGTAGTTCAATGAACCGTCGGGATTACACGCGTGACAAAAACCGGAGACGCGCGTTCCAGCTTCGCTGGTTAACCATCTGGACGGCTTGGGCGGTGATTTCTTGCATTCCTACACCTCGACAACACAGGCAGAAGTGAATAACGTCACTCTTTATGCGTTAGCTGTGGTGCAAATCTATCGTCCGTGATCTCTAGCTGGCCGAATGGCTTGGGGGCTTGAAGGTCCTGCTTCCTACAACTAAATGATGTTTAATAGTGTTTTGCTGTAATATACTACATTCCTGTCGGCTTTGTAAGTATACACTGGCGCAGTCGGGCACGACGCGGCGTCAAATGACCGTGCCGCTCTCGACATACCAAGGTAAAGGCTAGGCGTGACTGCTATGCGGCAAAACCTTCACGATAATGTGGGACAGTGCTGCCGAACCCTAGATTTCCCTAGATTTTTTGCAATATGTGGTTGTTCAGGCTGGCAATATAATTTCTGTAACTAAATAAATTTCTTTTTGTGCTATTCAAATAGAAGGGAAATTTGTAGTTTAAATTTAGTTAAAATTTTCAATTTAAAGTAAAATAACTTTGAGCTCGTTTTAAAATGTATAAATAATGAAGTCACGGGACTCAAGCGGAAATGACGTTACAGTGCAAGTTCTGAAAACAACGCAGCCTCTTGCTTGAAGCGATATTCAAAGAAGACGTCAGCACGTATGTACTTTGTTGTTGTCCAAAGTTGTTTGCACCTACACCAAAGTGCGAATAATACAGAGAACCTTATTCGAATTGTAAAGAAGATGGACACCGGACCCCTCTTTACAGAACGTAACAGTGTCACAACAGTGTGCCACTTGACGACACAAATTTGAAAGGTCCGAATAATTCTTTAATCCCGTTTACTCACGTAGCTAAACCACATTTACGCGCTTACGCGTCATTTCCAGCGAAACACAAAGTTACGCAGCCAATTTCTAGCTTTCCTTCCAAGCAAAACTCGCCCAAGCACATTACCACTGGGGTTCTGTCCAAGATTGCTTTGCCTATGACTGCCCCCGATTAATATTATTATACGCATGCGTAGTATGCTCTCTAGCAGCACGACCACAGTGTCGTGCTCGGCGCTAGGTATATAGGTCCGCTTACGCCCTGATTTCTTCTGTTCTTGATGTGTGCATGTTTTCGTGAGCGCGCATGACACTTGTTAATTTAGCTAGTATGCCTATGTTTACAAGCTTATGCTGCAGTAAAATTACTGTTCTTACTTCGTATTGCTATCCACTGATTTGCTGTCGCAGTTGATGCTTCGCCTTAAGGACAAAACACGCGATTCCTCCCCCCCCCCCCCCCCGCACGGCCATGCCGCTGCTGGGAATTGATGGATGGATTCTATGGGCGTCCCCTTTGAAATAAATGGGTAGGCGAGTTGCACCACAAAAATCTTGTCCTTATTTTGCCTATGTCCTACCTCTCTTTACAAAACAATACACACAAAAATTCCTGCATCAGCCTTTCCGAACGACTATAGGGAACTTTGTTTTTCTACGCCTCTGTACTTTGTGCTCTCCCTACTTTTCTGCCACCAAACCTACAATCGCCTTTTACTAATCTCTATTGCGGACATGCTTACTTGCACTCTGCTATCGCTGAACCCAAGGGCTTCAAGGAGGTCAGAGGGGCCCAAACGCGCGGAGGGCAATACTATCTGGTGGTGTTGCAGCGAAACGTGAACGAACTCTCTCGTTGGCGGAAACGCACGTGGCGTCGCATTGTTAAGAACGGCCCAGCTGAGGTGCAAGTGTTGCGAGCCACTTGCTACGAGGGCGGTGTCAACTTTCAAGGAACGCCACCGTTACGCTCTAGCCTCGTCGCCGTTGTGACTGAATGAGTTCGACGAAGCAGGCTTTGTGCCGCAACACGACACCCCAAACCGGGTCAGCCGCGAGCGGGGGAGTTACCGCGGGAAAGTCGTCGGGGACCCCTTCCTACGCGCCGACCAAGACGCAGGACAATGGCTACCCGGCCGCGCTGCGAGGGTCAGCTCCGAGTTCTAGGAAGTCCTTGTGACGTTGGTTCCGGACCGGACCATGAACCTGTGTGTGTGTGTGTGTGTGCGTGCGTGCGTGCCTGTGTGTGTGTAAGCCGTCCCGGAGAGAGGCAGCGTGTTTACAATGACTGGACGAACGTTTCCGTCCCCTTGGAATCAAGGGGGGACCGAGTGTTTATAAACTGCTGTTGTGCGGATGCTCGACACACTTTCTTAAGCAGTCATGCTAGACTGAGACACTCTCTCAAGCAGTCGTGTTAGACTGACGTACTTTCTCTTGCATTCATGCTAGACTGATGAACTGCATGTAAATACTGTAAATAAGCCCATATTCCTCGTTCTCGATCAGAAGCAGTCCATCCCTTCATCAACGTCCTAACGTGGATAGGTCGAACGACGGCATGGGCCAGCTACCTTCTAATTCATGCCCGACTCCAATCTTGACAACGGATCACGAGCGATGGGATTGATCCCCCAATCCTCACAAGTGGCTGACAGCGGTGAGATGGACTTTTCGACGTGGTGCTGTGTCTGTGGTGAGTGCTTGGTTCTTGCTTTGACTCTCTAGGCTTCATATTGTGGTTGTTCTGTTTAGAACAGTAGGGAAGCTAGATTGTTGAGCGTTAGCTAGGTTGTGTTTTCCTAGCTAGGTTTAGCGAGCAGGATCAAGGCAGTAAAGCAGCAATCATGGATTTAAGGAGACTGCTGAGAGACGAATTGTTGATTGTTGGTGAGGAACTGGGCCTAGATGTACGCAAGAAAATGCTAAAATCGAAATTATCGCAGCTAATTTCCGAACAGGCCAGTGAGGAAGAAATCGAAATGGGGTTGGAACTTCTGAAATAAAGAGAAGAACGGGACAGAGAGAGAGAGGAACGTGAGTTGAGAAAAATGCAACTTGAAGTTGAAAGCAAACGTTTGGAGTTGTCTCAAGGAAGTGGAGGAGCTCTGGGACGATCAGGTAAGGCAGAATCATACCGCATGAAGTAACTGAGCATGTGTTGGCGGGCTAGTTGGTTAAGCATGATTACAAAGACGGCGCCGAATAAAACAACATACGAAGAAGGGGGACACGAGACAGCACGTAGGCGCTACGTGCTGCCTACGTGCTGTCTCGTGTCCCCCTTCTTCGTGTGTTGTTTTATTCAGCGCCGTCTTTGTAATCATACCGTATGGACAGGCTATTAAAGACATTTGAGGTCGGGACCGACAGAGGCTTGTTCCTATGCAATATTGAAAGGACCTGCGAGAAGATGAACTGCGGTGTAAGTACGTGGCCACAGCGGCTGCTGTCTATGTTGCCGTGTGAGCCGGCGGAAGTAATCGCCAGACTGAGTGCAAAGGATGCATATGATTATGCAAAAGTTAAGGCTAGTTTCCTGAAGAAATACCGCCTTTCAGACGAAGCTTTTCGGCAAAGGTTTAGGAGAACAGGCAAGAAAGATAGCGAGGGGTATCCGGAGTTTGCAGAAGGCTTAAAGGCCAACCTAATAATAATAATATTCGGGGTTTTACGTGCCAAAACCACTTCCTGATTATGAGGCACGCCGTAGTGGAGGACTCCGGAAATTTTGACCACCTGGGGTTCTTTAACGTGCACCTAAATCTAAGCACACGGGTGTTTTCGCATTTTGCCCCCATCGAAATGCGGCCGCCGTGGCCGGGATTCGATCCCGCGACCTCGTGCTCAGCAGCCCAACACCATAGCCACTGAGCAACCACGGCGGGTGGAAAGGCCAACCTAGTCGAGTGGCTGAAAAGCGCGGAAGCGTACGACAGCAGAGACATGATCATTGAATGCATGTGACTAGAGCAGTTTTACAAAAAGCATCCCAAAAGCTGTGAAACTGTGGGTGCGAGACAGAGGGAATGTAAACACTGTGGAAAGGGCGGCTGAATTAGCCGAAGAGTACGCAACGCGTAGAAAGTTGAACGCCGAGGGCGGAAACTGGGACGGTCGAAATGGACCGCGGAAACCATTTCCGTTCGAAAAGGGTTCGCAGACAAGACGATCGGAGCCTGTAGATGTGGAGGAAAAGCCCGCAGAAAACAGCGAGGAGAAACCTAACGGCGAAACCGTACCAAAAGAGCAGAAAAGAAAATGCGAATCTTTCAGACCAATCCGCTGCTATAAATGCCACAAACTGGGACATACAGCTGTAAACTGCAGGAAGCCTAGCGTAGTTTTCTCATACGGGAGGAAAAAGACGAGAATATGGAACTTTTAAGTCCATATCTTCACGACCTGCAAGTTAATGGTAAACCATGCCGGCTGCTGCGAGACAGTGCCGCCACGATGGACATTGTCCACCCGTCTTACGTGACGGTAGATGGCTTCACCGGAGAAGTAGCATGGATCAAACATGTTGTAGAAGAACACAGCGTGTGTCTGCCTATGCCAAAGTCAAAATCAGTGGACCATTCGGGGAGCTAGAGACTGAGGCTGCAGTTTCCAAATTTTTGTCACTGCAGTACGCTTACATCTTTTCGAACCGTTCGAATCAGTTACTGCGTGACAAAGGGCTTAGACTGGGAGAGGGCATAGAACAGGCATTGACGCGGGGCCAAGCTCGTAAAATCGCGTCGCTTTCGGCTGAAAATGCACAAGCAGCTCCAGCGGAAGCAGAAAAGGGGATAACTTCAATACCCGAAACCGAGCTAGGCTCGAGGGATGAAAAATCAGTCGAGGAGAGCCTGCCAGCTGACCAGCACAATGAGAGCGTATCACTAGAGTGTCAAAGTTGAAGCCTGCAGGAAGAGCAAGCTGGACGCAAACGCAAGCGAGACAGGGTCGTCATTATCACCGGCCTCAAAGAACTTTGATCAGCTCTTACGTGTGGATAGAGAGTCACTGGCAGCCGAGCAAAAGAATGTTGAGAGCCTAGCTAAATTACATCAAACAGCTAAAGAAGGCATTGCTAGGCGCAACGTGACGATACATGAGAGAGGAGGATTGTTGTATCGGCACTACAGAGATCGAAAGGGTTGGATTTTAGATCAGTTAGTCGTACCTACTAAGTATAGGGAGGACCTTTTGAGTCTCTGTCATGGAAACGGGTGGTACGGCCACCTAGGCATAAACAAATCAAAGGAAAGATTGCTTATGGAATACTACTGGCCTGGCTGTTTCAAAAACGTAGAAAACATTGTAAAATCATGCGACGCCTACCAGCGCTCTGGTAAACAGGAGAGACGTGGAAAGCTCCACTAAAGGTAGTGCCCTTAATAACAGAGCCTTTCAGACGACTTGTAATAGACACGGTAGGGCCTCTACTAAAAACGAAATCAGGTTACAGGTACTTGTTTACCATGCTGTGTTCAGCTACAAAGTTTCCAGAAGCAATCCCTCTGAAAGACCTCAGCTCCACCGAAGTAGTGGACGCGCTTATTACAGTGTTTGCACGAGTTGGGTTTCCAGCCGAAATTCAAGCGGATCAAGGGTCAATATTCACTAGCGCACTGACTTCCACATTCTTGCAAAAGTGCGGGGTAAAGTTAATGCACAGTTCCGTGTATCACCCTCAGTCAAACAGTGTAGAGAGGTGGCAGTCAGTGCTTAAGCGAGTTTTGCGTGCGCTCTGTTACGAGCACAAGGAGGACTGGGAAAACTGTCTGCCGGTAACTTTGTTTGCTTTGCGGACGGTTCCACATGAGGCTACAGGGTTCTCACCAGCAGAACTAGTGTTTGGGAGGACACTCCGTTCTCCACTAAGAATGTTAAGAGATGTGGGAGGAAGGAGGAGAGAGTCCTACAGTGGTTGAATACGTGCCAAATCTGCTGGAACCGCTAAGCGCAACCCAAGAACTAGTCGAAAAGAACATGGGAGTAGCTCAAAAGAACGCCAAATTCTATTACGACAAGAATGCGAGGCTTCGTACGTTTAACGCCGGAGACCAGGTAATGATCCTCAAAGCTTCAGGAAAGAACAAGCTTTAAGTTTACTGGGACGGGCCCGTTAAAGTGTTGCACAGACTTTCACATACTAACTATGCTCTGAAAATGCCCAGTCGCAGGAAGGAGGTGAAGATATATCACTGCAATTTGATGAAGCTGTATATAGAGCGGAGCGCAGTCGTTAACTATACCATCAAAGAGCAGGATGGCACTAGTACCAAGTCTAAAGAGTATAGGGCGATCTCCAACTCTGAAATCGGCCTAGAAAAAGTAGTAAAACATTCGGTAAGCTCGCACGCTCTTAGACCGGAGCGGCTAAATGAGCTAAAAGGGGTGTTAGGGGAATATATCGACAGGTTCAGCGATCGGCCAGGTAGAACCGAACTAATAACGCATGAAATAGAGCTGACATCAACCGAACCCGTAAGATCAAAGCCTTACAGGGTGTCTCCAAGACAGAGAGAAATTATGGAGGCAGAGATATAGCGCATGCTAGAGTTGGGAGCTATTGAGCCCGCTGAGAGTGACTAAGCGTCACCGCTAATACTGGTAGAAACCCCTAACAAGGACCCTCGTCCGTGTGTTGACTAGGGATCAGCTGTACCCGATACCCAGCATTGAGGAACGAATTGAAAGAGTTAGCGCTGCTAAATACATTTCAACTATAGATCTCGTGCGGGGGTACTGGCAAGCTCCCCTTTCAGATAGTGCCAGCCGCTATGCCGCATTCATCTCACCTGTAGGCACTTTTCGCCCTCTCGCGCTCAGCTTCGGGCTGAAGAATGCGCCGTTTAGCTTCTCTAAGTTAATAGATATTGTCCTAAAAGACTTGCAGGAGTTCGCCTTGCCACATCTTGATGATGTTGCAATTTTTTCGGACAGCTGGGAACAACACATATTGAACCTCAAACAGGTGTTCTCAAGGTTGAGGGAAGCCGGCTTAACGATGAAAGCGGGAAAGTGTAGGTTTGGTTGTTTGCAGGTTACTTATCTAGGCCATGTTGTCGGCCAGGGCATGAGACGGCCGGCCGAGTTGAAAATAGCTACGATTGGAGAATTTTCACAGCCGCGCACGAAAACAGGCCTTCGTTCATTTTTGGGAGTTGTGGGGTACTATCAACGGTACATTCCGAATTACTCGCAAATGGCAAGTCCATTAACGGACGCCCTCCGAAAGGGAGCACCGAGTAGCGTACACTGGGATAAGGACAAAGAGAACGCTTTCCAAAGTTTGAAAACGCTATTGGCTTCTTCTGCTTCGCGCGCCAGACTACACAAAGGAATTCATAGTTCAATGCGACGCAAGCGACAGAGGTATGGGCGTGGTACTTAGTCAGGTCCGCGACGATAACAAGGAGGATCCTATATCCTCTATGCCAGCCGTAAACTAAATGTAAGAGAGGAAGCCTACAGCGTTTCAGAGAAGGGATGCGCTTGTTTAGTTTGGGCCGCCCAGAAGTTGTCATGTTACTTGTACGGAGCGAAGTTCATCTTCGAGACCGACCACTGTCCTCTGACGTGGCTCAATCAAATGTCACACAAAAAATGGCCGCTTACTCCGATGGAGTCTCACTCTCCAAGAGTACAACTTCTCCATTAGATATAAGAAGGGAAAGTTGCATAGCAATGCGGATGGTTTGAGCAGGCTAATTTGAATTCTGCGTTTGAGGGTCCCGCCTAAATTTTAGGATTACTAGTGTCAATTTTGTTAAGTCGAGAAGATCCCCTCTCATTTAGCGGGATTCCCTCCATGATTGATGAATTTGTCAGCACGAAATTGCTTCAGAGATTGGCATAGCGACATGCAGCATTTTTTGTTTCTGCACTTATGTTTTCCTTGAAGCCTAGCGGGTCTAAAGTGAGAGCCAGTGTACGTCATCTCGGCGCAGAGCCGTGTTGCGGGGTTCATCTTGCAGTTGCCTGTCCTTGTTGGATGTTTTCGGGCGGTGACATCATTACACAAATGGTTACTGCGAGCCAAGACATCACCCCCTGGCCGCCAGCCGTTCTGTTCCTGCCCAGCGGTTATCAGCGTTGGACAGTCGATACTTTCCGGGCCACGGAGGAGCTGTTAAGAACGGCCCAGCTGAGGTGCAAGTGTTGCCAGCTAGTTGCGACGACGGCGGCGTCAACTTTCAAGGAACGCCACCGTTACGCTGTAGCCTCGTCGCCGTTGTGGCTGAATGAGTTCGACGAAGCAGGCTTTGAGCCGCAACACGACACCGCGAACCGGGTCGGCCGCGAGCGGAGGAGTTGCCGCGGGAACGTTGTCGGGGACCCCTTCCCACGCGCCGACCAAGACGCAGGACAATGGCTATCTGGCCGCACTGCGAGGGTCAGCTCCGAGTTCGACCAAGTGCGTGTGACGTCGGTTCCGGACCGGACCGCGAACCTGTGTGTTTGTGTGTGTGTGTGTAAGCCGTCCCAGAGAGAGGCGGCGTGTTTACAATGACTGGACGAACGTTTCCGTCCCCTTGGAATCAAGGGGGACCGAGTGTTCATAAACCGCTGTTGTGCGGGTGCTCGACACACTTTCTTAAGCAGTCATGTTAGACTGAGACACTCTCTCAAGCAGTCGTGTTAGACTGACGTACTTTCTCTAGCAGTCATGCTAGACTGATGAACTGCATGTAAATACTGTAAATAAGCCCATATTCCTCGTTCTCGATGAGAAGCAGTCCTTCCCTTCATCAACGTCCTCAGCGTGGATAAGTTGGACGACGGCATGCGCCAGCTACCGTCTAATTCATGCCCGACTCCAATCTTGGCAACGGATCACGAGCGATGGGATTGAGCCCCCAATCCTGACAGCCTTTCAACAACGGAAACGCCTTCTCATACATTAAAATTAAATTATGGGGTTTTACGTGCCAAAACCTCTTTCTGATTATGAGGCACGCCGTAATGGAGCACTCCGGAAAGTTCGACCACCTGCGCACCTAAATCTAAGTACACGAATGTTTTCGCATTTTGCCCCCATCGAAATGCGGCCGCCGTGGCCAGGATTTGATCCTGCGACCTTGTGCTCAGCAGCCTAACGCCATAGCCACTGAGCAACCACGGCGAGTTCTTCTGATACATGCGCAAGGTCTGCGCTGAGGAAGGCTACGCCGACGACACGAACGTGAGCAACAATAAAAGAATAGCAAGCGCTTTAAAAGACACCCTCCCTAGAATGCCATGAGACCAGGCTAACAGTAAACGAGAGTAGCCGCGAAAAGCAAACGACATTTATTACCAAGGTAAAGTACGGCTATGCAGATGCCCCGGCTCTTTATAGGCCGGACAGCCCTGTATTGACACCCCAGGGGGGAATCTCTGCCTGCATGGCTGCCATTGGCTGGTTTTAAGCAGACCCTCCTTCGACGCTATAGCTCCAACGTCCCCTTCAGTTAAGGCCCTAGCAGGAGGGCGATGTCTTGGCAAAATGGCGGCGTACAGGATTGTTTACGTTCTCATGGCAACAGGAACAGGAGCCGCGCGGCGCCTCCTCACCCTAGCTCTTTTTGTTTATTGTTGTTGTTTTTATAAAGACGCCCCATTCCGCTCCATATCCACCCTTTCCCATGCCCCGCGCACCTTCATTTTGCTTTCGTTGTCCGTTTTGCCTGTCCGCGGCACGTATATTTTTTTTATTCATCACGTGCGCGTGCTACCCCTGGCATTGTTTGTGAACTGGCGCGTGGTGTGCCGTGGGTTCTTTATGGCATTAGCACGCACGCAGTCTTGTCCATGCATTGAGTATGCCCTTTAGCAGGGAAGAAGTTTGGGCGTGTTGGTGGTATACATACAGACTGGGATACATAGCGAAAAAAATGACACAGGGACAAGCATGAACACAGGACGAGCGCTCGTCCTGTGTTCCTGCTTGTCCCTGTGTCATTTTTTGCGCTATGTATCCCAGTCTGTATTGAGTATGCCAGTATATGCCAGAACATATATAAATTCCACTTCCAACACAACAGATCTTTGGCCTCGTTTATTGACTTCCGTTTGCGAAAACAAATATTTTCGCATAACTTGGTATGATACACGCTCAGAAAATAAACCAAAGTGAAAAATGCATGAAATGTACATGACTACTAAACAGCACCAAAGCTCACAGACAGTGAAATAAGAAAAAAATAAAACTCAGGAAAACGCGAAGGCCGTTTCATGTACACACATATAAAGCCTTTTATATAATGCCCAAAAGACCAAAGTGTAGAAGAGCTTCCGATATGAGCACTGAGACCTTCTGATATACTCACTGAGATACTGCAGAAAACTGGACGACACACATGACATAGCCATGACAACTAAAGGAAGGGAAAATTTATTGGTAATGGCAGAAACAATGACACGCAAAATAGCTCAAAAACAGAATAAAACACTAAGATTGTTTTATTGACAACCATACAAAAAAAGAACAGAGCTTACTTATAAACCAGCACAAAAGTATACGAAATGCGTGACATGTTCATTGCTACTGAAGAAATGAAAAAGACATGGCAGAACAAAAATAACATTGTGCTAAAAACAGAAATACACATTATCACATTATTTTGCACCTGCCCACAACTTGAGTAGCGTTGGCAAGGACAGCAGAAAGTAGTCAGCTTTGCAGCAGCGCATTCTCAGAAAGGCCTATTGCTCAATCAATGACATCGTGAAATAAGCCAACAAGACGACTTTTCTTTCACCACGAATGCAATGCTAAGCAGTAAAATTGCGTCACTTAAGGCACTAAGTCATACCTACTGGGTGCTCCTTGGTGTAATAAACACGAACTACAAAAATCTGCATATAGGACACTTCCAACGCTCATACTTCCCAGAAAAAAAGAAAGCGTATCATGCCTACACATAAGGGTCGTTCGCGCGGTTTTCCCATCGGCAATTACTGAGATAATACACAAAAATAAACAGTAATTTTCCAGCTTTTAGTACCTTTGTAGAACGGTGACACACAGAAAAAGCAATGAGGCTGGAATGAAAAGCTGGGCGAGTTACTGTAGTTGCAGGATGAGAATTCGCGCAGAAAAGCGTCATAGACCAGGTGATAATGAGGAAGAACATCTATTAGCCAGCCTTCTCTGCAGGTAAAAAGAGAAAAAAACTTTTTTTTTTTTTTTTTTTTACGCCAGCGTCCGGCGCTCACCCAAACCAGTAAGAGGGAAGTGTAGCACAATCAAGGCGCAACGACGTCCGGAGACTCATGGAGCACACACATGCACAGTGCCGTGTTTGTGTACAGGGTGGTCCTTTATGAAAGGGAGCACGCAAGCGCGTGGCCCGTGCTCTGCGGAGGCTGCTTAGAGAGCCAGCAATATGACAGAAGGCACGCTGTCGCAATCAAAAAAAAAAAAAAATAGTAGCAGCAAGGACAAGCACGTAAGCACGTCTGCTTGTGGCGTCATCTGTTGGCGGCCAGAATAACCAGGCATGGCCGATAGGCAAGCGCCTGCTAGAATTAGCGGGAAACCCCCTCCCGCCTCCTCACATGACTGTTGCGCAAGGAGCGCTGCAGCGCAACGCCTTCTGCTAGCAAACCGCGTTGGATATGCAAGCGCACTGGAGACGCGGAAGCGCTAACATACGCCCAGTAGTTATTAGGTACTCCTGGCGTACCTATATTAATGCGTAATCATTCTAGGGCCTCTTCCCTCAGAACTTTGTCCGTCCGTCCGTCCGTTTTTCCGTCTGTAACGCGTGACACGATGCACTTCATGTATAGGTAGGTATACGTGAGGTCCTACGGAAGTATATATGAGAATGACGTATGTCTACGTATCACTAATGAGAGTTGTGACCTTCACTATACATATTGAGTACGGAGAGCTAGAAGAGTAAGTAAGGTTAATAAAACTAATAAGATTAGTTACGATAAAATTAGTTAATTGTAACGGCGAACAATTGAGGGTGATTACGAATACTGAGGCTAAAATGATTTTGTGTTAAATTATTACACTAATCAAATGTTCCTAAGGTTCAATCAACGGTGCCTAATCAAGAATTAAGGGTACCTTGATATTAGACCGAATTAAGTAATCTTCATTGTTAATACAGATATAAACATCTTCGTCATAACCTTAACTAAGGTTCATTAATTAAGGAATTAAGAAAACGTCGTCATTATGCAAATAACTAAGCCTGAGTGATAAATAACGAAATTACGTTTATTTACCTATAGTGTCCCTTGAGTGCAGTTCATTCCTAAACCGCTGCAAATCAAGTGAGGTTTATTCATACTATGGGGGGGGGGGGGGAGGAGTGGGGATCCAGCGCTCCGTATTGCAAAAAAGTACGCAGGAACTCCTCTGGAGTTATCAAAGTGTGCACAACCCTACCTCAAAATTTAGGTTGGCCCACCCCCAAATTTCAACTTGACCGACGACCAAATTTGAGTTGGCCCACGTTCAAACTTCAAGTTGGCCCACCTGTAAATTTCTATAAATTCCATGTTGGCCCACCCCCAAAATTTCATGTTGCACCACCCCCAAATTTTTAGCTGGCCCACCCCGAAATTTAACTTGGCCCACCCGAAAATTTATGTTGGCCTACACCCAAATTTCAAGTTGGCCCACCCCGAAATTTCAACTCGGCCCACTAATAGATTTAAGTTGGCCCACCCCCAAATTTATCCAAATCTCAAGTGGGCCGACGCCCAAATTTCAAATTGGCCCATGGCAAAGCCCGTAATTTAAGTTGGCCTACTCCCAAATTTATGTTGGCATATACCCAAATTTCAAGTTTGCCAACCCTTACTATAGGGTTTCCCATGCATTTCATGTGGACCCTATGTATCTCTATTGATATTCTGTCTAATGAATTTCTTTAAACTGTTCCTCATCGCTTATAAAGCTGCCAATAATCTACATTTACATTATTATAATGATTAAACACAACGTCGCACATTACGCATTTTTGGGCAGATACAAGGCATTACACTTTTCGCCACGTGGCAGACAGATCTTGCTGCGGTACTCGCCAAAGAACGCTTGCGCATTAAAATACGCTGGGAGTGCCTATTCACTGGCGGGCATAGGTTGGTCCTTCGTCGTTTCCAATGTGCTAGCGTACCGAGCGTGGCTCGACAGCAGCAAACGCTGCTTTGCAGGCCCCGCCTGTTGCGCATCCACCTGGCGTGGTCGTCAGTCCACAGCCGCTTGCCTATCAGCCGCGTCTGGTTATTCTGACCGCCAATAGATTGTGCTACAAGCGGACGTGCTTCTCCTTGCTGCCTGTTGCTGGCGCTCTAAGCAGCCTCCGCATTCCAAAGTACAGACAGGCTTTGATCCAGCCGACGACGCCAGCGATAGGCTGATCGGTGACGTGTGACCTTGCTCCGCCCCTTTGCCGCCATGAAAGTTCCCGTGTGCCGGGCGAAGTGCGCGCGTTTCGCCTGCTGTGCTATGCACATTGCTGCGATAATGTCGTTCCGGGAGGGCCGAATGGCCTTGTTGCTTTGCGGTTGGGTGCCGAAACCGGACGAACGATGGCAAGAAGTTATTTTGCAACCCGCGCGGCAACCAGAACCTAACCAGAAGAAAAGTATGCTTGCACAGAATTGGACGGAAGGACTTTGAACTGCCGGTAACTGCACGGTTATGCGACGCAAGAAACACAGAACGATACGAAGGTGCGATAGAAAGTATAAACGTGCAAGCGTCTAGCTGTAATAGTATTTCACTCACGCGCATGAATGTTCATGGCCGAAGTTTGTGGATATTATTTTAGTTCGTTATGAGCCCGCTGAATAGCTCAGTATGACCTAGGATGCAAAGGACCGAAATGCCTTGTTGCTGTGCGGGTGAGTGCCGAGATCAGACGGAGGACGGCAAGAAGTTATTTTGCATTCCGCGCGGCAAACAAAACCTAACCAGAAGATAAATGTGGTCGCATAGAATCGCACGGAAACACAGAACCGTCGGTAACTGCACGACTATGTGAGGAAAGTAACGTAGAGCGATACAAAGGTGCGAGAGAAAGTATGCACGTGTGCGTGCAGAGCTGCGATAGTATTTCATTCACGCGCATGAATGTTGACGGCCGAAGTTTGTGGAGATTATTGATTTTAGTGCATTATGAGCCCGTTGACTTAGCAAGTGCAGTATGACCTAGCAAGCAAGTAAATAGTGGGGCACGAACGCATTAACTCGCTGACAAATATCCGCATTGCGTTACGTGCGATAAAAAATAAATTTCAGCAGCAAATTCTACTTTCACACTTTCCTGTGTTTGCGCGCGTTGTTAACTGCGCTTTACAATATGTCCAAAAAGCCATTTCCAGCTGTGCATATCCTAACCGTTTTTTGTGCATTGCATATGTGAATAAATATAGTCCTAAGTGCCTGCATTACTCTGCTTTTAAAAACAAACACTGCATAGCCACTGCTACTGGCCATCAAATAATAAAGTGTAATAGTATAATACAATTTATCAAAGTACATTACATACAGCTGCGAGCTCATTCCTTCCAAGTTTCCCTTACACTCGAAGAAGTTTCAGTAATCGGCGATGACATTTTACTGATAAAAAATACACAACTGCAAATTAGCATAAGAAAAACGCCAGAAGCGATACACGGATCGCCAGCAAAACACAGTGCAGTAATAGCTAGGTCAATCCGCGTGCGTTTCGTATAAGGGCGCCCTAATTCTTATGGGGCTTTAGCGGTGCACGGAGGCGAAAAGGCATAAACACAACAATGCGCGTCATGATCCAACTTTACGTGGCGACGTCGCACGGTTCACGAGAACAGTCAACCGCATTCACACACGCGCACACACTACGCTCGATATTGGTGTGCCGCGACATTAGCTAGCGCCGGCAGCCCGAACACGATCGAGGAGACTCGCTGACATGATCCATACCGCCGCTTTAGAATGTCACGACAGTTGTACGGGCTCGTAGCACTGAAGCACAAAACAAGACAGTCGTCGTGTAATCGCTACACGACAAGCACACTCAGCGGCAAGAAGACTGTTGGCGCACTCGTTTCCACACACATACAGGATGTTGTTTAGTTGCCGTGAGGGTCGCACGTTTCAGCGACGTTATGTCGAAACTTTTCGGTCCGAGCCACTGTCAGCCTTCTTTTTTTACCCTGAATTCTTCGTTCAAAGTAACCGCTATGTGTACGCAGCACACTTACGAGCAAAAGAATTCACACAGCAAACAGGATTAAGCGCAAGCAATCACCAAGGCTCGCGCGGTGATTGAGCGTAAACGAACGAAAGGTAAACATGCGGAATCGCGAGGCGATCAAGCACTCATTCCGCTCTCTTGAGCGTTTTTCTTTAAGCGCTCATTTGAAATTGAAGGACTAGATTTAGCAGTTCGGGCCCTTCTTTCGTTTTTCACCAAAGTCAGGCACCAGTAGCATTTTATTTCCGCCCGTGTGCAGATATCTTTTCACCTCACGAATGCCGCGCCGCCGCGGTTTAGCTTGGGCGCCGTCTGCTACAGGAACTTCCTAGGTGGCGCGCGCGGCAGATGTCGCTACCTGGTTTAAGAGGGACTTTACCTCCGCAGAGCACAGGCCGCGCGCTCGCGTGTTCCCTTTCATAAAGGACCACCCTGTACATGCGTCTTGTTATGTCCTTGGGACTGCGCGTTCACCTATTGTCTTTAGGCACCCGGAAGGACCACATAGGACTTGTTTTTGAGGTATTCGTGCACCACGGCACAATGGACGAGCGGTGCAAGTAGTGAAACGGTTGAAACATCGCGGAGAACAAGCACACAGCAGTCGAGGACCATGAAACTGACGAAACTGCCTGCGCCGGTCACGCACAGCAGCGCACGCTTCCCGTAGCGTGTTTCAACTACGCCCAAGCCTCGACCGTTGCGCCGCCATGCGCCGCCAGCACGTACCACGTTTCTAGGTGGTACTTCGCCGAAGCGCCACGGCACGCGCCCTAGATTCTTTAAGTATTTGGTTTTGCGTCCCTGGCTGTGCCTGGGCGTGCAGTCTGCTCGGGCCAGCCCGCTTTCGCAGAGTTTAGGCGTTGTAGGTAAGCTTTATTTTAAATGTGTAAGCATCTGCATGCTTACTCGACGGGAAACCCGCCCCTTCGTCGGCCCCGTAATAAGACGACCGCTTTAGAGATAGCGCTCGCACCAGCGAGCTAATTTGCCTTTGCCTATGCCTCCCGTTTCAACGCCAAAGAAGTGGGGAAAACACAGTGCTAGCGAAAACACAGTGACGGTGCCCTCGGCAAACGCCTCTCTGCCACTTTCGCAGATAGCTTTCAAGTTACGGGCGCGCGCGCCTCTTCAAAACTAAGTAAGCGGCGAGAATACAGCGCGCGAAGCTATGAGCAGTCGGCACTCTTTGTGGGCATCGCAGATCGCTTTCAAGGTGCGGTCCGCGCGGCAGTGCCATAAGAAGCCGCCGCATGAGTGCGTTCACGGCTCAATTATGGCTCGACGCAGATGGATAAGGCGCTAAAGAGCAATAATGGCTTATAATGATCGGAACGTCATCAGCGCACCTGGCGCTTCCATCCGCAGTACTTTGTTTGCATTATCAATGCTCCTTGAGCCGCCGTCGGCACCAGTTCGTGCCGCCACTGGGCTGTCGTTAGTACTCGCCTAATGAAGTTACATAACATTAGAAAGGTTTAGCTTGTCCGGTGTTCGGACAAGCTGTGTAAATTTGCTGCTGGTGTAAATTTTCGGTACTGGCGTAATCCGTGTTGCTGCAAAAAATTTACACACGCAGCAAAGTAAAATAGACTTGGTTACTGCAATATTAGCTGTTTTTTTTTCTGTTTGAGCTCTGCACCACCAGGTGACAGCACCATGCAGGCCACTCCCGTTTGCATCTCTTCCCCAACGCCCCAGCGCCAGGCCTCGCACACTCTCAAGTTCCAGCGATCGCCACAGAGGGCGAAAAATAAACCCCGGCGCGTTCCAGCATAAACGCACAAGTGGGGCTACTGTAATTTGGTCGCATACTTTTATTTGTATTTTTCCTGCTAGGGGGCGCTTAATGCGGCTAAATATTGGAATTATAAATGTACATATAGTAACTGGGAAACATCGTTAACGTGCAATTTTTTTGCAAAATAAACACACAATTGTTTTTATTAAATTTATGTTATTAAAACCTGTGCTTTATTCCTTGAACAAAGGTTTTGACACGGAGGAAGGAAACTAAGGAGAGGCCCTGACGTCACTCTTTGCGAAGCAAAAGTGAAGCCGGAATCTGGCGTTGCTCATGGCGATGCTCCGCCTTTTGGGCCACCCTCCTCGCTTGTTTACATCTTTCGCGAAACCACGCCGCGCTGCGCGTGGTGTCGCGCGCTCGCGCAACGTCTGGCAGAGCACGGTGCAGGTAACACAGCGCAACAAGACACGGTGACTAACGCAAACCCGCCCACTCAGCGCCTTTGCCACGGCCCAAAACCTACCAGAGCAACACGTGTGAGCGCTCAAAACCATAACAACGCCGCCATTGTGGCCCAAAAGGCGTGGCCATACAAAAAAAAAAAATGAAAAAGCAGCAAGAAAATGAGAACCTACTACGTCATTTCCGCCACACTTTTTTTCTAGCGCGCGGAGGGGGTAGGGCCTCTCCTTAGTTTCCTTCCTCCGTGGGTTTTGAGATCTCACTGACGTGTGATAAGCAGCAGCCCACTGCTGTCAATTGCAGTCGGTGCCGTTTATCGATTCAAATTTTACGGCGGCTATATTTGCGAACTGGGTGGTCGTTTCTTTTGTGCAGCATCACGCAGGTTCGTTTTAATTAGGCAACAATAAAATATCAGTCAGTTTGTGCGTCGGACATTCAATAGCCACTACCGCTCGAACGTGTTTAAAGACGGTGAATTTTATCAGCTGCGGCGTTTCACTGGCGTAATGACTACATACACGGCTTCCGTCGTCAGTGGTCTGCCGCCTCTGGCCGCGCAATCACGGGTTGCTTGAAAAAAATGTACTAGATAGCTTGAAAACTCGTCGCTGGAACCGAGCAGTCTGTCTGGAAACTACTCAAGAAACGGATTAACCTTGCAGCCTCTGGGTGTGTGCACCGGTGAGTAAAAAAACACTGCTTCGCACTTTCAACTTCTTGGGGTGCTAGGCGGATAAAACAGATTCCTGTAGTGAAATTTATTTTCATAGTGGAAAATCACAGTAAAGTTCTTGCTCTTCAAAGGCAATTCAAACAAGACTCTTGTTATTTTGACACGTTGCTAAAATTCCTAGAACGGAGTACAGTATCAAAAATAGTTTTGGCTGTGTCTGCATGAATGATACACTGCGATAATTTCACAGCACATTAGTGCAAGTATACTTCCGGTGATACAGTTTGATTAATATCATTTGATACATAATACAATTACTGCGTTTATTACCTAGTAGCTGGCAAAAAAATTAATCGAGGTTTCACTAAGCACAGCCTGCACAATGACGCCATTGAAAGAAATGCACACTCAAAACAGTGTTGTGTGTGTGGGTGCTTTTCTTTCATGGAGCGTTTAGTGCACTGTCCTTAGCCATACATGAATCACATACTCACCCATGCCTCCACCATAGTAATTGATGCTTTCTTCTTTTGCCTCCAGCCTCCAAATGCTGCTCATATTTGATCACCCCTTTGGACTCTATTGTCACTGGACGTACAAGTAAACCGTTGAAAATTTCTTCAAAGTTAGCGCTCGTCCTGTGTTTCCTGCTTGTCCCTGCGTTATTTTTTGCGCTATGTATCCCAGTCTGTATGTATCCCACCAACACGCCCGAATTTCTTCCCTGCTAACGTGAATGTGACACCACAGAGCCAGAATCCTCGCAAGGTATGTTTCTGAACACTTCAACTAGAACTGTGATTTACTCATTAATTGGACAAACTTTTGTTTCATCATTCTTTGCTTGCATGTTTGTCATGTCTTCATGATTTCTCTTTTCAGGAAGTACGAAAGAGAGATTATTGGTTTGCAAGCTACCCACGCCAAGCCCTGAGAAGCTCAACGGTCACCATAACGACAACAGGTCCTCTTGAACTATGTGCCTCACCATGAAATGTTTGCAAGTTTACCAGATAGAGGGCTGTCAGCGCTATCAGGAAAGCAGCAGTCTACAGTTTTGTATCGTACCGAGCGGGAATGCTAAAATTTGACATACAAGCTTGCTTGATTTTAAGGGCGTTTTATGAAAATTGGAGAAGTTAGAAGTTGAGTCCCAGATTTTTTCTTTTCTCGTCATGTAGCAAGCTCCTACTTGGTAATGCACAAACTCTGTCATCTACTATTTGCAAATCAGATTGACGGGCATTACCACCAAGTATCACATGCTCCCTCATAGCATTAATTTGTTACATGAAACTGCAAATAATTTTAAAGCCTTCAAAACCGCTCAGTTTAATATTGAGGAAATGATGCTTCATGTTCACTGAAAGTCTGGCAGTTACTCTTCACTTTATTATTCTATTTTTTTATTTAAAGTACGCTCAGGGCCATATGCCATTAAAGAGGGGAGTGGGTACAAAGCAGTACAGCAAAACAAAGGAACAAGAGCAGTGAGTTCTGGGAATACAAACATTCTCCTGATTATACAATATTAGCTAATGTTTTGCAAAAAAATGTTTGTTATCGGTGATGGCTGCAATACTTGAGGGAAGGTGGTTCTATTCCTGAGATGTGCGGGGAATGAAAGATTGAAAGAAAGACTTCGTGTAGCAAGAATTAATCCCTGCGATACTGCGGTGGTCGATGCAGTTGGAAATGTACTTGAGGCCGCGGTGTGAAGTCGTCGTGAAGTGTGGTATGATGGAAAATTTTATGAAATAGCGAAACATGGCGACTGGAGCGATTAGCTAGGGGAATAAGTGCTGGTTAGTTTCATTAGGGTAATACTCGCTGTATGGTTATAATTAGAAAGAATGAAATGAGCAGAGTTAGTTTGTACTAGTTCAAGTGAAGTAACAAGGCTAACGCGGCTGGGATCCCATACTGCAGATGCATATTCAAGTTTTGAGCGTATTAGCATCTTGTAAAGGTGTAGTTTTAAAGTAGACAGTGCTTTGGAAAAGTTGCACTGTAAGTACCCGAGCAGCTGAATAGCATTGTTAATGACACTCCATATTGGTGCAATTTAAATTATTCGTAACGTGTACACCAATATATTTATAGGACATGAAATCTAAGGGAACATTGTACAGATGGTGATAGGATTAGAATTAGATCTGGATATTTCAGTTTTCATTTGTTAACTACAAAAGGCTCATGTACAGTTGGAATCAAATCAGTAACTAGGCTAGCCCTACACCCTAAGAGGTGGCTAGAACAGGCAACTTCACACAGCTGGCATACTCCACACTTCTCAAACATGACAAACCAATAAAATCAAATTTTCTTTCTCTTCAAACAGCAGATGACATACCTGAGGACAGCGTGTTCACAAAAAGGTTTATGAAATATACTTAAAGTTTGGCTTAACATTCATCCAATCAACAGTGGATGAGCAAGGGAAGCCTCAGCATGGGAACTTATCTTCGTCGCGGCCCTCACAAATATGTTTGATTGTTGAAACGTTGGCTGCAGGCTGATGCTTCCCTTGCTCACCTCTGTTACTCAACTGAAGTGTTCATCTCCTGGTAACCTTTCTGCATTGTTTGAACATGCAAACCGAAATGTTTCTTCAATATGAAACCGTAAATTGCATTTTACAAGGATCTGTGAGCATTAATTGGGCATACTTATATGTTTATTTAGTGTCCTTGTTTATACACAATATTTACAGAGGACCTTGTAAGCGCAGCCATCTCCGGAACGTTACTCGCCTTCCTAAGAGTACTCCACTTGTGTCAAAGCTTTTACTGCTGCGCCTGAACCCTAAATGTGCAGCAGAAATATCCAGAACACACAATATGTGATCTAAAATTTAACACAGTGTTTTTTTTCCTCTACACTTCGTGCCTATCGCCAATGTGTTATGAAAACAACGTAATATTGCAGCTTGAGCTTACATTACTGACAGTACATCTTTGCCGAGGACTTCTTATGTTTCTTTTTTTTAAAATCTAGCTGGAATCGTCGAAGGCAGACAACATACGTATAGTATGAAACACGTCAAACAGCACTGTACGCAACACAAGTTCGAGTGTAGCCGAGCACAATATCGCTGTCGTCGCTTTAGCGGCGCGCCAAACACGATGAGAAAACTTCGGTCGATTTCAGCTTTCTATTCCGTTAAAATGATTGCTATCTGTGTTTCTGTATGTTGTAAACTCAGTGACTGACAGCATTAGCTCCACCTGACCTGTACGAAAATTGTGGGCAGGTACTGCTTCATTCACGATTGATAATAAACAATGCAAGTTTACTAGTCTGACGTGTTTTCTTGCCAGTTGAGGCCTCTCGATCACCTGGCGATATAATTAAGGTATCAGTAGTCATCTTAGAGTACCGTACACACGAACGCCGCTCCGAAAGCGGTTGCAAAACGCCCAAAACCAGCGAATGAGCAGCGCAACGAACCCCACCAGCCGCTACCGTAGCAGCCATATTATGCGAAGCATATTAACGTAGGTTTCGGGCCTTCGCGCGACGCCCGGCGGTGGCCACCATTGACCCTGAAGTGGGGTCACGTGACATGACGTCACGTGATGACGTCACACAGGCTGCAGATGGGGCCTCATATCGCGCCGTCGGTCGCCTCCCGGCGGTGGCCACCATTGACCCTGAAGTGAGATCACATGATGTGACGTCACGTGATGACGTCACACCGGCTGCAGATGGGGCCTCATATCGCGCCGTCGGACGTCGCCCGGCGGAGGCCTCCACGCTTCGGTTCGCGCCGTCGCGCGCGACGCGGCGGCGGCGCCACCATCGCTGCATCACGTGATATGTGACGTCATGCCAGGGATGAAGCGGCGCGCGCCCGCCGTCGCGTCAGTCTCTGTGCCCGCAACCGCGCCAGCGTCTTTGCGCCGGGCGTGTATGCGGTCAAGATGCCTCCAAACGCTAAGGATACGCTAGGGTTAAGCCCAGTGGATGCTAAGCATCCACTGGGCTTAACCTTGATAAGCCTCCAATTTTTTGCTCACTACATACTGATGGTGATATTAGTTTTGATTTTGCCAGCGCCACCCTCGGTCGCATACTTTAGTTCACAACGCCACCGCTACTCTTATTTCCGTTGCACTGTGAAAGGTACAGTTTCCCTTCTCTAAGTTTGCATAGGTGTTCTGTGCCAGCGCCCCATCCGCCTGCGGTTAACCGAATACCGGAAAAGCTAAATCTCTCTATTAGCAATGATACCAGGCTGCGTGGAGATGAGCAAGTAGCATAATGCTTACACATACTTAGTCTAACTCCCAGAGGAATTTCTGCGCGATATTTATTTTTTTGTTCGTGGACGTCGCGCGATAGTCTATTTTATATGCGTCGTGTGTGGCGGCAGCACCTTGCTATTTCGGATGGAAGAGAGATAGTGATCTCAAAAACGAAAGGAAGCTAGAGCGCAGCGATGATGTCGCTCATGGTGCAAGAAACCATCCACCCCCAACGATTATCCCAGCGTTTGTAGGTCGAAGCGCCTCGCACACCACGACCTACTTCTTATCACATCCCATCTATCCCCTTATCCAGTCTGAAAAATTTCATCAAGTGTTACTTGAGCTTCCGCAAGCAACACTTATTTCGAAATAGCCTAGGCGAGATGTTTTGAAAACCTATTTTCTGTTAGCTGGGCGAGCAGATTGTGCGCCCAGGCGTAACATCGCCCTAGTCACACCAAGTACCTACAATTATCTAGGGCGCTCGCCGTGGCGCTTCGGGGGAAAAAGTACCTAGAAACGTAATACACGTGAGCGGCGCATGGTGGCGCAGCGGTCGAGCACTGGGCTTGGGCGTAAATAAAAACACGCTTCCCGGTAACAGCAGATAAGTAATCATGAAACTTCATGCAGTGGGCTAAGCTGGCGCCGGGAAGGCGGGGGCGAGCGGAGACAGTCGAAAGTGAGGGAGTTGCGAGGGAGGGCAAGGGGAGAGGAGTTACGAGGAGGGGCGAAATGGTACGGACTCCTGGATCGGCGCGTGCCCTCGCGCGCGCCGATCTATTGGGCCGTGCAAGGGAAACGGAATTGCTTTCGCGCCCTCCTGATGAATGGCACCAATTACCTCTGCCATCTCAAACCAGTAAATTATCTAAAACTAACACCATCTCTCTCCTCCTCCTATGCCGGCGCTCCCTCTCTCGGTTCCTACCGGGCGCCGACAGTGGCGGCACCTAAGCCGGGTACAGCTAGCAGACTCTCCCAACGTTCACTGCTTTGGCGCATAGCGCCCTGCGCGCCTGAAGGATTTGGTTGTTGGATTTATGACAGGAGAGGGTCATAAATAAGGTACTCCAATAACTTCCGGTATCCACGTGGCAGTGCTATACCGAAGCTCCTTCCACTGCGATCACTTCGACTGCGGTGTCAACGGTGTAAATTGTGTGCGCAAGCGAGCTAACGGGGTGTCTTTTCTCGAACGGCGCCTTTTGATCAGCTTCATGTGAACTTTAACGCCGCCAACAGAAATAGGAACATGTGCTTTGTATGTGCCTCTTACTTTTTTAAAACAGAGACGTGGGTTCAGGCTGTCAGGTACAGGTAGAGAGATCTTTTGTCGACCCATCAACACTCGGTGTCAACGCTGCGTTGACTTCTGGACAGGCGCTGATGAATGGGTAGGGTTGCCTCGCGGTAATCTTCTAAATAAGGCCCTTGGTCGTGCCGAAACGTAACAACCCCTGAGCCTTTTCGCGTGCTGAGATGATTGGCAAGCAAGCACCTTGGTGGCATTGTAGCTTGGTAATACTCTATCAAACCGTCAGAGCAGTGATCGCTCCTGCCCCCTGCCAGCCTTTCTGCGTCATAGCTGATAGACGCCACGAAGTCACATTGTAAGGACGGCGCGGTATATTTAGGTTATTGGGGGTTTCCTGGGAGCCAAGATGTTGGCATGCGATCGTAAACGCCTTATTTACAACCATTCGCCAAAATGTATTGCGGCACGCGCTTGATAATGTAGCGTACCTAATTGTAGCGCACGCGATACATTTAGAGTCGTCATGGTACGACCTTAGAGTTTGTTTATTTTTTGAAAAATAGTCATCGAAACAGGAAAGAAAGAAAGCTGCCTTCACTAAATTTTATAACCCTCCGTGTAGAAATTCTATGCTATACACAAATTTACTCGGAGCTAAAAAGCCAACCCGAACGTTTAAGGCGCACCGCCTAGCAGGGGCGTAGCCTGGAGGGGGCTTATGAGGCTTCAGCCTCGCCCCCCGAAATATTTTCGTGCTGTCATGCACCGCCGACCCAAACAACTCCCGGCGCCACAAATTTGTTTGCGCTCGAACAGACATTTCGGCGCGAACACTGCGAACTCGTGCTGGATTTCGCGGCGACGCCCATACACCAAGATTCACACAAAGCCTCATCCGAGCGCAAAGTTTCAAGGACGTTTTGATGGCTACGGAGCGCATGGATTTCAATTCCGAAACTTTATGGGCCTAAAGATCTCAAACTTTTGATGCGAAAGGCGCACCGACATTTCCATGCTTTAGATTTTCAATTCCAGAAGTTTGTGGGTTTAATGTTCCTATAAACAATTGACGCCAAAGGTGCATTGACTTTTCTAAAGTCGTACATCGCACCATACAACGAGAAAAGCCAAATCAGCACACCATCAGACAAGTTGACAAAGCACGCTCCGAAGTCCGATGAGACAAAACTTTAAGGGGGTTTATGTTTGCCGTGATGTCAGGCAAAATAATATGAACATTCTTTTTCATCTAGGCCAAAGCAGCTATGTCAAGACACTAAATCCAGCAAAGGTAAATACGTCCTTATTGATTTCCTACTTTTGTTTCATTCGCGAGAACACATTGAGCTTCTTCAATTTTCTGTAAACGCTAAATGCGGGCTGCCAGAGGCAGCTTGCGTTTTTCTCGTGTTGCCCCGACCACCGCACGGCGCACTTGGGTGCGCGTTCGTTTTTCTCTGGCCGAGAGGATGTTCGCCTGGCAGAGTGTTGGGCATGTTCTGGCTGGCAGACGAGAAAAAGAAACAATGGTCACTCGCTGCCATCACTTTGGGGACTCGACGGACTGCAACGTATTCGCTTGAGCGCAACCTCTCAGGAAAGTCTTGTCTCGCCAGTGTAGGATACCGAGCAGTATGCGTGTTGTTATCTGTGGACCAAGCGTCTCACGTTTTCTTCGATATTCCTTCGGTAGCCACATTAGGTGCCCAAAGTAGGCATTCGATTGTGGCTAACATGCTTTCCTTTGAGCTTTCTTTTTTCTTTCATTTGGATGCTCCCCCCAAGAGAAGGAAAAGAAATATATTGTTGCATCGCAGCGACTTGTCGCAAGGGCAAAGTTGGATTTTGTTACTTCTTATTATGCGGAAAGTAATGGGCCACGGGACGCCTCAGTTACCGGATACTGTTATTATATTATTGTGGTAGCAATTATATGGACACCTCATGCGGGCGCATTCCTGCCGTCACCCTCATGTTCCGTACAAAGTCCAAGGGCGATAAAGTCGTGACCGCGCGCCGCATGCTGTATGTGCGAGTGAAACCGTCGGGGGTAGGGGGTGGCATGGGTGAGCCAACGATGGTGGTTCAGTCTTGTGTGCGCAAGGGAGAAAAGTGGGGAGGAAGCGCACCGCCTTCCGTCGCGAAGGATACATTCGGGGGAATGGGTAGAGGGGGGGGGGGCTTAGGATTCTGTGAGCTATGAATTTTTGATTGCGCAACATGTTTATTTGCCTAGTTTGACGCATTATATACAGGAACTTTTTCTTAGCTACGTAGATTTATTACAGATTTATATGTATATTTAAATATCTTGTTGCGAGGTTTTGTGTACACGTGCAGTAAACTTTATTTCCAGTGACACTTCCTTGCTATTTATAAAATTGTATCTTCGCATTTGTATATTCCACTGTATGTTCGCTAAAACCAACATTTGGGCGAGTTGGTAAGCCATATTTGAAACAGAACAGCGCGGTTTTGATGGTGACAGCAGAAAGAAACGACGCGGACGAGCGCTGACTTGAAACTGAAGTTTATTGGTTGGAACGAAGAATATATAACAGCTCCAACCAACAGGAGAAACCAAAAAAAAACATGCGTGTATTCACAGTCAATCATACATGCCGCACTGAACAAGGAAGATAACTGTAATTATCATATCCCCCCCCCCCCCCCCCCCCCCCCCCCCCGGTAAAATGCCAGTTCTTTGGACGTAATCGACAAGGAGGAGCTACTGACGCATGCGTCTTTTGACAAGGCGATGTGCGCTGCTTCGATGATTTCACGCGTTAGTTGATTACTATGTTTACTTAAAACTTGTGTTCGAGCGAAATGGGGGTGACAAGCCTTGCTGTCTCAGTCTCTATAGTGGATGCCAAGATACCCTTTTACAGTATTATGCACAATGTTGTTGTGCTCCTTCAGGCGTTCATTAAGGCATCTCCCCGTTTGACCGACATAAAGCCTCCCACATGACAACGGAATGGCGTAGACGGCTCCCTCTTTACAAGAGACGAATTGATTTTCATGTTTGATGTGGCACTCTTTTGGAACGAAATCGGTATTAATCATTTTGCACATCTTTCCAAGCTTATCCGCAGCCGAGAAAACTACTTTGACACATGCTCTGTTAGCTATCTTTTTTATTCTATCGGAGACATGATAAATATAAGGCACTACAGTGGTTTTTTTTTCTTTTTCCTTTCCTGTAATCGAATCTACCCGTTGTTCTTTTCTGTTTTTGCTCAAACTACTGAGGATAGTTTCTGACACTGACACTAGCAGCTGCTTGGGATAACCAGCCTGGATAACCAGTTGGTTGGAGCTGTTATATATTCTTCGTTCCAAATAATAAACTTCAGCTGCAATTCAGCGCTCGTCCATGTCGTTTCTCCCTGCTGTCCCCGTCAAAACTGCGCTGTTCTGTTTCAAATATGTATCTTCGCATTTCTAATGTATGAGGGCGAGTCAAATGAAAGTGAGCCTACTCACCTTGAGCAATAGTTCGGTTCATTATGTGCGAGGCATGCGCGTAGCACACAGGCATCTCTCATTTACAAAAGTGACACGCAGGTGTGAGGATAAAGGTTCGTTAATGCTCCCATATATATGTACACTGGGCTGAACATGGTTGCGTGATATAATGAACACTCCAGAAGTTGAACAGCGTGGTGTCGTGAGGTTTTTGACAGCTGAAGGTGTTTCCCCCAAACATTATTTGCCATATCGCTGCCGTGTATGTTGAACGTTGCAGTTCATTGACCACTGTGAAGCGTTGGAGTACACGGTTCAAAGAAGGACTTGAAAGTTGCAAAGACGATTCAAGACCGGGCCACAGTCCCCGTGCAATCACCCCCAACACAATCCGCCTCTTTCATGGCGCGACGGCGCATGTACCCTGTAGGAGGTGTAGGACGTAGGGAGGAACTTGGGAGGGCAGGACTAGGCGAGCAGGATTCATTTACATATTTTACATTTTAAACAAGAGAGACGTTTGACAGTCTAGCGCGACTCCCACATGGAGCCCGCAAGACGAAAGCATACAGCATGCGAGCACAAAGCTCCAAACAGACTGCTTGTCGAGCACGAGCACACAGCTCACGAGCACGATCACAGAGCACACTGACGAGCACACAGCACGATGACGAGCACACCCTAGCAGCCGACAAACAGCCGCTTATAAACACTCAGTTCTCCCTAAATCCCTAGGTGAGAGAACCGTTCGACCAGTCATCGAAGCCGAGCCGCCTTTGAGCGGGAGGGCTTACACACACAGGTACGCACTTTAGATTCCCAGAATCCGAGTTGAGCGCGTCCTCATAGCCAATTGGTCACATCTTACCCCAGCCGGTGCCTCTAAATTCCAGAGCTGCCTTTCTCTAGTAGTCGCTACGAGTGTCAGCAGACTGCGACGAATCCTGGGGCCCACGTACCGCAAAGCACCCTTTTGTTAGGGAAGCTCTTCTTGCTTCAAAGAGACCATGAAGACCCGGCAAATCAACCAACAATACACGGGGCGCCGAACGTGGCCAGCCCTGCTGCCGTAGTCTCCAGTTCTCCGAAGGAAGTTCATGGTCGGTTAGCGCTGTCGTCCTCGCTGGTTCTCTGAAGGGCGCCACCACCTCGGGTCGATCGAAGCACCTGCAGCGGGCTGAGATAGTTTTGCAGAGCAGTACCCCTGCAGGCCGATCCTAAGAACCCTGCCCTAGCGGATTTGTCGCGAAATGTTTTGGAAGTGCCGCCCGCGTCGCCGCGCGCTAGAAAGTCCCCCGAAAAAAAAAAGTAAGCGCTAGGACGCACGCTGCTGCAAACACTCGTGTCGTGTACCGCGTTGAAACTCTACTGGTAGCTCGACGTCGGTGCGGTGCCGAAAACGTGCGCAGCGTAAGACCGCAACTCCACTTTAAAAAGAAAGCGGCCAGGGCATCGTCCGAGTTGTCCGCACGGCGCCGTGAGCCAGGTAGTTTCCGGCGTTCATGAATGGCTCGCTAATTTAACGAAAAACCCGTGCGTTACACTTGGGTGACACTTACGTACATCACGTTGCTGATGAAGTCTTTTTTGCAGCTTCGGTCTTCACTTGCTGGTGGTGGCAGCGCGTTCCTGACTGCACGCACTCGTAGGGCGCGGCAACATTGGGTCGATACGAGACCGACAAGATGCTCACTCCAATGATTGACCGACTACTGCGCATCACAGAAATCTTTTTATCATACCAGGTCGACAACGACGCAGCCGACGAGCGCGAGTTGTACTGCGACGGGCTTTCTTGTCGAAGGCACCGGCAAAATCATCGTGGCGACCATCGTTCGACCGAACCCCGCGTGATCGGCCGTCGAACCGACAACACAAGAGCGACAGCGTCTTCGCTTGTATATATAATTATTCGTGCTTAAAATGAGTGAAGCATGCCTACCAAGTTGAAATGCACAAGCTTTAACCCTCTCAAGCCATGCCCACGAAATTTGAGCCAATGTCGATCCTGTTCAGCGAAGGTTAATCTGGCGCCGTCGAATTCGTGCACTCGCTACCGGCGGACCTGAACTGAAATGTGAGCAGTTAGGTCGAACGAAACTGCTTTTGTAGTGGTAGTTGTAGTTGTTTGTAGTAGTAGTCGCTGTCATGATAGAAAACTGTTGTTGCTACTTCAAAACTGTTGTTGTCGTGACAGAACGTTTCTGTTGCGACTTCAGAACTCTTCATCCTCACGACAGAATCTTTCTGTTGCGACGACAGAATCGCTGTCACGATAGAAAGCTGTCGTCATGACTTCAGAACTCTTGTTGTCCCGACAGTACGTTTCTGTTGCGACTTCAGAACTATTCGTTTTCGCGACTGGATGATTCTGTTGGGACATGAGAATTTCTGTCGTAATGTCAGAAATGTCTGTCGTAACTACAGAAACATCAGGAACTTCTGACGTACAACAGAAATTTCTGTAGTTGCGACATGAATTCCTGTTGTCTTTTTCAACTGGGAGCGATTTGTGTCACAGCAACATTATTTTTAAGGCGGCAAATTACTGTTATGCAGCATGAACAATGCGAACAGCCAGCCTGTTTCTGTATTAAATGGAGGCACGCCGTGTTTGCACACAATTATGTTCATTTTATCAGTTTTGTGAAATAAGATTCAAACTGCATGCATTTTCACTGGGAAATCTGTACCAGCTCTTCCTTGTACCAAATTGCCTATGCACAAAAGTTTGTGCATTGGAAATCATAGTTTCAGGCAGTTACAGCCTACAATTTTTTTTCGATATGCAGACACTAACTGCGTTTTCATAGTCATGTATTGCACGTTTGACCATGCTAAAAAGGCTAAATGGAATAAATTGAGAGGCCTGCGAATTTGATTGCTTGCTCAGGCTTTGATGTATTTTAGTAACGTGTTCATGTGCAGATGTCGTGTGAATGCATACTTGGACTTTAGTTACGTTTCACTGCATCAAAAGAAACCACCTAGCCAATCTCAATTTTTTTCTTGTTTCTTGCCCTTGGTGTCCACATACCTGAATGTATTCTGAGTTTTTGTACCAAGACAACAGCAGGACATCACACATGCTAGAAACATAAAAACCAAGAACAAGGAATGTGGCACGAATGATCCACGGAGTCACAAAACAACACAAAGGCTTCAAAGAAGCGGAGGCGGTCAGACTTGCGCAAGTATTCGTTATTAGCAGGGTGACCTATAGCCTCCCCTTTCAAAAACTGAATAAGGTTGAAATGACTAAAGTGAGCTCCATCATCAGGGCAGCTAAGGCTCCCAAAAACACAAGCGCCAAAAAGCTGGAGACTCTTCGTATTCACAACACATATGAAGAGCATGCCACCAGTGGTCACGACACAGAAAGAAAGTCTGAATTTGACAGAACAAGGAAAGGCCCTGTTGCAAAAGGCGAGATATCGCCTGAGAGCACAGTATAGCTGGGAAAAAACAGTTTTGCTACCCAGACAAACAAGAGAAAAACTCTAGTGTCACCAATCCCAAAGAATATGAGCACGGAACACCACCAAAGCAGAAGAAAAGCACAATCAAAGGCTTTACAAAAGAAATGTGAAAGAAATCCAGACATATATTACACAGATGCATGTGGAGTTGCAACAGACAAATTCACAATAGCGGCCTTCAATCGGTCCATAGCGATAACGACCTTCATTCGGAACCCTTCAACCTGCACCGTGGATGCAGCTGCTAAAGCACTGGCCCTTCGAGATGCAGAAGCAAAAGAAACAAACTGCATTGGCAATGATGGACTCTAAGGCAGCATGCTTTTCGTTCATGACGGGTACCGTCCCACACAAAATTCACGGAATGGCACCCGCCGGTAATTTGGTGCCCGGCACACTCTTGACTCGAGAAAAATGAGGGGGCGGTCCGAACTGCTCGAGCAATAAGCGTCCGAGCACTAGTCAGTCCTTTCAAGGAACCCCCATTGACACACACGACACCTTCGAAAACCAGGAAAGAGAAAGACAAAAAATTCAGCCGCCCACACTCCAACCTTATGGAAAAACAGGCCAGGGATTGGCGCTGCGTACAGACTAACACATATCTACACCTGCAAATACTCAGTAAGATACACCCTGCATTCTATGAAAGTACGTGTTCTTGGTGCGGGAAGCTGCCAACTCTTGCCCACGTAATATGAACGTATAAACTACAGCCTCGAAATTCCAATTCGCCCCTTACGGCGCAAGTGCCAAGTATAGGGCACTGGGATCTTTGGCTTGCTAGTGAAGATGTAGAGAGCCCAGAGAGCTCCTCTCGATCAAGCTCAGCAAACCACAGAGACCAGTGGAGCCTTGGACTGAGGGACACACCGACCGCCCAAACCACTAAGAGAAATTAAGTTTATACTACTATTACTTGCCCTTAGTGCTATTAGCCATCAAGTTTACCTGCAACTACAAATGAGCCACATGTCACTTGATTCCCTCAGTTTCCATCCAGAAAATGCACTCTTTGTAGGAGGGCATGCATGATTGATTGCGTATGTGCAGCATTTTGTTGCCACAGAGGGAAACCGACTTAAACATTAATACACTCTGCAGTAACTTGTTTTGAATTGAACTTTTAAAAATAAAGAGCAATTTCAATAAATGACAACGTGTGTTTGTTTTTTAACTCGGTGAGTAGTGTGCTACCGTCTGGGGTTTTTTTTTATTCCACGTGGTAGAGGGGTGTGGCTATCACTGTATTACTTTCAAGCTTCTGCATTAAGTGTGCTTGTGGCACCTGGGACTAATTTTCAAAGTGAATATGTTTCAGGTAATTTTGAGTTCTCGGCAAACATGACACGCATACTGCTGTATTTGTCTTGCAAAATTTATTCCGAAAAGCAGCTTTTATAGCTTCAGTAAATTATTCATTGTGGCCAATTCAGCTGACCCTTTCCGAGATTGACCATTAATTTTACAGGAGTGGCTTTGTAGAATTCTAGTATTCAGTGTGCATACTGCTTCTTTTCAGATATGTTAACATCATACAAGTCTGCATTCCTAAGAACATAAACAGCCAGAGGCCACATTGCAAAGACGGGGATCTGAGTATCAAGAAAGAACATCTATAATAAAGGTAGCACGAAGTACTCACAAGCAAATGTTTGTTGTCAGAAGGATGCAAGAATAATACAGCCCATCCAGGGGGTGCACCAAATCCAGATAATGGCCACAAAAAACAAAGCCTACTTATATGTCACAGCCATTTTAATCAAAAATGACATTTAACTCCAGTGTACGCATAATGAAGCCTTGCTAATTATGTCAATGTACTAGCACTACCGCCCAGTGCTGCTGTGCTCCTGAATGGGTGCTCACATTTGCAGGCAGCAATAGGTGCAGCGACATCCATCATTCGTGCAGCACTCATTTTGGACAATACACACCTTGCTGCAAGGGAAAGGAGCCACAATATAGCTTTCTAAGAATTCTTGGCAATTAGTTTGGGAAAGGCGTTTCCAACCACACCAGACTAGACCGGCATTGCCTTGCAGCATGCTCTACACCGGGAACGTAACTCCTTGCCCCCGAACCCGACATTTCTGTTTACCTGGCATAGGACGATGGGCAGACAATGCTCACCTGCCCCCTGCCCTCCTCGACTCCCCCCCCCCCCCCAACACACGCACGAAAATATTCCTGGCTACGGCACTGGTCCTTGTTACGAGAAATAGAAGTACGGATCCTTGGTCTTGATGTTCGCCAATCCGGAACAAGATCAAATTGCCTAGGCAAAATAAAGAAGACACCAATGTCCGCCTTATGAAGGAGTGCTTCTAAATGTGGAGGAGATTGTACCGAGATAGCCAGTAATGTTGTTTGGTCTGTGCTCCAGCCACGTATTATTTATCAGGCTCAGTTTTACTGGCTGTCACCGAAGCAGAGGGACCAGATTGAGATCAATAGTGAGAACGTGATGAGGGCAATAGCGGCTCTCCCTCTGTTCGCTCAAGAGCACGCCCAGATGAACAACATGGCAGCATTGCTTATTCAACGTGAATGAGCACGTGAGTTAACGAGGTTGCATGTTGCAGTCACTTCTGGTTGCTTCGGTGCAAGAACAGACTTAAGGCTATGGCACGGCTGTACACTGATGTTCCTTTGGACCAATGTGTTTTGTACAGACGCTGGTATTACAGGAGATGGAAGTATAGTATGAGTGAAACTTAAGTACTTCCCTCTTTATAAAAATAAGGAATATACAATGGATGTCTGCAGCTCTACTTGAGCTTCATACCATACATGACAAGAGTCTGCAGAACAGGGCTGGTACACGGTAAAGTCACGCATGACACCAATGAGGCAGCCTCATTTTTATCAAAGATCGCCCAAATACAGACTCACCAATTCCTTGAGTGTCATTTAACTGCTGAAGCAAGACAGTAAAGCCACATAGCTTTGTCAGAAGATACACAAGCTTCACAACTACTCACTTTTAATGCTTGCTTACACTAGGTACAGGGACCCATCTCCGGCCTTTTAATGCTATGGCAGATAACAAAGAACACAATAATACAAAGAACATGTATATACCCGCACCTCTTGTACCATTCTCACTTACCGTCTTTCTACCCCGAAAAGTTTGCTCTGATGCGACGCATGCTATTACGCTCGAATTTGACAGCCTTTTCTGCATCAATTTTGCTAGCACTGTCAAGGACGCAGTATTCTTAACTGCAATTTATCGTCAGAAAATACGTAATTTTAATAACGTGAGCGCAGGCATTTTGACTTTCTTTTTATGAATGGAAAGAAATGTCACTGCTGCCTGAATGAAAAGTGTAATCTTCTACAGCTGTAGAGAGTCAGTGTAGCTTCATGCAATACTGTTTCACAGCAAGTTTGTACAAAGTATCATTACAGGCAGGGAATTATAGGCCTAATTGTGCTTTTCCCTTGCTCTGAATGTGGCCTTAAGCAAAGCATTGTGTGTAAAAAGGGCAAATGTTCTGTGAAATGAAGCACCTATCAGCGAGTAGCATTTTGCCTTTTGAGACTCTTTAGTATTCATGGTGGAGGGATTAAATTGCCAATGTATCTCTATAAGTCATGCCTCTAAAGATGCACATGGTGTTTAGGAAGGTAAATTTTTTTAACCAGGGAGGGACATACGGAAGAAACTTTAATGAGAAAAGGACCTGCAAGGTTGCCAGCCTGGGCTCAGGCCACCCGGGTATTATGGGCGGTGAGGTGAGGATAGCCTTTCCACCGCTGCCAGGGCCCGCTGGATAGCTCATAGTTGGTCGTGTAGTTCCAAGCTAGTCAGAGCGCTTAGCCATCGCTCCTCGAGAAGGTCCGGTTCTATCTTCTCTACGTATATTGATCTGATCTGTGTGCACTTCCATAAGATGTGTGCTATGTCTGCGTGTACGTGCTTGCAGAGCTTGCGGCTCGCGTCTGGATATTGTGTTGCATTTACTCTGTTTAAGTGTACTGGGTTTCGGAACGTTCTGGTTTGCAACCTTCTCCAATCTGTTTCTTGAAACCTGTCGAGTTGTTTGCGGGGTTGCGGGTATGTTTCTCTTTGTTTGGTATAGTGTATCAGTATGTCGTGGTACGTGACCAGTCTGTCCCCATTGTCTCGTATCGCTACTTCGTTGTCGTCGCCTCCCTGCAGTCCTTCCCTTTTCCCCGGGGGTTGCGGGGTGTTGGGCCGTCACTGTCTGAGCCGCGGTGGGTTAGTTCTCACGCGGATCGGTGGGCCTTCTCGTTGAGGTTGGGAGGGCCATTCATGGTTACTTCTCCCATATGTGCCGGGATCCATTTGAGGTATTTGGGTCATGTCGGAGAAACAAAAATGTATTGTTCCAAAATGGTACAGTGTTACTCCGCTGTTCGAAAGGTGATTCAGAAGAGCTCTCTAACTCAATTAACGAAATTTTCAGAGGTGATTGCAATGGGTGATTCCCCTGTTACTATTGTATTGCTAGTCTGGCGCTTACTGTCAGTGATATACACAACATACCAATCTTAGAGCTCAACATTCAAGAGCCAATTAAGAGGCATGTCATGGGTGATTTAATCATGGATTTTCTCAGACAGATGGAATTGTCACATTATAACTGTGTACAAGCCTTTCATTATCGATACAGCTGTGAAAAGGTGGTCGTTTTGTGTGGTATAGCCTCCAAAATGCCTGATTATTGGCATTCTTTGTTGAGCCGACCATTCAGGCTTTCCCACTAGCTAAATTATGGACACCACGGGTAGTATCTGCTGCATGCTGGGTTACGAGTTTATTAGGCTTTTTTTAAAACAAAAATTAATCTATTCTTTATTTTTGCTGCCATATTGATGGCCTGTCTATGCTTTTTGTTTTCAAAGGCAATATTATTTTCATTATTATGGCCTTCAATGTTTAATTGTAATATCCCATATCATCCACCGTGATTATTCGTAAAAGAGAAATCAATATAGAACAAACAGTAGATGTGGGCAAATGTATGTGCATTAACTTGAACATTGACCTGCGAAGGGTTAAAGTCAGATTGCTCAATGGATTGAATAATCTCAGTTGGAAAGCAGCACTAAGTGTATTCACATGCCCCTTACTCATCCAGTATATGTAAATGCAACCAAATGTAGTATATGTAACCAACACACTCTCAGACTTTAGCGCAATAAGTTAATATTTTGTGTTATGCTGTTAAGTTGAGACTGTGAATGGAACCATTATTAAAATGAGCAAGCTAGAGACAACTATTGCAGTGTTTATAATTTGGCGTAAGTGCAGCATGATATTGCAAAAGAACATAAATAATGCTCGTCTCAATGTTTTTATCTATGCCTTTCGTTCACCTTTTAGTCTCTCTAAAATTAAGCAGCAGGGCATGACACAAGCACTGCTGCTTACGTTTATAATGGAGTCATCAGTGGGTTTCAGACCGAGTCTACTCCTGTCCCTTACGCACATATGTTTCGGTACTTTCAAGACTGCTCCTGTCATACCAAAGCCAAGGCACACTGGCCCCTCATGCTATTGAAGCTTGGTCACCAATTACTTAGAGTGGATGATACATTTTCTGGATTTTGTCATGCGCCATCTGCCTTGCCCTAATAATGGTATGAAAGGTAGGTCCTGCGGGTCCAATGCAGCTATCTTAATAAAAAAATATTATAATTTGCATGTTCCTTCTCTTGGCCACCGAGGTGCATCATCCAAACAAAATACAAATACTTTTCTTCTTAGGCGCACTCTTGAAAGCAAAGGCTTGCAGCCACATGCATGCAGAAAGTACAAAACAGATTATGCAAATGCTCTGCAGTGTGCAGATTATGCAATGTGTACAGTAACTAAGACTGCACTTCTAATGCATTGTGACTGTATTCAAGATTATGCAAGCTTTTTGCTAATGAAGCCATGTTCTAAAATTGGATTGCATACCCTAGCTGTATGTGACTAAAAATGTGGTAGCTCAGTTGAAAAAGCTACACGTGGCATTCCTGTGGGGTATATTTGTTCATTTGAAGAGCAGATTTTACTCAGGTGGTCATATGACAAGAAATTTTGCTGTTGTGTTCTTAATACTTCATTCCTACATTGCATATTACACTACACCCTAAAGGTCCATACAGCCCACATTTACGATCATTAAATAATTAAAATGTGAATACCATGTGCACATTTGTAATGTTCCTCTTCAGGCGAATATGCACGGTATTGTACCTATATGCCGCGCTTATCATTTGTGTACACGCTAATAGGAAGTTCGTTTATATAGTTGTGTGCGAGAAAAATACTAAACAGCATTTCATCGGCATGTCGTTGGCGAGCATATCTCATGAGAGCCTTTCAACTGTGTACATGCCAATTCGACCGAGTCATACATACATACGGTGCGATTCAGCAAACATGAACCTATCTTCAGGGCCAGTATGTCACATGGATTCCTTTCTCGGGGTTACCGTTATTATTGCTACCTACCGTCCATGTTTTTATTTATTTTTTATCGTACGCGCAGCACGGCAAGGAAAGGCCCTAGCTTGTACGGCACTTCGATCCGGTCTGCCTGCTCTATGGCCGACGACGTCGCAGGAAAAAAAAATACATTGGCTTTAAAGGGACACGAAAGTGAAATATGATTTCTTCTGCATCAGGAGATTACCATCCTACAACACCAAAAACACCACTCTTACAACGATAAGACGTTTGGTAAGCCAGAAAAAGCGGAAAAACGAAATACGGGTGGCGACGCCTGCTTAAGTTCCCGCACCGGGGGGCTGTGACGTCTTGGATTTTGATGGCATCTTCTAGGGCCTACAATTATATATAGCGGTACAGATTGACTACATTGTGTTTTAAGGGAACGAAATATTAAACATGGCAAGTTACGGGAACCTTTATTCAGCCAACGCGGCCCCAATGGAAAACATACTATGGAATCTCCGACGTCACGCTGACGTCCCGGCGCTGCGGTTTCGGCGCGAAATTCAAATACTGATACTTGGACCTTCATTTTCTCATCTAATAATGGAGAAGTATGGGAGAGGCCTTTGCCCTGCAGTGGGCGTAAACAGACTGATGATGATGATGATGATGATGAATCAAACTATTTTGTTAAATGAGTGCCTGCAGGGTTCTCAAACAATGCTTCATTAGTCTAAACTGATTTATTGTCTCGCTTTAGTGTCCCTTTAAGCATAACCGTCAAAAGAAAGTGATCGCAATCGCACCTACTGTGTAACACAATAAGAAAAAAAAAAACGAATGCCAACAGAGCTGCGATACGGAAGTGACCGACGTTTCACGTGCCGTCAACACGCTAACTTAATTGTTGGAAAAACATGATTTTATTACTAGTGCTTGCCAGACAGAAAGCGTTGTCGGCCGCATATGCCAAACTCGGTCCAAGGACGCTCGGGGCGGGCAAGCAATTGCTGACTCGATCGGGCCCGGGCCGGGCTTGAGGCGCGTCTGGCCGGGGAACATTCATTGGCGACAGACGGGAAGTCAGCGAGTCGTGGAAAGTTCTTGCGCGAACGAAATGCAAGCGAAATTAAAATATGTTACAATATCCACCGTCTACAATCGGGCAGCGTGAAGCATTGGGCCGCGCAACCGCCACGCAGGTAATCTAAGAACCCTCGGGCTAATTACAGGTCATATGTCGAACCCCGTGTCGTAAGAATGGGCTATTTTCCCATGCCCTTCACCTGCCGGGTTCCCTCACGAAGCGAGCGTACCATCCAAAAGTCGATCTATTATCGCCCGGCCGGCATCGCGTACGGCGGACGTGAGGCGGCACACAACGACGGGAGCTTTGCCCAAGCCGGATTAGCAAACAGTAAGAAACTGCCGTATTGTAATAAGTCGTGGTTACCAGTGCGTGAAATGACAAGGAAGAGCTCGATCATAACCTACGCTTATCCATGCCGGCCTGGTCGCTGTGGTCGCGGATATAACACATAACGTTACAGAAAAGTGTTCACAAACCATTAACAGCCCTGCTCGTGTATTTAAGAGGAAGCTTTAGCTCGGGCCCAACTCCGACGCGGCCTATTCAAATACATGTAAAACGCAAAAACGTTTTTGTGAGATAACCCCTGGACCGATTTTGATGAAATTTGTAGCATTTGAAAGAGAAAGTTAAATTCTAGTGACTGTTGGAAGCGGAATTTCGATTTAGGGCTTGAATTTTCTTAAAACGATTTTCAAATATTTCACCGTTTGAAAAAAATAGAAGCACGAAGTTTACAAGTTGATAGCTATGCATCAAGAACTGATATCGCGGTTCTGTAAACGGCATCCATTAGATCATTCAAAGCGGACAAATTCAATATGTCATCTTACATCTTACATGAATTTGTTACGTTGGTTACAACGGTTTTACAAAAGTTGTATTTCCCTATGATTAATTTTTTTTATATTCATGTGTAACATATCAATTTTGTCCGCTATGGATGTACTTTTAGATGCAATTCACAGAATTGTATTATCATTCTTAGTGGTTGAGTTACAGAGTTGTAAACGTGATAGTTTCGTTTTTTGAAAATTTTTGATTTTCGCCAATTTTTAATAAAAGATTGACGACCTAACTCAAAAATTCGAAACCAACAGTCACTAGATTTTAAGTTTTTCTTTTAAATGCAACAAACCTCGTCAAATTTGGTGCAGTGGTTGCCGAGAAAAACGAATTCTCCTTTTACATGTATTTAGATAGGAGCACTCGAGCTAAAGCTTCCTCTTAATAGCGTTTTCTACTCATCGTATCCTTGCGCTAGTTGTTACCAAAACTAAGATAAATCCTAACCAATTCGCCCACCTTGCTTTCTTGCTAACATATAATATGACTGGTTAAAGTGATTCTAATGCATGCACATATCGTATTCACATGTGCATATATTGATTGTTTACTTCATCATGAAAAAAAGGATGCTCCATCAGTATAATTTCACATAATTACATTTTCCTTTCTTTCTTTCGTTTTTTTACTGTTGCAGTGGGTTGAGTAAAATATGTACAAATAAAATATATATGTCACTTTCGCACTACTCCATCACATAGGAAAAGCAAATCAGCAATCAGGATGACAGACACATTTATTTTCTTATTAATTTTTTAAAGTTTGTATTCAGTATGAGACAGCTCATACTTGCTTGCTTGGTTTTAACAAGCTCTTCATCAACAACGAGACACATATATTTGGTACTCGGAAGTAAACTGTGCAGTGTATCTGTCTCAGCATGCTCTGGAGTGACAAGCCAAACTTTCATCTTCTGCAAGTGTGGAAACTGACAGCTTGTGCAACCACACACCCATAACACTTCTACAAACCTGTCATTCTTATACACAAGCGGTTGAAGTGTGATGTCAAAATGTATGTCACTTTCATCACTCATTGATTTATGCGCGACATCTCTTCTTGCACTAATCAAGACGTGGCTAAACGATAACATCTCCAATAAAATTTTTCTTTCCACATTTGCATACGACACCTGTTGGGAATGATGCAACTGCATAGAAGGTGGCATGCTCATGACATTAAAAATATTTTCTTGCACTTACAACTGGCATTCGTTCATTCCTAGAGCACATTTTCTATTCACTTCAATGCTCAAGCAGAATGTTATCATAAGTGCATACCACTGCCCTCCTGATGTAAATTATGCATTTTCAAGCAAGTTTCAAAACATTCTAAATGAAGTGCATATGCTATTTTGGCATTCTACTCTGATCATTTATGGAAATTTTAATTTCTCCTTTATTACCTGGATAACATAATCTGTCACAGCTGCTCACGTTCAGTAGCATATTTTCCTTCATTCCTGTCTACACTTCATGTTACCTCAACTCATCACTCTCCCAACCTGTTCATCATGTACATTGGCCAATATTCTAGATCTCATCAGAGGTAGAAAAAATTAACATTCAAATATGCAAAGCCATCAAAACCGCTCTGGGTCTACCATCTACGGCTTTGACTACGAGACTTCTCAAGATGGGCATACACAACACCTGGCAAGAATTAGCTGAAGCTCATAAAGCCAGTCAGTTAGAATGATTAAGCTCACGCCCACTGGGGGATCAGTGCTGCAACAGCTGAACTACAGTGAAACCTTTATAGGCCACCATGGACCGAAAAGAAAGAATTCCTCCAAACATCCGCAAATCCCTGTGCATAGCACCAATTACATGCAAGATACACCTCACGTACCACAAGAAAAGAAGACAAGCCCGAGTGTATGCCCTGCGGCGAAGACACAGGCAAGATCCGCATGCCAGATACACCGACGCAGACAAATACCCACAAAGAAATGCTTATGCCCTGAACGTCATAGATTCTCAGGGCAGAGGCTAGCGTCTGCCACAGTCTGTGCACAAAACCCTGAGACTGCAGAAGAGACGGTGATCGCCCTAGCAACTACCACGTGCGTGGACGCAGCTGTAGTTATGTCCGATTCTGAAGCAGCTGTCAGGAACTACGCTAAGGGTCTAGTGTCGACAGAAGCACTAAAGATATTGAAGCACGACAGCACTCCGATCCCCTACACCTGCGTGACCTGGGTTCCTGGGCATGATGAGCTGGAAGGGAACGAAGCAGCACACGCCGTGGCCCGAGGCCCCACCTGCCGGGCCAACCCTTCCTACTCTCAAGTCAGCAGGGGCAGAGACCGTACCCATCACCTACTCAGCGATCCTTCAATATCACAGGCTGGAATGCAGGGTGTACCTACCACCTCACCCAAAGCTCACCGAAGAACAAAGTACCACACTCAGAAGACTACAACGTAATACTTACACCCATGGAATACTCAGGCACAGACTATACCCAATGCTACGAGGATACCACTGCCCAATGTGCGGCTTACCGGACACCTTGGTGCACCTGATCCTCGAGTGTCTATAGCATCCAGATACAGACGCATCGCCTTCACCGAAAGAGTATAATGCCAGACAAGAAAGCGAAGACCTCATTGAAACGTGGGAGGCCAAGCTCCGAGGGCCTGGGACAACAATGACACCTCGTTGCCAGGGCCAAGGAGGCAGCAAAGGCCAGAGGGTTCCTGGAATGAGGAGACCTCCCACCTAGAGTAGAACTGGGGTTTAATCCGAGATGCTGTTTCAAAAATAAATGTTTATTCTTCCTCCTCCTCATCTCGGCGAGCGATCCTCTAATCTGTTTCGGCATTACTCACCTGGACGGGCTGTCTGGTCATGCAGTTATAGTAGGTCTGCTTAACTTCTCTTTAACAAAAAGGAAAACACTACTAAACACATTAGGTGCTACAAAAGGGCCAACCTTACTGGCATAATCTTGAATTAGTCACCTTTGCAGACACACTCGAGCTATTGAAGAGAACTAGGTTATGTTTAGAGCCACCTTTGCAAATCTTATCAAAATGTTCGTCCTTTTTCTCAGCATTAGATGCAAGAAAACATTCAATAAACGCCTGTAGCACCTCATAAATAAAATGAAGTGCTCTATAGAATCGCAAATAAAAGAAAGAAAAATTTCAAGATATGGCAAAGATATATATTATGCGACAAAGAATGCCAGATGCTACAAAAATCCACATGTCAGCAGGTTTATAGCTATGATTTATCATGAATAACAGTGATTATGGCACGTAATAAACCCCTATTCACAGCCTGACATAATCCTAATTCTTGTGGTGACGTAGTTCCCGAGTTATAGTGTGTGCAGTTACTAAATGACATGTTTTGTTGAGTTTCCACCTGCGAAGACATCACTGCGTGCCCTGACTTCCCCATGCAATCTGACATGTCTGAAATTGTTATTAATGGGTCGGGCATTTTTACCTTACTAAACAGATTAAAAACTTCATCTACAACAGATAACAGTGAATTTAATAACAAGCTACTCAAGAATGTGTCACAGTGTCTCAACATACTACCTGGGTCCATTCTGAAGACTTTTTTGTGAGTGGCTAAAGTCATGCCATTCTACTAATCAGGCGAGTGTTTGTCACCCCTTAACTACCAATGAAGATCATTAACCAGTACAAGTTGCAAACTTATAGAACTCATTAATTCACAAGTCATCGACCATTTCGAAGATCCCAGTTTAACATTCAACTACAAGCACAGATTTTCATTTACATTCGGACTTTACATGAAACTACCACATTTACTCCATCTTTGCAGCAGCTCATCACTCTCTTGGCATCATCAAGTGAAACCTAAAGCATGCTCTTGTCAACATACATAAACTTGCTTACACAACACTAATCCACACAAAGCTCGGATATGCATCGCTAATATAGCACTCTGGCAGGTATACATTGTTGACGAGATTGCATTTGTTCAAAACTGGGCTGCTCGTCTTCATATTTTCCAACTAATCATCTTACAAGCACGTATTGATTTAGAAGCTTTATCCCTTCGCCACAAATCAGTGCGTCTTTGCCTGCTTGACAAACTTTATAATCATACTTCTCTTCACAATGATTTCCTTCAGTCACCACCTCTCGTCTTTGCATGCCTGGATCGGCGCGTCAAATTCAAGCGCATACTATGTCACACGTCAAGATATGCATGCTCTTTTATACCCTGCACCGTCACTGAATGGAACTGCTTTCCCTCTGATATTGCCACAGAATCTGACACTAAAATTTTAGAACGTGCTACGCACTGTTAATTAGTTGCCTTTTTATTACATTCTTGTTTAGTTGTTTTTGTGAGTTGCTAATAAATACCTGTATTCATACCGTAGTTTATGTGGGCATGCATATTTTCAACATTTGGTTGTGCTGTGTGCATAACATTCGTTTTGCAATTTTTATGATTTCTTACATTCGTTAATACCTAAACAATGTTAGCATACTTTCGTTCTGTACTTTGTCCTATTATTTATTGTAACTATTACTTTGTAATCCTATTGATGTTTGTACTCCTCCCTCTCCTGTTATGCGATGCTCTTAACTTTAAGGGTACCGTTGAGCGCTGCAACACTGCTACTTTGATGTAGCAGTGTTGTGAGGCATTTTGCCACCCCAGGTAAAGTCAAATTATTGCACTCCTTTCCACTCTAGCGCCATATTTAGGTGCATCATATGAGGAATTTTAAGACACATAGTAAGGCATTAGTAACTAATATGGGAAGAAAGTTGGTACTCAGGTTTCCAGGCATCACTTCATTGTTCTTTCGGAAGTCAGTCATCCATAGTGCATTTGAAAATGTAAATGTTAAAGTGGGGTGAGGAACGACTAGGTGCGATGCGCCCATCTAGAGCTGCCAAATCTAAGTGGCCACTTGTTTCACCTACAGCACAATATACCTCTGCTTGGTTGTGTTGCTGGTCAGAAATATACATTCAACATAACAGAAGGTGCTGCTGTGCCAGTATAGTCAGAAAAGTCTTACATGATTATGCAAGTGCCATCCATTAGCATCAAAACATGGCCTGCACAACAAGCACAGTATATTCAGCGGAAATTGTAGTGTTATATCTTGCATACAAGAAATGCAGAAAAGTGTAAACAAGGCGCACTGTGCTAAAATTTGTCTTGTGAATTCCTACTGTGCCAATTGTGCAGATTGGTGACATATAATTTTATGTGGGAGCTAGCCCAATGCAGATGTACACAAATGAAAATGATTCACATCTTAAATATGTGAAATGACGCCCAGGTAGGCACAATAAATTTTCAGCTCTGTATGCTTCAGTGTTATGCTAGAAGAAAACGTTTTCTAGTGTGTTGCTGATTCACAATTATAAACCAACTATACATATAGAAGGAGAATCTGCAATCTTTCAGGCTGCGTGTTAAAATACCATGTATACAAGCCCAGGGAAAACACGGGGAAGGCGAGAAATGGAAATTCAAGACGATGAGCAATACGAGAACAAGGTGAAAGCAGGAGCCAACGTTTCAACAAGTGGACTTGTCTTCTTCAAGGCGACATATGCTTTCCTCGCCACAGTTACAGATATTAAGAATTAGTTTGGTTGATGCCTAGCCTGATACTCCGTGATTATACTGACAGATATGCATACAATTGTTTATCCTTTTTCTGTGGATTGCATTGCACCTCCGAACAATTGAAAGAAATCAGTCAACGCGAGAGGCAAATAGTGTTGTACTTTGCGGAAGGTATATATATATATATATATATATATATATATATATATATATATATATATATATATATATATATATATATATATATATATATATATATATATATATATATATATATATATATATGTGTGTGTGTGTGTGTGTGTAGCACCAGCGATTAGTTACGACCTTTGACGAGTCATGTGAAGCGTTTGACACACCATGCTCGCCGCTATGTTATTGTGCTTTGAGTACCACATGTTTTTCTGAGCACATGTTTGACCAATAAAGAGCTAATGCTCTGAAGTGATGTTATCGGTGTGTCTTATTCTACACTCTCACGACAACGGAACAATGCTCTGAAGTATATTTATTGATTTGACAGCACGAATTGTTTAGACATTTTTTGTGGCGTGAAGGAAGGAGATGCAGATGTGGCAGCAGACCTGAATCATCATTATTATTATTATTATTAATATATATATATATATATATATATATATATATATATATATATATATATATATATGTATTATTGCTGTAAGAATCATTAATATACATCGTTGTACTGTGTGGTAGTACAATGTATAGTATGCCGATCAACACAGTCAGTGCTCAAAGTTAGCCGGGGCTCGAGAGGGTCCGGCCTCTCTCCCATTTTTTAAGCAGGGGTTCGGCTCCGTCTTTGCAAGTCAAATGTAGCACTGCGCCACCCATTCGACAAGCACTGTAGGTGATTTTATTGCCAATAGTGCCTTGTAAGGGGAGATTCCAACTCTCCAATTTTCGGAATAATGACTGAAATAAATAACAACTTGGTTTACAACCTCTGTCCGAGCGGCGTGATCATGAATGCCTTAAATTGTTGCATAATCTAATTAACAACCCACACTACTCATTAAAGAACAACTATCTGTTTCCTGATAAATTTAAACCTACTAGGAATAGCCACAAACTTAACCTTGCACCATTTCAACCCCATACTAACCTGTTTAGGTATAGCTTTCCTCATACAATTGAAAAATGGAACTTACTCCCAGGTGAAACTAGGTCACTGCCTTTAGAGAAATTTTTGTATAAATTACCTTGATTCATGCTGTGTTTATTATACTGATTGAATCTTTTATTTTGAAGTTATGTTTCTTAAGGCGTTGAAGTTGATTTGTGCAGAAGAATATTTTGTTATATGCAATGTACAAACCCACTCCTGCGGCAGCCCAATTGGGCTGCAGTATGTGAAAATAAAAATAAATAAATAAATAAGTTTTTAATCAGTTGATAGAGCATGAGCAAAGACAGGGCGACAGCTATTGTCCTACTTCTGCATGCATTTCCCCAAGGCATTGCACATGACAGTCACCACCCTGAATGGCTCGACTAATTATGATTCTTGGCTCAGCTAGCATACCGTTTCATGAGTCAGTTGAGTGTGAACCTAGCTGTTCGTGAATTATTGAAGGTTCACCTTGGTTTCTTAGTCTACCAATTAATTTTAATTCGTTTATTTTGCATTGTGAGTACAGACTTGTTCTATACCAAAGATGCATGTACTTTGTACACTTATGCAGTAAGCAGGTGTGAAACCATGAAATATATTCTTGTAGTACCCTGAGGTTCTAGGTCCTTTCGGCTCGCCTTAATTACCACCGGTACCACTAGCCGTTACCACCAGTGGTGCGACCGGTATGTAGATACCGCCAGATTGCTTTATTGAGCGATATGTGTGAACGTGACACGCGCGGCTTGCCCGTAGATCCGTTTCACTTGCGCGTGCCGCGTCAACAGAAACACGCAGCTTTTCTTTCTTTCTTTTTCTGGTGAAAATGGGGCACAACATCGAATAAACGAAGCTTTGCACAACACGTTTACTAACGGACAAACACGAAAGAATAATCCGTCTGACTCATCATTAACATGTCTAATTGACCAACGCTTTGTCGGCTGTCCATTGTATTTCTTAGGTTGCTAATTATGCTGTTTCTCACTGGTCAACCAAGCGAGACTGTACTAGTAATCATGCAAGCCGTTCGTTTTCTTGCATTTCGTGACTTGCTCGTCCGGCTTCTTCTGCCGACGAGAAGCAGCTTAATTCTCGTTCCATCCCCAGCAGCAATACTCTACAAAACGAAATATTGTCCTTCCATTTAAACCTCATTCAACAAGGTTCAATGTGCTCAACATTCAGCCACAATATGTAAGGAATATCGTTTAAAGGCGGCAGGCCAGCTGACAGTGGACATAAATCGGAGGGGCCGAAGGGCCAAGGAAGCTAAACTAAAACATTGTTTGCCGTGACTATTTTCTGAACAGCATGTGCCTGATAGCTTAAATAAATAAATATAAAAAACCTAGACGGACATATGTTAGAACTTTGTTTCGTTTTGTCCATATTCAAACTCTTCTAGGTGGCGCCTCAACAGCTCATCGAAATGCACGCGGCGCGAATTCGAATCCACGGCGAGATTTGAGCGCGGGAAGCTGCTGTGTGCCGGTATGCCGGGGTAGGCTTGACAACTCAAAATTTCCTATTTGTAGTTACGAGGCAGCAGTATTTGACAAAAATAATAATACTTTGATGCTCTTCTCACGCCTACAAGCGAGGGCGGTGTGATTAACAACACAGCATAATGCGAAACGGTGAGCGCCAACGAACTGCGTGCCACCACCAACCTGGACGAAGCATTTTGGTAAGCTTGTATTTTATTTCCTGTTTGCAAAGTTTGTCGCGAGCAAACAATTTTTTTCTTTATTTCTAAAAGGATCGCATTTGACTTCGCTATCGTGAGACTCACGCCGTGAACAACGGCTTCTGCGATATCCAGAACGTGTTGATGTGCTCAGTGCGCATGCATGATGTAAGACGATACTACTGATATAGAATAAGCAGAACTGTGTAACCTCTATATCGTACAGGGGGAAAAAGACGCGATGATAATATGTCAGTTAGATAAAAAGGACACGTCTCGTTTGTATGCGTCCTTTTGTTTTAGTGACTGTATATTTTGTTAATGTATCGTCATATGGTTTACCAGCCATGGCCGGACTTGGTGCTTTCGTTCTCGTGTGCGAATGTCCAGGCTTGCTGAGGTGGCACTGTGAACCGCGCCAGACAGGGCGCGATTCCCGCGGTTCTTGAGCCCCTGGCCAAAAACTTATTTCTGGTATAGGAAAAATTTTCACAGCTCTGCACTGTACCCACCGTGGTTGCTTAGTGGGTATGGTGTTGGGCTGCTAAGCACGTGGTCGTGCGATCGAATCCCGGCCACGGCGGCCGCATTTTGATGGGAGCGGAATGCGGAAACACCCGTGTACATTGATTTAGGTGCACGTTAAAGAACCCCAGGTGGTAAAACTCGAAGATTTATTTTTTTTATCTCTGCACTATGTGTCTTGAAATTTTCTCCCTTGTTTAAGCGTGTTGGTACAATCCTTTACCGTAATTTTAGCTTTAAGATTTGACCATATTCTCTCGGTGCGTAATGCATTTATATACAACAACCGGTGATAGAAGCTGCGGCTGTTTGAGATCGTAGCGCCTATCCTCTAAGTTGTATTGATTACATGTCATTGGAAATGTGTAAGGTTGGAAATGCTTGTTTTCATCCTTCACATTCTAGAATACAAATTTATACTAGGGTAATTAAAACTTGAAAAATGCAGTGTGAAACTAAATACTAAACTTTAGTTATTCAAAGAAAATAAACAATATTTTCAATGTCCCTTTATAATAGCATCATTGTGCACTGTGGACACTGAACTCGTTTGAAGGCACAAACTGACTGAATGGATTCTTGTCTTGCTTTAGCATAACTCAGTTTGAGTATGAAAGAAAAGTACAGGTGACAGGATGAGCGCTAACTTCCATCTGGTTTTATTCCATGACTCTTCTGCACATTATATGCGCCACTCATAGCAGACATGAGAAGAACAATTGAAACGACAACCTTACAAGAAGCACACGGCTGCAGTTCACTGAAAACGTGCCGACGAACTTAGAAAGTAAAGTTCGTTGCTTGATAAAGATAAGGAGGGTGTACTCACGCACACCCTAACGTATTTGGCAATGGCATTAGCCTCAATAATCTCGCGCATCAGTTGGAGTGTTACTGCATCCTATGATTACACATTCTTTAAAAAAAAACTAGTTTGCATCCACAAGTCTTACAATGCATGGCAAGGGACCTACTTCGTTAACTTTTATGAAGGTTGTAACTATGCTCGCCCAAGCAATCATTGATACTGCATCAGAACGGCAAGTCGGGCGAGTTGGTTGGGATTCATACTAAGGTTTGTTACAGCGCAACCCAAGACAAGGACAACAGAAGGTACAAAACAGCGCCGTGTCGTCATTTTGTACCTTCTGTTGTCCTTGTCTTAGGTTGCGTTGTAACGAACCTTAGTATGAATCACTGATACCCCTTCCCGTCTGTCTAATGTAGACGCCCTTGAACGACAAGGGAAACTTGTATACCACAGCTCAAGTGGAATCAACATGCCCGTTCATGTCCTTTTTCCAACCAGTGTGTCAAAACAGATGTAAATTACTGGCAAACATGCAATGACCAGTACGTCACTTCACATTTATTCTGCGATATTCTGCTATCTCAACTGCAGGTTGCCAAGAATTAAAAATTATCACAGGGTACTACTCGAATGGTGTTCACTGTATCTTGATGAGTGTTGCTTATAGCTGTCACTGCAAATATTTCTCATTCATTGTGCACGAATATGGTTCATTAGCTAAATCTTTAAATTTGCCTAGTCGATGAGATGTCAGTGAAAAAGTTTTTTATGATGGTTACAAATGGCCGGTAACAGCATTTAAAACAGCCTAGGATTTGTGAAGACACGAGAAAGAAAGCCCGTGAAATAAATAACAGGTGAAAATAAACTGCCCTGACCATGACAATGCTTCTGCGCACCAAATATTGCATCAATGTTTAGAAAAATTTTGTCAAATAGGGGCACTGGGAAAGAGCAGCTGCAGTTTTTTCTCTACATGTCAGCAGTTTTTGGCGTGCAAGTACAGTCCCTACCAAACGCGAAGTAGCGCGATCTTGGTAACAGTTCGCTTTGCGAACCTTTACAAGACTGTGCCCCAGGTTTGCACATTCGTATTATATGTAGCGTACTGATGACAATGTTTCCGTCTCAGACCACCTATATTACTGATGCGGAGCGCATTGTCACGCGAATTTCTAAAGAAAAATTTGCATGTTTGGTATTGTTTTTTTTTGTCGGAAAAAAAGACCACACTTGACCTAGGTCGTTGTAACGCTGTTATCAGTCATTTCTCTGCGTGTTCCAGAACCTTTGCATTGGTACCGTATTGGATAAGTAAGGAAATAAACATTCGTTACAATTACATATTAATTGCTTGTTCACAATGGAAAAAAGAAGCTTGAGTAGCACTAACATAAACCTATCAACATAGAGTGAACGATGTTCACGGAAAGCACTCATTTATTTTTTTCTTGGCCATAGTCGTCACATCCAGTATGTAATTTAATGGTGGTTTCCGACAAACATGTACTGGTCTTCTTCGTAGCTTCATGCTAAAGTAGGGTGGGTGAAAACTTTTCCTGTCATGAATTTTACTTGCCTTGCAGGCTTCCGCAGAACTGATCTGCCATAATCAAATAGTGCTCTGTAAAGTAAAATAAGGAACACCTTTTCTTCATATGCCTGTATTTCACTCATTGACCTTTACCAAGCTTCTCATGTAAACACGTATTTACTGCTCCAAAACAGGCAATTCATGCTCCAGTCTGTCAAATTTGCTGCACCCAGAGCTGCTCCAAAACTTCTTTGACTGCTTCCATCCCTGTATGAGTGGCCCATATAATGTTTAATGAAATTATCACTGGCATCCCAGAAACTTCAACATGTTAGCATCCGTCTGCCAAAGTGTCTACATCTCAACATTTTGGTTAGAACTGATCACTTTATTTGCTGCAGGACTGAAGCTGCCTTGATATCTACAATACATTGGACACTACGTGCAGGATTATGAATGGATACTTGAACGTTGCTTGAAGCAGCAAGCTCTACAGCATCACTTATGCTCCTTTCCATGGGTTGGCAAGAGGAACCGTGGCACGCAACTCTACAGGCACCTGTGCTCTTCAATGCCTTCGGAGGAGAGATGCATTGGTATGCTGTACATATATTTGACTTTGGGTTCATTGTGATTTGATGTGCAGGCCGAGGAGTTGCCTATTGGGCGCACATGTTGGTTAAGGATACAAAAAGGAAGGTGCTTCTTGGAACACCGATGACCCTGTCCTCCACTTATTTATTTTCATTTTCTTGTTACCTTATTTTCGCTGTTATATAAAGGTCGCAGGCAATTAAGCTAAGAAAAGCGTTCGTGTAATTAGCTGTGGTTGAAATTGAAATGCAGAAAATATTGAAAAAAGTTATGAAAGCAGACAAAAAGCCCTTGTCTCTGGTGGTGACTGAACCCACAACCTTTGCAGTACACACGTGATGCACTACCAATTGTGCTAACTTGGGTATTTATGTGTGGTATACGTAGCCCTGGGAGTGTTAGGAAGCGCCATTTAGAGCCATGCTGGGCAGATGTGGAACATCCTTTTTTGCACGATGGTGTCGCGTAACACCTGAACTGAAGAGAGCAGGCATGTGGCTAATAAACCCATGCATGCTACTTAAAGGCATCAAGGCTATGAGGTTTCAGACCCTCGCATGAATGAACGAGGAGAAGGAAAACGAGCTTCATTTTTTTTTAATCACGACCATATAGGCCAGCAGGCAATGGAGCCAAGAGAATCATAGGTGTAACTAGCTATGGTTGAAACTGAAATGTTGAATTGGCTCTGCGGCCATCTATCAAATTTCATCGCAATGCATTATCGTAGCTTAATGGGCAGAACGTTTAAAATTATAATTCAGAAGACTGCCAGAATTTCAACAAATGAGCAGTTAGCAAGAATGACAGCGCATGCCCTTCTAATATTCTGCGTATTTATGGCACTTATTCATTACTTTTCCGCTTTGTTACATCAGTGTTTTAACTAGGACCAAAACCGTGCTGTAATTTACCAAAGAGGTTACGGTCTAGTGGCGTAAATGTGCATGTTAATAAGAGGGCAAATCGTCCTGACGTTAACTGAGAGTTGTTTAAACTCGGGCAGCCTTCCGAAGTATACTTTTGTTGAAGTTGCTGCCCATTGAGTTACACTGGTGCACTGTGTCATGTCAGCTACCGTAACGAGATGGCGCTATGTACACGGTCATGTAAGATGCGGAACAACGCCTCTGGGAGAGCGGACCAGACCGTGTAAGCCGAGCCTGCATGCAGCCGTGCGTGTTCTGCATACACAACCTAGTAAACAGTTACCAGTTAACACATACGTTTTGTCAATCACGTATGCTCGTCACCCGACCATCACATGGAGGCAGCGGTGGGATACTCGACAACGCTGTGAGAAATGCACCACGCAAGTAGAAGTCTACACCTACAGCGCAGTGCGGTGAATACGAAACTTTGTTACCCATGGCTTCCCCTACAGTGTCCACAGCCCAGCACGCAGCTCTGCTAAACTCGTTCGTCGTCGAACTGCCGGAAAAACTTGATTTTCGGTGACCCGAAGAGTAGACACTGTGGTTCACGAGAAGGGAGCGCTATAGAGCTATCTCCAGACTGAAGAAGCAAGACGACGAGACGCAGGTGAACACACTCATTTATGCCATGGGTCGTGAAACCGAAGACGTCCTAGCCTTGCTCAGGCTCTGTGATGCTGAGAAACTCGACTGCAACACAGTGATGCAAGTGTTCATAAAAACTTTCCTGCCACGGATGAACGTGATATATGAGTGTTAAAAGTTCAACAGCCGGAAGCAAGACGCGCACGAGACAGCCGATATGTTGATCACCGAACTTTTCAGACTAGTGAAGCCTCTGAGTACAGCGCCCTGAAAGAGGAACTGATCTGTGATAGACTCGTGGTTGGTCTCACAGACACGCAGGTAAGTGAGAAGCTGCAACTTAACGCTGAGCTTACTCTGGAAGTCGCTGTCAACGCTGCTCGCACCATGGCAACAATCAAAGAGCAACAAAAGGACCTGCGGCCACAGCTACAGTCACTTGAAGCCGTAGACACCATGCACAGCTTCTCGAAGAGCAAAAGGAAATTCAAATAATTCTCGAAAAAACCAGCGTGACCAAACTGCGCTGACATGCAGGTGGTATGGTTCAACAAAACACCTATGGTTCACCATCACACACTATGTGCACAGCGAATGGCAAAACATGCAGTGCCTGCAGTAAAAAGTAACACTGCTACCATATGCTTTTCCGCTTCCAAAAAGCAGAAACGAAGCACATACCAAGCTGCTTTGGAAGAGGTTTTCTTGGAGAATTAACTGACCAACAGGATCCTGGGCCATGAAAAATCAATGTGATGGTCAATGGCTTCAAGGTAGACACTGGCGCAGATGTAACTGCCATGTCAACAAGCCTCTACGACGAACAAGTCATGGGTAACCTGAAGTAAGCAAAAGAACAGCTGCTCGGATCCGGCAGGGCCAAAAAAAGCAACGGTTAGCGTATTCACTGCTACCCTGTGCTGAAATGGCTGGTTGTGTCAAAAACAAATTTATGTAATAGACAAGCTGCATGACGCACTTTTTGACGTCCCGAAATCAAATCTCTCAATGTCCAACCAAGTCTCCAAATGTAGCAGAGTCAGCAGAACATTTTATGCCACTACCTCTACCTGGCTACAGACCTGGGCCTTCTCAAGACCGATTACAACATATCGCTACTCCCTGATGCCAAGCGGTGTGCTATTATGTACTCGAGGCGAGTACCTCTGGCCGTGTTGCCGAGTGTCCAATGTGAGTTGGAGAGAACGGAGAGTCTGGGTGTCATCATAAAGGTCGAAGAGACCACAGAGTGGCGTACGCCTATGGTAGTTGCGAAAAATAAAGGAGACGAGCTTCAAATATGCAGACTTTGGAGGGTTGAAATAGAACATTCTGTGAGAACGAGTCTTAGTGCCCACCGTCGATTATTGCCTGGCCAAACTCACCGGAGATGCCTGGTTTAGCAAACTTGATGCAAGGGCGGGATATTGGTTACTGGTTACTCGAGTCCCAGAGGTACAACACTTTCCTGACACCAATTGGCCATTTTAAGTTACTCCGATTGCCCTTTGGAATTTCCACAGCAACTGAATTTTTCCACAGGGAAATGCTAAGATTGCTAGAAGGCCTGGACGGCCAAGCATGTCTCCAAGACGACATAATAGTGTTTGGCCGCACGAAGGCAGAACATGATGCGCGACTGCACAAAGTACTTCAGCGCTTGCAAGAAGCTGGCATCACCCTAAACGCAGGAAACTGTGTACTACACCAGCAGTCAAAAATCACTCCCCTTGGTTAACCTCTTTCTCGTTCATTACATAACGAGGGTCTCGAATATGGCAACACTGATGCCTTCAGGTACTACGTGTGGGTTTATTGACCAGTTGCCTTCACCCAAAAAGATCACATACTCGTGATGCCTGCGACAGAAAGGATGCTCTAGATCCATCGCCAAGGTTTGTGAGTGGTGGCACTGGCTAACAGTCCCAGGGTTAGTTCTAGTAGTAACATAAATGCCCCAGAAAATAGATGGGAAGACGGAGCTGTGGTAGCTCCATCGGTAGAGCATCACACGCGTAATGCGAAGATGCGGAATCGTTCCCCCCCTGCGGGAAGTTGTTTCTTCATCCACTTTCAGTTCCATTAATTTATAATTTCTTTATTTCAATTAGTATGTGCAAGTAATTTCCCCTGTGTTGCCTTTGGTGTCTTTGTTTGTTGGCGTCTTATGATATGATTAATAAAAATCGGGCCCCTCGGTTAACCTGCTTTCTTCTCGTTCATTACATAACAAGGTTCTCGATTCCGGCAACATTGATGCCTTCAGTTGGCATGTGGGGCTTTATTGACCAGTTGCCTTCACCCAAAAAGATCACGTACTTGTGACGCCAGCAGCAGAAAGGATGTTCCACATCCATCGCGTGTGTGCCATGTTTTCTAAGAAAGCAGGAACTGTTCATGTAATCTCTGGGAGTTCATAAAAGAGGGGGAGGAAGGAAAGATTGCAAAGAAGGGAACAGGGTCAAACAAATTGATGTGTAGCAACCTGTGTACACCAAAAGCAAAAAAACATTCATACACATAATCGTTAGAAATAGAAAAAAAATTAAGAAATGAAGAATCACACAGTCACTCCCACTCTTTGATATTAAAAGAGCTTCTGATATCCGTTGTGAATTTGTATTTCTACTTAATATATTTCAAGCTGTGGGTGACAAGTGCATGTGTTACAATGCTCACCTACATTGGTCTTACTTTGTTTTTATATTCTGCAAATGTTCTCTTGCCCTTTCATCAGTGCAGCGTCCAATTTGGCTTGTGTAGAGCTTACCAGAAGTAAGAGGCTACTTGGTAAACCATTACAATGGCACAATTCATGAACGGTGTTGCATGCCTTTTCTTAAAAGCAGCTGTATTTTTTCGCTCTAGCTTGGGAAAAAGCCTAGATGGCTTCTTCGGAACCAGCAGCACGAATGAGTCCCCATTATTATCATCATCATCATCAGCCTGGTTACGCCCACTGCAAGGCAAAGGCCTCTCCCATACATCTCCACCTACCCCGGTCGTGTACTAACTGTGGCCATGTTGTCCCTGCAAACTTCTTAACCTCATCCGCCCACCTCACTTTCTGCCGTCCTCTGCTACGCTTCCCTTCCCTTGGAAGCCACTTCGTAAGCCTTAATCACCATCGGTTATCTTCCCTCCTCATTACATAACCAGCCCTTGCCCATTTCGTTTTCTTGATTTCAACTAGGATGTCATTAACTCGCGTTTGTTCCTCCACCCAGTCTGCTCTTTTCTTATCCCTGAACGTTACACCCATCATTCTTCGTTCCATAGCTCGTTGCGTCGCACTCAATTAAAGTAGAACCCTCTTAGTAAGCCTCCAGGTTTCTGCCCCATACGTGAGTACTGGTAAGACGCAGCTGTTATACACTTTTCTCTTGAGGGATAATGGCAACCTGCTGTTCATGATCTGAGAATGCCTGCCAAACGCATCCCAGCCATTCTTATTCTTCTGATTATTTCAGTCTCATGATCCAGATCCGCGGTCACAACCTGTCCTAAGTAGATGTATTGCTTTACCACTTCCAGTGCCTCTCTACCTATCGCAAGCTGCTGTTCTCTTCCGAGACTGCTAAACATTAGTTTAGTTTTCTGCAGATCAATTTTTAGACCCACCCTTCTGCTTTGCCTCTCCAAATCAGTGAGCATGCATTGCTATTGGTGTCCCGAGTTACTAAGCAAGGCAATATCATCAGCAAATCGCAAGTTACTGAGGTATTCTCCATTAACTCTTATCCCCAATTCTACCCAATCCAGGTCTCTGAATACCTCCTGTAAGCATGCTGTGAATAGCATTAGAGAGATCGTATCTCCCTGCCTGACACCTTTCTTTATTGGGATTTTGTTGCTTTCTTTATGGAGGGCTACTACGGTGGCTGTGGAGCCGCTATAGATATATTTCAGTATTTTTACATACGGCGCGTCTACACCCTGATTCCGTGATGCCTCCATGACTGCTGAGGTTTCGACTGAGTCAAACGCTCTCTCTTAATCAATGAAAGCTCTATATAAGGGTTAGTTATATTCCGCATATTTTCTATGACCTGATTGATAGTGTGAATATGGTCTGTTGTTGAGTAGCCTTTACGGAATCCAGCCTGTTCCTTTGGTTGACAGAAGTCTAAGGTGTTTCTGATTCGATTGGCGATAACCTTAGTAAATACTTTGTAGGCAACGGACAGTAAGCTGATCGGTCTATAATTTTTCAAGTCTTTGGCGTGCCCTTTCTTGTGGATTAGGATTATGTTAGCGTTCTTCCAAGATTCGGGTACGCTCGAGGTCATGAGGCATTGCGTATACAGGGTGGCCAGTTTCTCTAGAACAATCTGCCCACCATCCTTCAACAAATCTGCTGTTACCTGAACCTTCCCAGCTGCCTTCCCCCTTTGTACAGCTCCCAAGGTTTTTTTATTTCTTCCGGCGTTACTTGTGGGATTTCCAATTTCTCTAGGCTATTCTCTCTTCCATTATCGTCGTGGGAACCACTGGTGCTGTATAAATCTCTATAGAACTCCTCAGCCACTTGAACTATCTCATGAATATTAGTAATGATATGGCCGGCTTTGTCTCTTAACTCATACATCTGATTCTTGCCTACTCCTAGTTTCTTCTTCACTGCTTTTAGGCTTCCTCCGTTCCTGAGAGGATGCTCAATTCTTCCGTATTATACTTCCTTATGTCGGCTGTCTTACGCTTGTTCATTAACTTCGAAAGTTCTTCCAGTTCTATTCTAGCTGTAGGGTTAGACGCTTTCATACATTGGCGTTTATTGATCAGATCTTTAGTCTCCTGTGTTAGCTTACTGGCATCCTGTCTAACGGAGTTATTACCGACTTCTATCGCACACTCCTTAATGATGCCCATAAGATTGTCGTTCATATCGTGGGCATGGGAGCAGTGACAACGGCATGGCTCCAATACTTCGTTTTTTCATCGTGCAGGTAGTGCTGTCGAGCATCGTGACGTCATCCTCGGCTGCACCCTGTGGCTCGCCGATTAATCTTGACCCGGCGGCCGAATTTCCCGGAACTTCCAACACCGACAGCTTCTGCACGTCTGGCTGTGGTTATCCGCTCGCCGAGTGGCTCGTCCACAACCATCCAGCCTCATCGACAATGCCATCACCTCCCGCACCGGATTTAAGAAGCCGACGCGCCTGCTTTCCCTTCAGTGGGCATGGAAGCAGTGACAACGGCATGGCTCCAATACTTCGTTTTTTCATCGTGCAGGCAGTGCTGTCGAACATCGTGACGTAATCCTTGGCTGCACCCTGTGGCTCGCCGATTAATCTTGACCCGGCGGCCGAATTTCCCGGAACTTCCAACACCGACAGCTTCTGCACGTCTGGCTGTGGTTATCCGCTCGCCGAGTGGCTCGTCCACAACCATCCAGCCTCATCGACAATGCCATCACCTCCCGCACCGGATTTAAGAAGCCGACGCGCCTGCTTTCCCTTCAGTGGGCATGGGAGCAGTGACAACGGCATGGCTCCAATACTTCGTTTTTTCATCGTGCAGGCAGTGCTGTCGAACATCGTGACGTCATCCTCGGCTGCACCCTGTGGCTCGCCGATTAATCTTGACCCGGCGGCCGAATTTCCCGGAAATTCCAACATCGACAGCTTCTGCACGTCTGGCTGTGGTTATCCGCTCGCCGAGTGGCTCGTCCACAACCATCCAGCGTCATCGACAGTGCCATCACCTCCCGCACCGGATTTAAGAAGCCGACGCGCCTGCTTTCCCTTCAGTGGGCATGGGAGCAGTGACAACGGCATGGCTCCAATACTTCGTTTTTTCATCGTGCAGGTGTGTACGCAGTATTCTTTACACACAAAAAGGAGCGACGATCGCTATTTGTTACTGTTCCCGTGCCCACGGGTTTGCTGTGATATTACTTGTGATTGTTTTTCGATGGTTGTCTTGCTATTGCGCTCGGGTGACATTGAGTCGAACCCGGGTCCTACAACTCGCTCCGAGGTCCTCCTTGATATAGATAGCCTACCAGACGATCCATCTGATCAAATGAAGGTTATGTTTCAGCTCCTGAAAGAGGTACACTCTCGTACGCTGCAAACCTCGAAAGGTCAGGCTGAAATAACTGCGGACATAAAAACCATTAAAAATAGTCAAAAGAACATCGAATCAAGGTTAGCTGGAATGCACAAGAGGCTGGATGAACTCGAGGAGAGGGTCACGAAATTCGACGGCATTAGTCAAGAACTTTCATGCTTAAAGGAATCAATGGATGAGCAGCGCAATCGAAATTATTCTCTGCAGTCTCGTCTTGACGAAGCTGAAGATAGATCACGCCGTGAAAACTTGATCTTTCGGGGTATATCAGATGCTAAGGAGTCCTGGGCAGATACCGAATCTAAGCTATTGGAAGCATTGACTGAGGTCGTCGACTCGTGCTCTGGTACTTTAATCCAGCGTGCACACCGCCTGGGCATTTTTTCACATAAGTGTCGTCCTGTCATAGCCAAATTCACCGAATCAAAAATGAAAGAAAAGATACTCTCCTTGCGTAATGAATTCAAATCAAAAGGCATTACTATCAGTGAAGATTTCTCGCCTGCAACACGCTTGGCTTGAAAAAAACTGAGTTCGGTAGCACCCACGCTGGCCCTCGCTCTTTTAAACTGCGATACAACAAGCTTTGCTTCAATAACAGATGCTTTATGTATAACGCAGTCACCGGTACTGTCGACGAGGTCGTGACACGTGGGGAACATGGTGTGCAGGGGACAGTGACCAGTGACACTGCCAATGGGATTGTCACACGTGGCGAAGCCAGTAGATTACATAACGAGTCTGCATCGCAAGTTGTATCATAGGGAATCGCGAGGGGCAGTGGGAAGTTATCTAATGTGTCTGTCCTTTATACCAACGTCAGAAGCGTTCTTAATAAACACACTAACTTATCTTCCGTCATTGATACATGTACACCTCACATTATTGCACTAACAGAAACCTGGCTCCCAACGCACGTGTCTGATTTTGAAATCTTTCACGACGCTCATCTTTACTCGATGTATCGTTCCGATAGGACGGCAAGACGTGGCGGTGCTGTTCTGCTTGCCATTTCAAAAGATATTCCTTCTACATGCATTCATATCTGCAGCGACTTGGAGCTAGTTTTCGCTTTGGTAGTCATCGATCATCTGAGAATAATCATTGGTGTATGCTACCGCCCTCCATCATATTCGTCCACATTTGCTAACGAACTCCATGATGCTTTAAACTTGGTTCGCATACGCTATCCTACATCACCACTCTTTATACTCGGAGACTTTAACTTTCCAAGTATCTTGTGGACTGCTCAGCCACCTTATTCATCGCCGCCCTTGTCCCAAGCTAAAGAATTCTTAGATCTATGTACATTGTTTTCGCTAACACAGTTGGCAACGCAAGCCACTAGGACTGTAACAAGTACGGCAAATACTCTAGATTTAATCCTAACCACAAATCCAGAACTAGCTACAGATCTAACATATCTGCCAGGTATCAGTGATCATCTTCTGCTCAATTTCGTCATTAATACGCCACGTCCTAAAGCGAATAAAATAAAGAAAACCATCCTAGATTACAAACGGGCTAACTTTGCCGCTATTAATAATGGACTATCTACATTTATTGATCATTTTCTTCTTGATTTCGATACCCGCTCTGTCGAAGAAAATTGGCTACTGTTCAAAACGAAGGTACACCAACTATCAGACAAATATATTCCAAAGCGCATCGTCACCTCTAACCCTCAAGCACCCTGGTACAATTCATACATCAGGCGACTATCTAACAAAAAGAAACGTTTGTTCCGTCTTGCTAAACTTTCACCTTCTATTGAGCGATGGTCGACATACAAGACTACTTCCGACACATACGTAAGAACCCTAAAACTTGCAAAAAACAATTTCTTGTCTTCTACTTTACCATCTATTTTGAAAACAAATGTTAAAAAGTTCTGGCGCATTATACACCCTGCACACGACCCCTTAATTACATTGCAAGATACCTTCGGCAACATAATCCCAAATAACCTCTGTGCTACCATACTAAATAAAACATTCACTGAAAGCTTTTCCTCTAGCACGACAGTTGATTTTCCAGATATGCCACATCACAGATTTTCCATTATGTCACTAATAACTATTGATGCTCCTGGAATTGCTAAATTAATCGAGTCTTTGAAGCACGATTCATCTCCGGGGTGTGACGAAATTAGTTGTAAATTCCTAAAAAGTACCTGCGCTTATAGCTCAATTATACTAACAAAACTGTTCCAGCAGTCGCTCGATTCATCAAGCCTCCCTAACGATTGGAAAATCGGGAAGGTGGTCCCACTTCACAAATCCGGTAATAAGCACTTGCCTCAAAATTATCGGCCCATTTCACTCACTAGCACATGCTGCAAATTACTAGAACATATAATTTTTAAACACATCGCCACCTTTCTTGATGATAACTGTTTTTTTTCTTCTGCGCAACATGGTTTACGTCAAACATACTCCTGCGAAACGCAGGTACTCTCATTCACTGATAAATTGCATCGCATTCTTGACCAGTCATCTTGCGCGGATTGCATCTTTTTAGATTTCGCGAAAGCTTTCGACAAAGTATGCCATCAATTGTTGCTTTATAAATTAAGTCATCTTAATCTTGATCCACATGTCTTTAGATGGATTCAATCTTTCCTTCTCAACCGCAGGCAGTTTGTTTTCACTAATGGCACAACTTCACCGCTTACTAACGTACTATCTGGTGTACCACAAGGATCCGTCCTCGGACCCCTTCTATTCTTAATTTATATTAATGACCTTCCGTCCACCCTATCTTCTGCCAGCCACCTTTTTGCTGACGACTGTGTAATTTTCCGCGAAATATGTAACCTCAACGACATTAATACTCTCCAGACCGATCTTAATTTGGTCTCTAACTGGTGTAAAACTTGGAAAATGGAATTAAATATTAACAAATGTAAGTTCATGCGTGTTTCTCGCTGCTCTAACACTCCCCCTTCTTCTTATTGTCTTAATGGCATTCCTCTTGATTCCGTCACATCATATAAATATCTAGGCGTACATATATCACGAAGCTTAACATGGAATGCCCATACTGAATACGTTACCAATAACGCTAATCGCATGTTAGGGTATTTACGTCGCACCTTCTCTGCTGCTCCTTCGTCCTTAAAACTCCTACTTTATAAATCACTAATAAGACCTAAACTTGAATACGCGTCATCTATATGGGACCCTGGGCATGAAAATCTTATATATTCTCTTGAACTTATACAAAATAACTCCGTTCGCTTCATTTTTTCAAATTACTACCGTACTGCAAGTATCACAGCCATGAAAACTAACCTTTCTCTCCCATCTTTAAGATCTCGTCGGAAAATCAGTCGCCTCACTCTATTCCACAAAGTATATCATCACGTCACGCTACATGACGATCTTATTGCACCACCGGAATACATCTCCCATCGCACTGATCATCGGCACAAGGTTGGCATCCAAAAATGCAAAACTAAAGCTTGTTTTCAGTCATACCTTCCCCAGACATCTGTCGAATGGAACCGCCTCCCTCCCGATATTGCAGCCATCGAGGATAACCAACGATTTCGTGATGCACTAACAACCTTTGTTTGTTTTGGAGAATGTTGAAATTATGTCCTAACAAAATTCACTGTATTGTATTTATTATCTTTGTAACCTATATTACCCACTCCCCTCTGTAATGCCTTTGGCCCTGAGGGTATAATAATTAAATAAAATAAATAAATAAATATCTCTAACACTAAGGTCCTCTTCCTGAGTTAAAGCCGTGTACCTGTTCAGTAGCTTGATCCGGAATTCTTCTATTTTGCCTCTTACCGCTAACTCATTGATCGGCTTCTTATGTACCAGGTTCTTCCGTTCCCTCCTGAAGTCTAGGCTAATTCGGGTTCTTACCATCCTATGGTCGCTGCAGTGCACTTTGCTGAGCACGTCCACATCTTATATGATGCCAGGGTTAGCGCAGAGTATAAAGTCTATCTCATTTTTGTCTCGCCATTCGGGCTCTTCCACGTCCACTTTCGGCTATCCCGCTTGCGGAAGAAGGTAATCATTATCGCATATTATTCTGTTCTGCAAAGTCTATTAATAATTCTCCCCTGCTATTCCTAGTGCCTATGCCATATTCCCCCACTGCCTTGTCTCCAGCCTGCTTCTTGCCTTCCTTGGCGTTGAAGTCGCCTATTGGTACAGTGTACTTTGTTTTGACTTTACCCATCGCCGATTCGACGTCTTCATAGAAGTTTTCGGCTTCTTGGCCATCATGACTGGCTGTAAGGGCGTACACCTGCACGGCCTTCAATTTTTACCTCTTATTAAGGTTCACAACAAGACCTGCCACCCTCTCGTTAATGTTATAGGATTCCTGTATGTTACCAGCTATATTCTTATTAATCAGAAGTCCGACTCCTAGTTCTCGCCTCTCCGCTAAGCCCCAGTAGCACAGGACTTGCCCGCTTTTTGGCACTGTATATGCTTCATTTGTCCTCCTAACTTCACTGAGCCCTATTATATCTCATTTACTGCCCTCTAATTCCTCCAATTGCAGTGCTAAACTCGCCTCACTAGATAACGTTCTAGCGTTAAACGTTGCCAGGTTCAGATTCCAATGGCGGCCTGTCCGGTCCGGCGCCCCATATTTGTCATTAACCTTCTTCAGTGAGTGCAACTGCTGTGCTCATGAGGCAGTGCCTCTGGCTGCTTCAAACTGCGCACTGTTGCTTTTGCTGCTTTCAGCTCCTGAAGTTTTCGCAGTAGGGATTCTGAGATTCTGATGATGATAGCGAGGGAGGCCAGCTGTTATGAACGTGCCAACGTGAGCACAAGCTCTATTGCGCATTGTGTTAATACACATATTTAGAGCCTATTCAAGGCACATTGGGGCAATAGTGGGCTTAACATGGATGTAGGCTGGTTCATACAGTAGCTAACCTTTGTTTGCTTTTAGTTGGTAACTTCGGGAAACATGCTTTAGGGTGAACATCAAACGTTTACCTAAGATATGCAGCATATTGTCAATTGGCTAATGATGTTGAGTCTGAAGAATTCTTGTCCGGTTAGGAAGAGTCAAGGGAAAGAACAGGACTAACACCGATCAAGGCGAAAAATTATTTAAAACACGTGGGAGCCTTGCTTACAATGCTTTCGCCATGCGTGTCTCATGTGTAAAGGTTAGTCCTTTTCTGTGCTCATTAAAAACATTTCAAATGTTATCTACTGTATTCTTATGTGTCATATTAGAGTTAGGTTCTAAAAGAATTAAGATATCGATGTATCTAAAAACACTTAGAACCACGGCGTTGTCAGATATCTAGTGATGTAATGTCACAAAGCACAGGGGCATTGTGATTATCACATCTCGAAACCCCTACTGCAAAACGTTAAATTCCAAATGCAGTGAAGTTTCACTTTGGCTATATTGGTAATAAATGAGTAGTAAATACTACTGTAGTGATCTTGGCAAAGCTGCGGGGTTGGTAACTAATTTTTTTTTATATTCTTTTAATTCTGTATTAGCAGACGACGCATGAACCTTGTGGTTAGTGGCTATGATGAGAGTCCACATAGCCACCATGCTTTTATCACACTGCAGCCAGCTGAAGGTGGTCCCTTATCTCGTAGGCCACACTAAGGAGCCCTGTAATCTGACCTATGCCTCACTGCCAGTGACTGGTAATTGTAGCATTCATTTCAGTCTCGGTATAGAGAATGCTAGAATGCTGTTTTGTATTTACACTGTTTGAATCATTTTTTATCTTGCCCTAGCTTTTGTTGTAGTTGGGCTTTAAGGGCTGTAAAACAGCAGAAGCCAGCAGTGCACGCACGTTAAAGCAGCTGAAGCAGCCTCATGAGCACCAAGTGACGCACTCGCTGCAGAAGGTTGCTGACAAGCATGGGCTCTGAGTAGGGCTGTTTGATGTTGCCCTGCCAAGCCTGAGGGTGGATGATCAAATTGTAAGTGTGGCAGCGGCATTTTAATAGGTTTGAAATGCAAAAACTTATGTGTGCTGTGCAGTGTATGCACAGTAGAGTAACCAAGGGGGTCAAAATTAATCCAGATTCCCTCGTTCTTCATGTCTCATAATCATATTGTGGTTTTGGGACATAAAACTACAGAATTTGGTTCAATTAATTAGTTGGTGCCCTTTGATTTTCCAATTCTCTAATTTTCTTGCTTAGAGCAGCTCTGTTCTTGCTATAAATGATGAATTTGTTATTACAAAAGGCTAACCTTCAATCTAACTTAACTGAATAATTTCGTTTTGTGTTCCTTTTCTGTGCATTAAAAGCATGGAAAACTAATACTTTTGCATGAATTTTTATTTGACTCGTGCTAGATGCCATAGAAGCTGAACTAGTACTGTGGGCTTCAAGTTGATAGGTTGCCGTATAAAATCTTGTCTTTTCTTTTAGAGATAAAACACCTGAGCCTAGATTTCTGTCTTTAGATAGACTACTGAGATAGGCAAGCATCACTTGCGTGATAGATCAGCGATTAGTTAATATGTGTTCAGTCTTTGCCCCCGCCCCAAAAAAAGAAAGTGAACTTGCGGGATCGTTCCCCACCTGTGGCAAGTTGTTTTTTGATTCACTTTCATTTCGATTAATTTATCGTTTCGTTATTTCATTTATCAAGCTCAAGTAATTTCCCCTATGTTGTCCTTGGTGTCAGTGTTTGTTGGCATCTTATGATATGACTAATAAAAATTGGGCCCCTCGGTTAACCCTCTTCTCGTTTATTACATAACGAGGGTCTCGAATCCAGTAACATGGATGCCTTCAGGTAGCATGTGTCGGTTTAATGACCAGTTGCCTTCGTCCAAAAAAAGATCACGTTCTCGTGACGCCTGTGACAGAAAGGATGTTCTACGCCCGTCGCCAAGGTCTGTGAGCGGTGGTACTGGCTAACACTCCCAGGGTTCTACAAGGAAACATAAATACCCCAGAAAGTGAACGGGGAAACGGCGCCGCGGTAGCTCAATTGGTAGAGCATCGCATGCGAAATGCGAAGGTTGTGGGATCGTTCCCCACCTGCTGCAAGTAGTTTTTTTATTCACTTTCATTTCCATTAATTTATCGTTTCATTATTTCATTTATTAATGTCAAGTAATTTCCCCTGTGTTGTCTTTGGTGTCAGTGTTTGTTGGCTTCTTATGATTTGACTAATGAAAATCGGCGCGCTCGGTTAACCACCTTTCTTCCTCCAATAACATGTTTCATGGAAAAAACAAAAGCAGCTTGACTTTCTTCCAAAAAATATGCTTCATGTAGACTGTTTCTACGTCCTTGTCTGTTTGCGACCTAAAAACATGAAAAACAGCTAGTAAAAGGCAGCAGAAAATTGTAAACGAACTGCTGATATTGCAGTAATGAAAACTCTTCACAAAGAATAGCTAATAAAAATATTTTGGAAATTTCAGTGGTTTTCTGAAAATAAAATGGGCATGGAAAAGGTTAATCTTGTATGGGGCGCTAAGAAAGGTAGCGAAACAAATTATCAGCTAACGCAATGTGTGTAATGAATCGATGATCAGTGCTCTATAAAAAATTACATGTTTTTGACGAGAGATGGTGATTATTTTCCGACACATGTCGATCTTTGTTTGCTAATGTGGAAAAAAACAATCACTTTCCCCTCAGCTCTGTCAGGGCTCTTTGCAACTAACCTCATGTGCTGAAAGATAGGGAAACACCCACGGCTCATAGGTTCAGCCATGTGGCTACTGTAGTTATTCTTCGTGCAAGTTCTGGGTTCACCCACTCCCTCAGTGAAACATTAATAATGATTACGGTTACTAATACTCGTTTCCATCCAGGAGCAAAATCAGCTCGTAGTTGATGCTAGTCCTGCTGATACGTCTTTATCCTTGTTTCTTCATTCTATCATACTTATAAGTATAAATAATCTTGCATGCTATTGCTGAAAGCTGGGAGAGTTGGTTACTGGCATTACGAAACATAGTTACTACACTATAAGTTGAAACACATGAAATGCACAGGATGAGCACTGCACATGAACTTGTTTTTGTACATGAGTGCGATTATATGCATGCATGAAAGGCTCATATTTGCAGCAAAATTTGACTATACGTGACATATAAGATACATCGCTCATTCTATTTTGCGTGTGCCGTACATCTTTTTCAAGTAATAAATTTTTTTATTCGATATTTCCATAGAAGATGTGCTATTGCATTTATCGGTTTGTTTGGGGAGGCCCTTATATATCAGTGTGCACTTTTAGCGCTTACATTTTCTGAGTATTTTGTGCTGTTGTATTTTGCCATGTATTGATATCTTTTACAATGTCCTGCAAGTTTTTCAGGAGTTGCTAACACGCTAAGCTGCGCAGAATGCTCAGCCTGTCTTTGAGGCACCTTTGAGTGCCTTTAATGCCTTCAGCAGCAAATGTTTATACCCCTGTCACACGAGCATGCCAAAGGTCCTTTGAAGTTAAGGAGCATTGAGCTTTAAAAGGCATATTAGTTCAAGGGATATATGTCGGCGCTACATGGTCTCCAGGTAGTCTCCGTTCAAGCATTTAACAGAAACCGCAACGTATCCTTAGCGCTGCCACCACCTCGAAAGTAATAAAAAATATGGCACAATGCGTCTTACAATAGAAATGCCACATTTTTTTCAGCAACATTTATTTTTCCTAAGAAATAGAAACTTCAAAACAAAATGCACACGTATTAAAAGCATCACTTCATCACAAACAGATGTATTTATTGTAATGATGACCACCATGTGTAGCGCTTCGTACACCGCACGTTGGCGTCGGTTATTCGTTGTTGTCCTTGCTTCGGCTGTATTGTTTCGTTCGTTGTGGCTAGGCAACGGTAGGTACACGTAAACGCGGTAAAGAACTACAAAACAAAAGTGACAAGGGAAGAAGACGCGCAGAAAAAAGCCAAGGAGACTGGGATGCCGAGCAGCCACTAACCAAAGAACCAAATCGCACATGGCACCCATGTTGTGTCGATGTTGCTGCTGACGACAGGCCGTGCCGGCGTTGCTGTATCGGCGCTTTCATGGTGGAGATTGCACATGTCCCGAAAGTGTTTAGTACTTTAGTAGCAGTATTCGGTACTTATAAGCTCGTTCTGAAGAGGTAAAAATTAAACTTTCATATTTTTAGAGATTATTTTTTCTGCTGTCAGACGCCCTCTAGGCTCGAGAGTATTCCCTTGAGGTTTCAAAGGACGAACGCGCACTCATTTGACTCAAAGCTCTCTTCCAGTAGGGCTCCTTTGCTGTGCCTGTGTGACAGTGCACATTCACCATTGAAGTAAAGGATTTTGGTTCAAAGCACTTTGAAAGTGCCCGTGTGACTGGGGTATTACGTAGGATAGACCAGGATTTGTGGTAATGGCAGGCTGCAGGAGCATTGTGCACAGATGTAGGTGGTAACAGCATCTCAATATCTCACAGAACATTGAAAAAGATGCCAAACTGTGCCAAATTTTGACTGTGCACATGCAGTTTGCAAATATAAGGCACGGAAGTCCAGATTTGTATACTAGGTCTTTTCCACCCAAGCAACCAATAACTGCATTAACAAACATTCTACAAGGGTCTTGAATAAAGAAGTTGGTTACTTGAACAATATGATGTATGACATGGGTGCATCACGAATCACATAGTTTATATGTCTTGTATTGTGAAAATTTCAGGCGAATGTGTCGTTTTTATGTATGTAATCATTGTTTAGTGAGGTCGCTTGATGTCCAGCACCCATTCTCTGCATATCATGTTGGCATTTTGTTTTGTCTTGCAACTTTAATTATGTTTCATAAAACCTTATAGTGCTAAAATTAGACTTTGAGGCAGTTTGGTCTTTTCATCCACATTCTTGTTTTTGTGATTTCCCTTACTATGTAAGCATTTTTCTGGAGCACTTGCAGTATGTCGTCATGCTCTTGCGTTTGCAATCCAGATTTCTGTCTCTGAACAGCCCAAACCACTTGTAGCATGCAAATCTGATGCATCCTCAATAGAACTCCATAGTGAACGTATTGATAAAATATTTTTCAGGGGATGAAGCAGTTTTGTAACTGCCGAGTTTTACAGCAATAAAGAAGCAGAATGCTTGCATCTGTGTAATCTATATATAATATTTTCTTTGTATCATCTTTTATCTGTCTCTCTGTCAGCGTGGTAACTGCATATTGCCGCCAGGTGTCACGAGCCAGCGCTGAAAAACAAAGAAGTTGGGACTGGAACACGCGCTCAGCAAGAGACGGGCGCTGAAGTAGAAGAGGTAGAAGCTGAGGACGCCGGCTTAAATTATTGCACGCCATCTTGTTCAACCGCCTCCCTCGCCGACGCCGGGTACATCGTCTATTGTCTTTTCGTGACAAAACTGGTGGAGGTGCGGGGTACGGTTTATCCGATGCCACAAACCCCTCCTGGTAGCAGGAGTACCAGCCCTATCCTAGTGGACACCCCTGTTCACCGGGCAAGCAGGAGAATCAGAGGATTGCCTCCGGAGCTTGATCATCTCTCCGCAGCAACATCGACGCCACCACACACCGGTAAGGAAGGAACGTCGACGTCCCTACCGACCATTAGGCAAGGTACGGCCACAACGGCAACGCAGTATCTGCTGCAGAATCTTCGAGTGCCGAATGTGTTCCACGGAGATATCTTCGAGGATGTAGAAGACTGGTTGGTCCAGTTTCAGCGCGTTGCCGAGATAAATGAATGGAGCGACGTGGCGAAGTTAAGGAACGTCTACTTCAGCTTGGAGGACGGTGCCCGCACTTGGTACGAGAACCGAGAAGGGCTCATCAAATCGTGGCTTGATTTCCGTCGTGCCTTGCTGGATACCTACACCAATGCTGATCGCCGCGAACGAGCCGAACGGGCGCTCCAATCCCGCATTCATCTGCCGAACGAGAGCGTGACGTCGTACGTCGAGGATATGACGCGCCTCTTCCGTCGGGTGGACCCAACCATGTCCGAGGAAAAGAAGCTGCGCCATCTAATGCGGGGAGTTAAGGAACAGCTATTTGCTGGCCTTGTTCGAAGCCCGCCGAAGACCGTGGCTGAATTCTTAACTGAAGCCACCACGATGGAAAAGATGTTACACCAGCGCTCAACTTTCTATGACAGGCAATTGAACCCAACTTCACCTTCGGACCAGCGCTCAGCTCCGTATGACAGGCACGCGAACGCTGCTTCACTGACGGACGCGATTGCCTTTGGAAACGTGGACGTTCTGCGAGATCTTATCCGCTCTGTGGTGCGTGATGAGCTTCAACGGCTCACCTGCCCGCCTCAGCCCACGCTAGGTTCCATTTCTGCCCTTGTGAGGAACGAAGTGCAGCAAGCGATCCAGTGTCCCGTTCCTAACAACAATGCGCCGCCTGTGACAGCACAGTTGCAGCGGCCGTCGTATGCGGAAGTTTTGAGGCGAGTCCCTGTCCAAGCTCCGACCCATTTCGACCCCTCCACGTCTTACGCCGCGTCATACGTCCCGCCGCTCCCATTTGTGCAACCAATCCAACGTATGGAGGATCGTCGCCCACCCGAAAGGAAATCTGACGTCTGGCGTACCCCGGACAGAAGGCCTCTGTGCTATCATTGTGGAGAAGCCGGTCACATATACCGCGAGTGCCCATACCGCCGTCTCGGACTGCAAGGTTTTGCCGCGGATTCACCAAGGCCCAGATATGGTGAAAGGCCTAGGGCGATTGAAGAATACTTGACCCAGCAGAGCATGCCACTGTTCCCGCGGCGGCAGTCGCGCTCGCCGTCCCCCAGGCGTTCTTCCCCCGCTCCTAGAAGCCCTCCAATGGCAGCGCAGGGACGATCGCCAAGCCCTCGCCGGGGAAACTAAGAACAGCAACCTTCGGGGGCGAGGCCGCTGATAATCGCCCTTCCGAAGACCTCCCATCGACGCCAGCACGGTCTATTCAGCACGATTCAACGACGACAGCAGCCGAACTCAGCGACAGACTCTCGCTCGACATACCTGTTGTGCTCGACGGCCGCCACGTTAGTGCTTTATTGGACACGGGGGCTGACTACTCAATCTTGTGCGGAAAACTAGCGACGGAACTTAGAAAAGTTATCACGCCTTGGTCTGGAGCGCAAATTCGTACTGCTGGCGGGCATGTCGTCACACCGTTGGGCATGTGCACGGTCAGAGTTCAAATTCGTGGGTCCACGTTTCCTGCCAGCTGCCTGATACTCCGCGATTGTTCTCGGGACCTTATCTTGGGCGTCGACTTTCTGCGAGAGTATGGTGCCATTATAGACCTCCGGGAGCGCACAGTGACTTATTCGACAGAAAGAGCAGCGAACAACCGCGATAATTGCCGACGTAACGCGTTTCGAGTTTACGCCGACAGTGTAACTGTACCACCACGCGCAAGTGTCATGGTAATGGTCGTATGCGACGATCTGCGTGACGGCGAAGCTGTTGCAGAGGGCAATTCCTCCCTTATGCTGACACACGGTGTATGTGCAGCCCGCAGTCTGATTATGCTTCGAGGTGGACTTTAGGCGCTCCTCGTGACGAATTTCAGCCAGGAACATCGGCACCTATTTCGTCGTACTACTATTGCTTTCGCTGAGCCCATAGCAGACGTTGCTGAATGCTGTGCGTTTGTGACGAAGGAGAACCCAGCTCAGACACTCAGCAATATCGACATCAATTCAGACCTTTCGGAGGAAAAGCAGAAAGCGCTGCGTGAGTTGCTCCTTCGGTTCAAGGAATGCTTCGCTTCTTCTTCTAAGGTACGCCAGACGTCCATCACGAGACACCGAATAATCACGTATGACGATGCTCGTCCCATACGACAACTGCCTTATCGCGTATCGGCGAAAGAGCGCAACGTGATTAATGCACAAGTGAAAGAAATGCTTGACGATGACGTCATACAACCATCCCAAAGCCCTTGGTCATCGCCGGTGGTCCTCGTCAAAAAGAAAGACGGAACGCTTAGGTTCTGCGTTGACTATAGAAAGTTGAACAACGTCACAAAAAAAGACGTTTATCCGCTTCCGCGGATCGATGATTCGTTAGATCGACTCCGGCGAACCAGGTATTTTTCATCCATAGATCTGAAGAGCGGATATTGGCAAATCGAAGTTGACGAACGAGATCGCGAAAAAACTGCCTTTGTTACCCCAGATGGACTGTACGAATTTAAAGTACTTCCATTTGGCCTGTGTTCTGCACCGGCCACATTCCAGCGAATGATGGACACTGTTCTGACGGGTCTGAAGTGGCACTGCTGTTTAGTATACTTAGATGACGTCGTCGTGTTTGCGGCGACCTTCGAAGAACATCTGAAGCGTTTAGAGGCGGTACTTGAGGCGCTCCGCTCCGCTAATCTCACACTAAAGCCAGAAAAGTGTCACTTCGGTTACGAAGAGCTGAAGTTCCTCGGGCATGTCGTGAACGCCGACGGCGTCCAGCCTGACCCAGACAAAACATCTGCTGTTGCTGCTTTTCCGACTCCTCGTGACAAGAAAGCAGTACGCCGCTTTCTCGGTCTGTGTGCGTACTATCGTCGCTTCATCGCCAATTTCTCGCGCATCGCTGAACCACTCATACGCCTAACGCGAGAAGACACACCCTTTGTTTGGGCGGATGAGCAGGACGCAGCTTTCACCGAGTTACGGCAACGCCTGCAGGAATCACCTGTCCTCGCTCACTTTGACGAGGACGCTGACACCGAGGTGCATACCGATGCCAGCAACATCGGTCTAGGCGCTGTACTCGTTCAACACCAGGAAGGCGTCGAGCGAGTCATCGCTTACGCCAGTCGCACCCTTTCACGCGCCGAGACCAACTACTCCACCGCCGAGAAAGAGTGTCTAGCGGCTGTGTGGGCCATCATGAAATTTCGGCCTTATCTCTACGGTCGCCCTTTCAAGGTGGTGACAGACCACCATTCCCTGTGTTGGTTAGCCAACTTGCGAGACCCGTCCGGGAGACTTGCTCGATGGAGTCTCCGTCTGCAGGAGTTCGATGTTACCATCGTCTACAAATCGGGCCGAAAACACGAAGATGCCGACACGTTGTCGCGCGCTCCCGTCAAAACTTGCGATAAGGACATGGACGAAGGCGGCGCATTCCTTGGGGCCCTCACCGCATCAGACTTGATCATACGGCAGCGCGAGGACGCCGAAATACGCCCTCTCATCGATCACCTAGAAGGCAAGAATGCTACAATCCCACGACATATTTCTCGCAGTCTCTCGACCTTCTGCCTCCGACAGGGCGTCCTCTACAAGAAAAACTCGAGTGCCACCGACAAAGAGTATCTATTGGTAATTCTTGCCGCCCTTCGTTATGACAATCTCCTAGCCTGCCATGATGAGCCCACGTCTGGGCACTTGGGATTTTCACGCACTCTTGCACGAGTACGCCAGACGTACTACTGGCCCAGACTTTCTACCACGGTGAAGCGTTACGTGCAAAGCTGCCGGGAGTGTCAACGCAGGAAGTCGCCGTCTTTGAAGCCCGGGGGGTTACTCCAACCCATCGCACCACCTCGCGCGCCGTTTGATCAAATGGGCATGGATCTTCTGGGACCCTTTCCCTTGTCAGCCAGCGGAAACAAGTGGATTATAGTCGCCACGGACTATCTAACACGCTACGCCGAGACGAAAGCTGTACAACGTGCCACGGCCCACGAAGTTGCCCAGTTCTTTATCGAGCACATAGTCCTCAGACATGGTGCCCCCTCACATGTCATCACCGACAGAGGCACTGCCTTTACAGCCCAACTTATAGAGGACATATTTGAGCTGAGCTGCACGCAGCATCGCAAGGCGACTGCCTATCATCCGCAGACCAACGGACTGACGGAACGGCTAAACAAAACCATAGCTGACATGCTGTCTATGTATGTGGACGTCCAGCATAAAACATGGGATCAAGTCCTGCCGTACGTTACATTCGCGTACAACACCGCCATTCAGGAAACCACACGCTTCACACCGTTCCGTCTTGTCTACGGGCGCGAGGTCCAGACCACGCTAGACGCTATGCTCCCGCAGGACACCGACGCATCACTTACTGCCGACGCCGAGCAACTTACTCAACACGCAGAGGAAGCTCGCCAACTCGCGCGCATACACATCGCGAAGCAACAGAGTACAGATGCACGACGCTACAACCTTCGACATCGGCACGTCGAGTACCAGCCAGGTGACCAAGTCTGGGTGTGGACTCCAGTCCGTCGCCAGGGGTTGTCTGAGAAGCTCCTTAGTAGATACTTTGGGCCCTACAAAGTGATACTCCGCGTTAGTGAAGTGAACTATGAAGTCATTCCCGACGGTGCCGTGTCGCCTCGGCGCCGACAGCACCGCTCAGAGATAGTGCATGTTCTTCGCCTCAAGCCGTATTTCGCGCGTTAAGGCGACGCCAATCCGATATCATACGAATTCCACACTTCCTCCTTCTAGTTTAGTAAGCATCGGGTCGATGCCTTTCTTTTGGCGGGGGAGTAATGCCGCCAGGTGTCACGAGCCAGCGCTGAAAAACAAAGAAGTTGGGACTGGAACACGCGCTCAGCAAGAGACGGGCGCTGAAGTAGAAGAGGTAGAAGCTGAGGACGCCGGCTTAAATTATTGCACGCCATCTTGTTCAACCGCCTCCCTCGCCGACGCCGGGTACATCGTCTATTGTCTTTTCGTGACAATATTATCTTCTTTTTTAACATTCATAGGTTCCAAATAGCTCCTATAATTTATTTATTTATTATTTATTATACAGTCCCACATTCGCTCGGAGAGCATTACAGTGGGGGGGAAGTAATACACATGTTAAACAGTTGTAAATATGGTTACATAAAAAAAAAACACGGTGACAAATAATGCAGTGCAGGCAGCATAACTATGCCAAAACATAAAGGAGAGAAAAAAGAAGAAATGGACTATATGTACATACATACACACATACATGGGCATACATGAACATATGAACACATCTACACTCAGAAATACATATAGTAGGCAAGGAAACGCGAAAAAAAATAAAAAAGAAAAAAACATCGAAACACGCGAAATGATCACATGTCAAGCAGTTCTTCGAAAAAGGCTGAATTTGATGTTTTAGAAACGGTATCCTGAGGCAGAGCATTCCATTCATTGATGGTTTTTGGAAAAAAAGAATACTTTAACAAGTTCGTTCTTGACTTCATTGGCCTTACTTTTAATGGGTGTTCACGGCGATGGGATGTGTAATGCGGGTTAAGCATGTATTTTGATTTATTAATGCCAGTATTATTGTAAAATATCTTATGAAAAAATTTGAGACGCAAGCAGCGCCGGCGTTCGGCTAACGTCGTAAGCGCTAGGCGTGTTTTCATTTGTGTGACGCTACTACATCTGCGATAGCTCCCAGTGATAAAGCGTGCCGCTCGGTTTTGCACGCGCTCTAAGATGTACTTAAGGTTGTCCTGATAAGGGTCCCATATCGTGCACGCGTATTCAAGAATAGGCCTTACGTATGTCGTGTATAATAACTTTTTGGTTGCCAGAGGACAGGGATGAAAATTTCGAGCCAAGAACATTAGTGTGTTATTCCCTTTCGCGGCAATCTCTGCAATGTGATCATGCCAAGTAAGATCGCTTGAGAAGTGAACGCCGAGGTACTTGGCCCCTGTTACGTTCGAAATGGTCGAATTATTTAGCCTGCAAGAATGGGAAACGTCAGTTTTTTTTCTAGAAAAGCACACGTAGTTGCATTTTGATTCATTTAGGGCCATGCACCAAGTGGTACACCAGTTAGAAATTTTATTAAGGTCATCTTGAAGGATTTTGCTGTCATTTGGATTGTTTACCGCTCGATAAACAACGCAGTCATCTGCGTACAATCGTAGGTTCGACTGGATGTTCTTCGCTATATCGTTAATAAAAATAAGAAATAATAACGGCCCCAGAACAGACCCCTGCGGTACTCCTGACGTGACCGGAACAGCTGATGAGCAACATCCATTTACCACTGTTATCTGTCTGCGGTTTACGAAGTAGTTAATTAACCAGTTCATTAGGTCAGCGGGAATTTTTAAGTGCTGAAGCTTGTGAATTATACAATCATGCCGTACCCGATCGAATGCTTTTTTGAAATCTAAAAACAAACAGTCAACGCTAGTACCTTGATCTAATGCAGTCGTTATGTCAAAAGAAAATTCCGTTAACTGTGTGTCACAAGAAAATCCGGCGCGAAAGCCATGTTGTTCTGTGTAAAAAAAGTTTTGCGAATTCAAATGCCTTATTAGGTTGCTGTATACGATGTGTTCCATAATTTTCGAAGCGCCGCATAGGAGGGAAATTGGGCGATATTGTTCTAAATTATTTTTTGGTCCTTTCTTATGAACAGGAACCACATGAGCAAACTTCCATTCGTCCGGCACGATTCCTTCGGATAATGACGTCATATATATTGTATGAAGAAGATTGCTAAGAGAACTAGCGCATTCTTTCAGCACGCGATTGGGTATGCCATCAGGACCTGTCGCTTTATTTGTGTCTAGGCTGGTAAGGATTTGAAAAATACCATGAATTGATAAAGTGATATCGGGCATTTCCTGAAGAACTGAGGCGCAGGACGGTAAAGGGATATTGCTCATCGGTGAATTAACGGAAAAGGCGGACCTGAAATAATCGTTGAAAGCAGTGGCTTTCAATTCATCATTTGTTATCGTGCCATTGTCAGACGTGATACATTGTATACCAATTTTCTCTTTCCTGGTTTTTTTGGCAAGCTTCCATATAATATTGTGATTGTTTCGAATCTTTGCGTCTAATGTACTGAAGAAATGACGCTTCGCTTCACTAATTTTAGATTTACAAACTTGCTGGACAGAAAATAACTTTTCAGAAGTAACTGGCATCTTGCTTTTTCTGAGGTTCTGAAAAAGACGGCGTGTTTTTCTAAGGAGTTGACGGATTTCGGGGGTGATCCATGGTTTATCTTTCCGACGTTTGGCAGTTAGTAATTTTGATGGTATGTGCTCCGAAATTAGTGCAACTATTTTATCTTTCAGTACGCTCCAAGCAATGTTAACATCTTTTTCTGAGCAAACCTGTGAAAAAGCTGGAAGAAAATCAGTTAATTCACTGTTCATTGCCTGGTAGTTTCCCTGATCATAAAAGTATATAAGTTTTGGAGTAAGTCGAGCTCTATTTTGGTGTGGATAAGAAACGCTGGTTAAAACGACAGCGTGGTCGCTGATACCGGGAACACAGACAGGTGGAGACACCAGATCAGTTTCATTTGTGAAAAGGAGATCGAGGGTGTTGGATGACAGAGCAGTAACTCTGGTTGGGGACTCGACGCACTGAGTCAGGTTGAAGCTACTTGTGAGGTCAAGCAATGCAGAATGCAACGATGAGTTTGATAAATTGGTCGGCAGACCGCCACCCCAGGACACGTCTGGTAGGTTGAAGTCACCCCCCAGTAGAACAACGTCACAAGAAACTGACGCCAGTGCTTCGGACAGGCTAGATATAGCTCTACTATCATTTCCAGGTGGCCTGTAGAACGAAGCTATTGTAATTGTCCTACCAGTTTGTGAAGCAACTTTACACAGGACAAGCTCACAGTCTATGTTGCAAAGATCGATCGGCCAGCTTTGCAAGTTATCTGAAACAAGTATAAATACGCCCCCTCCGTGTCTGTTCCTGTCCGAGCGATAAACCGTGTAGCCTGTTGGGAACACTTCAGCATTTGAAACTGTGTCATCCAGCCAAGATTCAGTGCCAATGATAATGTCCGGACAATGCAGCGAAGTTACGAGCGCGAACTCGTCAGCTTTATTTTTTATGCTGCGACAGTTAATAATTATAAGCTGCAAACTTTGTTTGTCATGCGCAGAATGGTGAACTTCGTGGGTTTGCTATGATTTGCACTGTACTACCTCTTTTGCCTCGTTATCAAATATGTAGGTGCTGTTTCCAATATTCAAACGGTTATACCGAAGCTTAAAGGGGTGACTTTGCTTTTTGGCGAATGAAATTAGATGCTTTCTTTCTAAGCGAACCTGCGCGGAGTAGTCCTCACTCATAGCGTAAGTTGTTTCTTTAAGCTTCCGACCTTGAAGCAAGACTTTCTGTTTAGTTTTGTAGGACGAAAAAGCAACTAAAGTTGGTCGTGACTTTTGCGTGCTGTATCGCCCTATCCTGTGAGCGCGTTCAATATCACTGTGACTGATGCTCACACCAAGCAGATCCTTACACAAACAGATAACATTGTTTTCTGCCTCATCCCAGGTTTCTCTTTCGGTATCCGTAATGCCATAGAAAACAAGGTTGCATCGCCTAGATCGGTTTTCTAAGTCGTCGTTTTTTCCTGACAAAGTTTGAACTTGTTTTGTCAGAGATTCTACAGTCGACTGAAGGTTCGTGACAGCTTTCTGTGTGCCTCTGAAGGACTCAATCTCTTCTTCTACTTTGGATAGCTTTGTTGCCAAACAATCTAGTTTCTCCGTGAATTCGCATTGATTTGACTGAATAACTGAGACCTCCTTCAAAAGTTTTTGCTGGTTTTCTTGAATTACAGGAATGACATCAACAGCTTTCATGAGCTTCGCAACCTGAGCCTCTGTCAGAGGTCCAGGATTCAGCTCAACGTCTCCGGACAAAAGTACAAGCAGATGCGTCACAAAGCTCGTAATGCAAAACCACGTGAAAGGCACACTTCCAATAAAGCGAATAGCAAGGAACAAGGGCCACGGTGTCGACAGAAAACGGCGCTTCTTAGGTTTAGGAGTAGCATAATATGCGACACCAACCTGCACAAAGACGGCACGTAAGCGCATGGTAGTGCTCTCGTCGACACCGGGCCCCGTTGTGATGGCGTGAGGCTGCCGCTTTAGTACTTGATGGTCTGTTGGCGACGCCCTCTGTCCGCTGACGTTTTCTGTGACGGTTGACATGGTCGAAAGATCCAGCGATGATCCCGCCATTTCCACCGGGTATCGGTAGGCGTGACAAGGTGGCGGTGATAGCGCCGACATTAGTAGCCCAGCTGCCGCGATCTGCACAAAGACTGCACGTAAGCGCATGGTAGTGCTCTCGTCGACACCGGGCCCCGTTGTGATGGCGTGAGGCTGCCGCTTTAGTACTTGATGGTCTGTTGGCGACGCCCTCTGTCCGCTGACGTTTTCTGTGACGGTTGACATGGTCGAAAGATCCAGCGATGATCCCGCCATTTCCACCGGGTATCGGTAGGCGTGACAAGGTAGCGGTGATAGCGCCGACATTAGTAGCCCAGCTGCCGCGATCTGCACAAAGACGGCACGTAAGCGCATGGTAGTGCGCTTACGTGCAACTAGCAACTAGCAATGACAACTAGCAGTTCACCTGATTTACCACTCTTACAGGCAACAAATTAACCATAATAGTAGTGTCATGCCCATTGCTTAAATACTCCTAAACAATTTTGCACATCTGAAAGTTCCTTGAATTCATGCAAGCAGGTGCTGTTTATATGATGGCTGAATGCTCATGTGATTAGTTTTTAGGCAAATGTGAAAGAAAAACCCCAGTACCTATGTGTTGCTTTATGATGCGGACCTGTGTTTATTATTACGTTGGTCAACTGTGTGTGCACTTTGAAGATGTGTGCATTACTGCTGGGGTTTTGTATAATCTGTGTATAATAAAACAACGCATTATCTTATCAAGAACACATTCATTTTATTAGTTTTTGTAATGTGTTGTCATCAGTTCCTTTCATTTTCAGTGCTGCAAGGCATCCTAATACCTAATTAAAGAGCTTCTGCAGATATAAAGACTTGATTCAAAATTTCAGAAACTTTCAATCACTGCAGCTATAGGTTTCTTTTAATATAATCTCTTTCTTCACTACAAAATAGGGGTTCCTAAATTGGTTATTTGCACCTATAAACCACCCTAGCTGGATGAAAATACTTTTCAGAAATTGCTCGAAGGTCAATTATGCTTAATCAAGTCAAAATAAGAAGATACTCTTTGCAGATAAAAAACAATAATGGTCCATCTCACATTATGAAACATTCTGGAAAGCCTTCTGGTCATTCATAGAAACACTTGTTTGTAGCTTTGTCAGTGCCGTGATGTTTCAACTTTAGCCTACAAGATAACGATGCTCACACAATGTGAAATTTTCTCGAAGTATTCTATGTGTGCATTCTGCAACTTAATAATAATAATAATAATAATAATAATAATAATAATAATAATAATAATAATAATAATAATAATAATAATACTTTATTGATGACTTGAGAATCATACAGTGGAAGAATCGGGCCTGCCAAAGCCGCAGTGGGCTTGAACGGCAGTGCCTGGCAGACAGCGACAGAGCCATCAGTAACACGTTATTAGACAACAGCGAGGAAAAAAAACGCACACACACATGACAGGCTTCCCATCACGCATTAATGGGTCTAAGAGCCTTTCTAAGACCATATTTCGTTTTCACATCTTGTATGCTTTGAGGAAGTAAATTAAACATTGCTGGCACATAATAGTTACGGAGTCTTGGAACATATCTCGTCTTACAGCGGGGTGTAACGTAAGGATTCTTTGGCCTCAGGGAACGAACACGCACATAAGGAATGTTATACTGACTTATCCAAAAAATGCTTTAAGATAACAGTTTAAAGGAAGTATTTAAAAGGAAGCGGTCCAGCCACCGACCAAAATGGTTTAAAATAGTTAATTATGTCTTGGCTACCCCACGGGAGCCTTGTGAACAAGGCTCCCGTGGGGGAGCCAAGACATAATTAACTATTTTAAACCATTACGGGAGCCTTGTGAACAAGGCTCCCGTGGGGGAGCCAAGACATAATTAACTATTTTAAACCATTTTGGTCGGTGGCTGGACCTCTTCCTTTTAGTATCATCATCCCGACCAGACGGGCTTTCGTCGTACTCTCCACTTCATCCAGTCTGCAATGGTACCATGGGCTGTAATTTTTCCTAAAATCTGAGGTGGGCCAAGATACACTTGGCGTGGTACCATTGAATGGCCCAGCACTGTCGAATAATTCGTGAGGCCATGTTTAAATATTCATGCGGTGTCAGTTTGCAATACAATAGTACATAATCTATTTACGTTTGGTTTTTCAGAATGATCCCTATCATGCACTGCCATCTCAACAATACCATGGCTTTTTGCGTGAATTCCTTCCCCTTTGAAGGTCACCACTGTTTGCACAGCATCACAGCCTGCCTGTCTTGATCTTGCGGAAGAAGAAAATACTAAATGCTTATTTTTTGAAATGCAAGCATGGCTCCATGCAACACTACCTGTCGTCGGGGTGTTAGGGCTTTTTGCAGAGAAAATGTTTGTAATGTCGCCTTATGTGTGCCCTGGTGGCTAAGTGTTTGCCTCTTTGCCTGTGTAAAAGTTTCACACTTATGAATACTGTTAAGGGTTCCTGAATTATATTTTCTTTCACGTCCTATCGAAATTTCTTTCATTATAGAACTAAAAATTATAGTTGAATGGCTGCTTTGTTTGATATGCAATATTCAGCTAAATGGGATCAGCAGAGGTCGAACAAGTGTTATATCAGGTGGAGAAATGTTTTTGAGAAATGAACGTCTTCGTTAGGGTAACAACCGTTTTCCTTGGCAGTATTTATATAGTTCACTTTTCTCCACTCCATAGATATCCAGCAAAATGAGTGAGTGCATAGAGAGGGTGAGGTAAGTTTAAAGGCTCAACATGGGGGTTTAGTTGGAATAGCAAGGTGTGTAGAAGTAGGGGAGCTTGGCAGGTTGCTGACACCGATTTCTATGAGTGATCTTGTTGTTTGTGTATATGTCGGTTATATAATGCGAGGCGTCTTGTGAGGCGGGAAATTTTGAAAAAAGCTCCTTATATTTGTGGAAATTCAGTACGTGCCCCTGGGCCTACTACGAGCACTAGGGGCCACTGGGTAGATGCAGCTCTTCCATAAACGTTTTTGACACAAACTTGTGTGTGTACACTGGGTGTGTGCCACTGCATATGTGCCACTCTTTAATGAACTTCTCTGATGCTGACTGAGGTCAGGGGGCATCACGACAAGAACCTACGTAGTGACATCTGTGTATGCATGTAAGTGTGAGCTGGAATTGTCTGCTTGGATTTCCTTTCCCTGTCGACGACTAGTCCCCTTGTTGAATTAACTTCAGCCTGAGATATCACCGGCTTGTCTACTGTTATCACATTATGCCCATTTTGCTGTGAACTTGTCATGTTCTCTAGCTGGCAAGCTTGAATTTCAGGTACTGCACAGTGCTAAGGAAATTGATTCAGAGGGGGTGGTACTACCTCTGCTTCTTTTTCTTTGTAGCTGCGTGTTACATGAGAGAATAAGTTGTACGTAGATGTCTATTAGAAATAGGATAGGTAATCAAAGGTACCTTTATTATGTTCCGGTTAATTGGTGCTGTCTGGCTTCCTTTGCATCATTTTTTTGTAGCATGCTCGTTTACATGCAAAAACAAATGTGGCCTATTCTAATGGATGCAAGGACTGCCCAATAGCTCATGATGTCTTGAGCCACTCAATTTCAGTCTTGGCTGCACTTGTGGATCTTCAATTGTACTGAAGCTTGCAAAATGCTTGAATTTCCTGTCAAACTAGTTCGCTTGTTTGTATACAATTTATTGAATTATTTCACTTTCATTATGCTAATAGTCATTGATTTTACTATCATGCTGGCACATTTGATTTTGGAACTGCAATAAATTTCCAGACATTTTATTGCTTTTTCATGGTTTTTGCACTCGTCAGACACAATCTACTAAACACACACACAAAAAGAACTCCCTTCAACCTCGTAAAATTCCCAAAAGGCGCATAATAAACTCCCAGACCTACCTGTAAAAGCTCTAATAAAGAGCTAAAATTCACTCCCAAAACATCTGTTTAAGGCTCCCTTAGTAAAACTGCTCCCTAAAGCTGTAAACATTGACTCCCAAACATTCTCCTATATGTTCCCATCAAAGCAAAAATTGAACTCTCAAAACTATCCATAAGTGCTCCCTTAAGCAGAGCTCCCAAAATATGGAAATGTTTGCTCCCAGGTTTACACCTAAGCACTCCTACAAGGAAGTAAAATAATTTCCCAAAGGTCTCTTTCAAAACTTCCTTAAGACGCCAAACGTTTCCAAAAATATGTACGTAAGAACTCCCATCGCTTCTTCTATAAATTCCCATAAGAAGCAAAAAAAAAATACCCAAGTCAACTTGTAAAAGCTTCCAAAGCTCCTCACAAGAACTTCCATAGTGCTGGTGTTCAAAAGAGGAATGAAAAACTCCCAACGTTACCCATATAGACTCCTGCAACCACTCAGAGGTTGGTGTTCAAAGGAGAATTAAAAAAACTCCCATAATTCCCCATATAGACTCCTGCAACCACTCAGGGGTTGGTGTGCAAAGGAGAATTAAACTCCCATAATTCCCCATATAGATTCCTGCAACCACGCAGGGGTTGGCGTTCAAAGGAGAATTAAAAAAACTCCCATAATTCCCCATAACACTACCAACCACAATGGTGTGAAAAAAACTCCGTTCGTATGGAGGATATTGTCCTCCCTTAAGGGCTGAAGTTGTGCAACGAGGCCAAAACTCCCTAAAAGGGTCAAACCTGTTTACAGTGTAATTCATGAACATCTCAGTTATCGGCTCTTGTGCGTACAATGGATGTCAATACTACAGAAATCACTGCCAGAAGACGGAGATATTCGGCGCTGCCTTGACTCGTCTGATCCGGTATCACAGTGAGGGTGACGACTTCTTGCCTGCATTTGTCACCGGGGACGAATCATGGTGCCACTATTATGAGGCTGAAACTCGACGGCAATGCTTACAGTGGAAACATTCGAATTCACCACCCCCAAAGAAAGCAAAGCCCGTCATTTCTGCCGGAAAGGTGTTGTTGACTTCTTTTGAGATCGTCGGGGGCCATTACTGATCGAATTTGCTAAACCTGGAGAGACTATCAATCGTTTCCGATAGTGTGAAACGCCGGATGGTCTGCGTGTCGTAATCTATAACAGCCGATGTTGAAAATAGACTATTGGGGTCACCTTGCTCCACCACAATGCCCATCCCCACGTCGTTGATATGGTTAACACTAAACTGGCAAACTTTAAGTGGGAAACTCTGCAACATCCGCCATACAGTCGCAAGGCGACAGGCCTTGCGACTTCCACATTTTGAGGCAATTAAATAACCAGCTCAAGGGAACCACGTTCGTGTCGGACGATGACGTGAATGAGTCAGTTACCGACTCTGAAGCAGCAACATAAGAAGCTTTATGAGACGGGAATCGCGTGACTTGTTAGTCAGTGGGACAAGTGTTTTAGTGCTCATGCAGATTGTTTTTAAATAAAGCACGCCGTTTGTCGTACATTCGGATTGGCTCACTTTCATTTGACTGACCCTCGTATATTTTGCAGAACTCCTGCTTTTTATATGGCCTCTCTGTTGCAACTATAGTTTCAGTGCGATTACTGACAATACACGACCGGTGACAGCTGTTTCTGTGCAACACATTTGAAGAAATGACAGCGTCATTGAGATTTTTCCCTGGCCATTGTATATGTATAAAAATGTAAACAAGGTTTTTGAATGACAACGTTTCATTAAAATATGCGTCCTGAACTTGTTCATGTTATGGTCATTACATTTTTTATTTGTTTCTTTAAAGTGCCGCAACCATTTTCTGATTATGAGGCACGGCGTAGTAGGGGTCTCCGGAATTTGCACCACACGGGGTTCTTTAACGTGCACCTAAGTACACGGGTGTGTTCGTATTTCATCCCCATCGAAATGCGGCTGCCATAGCCGGGATTCGATCCCGCCACCTCGTGCTAAGCAGCGCAATACCATAACCACTAAGCAACTACGGCGGTTACATTCTTCATATCAGTGGCATGTACTGCTTTGCTGGTTTCGAACTGCTATGGTTGCAAAGTAAAGTTCTTGTGATATGTTCTTTACATATTAAATAGGCAGAAAGCATGGAATCATTGATATAAGACATTTTGGTCACAATTCTGGGATATACGAGTATATTCTTTTATGAGAAAATACAGATTTTACTTGTCTTGACAGTGTGTAGTGTTCAAGATTTCGTTTGCTGCATCTTTGGCAATGGCAGTGCAGTTATTATTCACGCCTTCTCTTGGGTGCGCTGTTACAACCCTTACCATGAATCCCAACCAACTGGCCCAACTTGCCGTTCTGATGCAGTATAGTTCTAGTACTCAGGGCACTTTTCATTGTGTCAACATTCCTTCTGTTGTCCTTGTCTTGGGTGCGCTGTGACAACCATTCTTCATGTGTTTGATCTCTCGACAAATGCTTGAAGGAGGAGGCCGAGCTGCAACGTGAGCACCCCCCCCCCCCCCCGCGAACGAAATTTCTGGCTACGCCACTGCCACCTAGCTATGCGTGCATTCACTTTGCGAAAGATCGTCTTCTACGCTTAAGCATTTTAGGCAATGCCGTGGTCGAGGAGGGAGAGCGAAAGAGAGGGGAAACCAGGAAGACTGAAGACGGAGGAGGAGAATGTCGCGGCTTTACGAAGTTTCGGGGGTTTTAGGACAGCCGCGCCACATGGCGCCCTCACTGGCCAGGGAATAGAAACATGCAGATGGCTCAAAGCTCTCTAGCTATAGCACGTGCGTCTCAAAGGGCTCGTTCGGCAACGTATCCGCACCTCAACTCGGTTGCACGAGAGCACGCGACCTTTGCGTAAGCGCTTCACCGGCCACGGACCGCCAGGCAACGAGCGACATAAGCAAAGAAAGTGATTTGCTTTAGATACCACCGCTTCACACAGTTCTTTTCGTTCCAGTGGTGCCTTTACGGCATCAGTGAAAGCAGCGGTCGGCTGGCTGATGCATCTGCAATATTTTAACGCGAGAGCGTTAGGGGCACCGTTCGCAGAAAATCCGGCGACGGCGTCGGCGGAGATGTCCATATTTCCGTATATATTTAGGTGTATGTAGATCGCACGCCTTGGTATATAACATGCAGTATATGCGGGTTATATTTCCACACCATTCTATCACTAAAATTGCTCATATATGTATACCTTGTCTTACATTCTTGGCGAAGTTATTCCTCGGAATTTTGAGATTGACAGCCCACAGACAAATGTCACGAAACAGAACACCGACAACGCATGCCTTTTAATGTTAATATTCTTTGACTTAAATGTTAAAAGCGCGAAACTGTATAATAATAGAAACCTGAAAATTATGTATTTCTCTCTTTTTTTGCGCGTCTGTGCAGTACCTTCGGGTTCTGCCCACGCAAGCGGCCACGTTTCTACAAGAAAGCTCGCCTTCGTGCATATATCGTTCCCAGCCAGCGTTTCACAGTAACCATTACGGTTACATAAGTTGCA